>NC_090265.1:873715204-874340204 GCF_040414725.1 Anabrus simplex | reverse complement strand
CCCTCCATAACAGATTCCAATATTCTCCTAGCTAACCTATCCTCCTCCATTCGCTCCTCATGACTCCACCACCGAAGCCGGTTTATGCCCACAGCTTCATCTATCGAGTTCATTACTAAATTAAGCTTCATCTCCCCCATTCCGAGTACCCTCCTTCCATTGTTTCTACCTGTTTGTACCAGCAATTATTCTAGCTACTTTCATGTCTGTTACTTCTGACTTACGAATAAGATATCCTGAGTCAACCAAGCTTTCACTCCCGTAAAGCAACGCATCATGACTCGCAGGTCGCCTACGGACGTCAAATCAGAAGACCTGCACTTGGCGAGCCGAACATGTCCTCGGACACTCCCGGCACTAAAAGCATTACGCCATTTCATTTTTTCCTTATGGTTCATGGTTCATGGTGTGGGATACTGTAGTCACGTCCTAGTTCATGAACTATATGCAACGGCTGAGTGACCTAGTAAGTGGTCCTGCGAATCGGAGTGGGAGTGGGCATCTCTGACATATTCTGAGTGATGGCCCTCCTTGTGCTCAGGCGGTTAGGATTATACAATCCTCCGGTTGTCCATAACGTGTTAGAGGAGAGATTCTCACTTGGACTATGTGTAAGTAGGGTAGCATCCTGATTCACAGAAATTACGGAGCTCAGAATATTTTAAGCAAGCCTCGCACCTATGGGAGTAACGGAGTCCCACTCGCATTCGACAGGCAAGGGACTCCTTGGAAACAACTTGGCGAATGAAATGAAATTCGATGGGAAGCTATCAATATTAATCTGTATACCTATTTCATTTATATTGTATTCACGCCATTTCATGATTATTATGATTATTATCAAGAATATTCTTTATGTCTCACCGACACAGATACGTCTTATGGCAACGATGGGATAGGACAGGCCTAGGAGTGGGAAGGAAGTGACCGTGGCCGTAATTAAGGTACAGCACCAGAATTTGACTGCTGTGAAAATGGGAAACCACAGAAAACCATCTTCAGGGCTGCCGACAGTGGAGCTCTAACCTACTATCTCCCAGATTATCATTACTTACTTAATATTGTAGTTATTCCCTAAATAGTCACAATAACTACAACTCAAGCTGCAGATTCTCGCTAGATAATTTCTCTCCGTGAAATTATCGATATAATCTGGAACTCCCATTACATTTATGATGAAAATGTGCTCCTTCCTTTGGTCTTGCATGTACTCGAGGATATAGTTATTTTGACCACAGAATTTTTTGTGCCAGGGTGCGAAAATTTTAACATCAGCGGAGTCGTTTTCAATTTGAGATTCATTTTTGCAAGGGATTCCCTAATGAACTTGTCCTATTGTACGTTACACGCAGAGTCTATGGAAGAGAAGCCTATCCCTATGCTCGATTATTAATGGATTGCTCATGTGGGACTATTAATTGTTTCGTTGATCTCTGATTACTCCCAAAGGATCCCCCACTGTTTTGCACCGCCGCTAAATACACATGGTGCAGATGAATAATTAGCACACTGACATAGTAACCTGTATACATAACACTCAATAACAGCAGCATGACAGTGAAGAGTGAATTTTGAATTGTGTCTAAATTTGTATTAATTTGAACGTTTCCGGGTGTCGTTTGAAATCTCCGTAAATATATACCAAGTATAAAAGAAAAATCAGGTAACTATTTCAAATTTCCGCTGTGAAGCCGGATAGAAAAAAATTAAACAAGCTCTTCAAACAGTACAGTCTCGTAGATAACATAGAACTTCGTCCCTCATATTCATGCCTTGATGACTTCGACACGTGGTGATGGTATCCTTTTTGGAAATAATAAATATGGGATAGGAAATGATGATAACCAATGATAAAGTTTTAATTCGATGTTTAAGAAAAAGTCACGTATTACATTTAAGTAAAAGAGGACACCTCCATGGCCGGAAAAGAGGTTGCGGCAAGCTTACCTTAAAATCGAAATATTAATTCTGGAAAGTTCATTTATTTGTGTCGGTAGATTTATCGGCACATAAAAGAACTCCTGCGGGACAAAATTTCGGCACCTTGACGTCCCTACAAACCCACTGTTCTTGAAATCTACGTGGTGTAGTCCAGAATGTTCTCAAGCCCGTTGTAAATCAACAAAGGCTTCCGCTTGGTGGTCTTGTTGAACTCTCAAACGCCCAAACCCTGACGCGTCCACACCGAGGCGCAGTGGTCCTGTGCACTGTGCATTGGTCCGACTCGGCTCGGTTCGGACCAGCGTTTTGCCTCAAAGCGACTCGGCTAGGTTCAGCTAAACTCGACTCGGACAGTGGAGCACTGCTGAGCAAGTGAGGAAGGGAGAGACAGGCGGAGCGAGCGAGACAGACGTAGGGAAAGAAAGAGATAGCGCTATTGCTCAAACTCGTGGGATCCGCACTCTGGTCTACCTAGTAAAGTTGTCTTTTGCACCTTGCGCCGTGCAATTCACTAATTGTGCACACTAATTGCCACCAGGTATCTACTGCAGCAATAAACTCTAAAGGATTCATCTATCTATCTATCTATCTATGTACCGGATGGGTCTTCCTCTCCCTTGCCTCTGTATTTCAATCCTGCTTAGGCCTCCGTGCAAGTGTCACTGTTTGACGTACCCATGTTTAGTAAATTGGCGTTCCGTGCTAAAGTCAACACATTCCATCTCCGTGCAAGTGTCACAACTTCATCCGCAGTATCGTTCTACCAGGAGAATTTTGATCGAGTGAAAGTTATAGTTAAAGGTATTGATGATATTCACACTGTGTCTATTGTGCCTGTCCGGGGCTTCAGTGCACAATAATAATAATAATAATAATAATTCGTGAGTGCATCGGCCGAATGGAAAATACGTGATGAGATCTTCGACGAACGGCCCTAGAATCGAATTCTCATCATCACTACTTCAGAATAACCACGGCTATAATTTTAGAGCATACAGGTCTGTGGTGCGTTCGGACTAATGGGCATTAAATAAATTAATTATAAGTAGGGATCTCAATATATAAGAGGAATACAACGTCACTACTAAATCAGAAGAATGATGTTTTAAGGTTTTATGAATATCAAATTTATTATCAACTGAGAAAGAACATGTACAACTAAAAGAAAATGTGCTGTAAATCATCTGAATTACAAAAATAATAAAAAAGGCGGGATTTACATTAATGAAATTATTATTTAATTGTCTTGTGGAATTACTGTAGTATTCCACACCAATAATCCCGATATTTAGAGGCCTTTCACTTGTTACAACCTCTATTATACACAACATTGTTAGGCATTTATTAATTAATTAATCAATTAATTATACATAATAATCGGCACTATAATGATCACCCTTTTGGATATCATTCCAGCTTTCTATTCATGAACTGGAGTTTTGACATATTATATTTTCTTGTGATCGTATCATTACGCAATCAAGGATTAAGACAGTATGTTAATTATGACAAGCACATTCCAAGATATCTGAAAGTCATATTCAGCCCTAATAACTAACTTCATTATTATTTACAGAGGTGTAACTAATCGCATAGGCATATTTCGCCGGGATTAAAAAATAATACCATTTAATCAATTAACATAAAATAATACTGGGCTTATGGATGACGCGTGGACAATAACACGACATTTTACATGTAATAATACACTCAACTACTACCAAACATATAATATGACCCTTAATCATATATACAAGATTAGATGGAGGGAATGGTCCTTCCATTACCAAAAATAATAGCAATGATACACGTTGCCCTAGATGGGGGTAGAACTCATGGTCTTCTCACTGCAGGATGCATGTTTTGAATTTCTAGATCGGATGGAATGAACAACATAAAATTGGGAGGAAGTCTATTGTTCCTAATATATTAATTCAATTGCGGTGACAATAGGGATGTATAGAACTAGCACCGATAGAGCGCAGTGCTGTTGTACTGGGTAAGCGCAAGGCGCTCTTCATTTGTCTCCTGTGTACTCATGCCGCTAATATCCACGAATTTAAGTTGTTTAAATTGTTATTTTCGTGACTATGCCGAGCTATTGCAGTGTTCCTCT
Source organism: Anabrus simplex (assembly GCF_040414725.1). NCBI lineage: Eukaryota > Metazoa > Arthropoda > Insecta > Orthoptera > Tettigoniidae > Anabrus > Anabrus simplex. The sequence goes on along the minus strand of NC_090265.1, from coordinate 874,336,147 downwards.
TTGTAAAAATCAGGGAAGCTCGTTTTCGTTTCATCAGTTTCCACAAAATAAAGAAATGAGGAAGAAATGGTTACATACTATTAGAAGGAAACATTTCAGTGAGAAGAATCTGACCGAAAATATTAAAGTGTGTTCCCATCATTTTCAACCCGGAGACTTCACGAAAACTTTGTTGGGTAAGTGCGACTTACGAACGGAAATAATTTGTATTTTCTACCTATAAAGTGATTAGGCATTTCGATAACAACCACAGAATTTATGTTTCTATTTAAAGGTGAGAGAGCAAGATTAAAACCGGGCGCTGTTCCATCGCTTTTTCCATGGACCACGAACACAACAAAAAGAAGGAAGAGGCCATACACAAGAAAATCGCCGGATTACCACGATAAGCTTACAATATTGGAATCTTCAGAAATCATCCCCATTGAAGTACGGGAAGAAATCGTGAATATACCCGAAGAAGTGAATGTAACATCTGTGACTCCCATTTTCATAGACGTCAGTACTCAGACAAATACTACAGGTAATTTGGTTGTTGAGCAAATAATGAACAATCCTAATGCCGTATTGCTTTATACAGGGTTTGCAGACGTCCAACATTTTAATTTGGTGTTTGCTGTTTTGGGAGAAAACAGATACAATTTACAGATATTCCCTCTTGAACCCAGACTGTGTTTCTTATTGACAGTTATGAAGCTAAGGACCGACAAATCTGACCAGGAACTAGGCCTTAACTTTGGAATCCATAAAACTACTGTTGGAAGAATATTTAATGTTTGGATTAATTTCATGTACTGCCAATTTAAAGAGTTGAACATATGGCCTGATAGAGAAACTGTCCTTGAAAACAGCCCCCTTGCTTTTAGACAGAAATACCCCTCGACTAGAGTAATAATTGATGCAACTGAGATTACAATAGCAAAACCTAAGAACCTTACAGCACAGCAAGCTACATTTTCTACATACAAAAATGCAAACACAACAAAGGTATTAATAGGTATAAATCCATCTGGTTTCATAAGTTTCATATCTGATGCATATGGTGGGGCAATATCAGATAGGCAGTTATTTATCAGATCAGGAATGTTGGATCTCTTGGAAGAAGGAGATTCAGTTATGGCAGATAGGGGGTTCAACATTCAGGATCTGTTATGCACTAAAGGTGTAACATTAAATATACCACCATTTCTGAAAGGCAAAAGGCAGTTTACTCCATCAGAAAACATTGAAACAAGGAGGATAGCCTCTAAAAGAATACACATAGAACGGGCTATAGGACTTGCTAAAACATACAAAATACTGCAGTCAAAATTGCATGTCAGTAAAATTCGTCTTTCAGGGAGGATAATATTTGTATGTTTTATGTTATGCAATTTCAGGAAAACCATTATGTCAGGTTAGGATGACTGGAACAAAATATTCATGGTAAAACTTGTCTAATTTTGCCACCATTTCATGAATGAAAATGTCATCTCTCTCTATTTCCAACACTAGCATGTCAACAGCAGTGTACACAACAAAGCTACAATAATGTCTGCCTGTAACAAACAGCTGGCCTTGCACTTGGAAGTAATGGTTGTGATTTTTCTTGAGTATCACTGCACCACTGCTCTCACCCAAGTATGGAACACATTTGATTGAAATAGCTTCATTTTTATTACTTGGCAACCCTTTAAGTTCCAAGACTCTATCCTGTCCAATTAATCCATCACAAGATGCTGCCAGATAATGTCTGATAGGATGAATAATGAGGCCACACTTTTGGACTACATGGCCTGTTAGCTGAGAATATCTGTCCCTTGCTGAGTCTTCCATTTGAAGTCCCCATTTCATATCACTGGAGCAAAACAAACTTCCCTTGAATAAGGATTTTGCTAGGGCTTTAGGTGTTTTTGAGTGACAGATTTTCCCAAAATTACTTGCTGTCAAACGATATTTCCTCTCTTTGAACCATAGACTTTGCTGGGATTGTTGTCTAGTATTTTCCTCAATGTTCTTCCTTTCCTCATCATTGACTCTTACAAGATTTTCAGCTTGTGTCGCACATGGATCCACACCATAATGGTGGTCATGAATGACATCAAAGCAGCTGGCCTGTTCTTTTTTTAGAGCAAAAGAAAAAGCAAGCTTATGTTGGAAACTTTTCACAATACCTTCAACATATTTCTGACATCCAGGCTGATTAACTCCTGACAATGGCCTAACATCATGGCAGGGTTCCTGGAAAACTTGTTCCAAGGGCAAACATTCCACTTTCATAGTGCTAACTGGCCTCAACCGTTTGGAAGGGGGATGGTGAAAAGTTTATTAATTTTGGGTGCATGTTTCTGAACACTGAACAACACCAGTCTTGGAGAAGTGCTCTAATGCATAGCTTACAGCAGCAATATGCTTACAACATGCCTTGGGGCCTGCTCCAGCAACACATTCACATTCCGCTCCTATAATGTCACCAGGTACTCCTAAAATAAGCTTCACATTATAGCTCTTATGTTTTGTGTACTCGGATTTCACAGCACTGCATATTAGAATTTCATCCGATTGAAAAAAAACATTTTATAAACAAAACAAACTTTTCACTGAAAAGTCTGTATCCAGCATCACACAATGATTTGTAGTTGGAAACAGGTGCTCCATCTATTTCCGATTTTCTAAATACAAAATAATCCATCAAATGCACATTTGTGATGGTGATCTTCACCTTATGGCTGATAGTCAATTCTTCAAAGGAACCGGTACTAGGAAACTGAAGAAATTCACATGCCTTTGGTGGTGGACAAGGCTGTATCTGCAGTTTCATGTAAGCCATCAACCTAAAAAAATACGTGAATTGAAGACTATAAGCAAGTAGAGTAAATGCGTATTTAAATCTCTATTTATGATTTAAGTCTTGTGGAGGTATATTTATATATTTCTCAATGTACAATAATCAAGTTATTGTATTCTTTAGGAAAAGGCATGCTGACTCCTATTTATTATTTAGATAATAAAGCGTGTTAGAATTTTGTAATTACCGCTGTACTAATTCTTCCTTCCTCCCGCTAGTTTTAGCGCCTCTGGTCCGTAGCTCATTTTGCAGCTGTTTAACGCTTAAACGCTGAAAATCGTCCATAATATACTAGGGGATATACCTGTACAAATAATTAATATAGTCTTGGAGTAAAATTAGAGAATATATAGTAGGCTTTAGCTTAGGAAACTCGGTCACAATCTGTATATTTCTCGCAGCTGACTGGGAGAAACATAAGACGATCGCCTTGCGCTTACCCAGTAGTACACGAGCGCTATCTGGCGCGAACTTTCTCTGCCTACATCCCTATTAACTACTCTATGCGTAAATGTCCGTCGGATATTGTTAGAAAGTGAATGGTCACTCAACGCTCAACAGTCAAGGCTTGTAACGTGCCCACAGCTTCATTCGGCCTTTGTGTGCAGCTGGTACTTTCCCTAGCGTAACGGTACCTTCGTCCGCCCCTCTTTTATACAGTCAGGGGGAAGATATTTCTCTTCAATAAGCTGCCTTGATAGAAAATTCGGGCCAACACGGTTCCTTCAAGCTCGACGCTAACATATTAATTCTCACGTGGTTCTATTCAACCTAATCCCATTATAACTAGCGTGGTACGATTCTTCAGGCTTTGCATAGATTATCTCTGGCACATATTTATATCGCCTTGACTATCAATCGACAAATATTCACCGACCATCACTTCCGGCTCAATACCACAAACACTCGCATATATTTACATTAGGGATATTAATTCATGACATTCAAAAAAATTACATATTAAATTCACTATCTAGAAATTATACTCGCATCTATAAACATCATTTTAACTCCTCAAATGCTCCGTCTTATGCATGACATACAAGTCATCCTCGTATTCTTTGAAGAGGTAGAACATCTCATTTTATCATAAGATTTGGGATTACCTAGATGGATACCACTTCCATCCATCATAACACTTCTTGAAGACAAAAATAAATCATTACAGGAATCTTATAACTAACATGCATTAATTTCCAAGGAGTTTAAATTAACTGCTGGTCATCATGCCAGTAACAAACTTCCTACTACACAAGCTAAAAGTTTTAATCCCTTCGAACAGCCTGCGATCATCATTCACATTTTTAATCTACTTGACATGCTAATTCTAACTATGTACAGGAGGGAAATGACTTTCATACATAGTAAATTTTAAAATGCACTTATCTAGGGTGATCATTCTTGTCCGAGGAAGCACACTCATAACAGCTTAAGCCATTATCTTGCTGCCTTTGATGTCGTGAGGTCCTTGATTCGTTTCCGGGGTGAGATCCATCATCTTGTAGACTTCACCGTGCATAATAATCCTGGAGGTATCCAACACAATGAGATGCTGGGTAGGTAAGTGACTCGTGTATTCTCTTCCCAGACCAGCGATCACTCGTTCCAATATGCAAAGGGGAAAACACTATGGTTATAATTGGGTCAACTTGTAATACGCACAACACTCAGGCTTGGTTAAATTTATCCCGATATTGCTGAACTATCACGTATTCACTTGCACTGTAATCCAACGTTAAGGGTCACTAATTTGCTTATTTCACATCCCCTCACAATGTAAGACAACTCACATCCACGTTTGTACTTTCAGCAGACGCTGCCCAATTATAATGATGATGATTATTATTATTATTATTATTATTATTATTATTATTATTATTATTATTATTATTATTATTATTATTATTATGCGTGAATCGAAATTTCCTGAACAAATTCACTTTTTCAACGTTCTAATTGTAATTCCAATTGTGCTCCCACAACACTTCACTGTATTTGACTAGTAGTGAATTAATCTAGCCACACACGAATCCATCGAACATGTATCACAGTAGCTTGAATGCTACGCAGCTCATAACAGGTGGGTTATTCCTCGTTCACTATCCTCGGTGATTACACCACGATACAAAATGTTATAAATACACGAAATTTACACAATAAGTGCACGTCAATAATCACTGCGTTTAAATACTGATTTATACAGTACTTCTGCTAGTTAAATATGACAATTGCAGTACTTCATCACTTAATGAAAGTATTGCACAATCTTACAGGTCGTGCAAAATAGCAACACGTCTGAACAGCACGGAGACACAGTAGATAATGGGTAAGTGGTCTCCTGTCCGATTTCTTTTGTAAGACAGAGGAAAAAATCAAGAGTGGGAGTTAACTACGCCTTCATGTCAGGGGTCGCTCCGTAAAATAGCCGTTTGTTGGCGTTGATCTGCATATCAAAAAGATAGATCTGACCTTCCATATTTTACTGATCGAATCTTATTCTCTTAGGATCGGCGGTTTAATTATAATCGCCGAAGCGTCATTTACCACTTGTGCAATGATTGACTTGCGTCTTACCAAACTCCAGGATAGGCTCACCCCGCCAGACCTGTGACGACGTTCTGTAATTCTCTGCACCGATTCAGATCACGTAATCAATGATAAGTTGAATAACTGGAAGATGTTTCGTTGTCATCTTTAACTAAATAATTCCCTGATCATGACAAGCTCTTATTCATGAATATTAGATGCGTAAGTAAAAAATCACACGATTCTTCTTCTTCTTCTTATTATTATTATTAATATTGAAAATTCTGAAACAAATGAAGGTTTTGGTTGGTATCACTAAAATCACCAACAAATATTTAGGGAATTACTTCTCCCTAAGTTAACCCGACTTATTAAGTATGGCTCTCGGGCTATCACATGACCTTCTACTCCTTCCAACTCACTCGCACAGGAGAGAGAAACATCTTAATTGCTAGCTAGCGTATGACTCGCCCTTGTCATTACGCGCACAGAGCCTCTTGTCCTCTGAAATAGCAGCGCATCGTTCGTATTCCGCGCAGCGCTGTGGTCTGCTAGCTTTGCGGCTAAACGTCGTAGAATGGCTCGGAAAACGGCATATTATTGATATGGGATGTCACGATATGGTATCTATAGTACCGTGAACGGTCACACTATTCGTGAAGCAAAGTGATCATTTGAATTTGAAACATATAAAGATGTATATCAGTTTCATCCATGTGCATTATTTGTCCCTTTTCGAAGGCGATTAAGGTGCACCCCTGCACGAATCCCTTCAGTTAATTCAAAACACCATTAGTTCCTTAAATGGTCTCCCTGGTGAGACTGGAAAAAAATGTTAAAAGGAAACTCAGTGCGGTGTAGGACTGAAACCCACCTGAAGAAGATTCAGTCCAAAAGTGAGTACAAAAGTGGAATTAGGCAGTTATTGCCGGAAGAATATTCCGAGCAGTGAGTGCCAGTGAACAAGTATTGTCCAGTTCTGTTCGTCGACATTAAACGATAATTTTCAGCGTATAAATTAATTCTGACCGATAACAGAAAGTCATTCACCTCTGAGAACATTGAAAAACTCTTGATAACCTACTGCCATGCATCATTTTGCAATTAATAAAATATGTTTATCAATTTAATACTGAGTTCAAATTAAATAATGGGTTTGATAAGAGTATTTTTTTTTTATTTTTTACCGGGCGTGTTGGGCGTGCGGTTAGGGGCGCGCGGCTGTGAGCTTGCATCCGGGAGATAGGGGGTTCGATTCCCACCGCCGGCAGCCCTGAAGATGTTTTGTTTGATTTCTCAGTTTCACACCAGACAAATGCTGGGGCTGTACCTTAATTTCGGTCACGGTGCGACGTGTAAAGCCACTAGCAAAAATGTTTTAATTTCAGTGCATATTTTCGTGCATAGTTTCAACATTTTTAGTGCGATTTTGAGGTTTTAGTGCATATGAATCCTTACAAATAACATGAGCCTGACGTCGGTGTAATGCTGCTATCTTGAGGTATTACAACCACTGTGCCACGCGGCTAACAGTTGATGTACTCTGGACTCCAGCGTAGTACTATGTCACTTGATTCGTCGCAGCGTTTAGTCGAGAAAATCAGAGTGAAATAGTGGGCATTTAAGGAAATATTGTGATCCGAAGAAGTGAAAAGATGTCCTTCGTGAATTGTCCTGACGTATGGATGATAAATGGCTACAAAATGATAGAAAATGACTACGAAAGAATAGAGTGCCAGTTTTAAAATTCTAAAAAAAGTCCAAAACCACCAGTATGAAGAGCCAAAGGGCTTATAGGGAGTGTTTCAAAGTTAAATTGCCGCGCTATTTGAGGCTCAGCCGAGCACATATACTGCCCAACATTTGTTTAGAATTAAGGTATAAAATGTCAACGACATTATTTCAAACCCATAGTGACGAGATATATTATTTATAAAATACTTCTCACGTGGTACATATCCTAGGTCAAAACTTGCAGCTGTCACCCCGACGCAGCTCCGTTCTATTTTTTAATGTGCCTGAAAGCTAATATTTTGATAAAAGCTCCCTTGAGAGGCCACAAATTGGATCCCGTAAGACATACTTAACTGATATGCTGATAATATTGATATTACTAAAAATAATTGTCTTCTTCTCCTACCACTTTTCAAACATCTGTAGGGTTGCGGGTGCGAGTTGTATCGTGCATTAGAATTTGGCCCTGTATTACGACCGGATGCCCTTCCTGATGTCAACCGGATATGGAGAGATGTAACCACTATTTCGTGCTTCTGTGCTGGTTGGTAGTGTAGTGAATATGAAGAGGAAGGTATTGGGACAAAGACAGACACCCAGTCCATGAGCCAGGAGAATTAATCACACGCGATTACAATCCCCGACTTGGCCGGGAATCGATACCATGACCCTCTAAATCGAAGGCCTCAACGCTGATTATTCAGCCAACGAGTCATATAATAATAATATACGTGTTGAAACCATAGAAGTGCTGGTGATACCTTGGCATATACCGTTATGGGGTTATCTATTGAGTATTTGAAAACATTAAGGCTAATTTCTCTACCTTTACCTGGTGAGTTGGAAAGGAAATTGTGAGGGTAGTGTACTCACATGCTCATCTGTGTAATGCAGGCTTTTACTTGGCAAGTTAAACAGAGGCAGCTGTTCTTGTGGAGGTTAAACGAGTGGATGCTTTCAACGTATTAGCGCCCTAATGGTTCAGAGACTCCCCTAACAACTTCATTCGTAAGTTTTTATTAGTGCAATTCCCCCCAGCCATCTCCAGCTAGGAAAATTAACTATTACGGAAAGAAAGAACTTTGCATGTTGATTTGATTGCATCGTTAGATTTCAGCCACACGAGGAGAATAAAAACACAGAAAAATAGGGGATGATAATAATAATAATAATAATAATAATAATAATAATAATAATAATAATAATACCGGGCTGAGTAGCTCAGGCAATTCAGGTGCTGGCCTTTTAACCCCAGCTTGGTAGTTTCGATCATCACTCAGTCCGGTGGCATTTGGTGGTGCTCACATACGTCAGCCTCGTGTCGATTCATTTACCGGCACGTAAAATAACTCCTGCGGGACTAAATTACAGCACCTTGGCGTCTCCAAAAACCGTAAAAGTTGTTAGTGGGAGTTAAAGCCTATAACATTAATAATAATAATATGTTGTCACGTCCCGTGAGCAGGCATTTTTTATTTGACGCCATTTGGACTTGCTGCTCCAGAAACAGGTCTAATTTTGTCACGTACACATGAAATTTTGAACCCGAGTTCCTTTACATGCCGATATCGTACTATCTGGAGACTCGAACGGACTCCTTTCCAGCATTCAAATATATCGGTTTTGACCTCGCAAACTTGTGATTTAGGCGCTATCACTCTATCACTGATCTACGTAGGAATAATAATAATAATAATAATAATAATAATAATAATAATAATAATAATAATAATAATAATAATAATAATAATAATAATAATAATAATATATTATCATCACCATCATCATCATAATGGCGTAAACATTCATGAACACTACAGAATCATGATGGAACTTTTGGTGCTAGTAGGACCCGTGTTTATAAATAAGTATTCCGATTGTTTAAGATCTGGTACTATATCACGTTAAATAGGGCGCACTGATGCGAGTTATAAAGTTGTGCAAGGCCAGGTACATGATGTAATAAAACTATTAAACAGGCGTGTTATTATTGTAAAACTTCGAAATTTTATATATATTTGTTGGATATAATTGTACCTCATGCCCTAGAGATCGAATGACGGTACAATTATCTATATACTCGTATACAACAGGCAATGTCTTGACTCATTGTCAGCCAACGCCCAGGCAAAACGTGAACATACAGAAATGAAATTTTTGGGATACATTTCTACTACAGTTTAGGTACCCGCTAAGGAAGGAATTCAGAAAAGTCCTCCTTTAACGGGGATAAAATCCTTAAAATCAAAATATTCATTACTCCGAAACCGTTCACCAAAGAAGTTGAAATTTTACTCAATGATTGTGCATTTTTGTACTAGATGTTAAATAATAGAAGTTTAGAAACAAAATTCAGCCATTAAGGGCATTTCTATGAGCAAGCGAGGTTGAAATATCACATGACGGTTTCTCCTATATGTATTAGATTTTCAATAAAATTTGATTTTAAAATAATAGGCCCCTAAGGGGTTTTGACAGACAAGTGAGGCCTCACGACGTAAACATTCGTTTCTCTCAAACTGTTTGACATAAAAGGTTGAAATTTTACATGGTGGTTGTTCCTAAGAAGTGGTCTTAACGTAATACAATCCTAAGGTGGTTTCACTGTGGGGGAAGGGGGAGTGAAGACATAAACATATTTTCTCCCAAACCGTTTGGCATAGGAGGTTGAAATTTCATATGGTAGGCGCTCCTATATGTCTTAGGTTTTAAATAAGAAGTGGTCTTAAATCAATACTCTTGTATGCGGGTTTTTTCTGCTAGTGGCTTGACGTCGCACCGACACAGATAGGTCTTATGGCGACGAAGGGATAGGAAAGGGCTAGGAGTTGAAAGGAAGCGGCCGTGGCCTCAATTAAGGTACAGCCCCAGCATTTGCCTGGTATGAAAATGGGGAACCACGGAAAATCATCTTCAGGGATATCGACAGTGGGATTCGAACCTACTATCGCCCGGATGCAAGCTCACAGCCGCGCGCCCCTGACCGCACGGCCAACTCGCCCGAACTTATGCGGGTTCGACAGGGGATGAGGCTAATGACAAAAATATTCATTTCTCTCATACACTTTATATACAAGTTTGAAACCTCACATGACGGTTGCTCCTATACATTTTAGGTTGTAAATAAGAAGTGGTCTTAAAACAATAAACCCTGAGGAGTTTTGACTGGCGTGGGGTCTTGAGACTTAATGAAAAAACTATTCATTCCTCCGAAGCTGTTCAGTGAAGTCCGGAATCGAAATTATTCATCACTCCAAAACCGTTTGACGTACGAAGTTGTAATTTTACAAGAAGGTTGTTAGTTTAAGTCCTAGGAATCAAATATAGCCTATATTTCAATATTTTTCCCTAATAGGTTTAGATAGAGGTTGACTCTGAAATTCACAAAATTGTTCTTCCGAGTCAGTTTCATGTAATGACTTGGAACACTGCATGAAGGTTGGTCTTCTGTGTCCTAGATATTTAGTAAAAATTATTTTAAGAATATTCTGTACCTAAAAGAAAACATTCATCTCTCTATCACTGTTGGACATACGAAGTCAAAATTTCATGGACTGGTTGCTTTTATTTCCTAGGTGTTAAATAAGGTAGGGTTTTAAAACATTCCAATTATACGGGATTCAAATGAGTATCAGATCTCAAAATATGCCAATCAGGCAAAATGAGTAATTGAGGTACTCATCCCACCGACGCACCAGGTTGAGGATCCCCGTGTGGAAAAACATCGTGTCCTGCTGCGTGAAGAAGTCCGTAATATAGAATGGTATTTCTGTATCGGACGAGTCCACAGTAATAAAGAAGTGCACTTTTTAATTTTCCGTCACCTCTGTCTGTGTGTCTATCTGTACGGGCTTTAACATTTATTTTAAAAGTTGTTTATTAAATTAGAATAGACTTTCCACTACCATAAATATAACCAATACATTGACTGAAGAGAATTTAATGAAAATCGGCATGTAAAGTTGGGGAATGATGCACTACAATCTAGGCTATCTCTTCACGTTGAGTGAAATGATAGCTTATGGGAATTCCTAAAATATAATTCTCAAATATTTATGTTATTAATGATCCTGACTATAAATACTACATAACTAAAGTTATATATAATTAAATTTCCTATCTTTTATGCTTTATACATTTTTCGTGACAGATTTTTGTTGCTAAGTTCATATCAACACCGAACTACGAGAAATGGATGCATGGAATTTAACAAAAAAAAGCGTTATGTTAAATCAGGGAACAAGGTGATATTGTTTAAGTTATAAATAATTTTTTAATCACGCTGGACGAAATGGTAGTTTAGGGTAAGGTGCCTACAATTTATTTTTAAATACCTATGTTATTGATCATATTCGAAAGTATTACATCCCATAATACTGTACAAGGTCCAGTCATTTATGTCTTATACAGTTTTACCATACCAACTATGATAGAATTCATGAATTTGGACTTTTGGACAACGCCGATCATTGCTAACATAGAAATATTGTTTAATAGTATTATGTGATACCCGAAATAGCTCCTGATTTCCCTTCTTGGCTCTTTGTGACAGGTTCCTTATTTCCTGAGTCGAAATACCTTATCTAATTCAGGCAGAGTGACACTCAAACCCCCGAAACAATAATCCTCTCATAATGAGCTCTCCGTTTGTGTTTTTTTATTCAATAATTTCTCGAAATACTGGACTCATGTACTATGACTAATATTGGATCCCCAGAACCGACTTCTTCTTTGTTATCTGCTTTATTTTATCCCATACTTTCCTGCTATCATTGTCCTTACATTTTTTATTTATGTTGCAGCCATCTTTTGTTGCCACTCCGGCTTCGTCTTCCTTAACAATTCTCTGTATTCTTTCCTTCTTTTACAAAATTCGTTTCTAGCTACTTGACCACCATCCAACCTGTATCTCTTAAGTGCCTTCATAACAAGTGACTTTTTCTCTGCACATTCTGTGTTATACCATCCACCTTTTATCTGCGTTTTACCTATATTTTGCCTCACACATTTTCCTGCCATTCCTAGTTTAATGGTATTAACTGGCGATGGTTTTTGTCATGATTGTCTTAAGCTGTAAAACCACATGGTCATCGTCCGTTTCGACAAGGACAATTGTGAAGATGATTATAAAAATGAGAAAATATCGTGAAGGAACGAGAATAAGAAAAGAGCGAGTCATGGAAGCACTGTCTTTACCTTAGATGCTCTGGAAACAAATAGTTGAAGGAAAACTAAATGCGAACGCCTACAATATCGAAAGCTCATAAAACTACTAAAAAATAACATTACATTGACCATGATTGTGATTTGTCTCTTCTGCTGCCACTCATCTCCGGTAGGTGGTATTAATGATGCGTCCCGATTGAAAAAGCATTTCCCTTTTGAAATGTGCAATTGCCCGGCTGAGTGGCTCAGACGTTTAAGGCGCTGGCCTTCTAACCCCAACTTGGCAGGTTCGATCCTGGCTCAGTCCGATGGTATTTGAAGGTGCTCAAATACGACAGCCTCGTGTCGGTTGATTTACTGGCACGTAAAAGAATTCCTGCGGGACTAAATTCCGGCACCTTGGCATCTCCGAAGACCTTAAAAAGTAGTTAGTGGGACGTAAAGCAAATAACATTTTTATTAAATGTGCAATCGTTCGCCCACTCTCAAACACCAACAATCCCGTGGAACCCAAAGACTTTCGATTAATTTGCATTTTACCATGTCTGTCTAAAATGTTGGAGAAAATATTTCACAGACAAATAACCGCATATTTAAATACAAATATACTACTTGACAAGTACCAATCTGGTTTTAGAAGCAATCATAACAGAACTACGGCACTACTGAAAGTTACAAATGACAGAGGAGTAACTACGGATAAGGGAGAATTTACTGTTCTAACTCTTCTAGATCTTTTTTTTTCTATTGGCTTTACGTCGCACCGACACAGTAGGTCCTACGGCGACGATGGGATAGGAAAGGCCTAGAAGTTTGAAGGAAGCGGCCGTGGCCTTAATTAAGGTACAGGTATAGCATTTGCCTGGTGTGAAAATGGGAAACCACGGAAAACCATCTTCAGGGCTGCCGACAGTGAGTTTCGAATCCATTATCTCCCGGATGAAAGCTCACAGCCGCGCTTCTGGACCTTAGTAAGGCCTTCGACTGTGTTGACATGGGCATATTGATGGCAAAATTACGTGCGCTTAAATTTTCACAAAGCATAGTATCCTGGATGTATTCCCCTCTCTTTGATCGCTGGCACTGTGTATCAGCAGGTGAAAATTTCTCTTCATGGCAACCTATAAAGACTGGAATTCAACAGGGCTCAGTGCTAGCGGCACTGTTATTTTTGATCTTCATTTCAGGACTAAGACAAGTAATTAAATATTGTCAATATCATGACTTACACATGCACATCCTCGTGACTTACCGACACCCCCCTGTGGGTGGGGGCGGTGGTATAACACCCACGGTAACCCCTGCCTGTCGTAAGAGGCGACTAAAATGGGCCCCAGGGTCTCTGAACTTTGGAGCGTGGGTTGGCGACCACGGGGCACTTAGCTGAGTCCTGGCATTGCTTCCACTTACTTGTGCCACGCTCCTTACTTTCATCTATCCTATCAGACATCCCTTGGTCAACTCTTGTTCTTTTCCGACCCCGACGCTATTAGGTTTGCGAGGGCTAGGGAGTCTTTCATTTTCACGCCCTTCGTGGCCCTTGTCTTTCTTTAGCCGATATTTTCATTTTACGAAGTGTCGGACCCCTTCCATTTTTCTCTCTGATTAGTGTTATATAGAGGATGGTTGCCTAGTTTTACTTCCTCTTAAAACAGTAATCACCACCAATCACCACCACTGACTTACCTACTGCAATAAACAATATGAATATCGACCTAGAAAGAATATGTAAGTTGACCGTTGACCATGCACTAAATATCAATGCCGAAAAATCGCAGTGTATATTTTAGCTACCCAAAATGCCACGCACGCCTCCCAGACGTTCATACTCACTCAGTAACATTAAGAGGCACTCAGTTACAATTCAAAGATACAGTTAAAAATTTACGAATGATAATGGGCAAAAACCTTAGTTGGAACGATCATGTAATAACTATATGTCAGCGAGTGTTTTATTCATTACATTCCCTTAAGAAACTCGGAGATTTACTTCCACAAAACGTAAGAAAACTGCTTGTCTAAAGTATGGTAATGCCAATATTCGACTACTGCGATGTAGTAGGCCTATACAGTAACCTGAACACGTCACTTTCCATCAAGCTTCAAAAGGCACATAACGCATATGTTAGATTTTCATGGCTCCGCTTAAGAGAGTGACTAAATTTACACACTGTTTCTCTGTTACATCGCATACTGAACAATAACACTTGAAACACAATTCCATTACCTAGCATCACCTTCTAGTATTCCTACCAGATCATCATCCACCTCAGTACTAAGCATTCCCATTCACGCTCAACTGGCTACAGTAGATCATTTATAGTCGCCGCCAGTCGAATTTGGAATTCCCTACCTGCTGAAATTAGGAGCGTGTCAAACCACCTTCGCTTTAAGAAACTCTGTCAAACCTGGTTAATAAATAATAATTCCTCATACCATACGTAGGATTAGATCATAGCTAGAAACTTTTAATTGATACCTTATTATTATTATTGTTATTATTATTATTATTATTATTATTATTATTATTATTATTATTATTATTATTATTATTATTATTATTATTATTATTATTATTACTGAATATCCAAAGCAGTTTGGAACCGTATTTTACATAGTATACTAGGGTTGTAGTTAAAATACATTTTCAGTTTTACAATGAAAAAGAATTCATGTATCTAATCAACGGAAAATGAAGTGGATGAAGTCAATAAAATATTTGTAACAGCACGGCTTCTTAAACAAATGATATACCGGGCGAGTTGGCCGTGCGCGTAGAGGCGCGCGGCTGTGAGCTTGCATCCGGGAGATAGTAGGTTCGAATCCC
Source organism: Anabrus simplex (assembly GCF_040414725.1). Lineage (NCBI taxonomy): Eukaryota > Metazoa > Arthropoda > Insecta > Orthoptera > Tettigoniidae > Anabrus > Anabrus simplex. The sequence continues at coordinate 874,321,067 of NC_090265.1, read as the reverse complement.
ACTATCGGCAGCCCTGAAAATGGTTTTCCGTGGTTTCCCATCTTCACACCAGGCATATGCTGGGTCTGTGCCTTAATTAAGGCCACGGCCGCTTCCTTCCAACTCCTAAGCCTTTCCTATCCCATCGTCGCCATAAGACCTATCTGTGTCGGTGCGACGTAAAGCCCCTAGCAAAAAAAAAATGATACAGGGGTTTTGATAATACAATGTTGCAATAATTCAAATGAGAGTTCAAGTCATGCCTTCTTCTTTCAAATGCAGCACATTCAAACAGTAGGTGATCCACCGTTTGTGAGGATCCGCAAACACACACGTAGCCATCAGGAAGATTAATTCTGAATCGATGAAAATAGTTACCAAATTTGCCATGACCAGTCAAAAATTTCAAAGCTTGGCACCAACACGTTACTTTGTAGGCGGCTGAAAACCTTAAAAAAATCAAACCCATTCGCACTACAACCCTTGAAGGGCCTTGGCCTACCAAGCGGCCGCTGCTCAGCTCGAAGCCCTGCAGCTTACGAGGTGTCGTGTGGTCAGCACGATGAATCCTCTCGGCCGTTATTCTTGGCTTTCTAGACCGGGGCCGCCATCTCACCGTCAGATAGCTCCTCAATTCTAACCATGTAGGCTGAGTGCACCTCAAACCAGCCCTCAGGTCTAGGTAAAAATCCCTGACCTGGCCAGGAATCGAACCCGGCGCCTCCTGGTAAGATGCAGGCACGCTACCCCTACACCACGACGGGCGGCTTTGCATATTTCTCTGGTAACTTGGCCTCTAGTGGAAGAAGTCCAAATGTTGTTCCATTGATGGATTATGTGCTTCTTTATGATTTTTTAGCGTAGCTAGGTGACGTTTTGTCATAAGAAATTTCCAAATTAGATGTAGCCGCTGCTTTCGCCAGAAGATCAGCTTTCTCGTTTCCAGATATTCCACAATGACCGTGAATCCAGTCAAAACAGATGTGCGGACTTTGTTGAGCTGCGGTTCTAATAGCTACAGCTACTGGATTCAGATTATATTTATTATTTATCTCATTCAGCGCAGCTTGCGAATCACTTAACAACCGAGATTTGTTATTGTTAGATTTGCACCATTCGATCGCAGACTTGATCGCCCACAGTTCAGCCTGGAAAATAGAGCATGTAATTGATACCTTAAGACATTCAATTGTAAATAATTTATTTAGTGTGTATTTAACTCTCCATGTAGGTGTATGTATGGTCGGACAGAATAGCAGGCTTCATAGCCTGAGTGTCGCCATATAAATAAATAAATAAATAAATAAATAAATAAATAAATAAATAAATAAATAAATAAATAAATAAATACATTAATTAATTAATTAATTAAATAATGGCGGAAAGTAACAGGTGCCGCCTCTGTAGTGTAGTGGTTAGCGTGATTAGCTGCCACCCCCGGAGGTCCGGGTTCGACTCCCGGCTCTGCCACGAAAACTTGAAAAGTGGTACGAGGGCTGGAACGGGGTCCACTCAGCCTCGGGAGGTCAACTGAGTAGAGGTGGGTTCGATTCCCACCTCAGCCATCCTGGAAGTGGTTTTCCGTGGTTTCCCACTTCTCCTCCAGGCGAATGCCGGGATGATACCTAACTTAAGGCCACGGCCGCTTCCTTCCCTCTTCCTTGTCTATCCCTTCCAATCTTCCCATCCCTCCACAAGGCCCCTGTTCAGCATAGCAGGTGAGGCCGCCTGGGCGAGGTACTGGTCATTCTCCCCAGTTGTATCCCCCAACCAAGAGTCTGAAGCTCCAGGACACTGCCCTTGAGGTGGTAGAGGTGGGATCCCTCGCTGAGTCCGAGGGAAAAGCCGAACCTGGAGGGTAAACAGATGATGATGATGATGATGATGATGATGAAGTAACAGGTGAGTTTAGATAACTTTACATATTCTATATGATCGTCCCGCCAAGGACGGGTACGACAGCTATTTAAGAATAAATCATACCGATATATTCCTGTAAAAGGTGTTCGATTAAAGTTAACCAATGCAGATGATAGAGAAGCGAAATAATTAAGATACTGCCTATGTACTGTTCATAACCCGTTGTCTGCTCTACAGCATCGTAAAGCTGCTTCAAGTGTTACGTTCATATTAACTGGTTTTAATATCTTAAATTAAATGTTATAATAAATACGCTTAGACGCTACCACAATACACTTCCCTCTTGCAGACACATATTGATCGCATATTGGTACGGAGAGGCCATTCTCCCACTAGATTTATCTCATAGACTAATTAAAGCGATAACTCTGGCGCACTGAAATAAGAAAAGAGTAATAATGTATGAGGACAAATATGGCAGCGCGTCCGTTCCCATTCATAAAACTCCTACATCAATATAAATGCAATTTATGTGCCGAGAGAAAGAGAGCTGGGGCTTTAAACAAGTTTTAAATGGATCCCACGACTTTTTAACGCCCTCTATACAGACGAGGTGTTTCATCAGCAATTTTTAAATAAAGTAATAGGTACGCGCAAATAAAAATGGATCCTGGAAATCGTGTGAGTTGTCAGTTTGTAAAGAAGAGTAGTAATGCATTTCACTTTATATGTTAAAATGGAGAAATTAATTAAGAGATAGTTTACCTGTGTTCATGAACCGCAATATTCTTTTGTCTCACCTTTCGTTCTCAGACTTACACATGAAGTTACAGTTGAACATTCGATAAAAACACCTAGTATACTTAAATAAAAAGCAGAAAAGTCTTTGTCCATTGTAGGGCCCAGGACAGCCGACGCCTTCCACTGCACGCTCCAGAACAGACTAGCTTGTGTTCCTTGGACAGACAACATTCTACTTTTAATGGTCTTGGACAGGCTCTTAGATGTACGACTTATTCCACTATAGACTCCCAGGCAGACAACCTTGTACGTTATACTCCCCAAGTGGACGACCTTGTAGACCGTAGGCTTCAGATCAGACAATCTTATACATTGCACGCCGTCATACTGATGGTCTTGTATGTTGTAGGCTACAGGACAGACAATTTCTTCCATTGCAGACCACCGGACAGAAGAGCGTATATATGATAGGCTCCAGTACAAACAATTTCTTCCATTGCGGATCACCAGACAGTAGAGCGTATATATGATAGGCTTCAGGACAGACAATTTCTTCCATTGCAGACCACCGGACAGTCGAGCGTATATATGTTACGCTTCAGGACAGACGATTTCTTCGACGGTAGGCTCTCGGACAGAAGAATATATATAGCACGCTTCTGGACAGACACTTTCTTCCGTTGTAGACTTACGGGCGAAAATCCTTGTGTGTCGTATGCTTTAGAACAGACGAATTCGGCCATTGTAAGCTCCCAGACAGAAGACCTTGTATGTTGTAGGCTCCAACACAAACAACCTTGTACACATTGCAAGTTCCCCACCGGACGACCAGTACACTGTAAACTTCAGAATATAGCCCTGTATTTTGAAGGTTCCTGAGCATTAGTATTTGTAGATTTAAGGATCCAATTAAAAAGTGCATACAGTGCAGCTATTATCTTCAGACAGTTATAAATGTGACTAAATTGTACCTATAATAAGAATGATATTTACAAATCCTGATAAATAAAAAAACACTTGGAATTGATTAAGAACCTGGTGACATATTAAAGGTAACAGCTTGGGATAGAGTGCCATATTTGAATACTGATTTGACTCTTGTTTACATGAAGGAGCTGTACAAAATAAGTGGACAGTTGCAGTTAACAAAGCAAATGGCGATAAACATAAAGTGGATAATTACGATATAGAACAAAACTCTTAATTTGTTTCCTGAGAAAAGTTGTCAAACTTTGCTAATTTAGGTTCGAGAGAAACGAATCATATTTTCTTATTAGCTATAGTATTGGATACACACAACATATTCTTCTGTATAATTTTTTGTAAAATGCAAACAGCAATAGTATATTATACTAACTTATCTTCAATAAGCATTCTAAATCTCGATTCAATACGGACCATAATGAAATTCTTATTATTAAATATTATACTAATGCAATGTAAATTGTTGTATTTCCCATTCATTCAGTTGTAAATAAAACAAACTAAAACAAACTGCTTAACAAAAACGTACAGGAGTTGAGATAACTACTTGAAACACAGATATAGTGACATACAATTGAGTGCGCCATCTCTTTGGTTGTCGCCTGTAATCCTGTTCTGTGATACCTCTTGTCAATGTCCAACAGTAGTCTGCCAGCACAGCAAAGTTCCACCGACCGTGACGTCTTCGTACCATTGTGGAAATGTCTTGGAGGAACCGCTCATCGTGCTCATCACTACTGCATTTCAGTCCTCTGAGAAGAAATATAGATGAGAGTGGAGGAAGTGCACTTTGAGGGACATGTTGCAGCCTAATCGATGATACTGTCTGGAAGGTTGTATACAAGCTCAACATTATTTCCAGCTCTACGGTTACCCAAGAATCCATGAGCAACAGTGATGTAGTTGTGAAATCAGGATCGTGTGGTATCGAAGTTTCAGGGTATGATCTCTCTCCTACCTACATCTTCATCTAAATGCAAACTGTACTCATCAGGAGGGTTATGCACGGGTAGATCGTCCCCATGTGGTATTGGTCGGATAGCTGACATGATTTGGGGCAACCTATTTGATGAACAACTTCTTCTTCTTTGACATATCAGTCTCAGTAGGAGACATCGTGCAGAAATATTAGTCATCTACGTAATTTGGCGTCTCTGTTCAAATCATAGGGATGTCAAAGATCATTGAACATCCGCTTCTCTTAATCCATCCACGTTGGTTCACAAAATAAGTATTACAGCAGACATGAGTTGCCCACGTTTTGTCTTCATCCCCTGAATCCAGATGAAATAATAATGGTAGGCCGTCTTCACGAGTGGAATATTTGAGTGTTTCAAGGCGGAAAATGTCATATCAACACACACATAACAAAACTTGTCCACTTTGTTAATACATTTACGTGGCATCCGGGATTTTCACATTAAGTATGATATCAAAACGAACCTCTAAATAATAAAGGTAAAAACGCTTCATACTTCACTCAATCACTACTGGCGATAAAAGAGTGACTGAATGGGTGGCTACATTTGTAGAAAACAGATCTCATAGAATTGTAATGTGATCCTGAAATGATTAAATTGGGGATTGCACAAGGGCCCTTTTGGGGGATTTATGATGTTTTATACATGTGTCCAAAGTATGAGTAAAAACTGGATCACAGCTAAGGCTTTTTTTCGAATGATAGTATACAGGTTTTCGAGTGACTGCTAAAATCTTCGACGAAGTTTTTAGATGAGGTGAAACGTCGGGTTGTGTTTCTCCTGAAGAGTAGATATAATGGAGAGTTCTGGGCCTCCTCCTCCGGCTCCCAGGGGCCCGCTCCTCCTCCAGCCGGGGGGCCTTCCCAGGGGCCCGCTCCTCCTCCCGCGGGAAATTTGAATTTGTAAACAAAGCCACGTGCTTTTTGACAGCTGGCATCGACAACAACGTATCGCTAACCTCACTGCTGCCATCTTGACGGGCCTAAACCTCAATGCTGCCAACTAAACCTTACTAGCGCGAGATTTGAATGGGTAAACAAAGCCACGTGTTTTTTTGACAGCCACGTGCTTTTTGACAGCTGTCATTGACAACAGCGCATCGCTAACCTTAGTGCTACCATCTTGATGGGCCTAAACCTCAGTGATGCCAACTTAACCTCACTAGCGCGAGATTTGAATCAGTAAACAAAGCCACGTGTAGCTAAAGAGGGCAGCACGGTGTTCTGTTGATTAAAGATGGCGGATGACAGTTGACGGAATTGCCCACTACTACAATAAAGATAGCAGCACGGTGCTCTGTTGATTAAAGATGGCAGCTTGTAAATAGAATTTTTCAAATTTTCCGCCTCAAAGGTAAGTAGCTAAAGAGTGCAGTACGGTGCCCTGTTGATTAAAGATGGCTGCAGTAAAAAAAAGATTTTTCTAATTATCCGCCACCACATTTCAAAGATATGTAGCTAAAGAGGGCAGCACGGTGCTCTCTTGATTAAAGATGGAGGATGACGTGGCTTTGTTTACTGATTCAAATCTCGCGCTAGTGAGGTTAAGTTGGCATCACTGAGGTTTAGGCCCGTCAAGATTGTGACACTGAGGCTAGCGATGCGTTGTTGTCGATGACAGCTGTCAAAAAGCACGTGGCTGTCAAAAAAGCATGTGGCTTTGTTTACCCATTCAAATCTCGCGCTAGTAAGGTTTAGTTGGCAGCACTGAGGTTTAGACCCGTCAAAATGGCAGCAGTGAGGTTAGCGATGCGTTGTTGTCGATGGAAGCTGTCAAAAAGCACGTGGCTTTGTTTACAAATTCAAATTTCCCGCAGGAGGAGGAGCGGGCCCCTGCGAAGGCCCCCCCGGGAGGAGGAGGAGGAGCGCGCCCCTGGGAGCCGGAGGAGGAGGAGGCCGCAGGACTCTCCATTATATCTACTCTCAAGGAAACGTCCTCATAGTTTTAATTACTGTTTAGATGGCGTGAAAGTACCTCATGGGGATTACTGAAAGTACCTAGTGTAAAATAATGAAAGGTCTTCATTGGAATAATCACATTAATGAGGTTGTAAAGAAAGGTTACAGATAATTTCATATGGCCATGGGGGTGTAGTAAGGATTTAAATGAGACGACATTTAAGTCCCTGGTAAAACCTCATTTACGGTCTGGTTTCAGTTCATCGAGAAAATAGAATCACTTGATTCGAGTACTGGGAAAAATGAAAAGGATTTTTTCTAGCTTATTTACGACGAAATAAAGGTGCTGCAAAAATATTGCCAATGTTCGTTTATAGGAAGAGGAATTAGGGATTGCAATAACTTACCAAGTGGGCTGTTTGATAAATTTCCACCTTCTTTGAAATGACTTAAGGAAATACTAGGTTAACTCTTGATACGCTATCTGACTCTGAGGGAGAGTACTAAACGCGGATCGGAGATGAATGATTTGATATATTTCTAAGATATTTGATAAAGATATGTAATATCAGTCAATAGGAATACGATTTATGATATATATAAATATGTAATCCATGATTCAGAAAACAGTGGAAAAGGAAAACCAAGGCATGGACCAGCGTATAGGGAAGAGAGACTCTGATGGAGGAGGAGGGAATTAAGTACACCACGTTTGACGGCGAAAGTGTAGGATGGAATGAAATGAAGCAAGAATGACCCAAAAGAAAAATATGCACTATCCGAGATTAAGAATATGAATCCTGCACTTCAGTGGTTCGGTAAAATTAAATCGATGTCGTTTGGCTAAACAATCCACAAATTGTGTACACGAAATGAGCACTCTCTACATTCAAGATAATGATGTAATTCTGAATATATTTCGCTTCCTAAGTATCATTCTAAGCCATCAACATCAAGGCTTACTTATCGTGACTGAAAAGACTAGTATTTTAAATGTAATTATAAAAATATCGATGACGTTGAAAGTTGGAAAATTCCTTCCCTTAAAACCTGTATTGTATAAAGGTGGAATGCTTTCAAGACTTGATTTGAGACACTGTGCTGGGAAAATACCTTACAGCTCTGAGATGCAGGGAACATTTCTGGAATATGCAATCTAGAAAACTGAATAAACACACTGGAATCCAGCGAGGGGAGCCAAATTGAATTTTACGAGGCGAACAAGTGCACTCTTATCGTAAAGTAGTTTGGAAGGGTGAGCAGAGGATGTTTTTACTGATCGTGCGGATGACTGATAGAGAACACCATGCTGGATTTTGCACGAGCGCTTTGGAATGTAGAAACTGAACCTCGTAACGAGAATGATACCTATTAGCTTATATGGTACATTCCCATGCACCAATTTCCTCTCAAATATTAGATTGTCATCAGAGTTCACAGAACTGGAAATAGGAAGCAACGCATTACAATCTACCTGGAACTTCTTACATTATATTATGTTCAAGGTGCGAATATAGACAAATAAGTTATGAAACTACACCTCTATTGTCCCCTAATTCATTCCAATGAACAGCCTAACTAGAGCAATATACTATGGTTTCCACGCCCCCTGACCGTTAAATATCACTTATCAGTTACATACAAATATGAGTCATCTGCTTTTCAATACTGTAACTTATAAAAATATTTTAAGAAATCATATGCAGCTGGATGGCATTAGGTAAAACAAAAAGGACTTCGATTCTGAATCAGAGAGGAGAAGATAAAATTTCCAATAGTGTTAAAACACTATTCAGAACACTTCCCGTATTTATTTTGGTTTGTGCAGACAACTATCAAAATATACATCAGAAAAATCCTTCTTTTATCTTTTTAATCTTGTGGTAAAAGCTAAATTTTGGGCACTACGCTCACCGAACTGATTTGAAATTCTCCTCCAAAGATCACCTATACTTGCTCGGAAGGAACACTATGTGACAGCTCAAGAAACATCACAACTACTTTATGGATGTTTGGAGAGGACGACATCATGCACGCATTAAATCATTCTTCAAAACACACTGAGGGGTTCAATACCAGGAAATATTCTTCTCAATTTCACAGGTCCAAAAGAATTCACCGAGCTCTCAGCTTCGATCCTCGTTGAGAACTGAGCAAAAGTGACCAAAGTGGTGTGCTTCAATGCAGTCTCGTAAATAAAATTATTTTTAACAAATCGCTTGTCGAATGAAGTTTGTGATTTATGTTTGTATCTAGACTTGTGTAATTACCAAGTCTTAGAAATCACTTATCCTTCATCTGAGTATTATAGTAATAGTGCAGAAACCGGTGGGGAGCAAATAATACCTCTGCACTTCCGCCAGTGTCCTCCATTTGCTTCAGCAGAAACAGCAGTATTTTTATACAAATATATCCACCAATATACAAAATCTATCATTTCGCTTGTTTTGACTGTGTACAGTTAAATGCCAACAACTCGGCTATATTCAATTATGAGTGACATATACTGATCTGTAATGAACACTCGGTCACCGGTACGTAACCTTTCTTTCACTACACGGAGGTCTCAGGTGGAAGGCAGATAAGAGTATCATCTGATGGGGAAAGGAGATTTTTCAGATTTTGCACTGTCTCCTTGACCTATAACATATGAAAGTGTCGTTCGCATTTTGGTCCCAACAAGCATCCGAAAATAACTGGAGTTCTATTTCTTGTCTGGGTAAAAAAAATTCAATGTAGTAGTTAAAAATGGTGCATATTTTGTTAGTGCCTTTCTTTGCTTGGCTCTTGTGATAACAGTAAACCATTCCTTCGCAGGTTTTCATACGGTAGATTTCAAAATTTAAAAAAATCGCACCTACCTTGGATTTTAAAAAAGAAGTTCTTACACTGTCGTAAGTAAAATACGTTTTCAGAGCCACCAACATTAATAACCAACGAAGAAGTAACATTTTCCTATTTTATTCCAGACCTGCCAAACATTTACATTTAAAACGTGGCAACTCCCGGAGTTGTTCTCTGTCAGCAATAAATGGAAACGTCTCTACATGCGACGAAGTAACGGCGACTCTTAGGCTAACACTGATGTGTCTATTAGCAAATAATATGCCGAGGTGACGGGCTCAGGCGGTTGAGAGGCTCCCCTTCAGGCCACAACTTGGTAAGTTCGATCCTGGCTCAGTCCGATAGTATTTGAAGGTGCTCAATTACGTCACGCTGGTGTCGGTAGATTTACTGGCACGTAAAATAACTCTTGTAGTAATAAATTCCGGCAGCTCGGTGTCGCCGAAAAACCGTAACATGTAGTTAGTGGGACGTAAAGCTATTTCGACGGAAAATAGTATTTTCCCGTTTCTTCGTGGTAATCCCCTTTTAGCAAAAAGCAATTCAATTCATAAACTAACTGTTGTGCCTTTTCACTGTTTGCAATGAAGTTAATCGGAGAAAAAATGGTGACTATGCCGTAAGGATGCCAGAAATAAAACGTCAACGTGTTCATAAATGTGAAGAGAATGATATTTTCGTCAGGTAAAAGAAGGGAAGAAATTATAGAAGGCGGTGAGAAAAGACGACGTCAGAATATTGTTAAAATTTATTATTGAGAAAAAAAAATCGATTTTCACTGGAGACATACTGGCAGAGCGCTACACGAATCAATTAGTGAAGAAGGCTAATTGAGAATAAATATATAAAGATAAATAATAGTAAACATCTACACGGACAGTATAAGTCATCGGCGAAAGAAAATATATAATACATCGTAATATAAAACTGCACGAGCTAATTGGCAGATTACCTCAGTGCGCAAAACATAGCAAGATTATATTAGGTTAAACTGAAGCCTTACAAGACATACTGAAAGACTCTAAAACATCATAAGATATTAGCAGTTTCCCGCTGGCTCCACCCGCAATGTGCAAAGTATGGTGTTATTCGTTACCCTCCTCACGGATGTATTTCCAAAGTTCCGACTTAATGAAATAAAGCACATGATCTGCTGCGGTAATAGAATGTAATATTATGTCAACAAAACACTTGAAAATACATCACACAAAGAAATTCCTTGGAACGACACTACGCGCAGAATTGTAGAAAAGTCCTTGAAAGATCTTCGTCATGAAGTCAAATGTACTCATAACTTTTCTCAGAATCTAGCAATTTAAGTAGTTATTACCTCAAAAAAAGCGCTTGGTCTACTGAGTGCTTTTAGACCAAAACAAATTGCGTACCTCAATTAGAACGAAAGATTAGTTGCTTCAATGAGAAAATTTTTTGAAGAAATGGGACGTCAAATTCAATGTGCACTCATAACTTTCCTCAGAATCAACCAATTTGAATAGTTAAGAGCTGAAATGAAAGACCTTGATCCATTGAGTGTTATTAGGTCAAAATGAACTCCGTACCTCAATTAGAGCCAAAGATATGATAGCTTCAAAGAGACAAAAAATTGAAAAAATTAAATAATTTGAGGAAGGCGAAAGGTTAGTGATTTATATTGCCTGATGGCAAATCTGTGCACGAATACCTTTCAGTTAAAAAATGAAGGAAATCGACCGGATAGAATGGCCGTACTGACTGACTTTAGTTTTCTTCAACATTTTTAATATATAGATCATTATAAGCAGCAGTAGTTACAGATTATCAAGAGGCTATAACATAGGAGGCTTTGTATCCAGAAGATGACGAAAATGACCATGTTGCTGTGCTTTTCTATTTCCACTGCGCAAGAAACCAACTACGTCATGTGCTAGAAATGCAGAGGCGGAGGCTACCTATATGATGGTGACACGAACGACAAGTCGAGCCCATGAGGACTGGAGATGAGCAAAGACTAGCCCTAACATTTCCGAGAGGCTGATACGATCCGCAACAGCTTTCGTGAGAAGCCGGAGACTATATCATTCAAGTATCATGTATCCACTATCCCGCCTATCTATCTATCAATCAATCAATCAATCAATCAATCAATCAATCAATCAATCAATCAATCAATCAATCAATCAATCAATCAATCAATCAATCAATCAATCAATCAATCAATCAATCAATCAATCAATCAATCAATCAATCAATCAATCAATCAATCAAGATCTGCATTTAGGGCAGTCGCCCAGGTGGCACATTCCCTGTCTGTTGTTTTCCTACCCTTTTCTTAAATGATTGCAAAGAAATTGGAAATTTACTGAACATCTCCCTTGGTAAGTTGTTCCAATCCCTAACTACCCTTCCTATAAACGATTACTTGCCCCAATTTGACCTCTTGAATTCCAACTATATCTTCAGCTTGTGATCTTTCCTACTTTTAAAGACACCACCCCAACTTATTCGTCTACTAATGTCAATCCACGCCATCTCTCCATTGACTGCTCGGAACATACCACTTAGTCGAGCAGCTTGTCTCCTTTCTCCCAAGTTTTCCCAGCCCAAACTTTGCAACACTTTTGTAACGATACTCTTTTTTCGGAAATCACCCAGAACAAATGGAGCTGCTTTTCTTTGGATTTTTTTTCCAGTTCTTGAATGAACTAATCCTGGTGAGGGTCCATACACTGGAACCATACTCTAGTTGGGGTCTTACCAGAGACTTACTTGCCCTCTCCTTTACATCCCTACTACAACCCCAAAATACCCTCATAATCATGTGCAGAGATATGTACGCTTTATTTAAACCTAGGCAAAGGGTACACGTGTGACGTAGATCACACCCGTGACCCCATCAAGTTGTCGGCACAGTATCAGAGAAGAGAAGGGAATACTATTCCGTTAGAACTAGTAACAGTTATTACGACCATCCCAAATTTGTCTGAAGTGACTGAAAAAATATCCCATACAATGCAGTGTTTATCCACTACGAACAGAACCTCAGATCTCCTGCATAGAGAGTTTCACCGAGTAACACTTGCACAATGCGAGGTATATCAGTTGTGCAGAGAGAATTGATTACTTGAAACTGGGTGTATATCTGGTTGAACTCTATTTATTCTAAATGAAGGTGAAATAGCGATGAAGTTCCTGTCGAATTATTCCCGGTAATATTACACTGAATACCTACAGTTTCTGCCTGAATGGAAATAGATTTCCTGGTCTGTTATTTGATGTGGTTAAAATGATGGAATTATATCGGAGTTCCAGGATTTACAATCACACTGCAGAATTATTGCAGGTCGGCACGAGGAGGGAAGGAACAGCGGAGGCTTCATCATTTCAGGAGAATACATATTTCAAAGAGACAGATGAAAGGATTTGCATAAGTACTTTGTATCCTGGTAGAGACACAAATAGAAAGCCAGTCATACTGGGTCGAATTTGTTCCAATAACACACTAACTTCAAAAACGTTTACATTTTTAAGTTTGATAAGAAGTTCATCACAACATTACAAATTTCCTTTAAGATTTTTCACGAACATGTGCGGGGTACATTATATTATTCCCTGGTAAGATTCTATGTTGCCCGCGAAAATTCAGTTATAGCCTACATATACCACATAAAGTTAGTCCTACCTGAGTGAATCTTCTTTTCGTAACATCAGGATACGGTGACCTTATCCCCAGTGAAATTTTTCAAAGCAATAATAGTGCTATATTTCTTAAGCATAATTTTGAAAATGCGGCACTGAGTTATTCCTTCTAATAATCTCAAGCCATTATGATAAATGTATATCGGAAGACAATATTATATTAAAACAAATGTACTACGAGTGTCGTAACTGTTATTTTCTCCACATGTTCTTAAAACAGACTAATAATAACAATAATCGTATTCTTATTACTTTTCTACCGCTTTTCCCACACCTGTGGAGCCCACAGGGTGCGGGTGAGAACTGCGTCGCATATGTGGATTTTGCCCTGTTTTATGGCCGAATGCCCTTCCTGACGCCAACCCTATATGGAGGGATGTAATCACTATTGCGTCTTCCTGTAGTAGGTGGTAGTGTGGTGTGTTGTCTGAATATGAAGAGGAGAGTGTTAGACGTACACAAATACCCCGTCCCCGAGCCAGGAGAATTAATCAGAACCAATCAAAAACCCCGACCCGACCGAGAATCGAACGTGGGACTCAATAATAATAATAATGATAATAATAATAATAATAATAATAATAATAATAATAATAATAATAATAATAATAATAATAATAATAATAATTCATTCATGCATTGCAGCAATCTGCGGACCACATTTACACAATCTATGTATGTCTTATCCTTGAGACATGCCTTTTCCTTTGCACTCCCACCGAAGAGTCTTTGACTTCAAATATTTTTGCTTATCCATGAGGGCCGTGATAGCCGAGTGGCACTCTCACTGACTTGTTGCCAAATCCTGGTCAAGACATGTGGGACTTTTGGAAAAAAACTCGTTCCTATGGTTTGGATTACACGTAAACCTGGTAGTCTTGTGGTTGTTATCAGTACGCCAAAAGTCTCTTAGAATTACAACATAGGTAGGTGTTTTTCTCTTCCGTGGAGTTGTTTCGTGGCTTGGCAAGTTTTTTCTCGTAATTGTGTTCCTAAAGATTGATCGTTGCTCTATCGTTTCCTCTTCGACACCCAACTCTTTCCCGTCTTTGAGTACCTCCGTTAGTCACAGAGGTTGGGTTTTCCATTCTTCTAACATGGTCAGTATGTTATGGGTAGAGGATTCGATCCCGGGATCCCGACCGCTTTTCAATCCCGTAGTTTTCGGGATTAAGTTTTCCGGATCGGGATTTTCGGGATTGACATCATTTTAAATAATTTGCGAAACAGACTGCGTGAAGCTAAAGGCTCATAGCGTTATTTATGCGTCTTTTCTGTGTGTAAATACCTGTTCTCGTTCAGCGCATGACTGTGTCGTTCATCCCCTATGTGCGTGAAAGTCTGACCACAATGAGCTTTCTCAGTAGCTGAATGTATGTGCAACAAAATGAGAAGCAGGCTTGGTGATGAGACACTGGACGCGTTGTTATTTCTTAGATCATATTTTCGCAATTCAAATTAGAATGTTCCTTTTAAATTAGTTTTCTTTACATTTACGTGGAATGTGAAATGTGACTGATTAATGTAATTTTTAAATACCTTTTTCTAATAAACTTTCTGCCTACTTATTATGTTGTACGTAAAAGTAGTCTATTATAGTCTATGTTTGAAGTGACTGTTGTTAATTTTTAAAGTTTATTTGCATAGTTTGTTACATAAGAGTTTTTTTTTAATTTATGTATTTTAAAGAGATCTTACTGATTCTCGGAAAAGGATAATTTTAACATAGAGACTGAGTGATGTTAAATATGGTTAGTCTGACTGTAACTCTGATTAGTTAGAGTGATTACATTAGCTAGGTGTAAGTTATACCGTAAAATATGTTGATTTTGTATAAATTTCGATTTGATGATTAAACAGCTGATTTCTGTAAGATTTTCTTATTTCTTAATTGTAACCTTCAATCCCGGGATAATCCCGGGATCCCGGCACTGACCAAGTGTAATCCCGAAATTCCGGGATTAGAAATAAGGGCCGGGATCGAATTCCCTAGTTATGGGCAGCTTCTCTGGGTTTATCCTCTTAATGTTCCCGCGGAATAATAATAATAATAATAATAATGATAATAATAATAATATTAATGTTCACATCTGAGGTGTAGTGGGTAGTGTGATTAGCTGCCACCCTCGGAGGCCCGTGTTCGATTCCCGTCTCTGCCACGAAATTTGAAAAGTGGTACGAGGGCAGAAACGGGATCCACTTAGCTTCGGGAGGTCAACTGAGCAGAGGGGGATTCTATTCCCTCCTCAGCCATCCTCGAAGTGGTTTTCCCGTTGTTTTCGACTTCTCCTCCAGGCAAATAACTTAAGGCCATGGTTGCTTGCTTCCTTCTTCTTTGTCTGTCCCTTCCGATCTTCCCACTTCCCCACAAGGCCCCTGCTCAGCATAGCAGGTGAGGCCACCTGAGCCAGGTAGTGGTTCTCCTCCCAAGTTTTCCCTGAACGAAAGTCTCACGTTCCAGGACACTGCCCTTGAGGCGATAGAGGTGGGATCCCTCGCTGTGTCCGAGGGAAAAACCAACCCTGGAGGGTAGACGGATTAAGAAAGAAATAATAATAATAATAATAATAATAATAATAATAATAATAATAATAATAATAATAATAATAAGAAGCAGAAGAAGAAGACTATATTTCCATATCTTCAAATACCAAAGATTTGAATAAACGACCTGACTTTCTTAATTTGGTCCCAGTGGATTTCTTTCACGTGTTCGAAAACCATTGACATGAACCTGTTGAGTTTAAACTCCCTGAAATGCCACTGAACTCGTGCGGAATCGAACCGGCCATCGTTGTCGCAAGAGATCTGCTTTGTCCTATTGTGTACTGTAGTTCTACTGTTGCCATGTTCTTCCACGCCTTGTTCTGTAGTCAATCGAATAAGCGAGCTAGGACCTTTCGGTTGCAAATGCATAACTATAATTTAAAAGTACTAACCTTATGTTCTGTTGTGCAGTTACCCTGGTGGACGTAATATTACTTACACGTGGACAGCAATAGCTCCTGATATGCAGTACAAAATAACCAGGAGATGCAAACTCGTGCCCTCATCCCGAGGTGGTGCAGCTCTTTTCAGGCACACCCCCAATGGAGGTGAGCTGCGCGTGCCTTTTTCACCTCATACCAGCCCTTTTGCCATTCTTACATTTCTGGCAGTACCGGGAATCGAACCCGGGCCCCCGAAGATGGCAGCTAATAACACTAACCGTTGCGCTAAGGAGAAGGATATCCGGAGATAATGTTACGTTCTAACTGCTCTTAAGATTTGAGTATTTCGGATTACTATGCCGATTTTTATTCCTCGCTAGATTGCATTATTACTTACAGGGGGAGTCCGAAGCCTTGAAATAATCTGAGACACATTCTCAGCAATGACGCAGACATTCCGAGGCGTCTGCATACCAAGCCGACCAATCAATGGATTGAACTATGATTCCTTCAAGGAAGTATCAAGAAATATAAATAAATTATTACTTACAGGAAGTTGTCGTGCACCCAGTCGTGGACAAATGTCAGTTCAAGTCTGTACAGAGAGTCAAATTAAATGAATTTTATCTCATAGTGTAAATGAGGTGAATATGGCGAATTAAACTCTTTTAAATGGCCTATATATTTTTGATAGTATTCTCTCGGGGCCGAAAATGATGAAAATAGACTACATTTATCATTCGTTTCAAATCAATAATAGCGCTGTGTTTCTTAAGTGCACAATAATTAATGTATTATTAATTAATGTATTACCAATTAGTAATGTATTAATCATACAACTTCCCCCATGAGGAGGCTGTTACGAGGACAAAATACAAAGACTACAAAATATTGCATGTCTTCAAAGTCATTGGTGAATTTGTTAGAATGTGTTAGATAGAAATGATAGTAAAGATCAAAAGGTTCAGAAATAAATTAGGAAATATAGTATGATGTATAATACCTGTTGATGTTCCACGGAGATTTTTTGTGAAAAGTATCTCGTATAATATCCTCCTGTTTATGGGCAGATACCCTTTTGAATCACAGAAATATACATTTTTAGAAATGTACATTTTTATTGTTCTCCTGCGGGAAACATTTTCCATTAGCAGCTGATATTGTTCATGTGAACTTAATGTAGACTGGATGATTTCAACGCATCAACGAAGATGTACTTTCTCGACCTCTAACTCGGTTTGATTCCTCGTAGTTATTTGTTTTAGTCATACATCTTTCGACTGACAGATGTTTCTGGATCACTACCGCATGTTCTTAATCCTCTTCCATGTAGGTCATTCTCCAATTACCCAAAATGATGGGCATCAGTTGGTGCTACCTTGGACAGACTGGCGCAGTACGTCTCAATGGTAAAATCGTAAAATCTCACGTTTGCTATTATTAGAGTTTGGCCAGGTGTTATCATAGAGCAACCTGATACCTATCTACAGCAACTAAGATCGTGTTTGCGATGTTTTCAGGTGTTTATGTTCGCCTTAGTCGTTGAAATCTGCTCATAATATAGATCTTAATGTTTGTCCACTTTTCTCCTGTCATAACTTCTCACACCTCATGTTGGAACAGTATGACTTATGTCAGATGCGGAATAACAGCCGTAGGAAGCAACAATTATCGTACCTCTTCTGGTCTGGTGGAATATTAAAATAATATAGTAAATGAATGCTTGTGGCCTGGTGGGGGTCTGTCGAGTTGACGGCGATTAGGCGACCTGCACGTCTGTGAGGATGGGGCCCTACCTATGATAAATTCTAACGCTGAAGATGGCACACACACCCAGCCCTCCGAGGCATTGGATTTAACCCATGAAGGATAAAATACCTGACTCGGTCGAGAATCGAACACGGGAACCTCTGGACCAAAGGCCAACATGATAACTATTTATCCACGAAGCCGAACAGATAATAAAGTGAACAACACACAAAATAAAAACGTTATTACCTTATTTCGAGAACTATCAATATATTTACGTCTTGGAATACCGAGAATTCTAAACTCTTGAATGGCATAAGTGGCTGGTGACAGGAGGAACAGAGTGCACCAGTCTTCCTCGTATTCCCTCGCTAGGAAAGAGATTGAAGAAATGAGAGGTATCTGATAAACAATGCACTTTAAAAAGTTACCGCTTCTTTCTTTCTCATTGAATTTCATTGGTTATGGGAACACCAAAGGATTTAATCCAATCTATCACGCTTCTTGGATTTTGACTCACTCATCTGTAAATATACGTTCTTCCACACCATTTAATTTACTCTTGTTTTAAAAATAAGAGAGTATGCAAATTTAAAATTGATGCAAACGGAAGTTATTCACGAGGGGAAGGATTATTTTCATTTTCTGTTATTCAACCGTGGCTGGTACCTATCCGTAGCTCCGATGATGAAAGTGTAGCACTAGCTAGCTGTTATTTCGGTCGAGACAACGGACACGCGCACACACGCACCCATTAGCTTAAAGTAAATGCCGATCTGGTACGTTATTTGAAAAGTAAAGGCAGCCTTCCGAATTTCAGGCCGAAAACAATGTAATTAAAGAAAACTAGCTGATTTTATATGGAACACTCCAAACTACATTGCACACAGAGTGGCTCAGACGTGAGCTAAAGATGACGGGTTCGACCCAGGCTCAGTCCAGTGGTACTAGATGGTGCTAAGATACGCCAGCCACGTGTCGGTAGATTTACTGGTACGTAAAAGAAATACTGCGCATAACATTTTTGAACCTCGGTGTCGCTGAAAACCGTAAAGTGCATGTACCGAATTAAATATCATTTTTCTCGTATAATATTCGGTTCAATTTACCAAACGTTCTATTATTATAAGTAGTATATTTATATTAGAAAAACTGTGTATAGAATTTTGCGCAAGATTTTCTTCGCATATTCAAAGGTATCATTTATAAGTACAATATATCCCTAAATATAAATTTTATATAGAAAGAACATTCAGTGATTGGGACAATATATTGTCCATTAAATTCCAAATTATCAATACTGAAAAAAAGTACTTGAAATGTTCAAAAGAACTCACTTCTATTCATGTATTATTAAATTGATTTTTACTTGAGGCTCCACCTCTGTCGACCGGATTTTGCGAATCCAACAAGCGACCGTGTCCTTTGAGTCACGTAAATCATTGCTGAGTGGAAAAGGAAAGAAAGTCATACCTGTTTTAGTTATTACAGTGAAATGGATTTGGATAAATCTTGAGTAAACCTAGACTGTCGGGAAATAAATGAGACTTTCTGCGAGATAATACTTCCTATGCTGACTAACCTCTAACTATAAAAAACTCAACATCTCTCAGTATATATATACTGGTGTAATGTTATAACTCGAGAACCACTAGATGGATTTTTGTGCTATTTTCACTGTTGCCTACAGCAATGGTTCCCAAACAGGAGGCCGCACCCCTTGGAGGGATGTAGGGGATTTGGAAGGGGAGCGCACACAACTTTGAAGAAAAATAAAAGGGTAACCACATGAAGTTAAATACAGAAAATAAAATACTGGGTTATCCATAAATTAAGAGCAGATTTCAAATACATATTGCAACCAAACTGTAAAATATAACCTGGAGGTTGAAAGTTTTATGGTTCTTGAAGTTGCATATAAAAACCCAAGAAACCAGCGTAACGTGTGGTTGTAGTGAACTGTATGGCACACAAGTCGCACGTGATTCTGAGTACCTTATGCTCATTCTTGGGCTTCATAAAAAGTGATATGGACCCGGATTGAGAATCGAATAGAACTTCTAGGGAGCTTTCAAATTCAACTTTTTTAGCAGTCTGTGTTGCTGCATTAGCAGCTAATGATGGCATATTTCATGCTGTTCTACAGTAGCAGCTTAGTTCATATTTCTAATCTGCCCTGTGCTGATAACAAATTTACCTTCCATTTATATAAAATATAATATTTATATAAATTTAATTTTTTAATTTAAACTGAAAAATAAGTTTTTGGAATGTTCTAATCTTTTGAGATACACTTTTCTTAGAAAATAGCAGCCAGAGAGCAACTATAATAAACTTCAGCAGGTGAATGTTCTTATTTTTTATTATTTGGCCAATAATTCTTTTTATAGATGATGTACAAATTTTTGCTAATTTTTAAGGCATTATATCATTTTATTTCAGTTATACTTCACCTATGGAATTTATAATTACACCACGCATTTCCATAAAAATGTCATACCAATAAGTTCAGTAGTTTCTGAAAAAAGTGTACCTGAATGTAAGAAAAGTTAAGTTGCGGTAAATGACACAAAAACAAGAACAAGTATAAACTGGACATTATAGTGATAATCATGTTCTTTCCCTGGATTGAAGAGATATTGCTAAATGCATGTGGGAATTTTCAATTGCATTGATATTAATGGTATAGGAGTAAGGTGGCATCAACATTTGTTGTAATATTGTCCTAATGTGAACTCTACCAGGTGTCCTTACCAACCAGAATTATGGGCATGATATACGCTCTTGGGCTTACGCAGTATGAAGAAAACAAAGTGAAACGCTTTACTTTTCGCAGAGAACTTTGCTCCACATCTTCAGAAGCACATTTCGACTGTTTCCGAGGAAGACTTCTACAATAGTGAGGGTTTGAATTTAGGATTGTCCGAGCTCGATAGCTGCAGTCACTTAAGTGTGCCCAGTATCCAGTATTCGGAAGATATTGAGTTCGAATCCCACTATCGGGAGCCCTGAAGATGCTTTTCCATTTTCACATTTGTACATTAATTAAGGCCACAGCTGCTTCCTTCTCACTCCGAGCTCTTTCCTGTCACATCGTTGCTGTAAGACCTATTTGTGTCGGTGTGACGTAAAGCAACTTGTAAAAAGAAACATAAAAATGCTAACCGTTGGTCGCTGTAAGTAGTACGCTCATTCGTCACCAGATAGCTCACTGTATGCTGGCTCAGAGCTAGCATTCCAAGCGGGAGCTGACGACACCATTAATCTCCAATTATTAAGATGTTCCATCACACCGCGTGTGCTTGAGCAGCGTTGCTAAGCAACGGTGAGAAGTAACAGATAGGCCATCAGACGAATCAGCGACGAATGTGGTAGAAAAAAATAGAAAATAAGAAAATAAAATAAAGTGCAAAGAATGACATCTAGGATGGAAAAGAACAGAGCTGAAGAATGGAAAGAACGTGTGTGGAGAAAACCAGAGTATGATAATAATCTGAAACGGTGTGGGAGGGCATAACAGGTGTACACGCACTATGAAAGTATGACACGTAGCACATAGCATGGAATGGACCGTCTGGTGATGAGGAATGTACGAATGTGGGTAACACAGAAATGAAGTAACAATAGTGAACGGACAGCGAAGAGAACTATCTGCGTAAATCCTTAACGGCTGGCAACCAAGTATTACTTAAATAGTAGTCAGTGTTCCTGTTGAAAACCAGAATTATGTTTGGAGAGGAAAGTCAAACAGAAATGGACAAAATATCTCTTTCCGATAACAGTATGAAACGTAAGTTTGACGAAATGACCCTCAATTTATTTATTTATTTATTTATTTATTTATTTATTTATTTATTTATTTATTTATTTATTTATTTATTTATTTATTGACTTTAGCAGTGGCGAAGTTAGGGTTCGTGGCCCTCTCTTACACCTAACCACATAATTAATTTACAGATAATACATATATAAAATAAATGTACTGTTCTATTATAAAATCAAAGGTAAGCTAAAAATGACAAATTTGGTAAACATATAATGAAGAAAGAAAGCAGAGTTCAACAAATAAAATAGAATAAAATTCGGAGCGTAAAGATAATAAGAAAGAGACAAAGTCATAATGAAAAAGTAAGATGCAAACTGAAAAAAATAAGCAATGCATAAAGAGAACACAATAAGTAATCAAGTAAATGGAAATATAAGTTTGGCCATAAAAGTGATCAATGTACATGAGTAAGAAGCAAAATATTATGTACATTACACAATAATAATAATAATAATAATAATAATAATAATAATAATAATAATAATAATAATAATAATAATAATAATCACACAACCTATCATACGTCATCATACACACGAAACAATCAGGAAGAACGCCTAGTTAAAGAAACTGAACATGTGTGCATTTTTTGCCTTGCAGTGTGACGATTGTACAGACGTAGCTCAGTTGATAATATATTGTGGAATTTTGGCCGAGAAAATCGCAAGAGGACATATCCTGTTTTCTAAAAATCTGGAGATAAGATCCGAAGGTTCAGACATACTTTCTGCTATTAATGGCTTTTTAATTGAAAGTGATTTGTCTTGGGAAACATATGTGGCCATTTGTACGGATGGAGCACCAACTGTGCTAAGTTCATGGTCTGACTTCATAAAACTTGCCAAAGAATAAATTCTGCACTTATTGGCTATCACTGCATTATCCATAGACACGCCCTAGCCCTAGAGGAGCTCAATGGTGAATTGAACGCTATTGAAGTAATTAATTAAACTTATATTAAATTAAAGAGGACACTCCAAATAACAATTCTCCATAAAAACTAAAATTCGACGTTTTTAACGATACCAAATTTTACACTCCACTTGACGTTGAAAAATTCCTTGATATCTTGCCTGATTATGGTTTGGTAAGCGAGTCTGCTCTCACTTTACTGGTACCGTAATAAGGGGAATATCATTAAATTTTTATCTGACTATATGTAAATTATTCAGAGGTAATAGTAGTCTGCTTCAGAGTACGGATTGAAGAGGTTCAGCTTTTGGTACCGAGGAAAAATCTTACATTCATGTAAGGTTAAATGAGGAAGCGCTGGATGGTTTAAACTCTCTCTCCGTGACACGTAACGTGCTCAAAGGTGGCAGTGGCTCCTCAAAGGGCTGAACTGAATGGAGCGCAGAGCAGAATTAAAGAGAGCACCCGGTCTTAACGAGCTCTCCGCCGTACTGACCAAAATTGGCGGCTAAGGGGAATCCAAATATCTTGTTTAGACTGGCAGCAAGCAATGAGGGTAAATTAGCAAAGGAGAAAGAATATTCTCTCACTAAGATAAGTTTTGATCGTTGTTAGGCACATATGAGAATTGTTACGTGACTAGAATTATTCACGATAACTGACGTTTCTCTAATATGAACGATAACATCTTCAAGCATATCTAATTTACGTTCGCAACAAAATCAGGAGCTTCGTGGCTATTTAACGTAATTGGATGAATTTTCCGGTGGGTAAGATTTGATTACACCAGAAGTTTCAATTCCCGTAGTCACCACATGGGTTCTGCTGCGATGCGTACTCTCTGGTATGGCCATCAGCTCTTAATGTTCTGTAAAGGTTTTGGGGCACGAGGCTGAGAGTCCTTTGTATAGAATGCCGAAAATGTGATGACTGGTAATCTGTATTGGCACACAGTCCGTTTTGATTGTTCGATTAAAACTCTGCAAGCAGTGCTCTAACACCTGTGCTACGGTAGTTTTTATTTGGCCATAGCTGTGAGCTTGCATCCGGGAGATAGTAGGTTCGAATCCCACTATCGGCAGCCCTGAAGATGGTTTTCCGTGGTTTCCCATTTTCACACCAGGCAAATGCTGGGACTGTACCTTAATTAAGGCCACGGCCGCTTCCTTCCAACTTCTAGGCCATTCCTATCCCATCGTCGCCATAAGACCTATCTGTGTCGGTGCGACGTAAAACCCCTAGCAAAAAAAATATTTGGCCATACTAACGCAATGACAGGCTCTGTTATACTGGAGTCATTTTCGCTCTCATTGAGTTTGCCTGTTGAAATTTTTACAGTAAATGGCAAGAACTCTACTTGAATTCACGTTGGTATATTCAAGAACACTCACAGACGAAATCATTTTATTGATAACTCTTTATTTTATTGATTGATTTGTTTATTTATCATCAACAGAGTTATTAATTCTCCAATTACATTCAAATAATGACAATATCAACAGCACTTACTACTACTAATAATAATAACTAGGCAATATATACATATTTACAAAACACATTAGGAAGAAAATAAACCATATAAACAGAAAAGTGTTTATACATTTGAAATGACCGAAGGAAGGAAGTAACTTTCAGTTACCAAATGAACAGAACATGATACAAGGAACACACTGAAGCGTCCATAAGATGTCTGCGAATTTCACTAGCTGACGAGTGAAATATATCCACCAACCCACTAATTTCGTTGTCCTTGGCAGTAGATATTCAATATGCCCCCTTTCCTACTTCGATGCACTGTTTACAACGGCGTAGTAATGACCTTTGGACTCTGTTTAGCATGTTTGGTGTGTCGCAAGCGATCTGTAAAACTGCCCGTATTCTTTGTACAAGTTCGTCTTCTCTTTCTACGGGGTTCGTATATTAGGCAGTTCGCGCAGAACTAACCTTACACTGCCTACTGAGGCTGGGAAGTGACTATGCGAAACGAACGAGTAAATTGTGTATTCGCACCGAACATTACCTCTGTCTCCCGCTTTCTAATTCCCCTCCCCTGACGCACAGCAACAGGCAGCGGCTGGCTCTCTGTCATAGCAAGTCCATTAATTTGAATGACATAAGATCGTTAGTGTTAAACGGTAGAAATATTGTAAAGAAAGGAAACAATTAAGTCACTTGATAGATGTACATTTACCAGATATTGTGATAGGAATTGAGTCGTGGCTGACAAATGATATTATCGATGCGGAACTTTTCTCTGAGAATTGGAGAGTTTATCTTAGAGACAGATTAGGAACGGTAGGAAGGGAAGTATTCACACTGATGAAAGAAGAATTCGTAAGCTACGAAAAGTTAAAAATGAGACACATGAAATTATAGACGTAAGACTAATCTCTAAAGATAACATCGAACTGGATGGTTTTGGGGTGTACAGACCTGGCAAAGCTGGTGCTGACGCTGATGCGGAATTATTTGATAAGATAATAATTAGCTGTGTGTGGAACAAAATAGGAAGGAACGTGATGGTAGTGGGTGATATCAATTTACCCAATTTTAGCTGGTATGGGAGTGTGAATGACACAAAGCATAATTTAATATGGGAATAACAGCCGAATCAGAATGTAACGGAATCAACTAGAGGAAAAATATTCTAAACGTGGTACTGATAAAACCAAATGAGTTCTATAGAGAAACTCAAGTTGTAGATGGTATACATAATAATGATGCTGTTTTTGTCGTATTTAGAAGTGACTATGATAGAAAGAAACACCGTAAATGTAGAAATGTTAGCTAGTACTATATGGTTGATAATAGAGATGTGGAGAAATTTTTAAGAAGCGGTTATGATCAATGGAAAATGGTAGATGAAAACTTGAACAGCCTATGGGATACGTTTAAAGCAGTAGTTGAAAAGTGTGGAAACAGCTATGGACCTTTAAAAGTGGTAAGAAGTGGTAAGGACCCATTACATTTCAACAGGGAAATAAAAAAGGATTAAAGGGGTAGGAGATTAGAAAGAAATTGGAATGGCTTGGGGGAGTAAGGAGAGATTGAAGCAAAAGTCCTCAAAGGATAACATGATGGCCAACATAATTGGCAGCCTTATGAATTTTAGAAATCACTGGAATGTATAGATACCTTAAGGCAGAAAGAGATTCCAGGAAGAATATTCCATGGATTATTTATGAACAAATGTATTATACCCTACAGGGCATAAACAACAATGCATGATCGACCTTACCCGCTTACCTGTTACTAACTAACTGCAACAGCCTAGCTGCAATCGACAGACGGTCGATTTCTGGGTTCTTGTGACGAGAGTATGGGGGTTAGGAAATTACTCTATTATTTTAAATTATGAAATGCGGAGCTCAGTTATAATTCATATTTTACTAGACAAAGCATGTCCGATTAATCACATAAACAAGAATTTTGTTATCACATTATCCTATTTTCAATGGCTCGCACTCGTAGTGCCAAAAACAACTGCCATAAAGGCGCATCTTCATAATCTACAAAGTTACATTCAGTGATGGCTCGGTGCTGGAGAATAAATCTGTGAACCAAACTTGTATTCATCTTTAAGGAATACCCATCGGACCTACAAAAATAAAAACATGATGCTAGGATCAGGACTGCTTCGCAGAAATAAAGCTATTGCAAGGGGTTCCCTCACATATTGGGGAAGTACACACACACAAATAGCAAGCCCGATTGTTACAAACTATGACTACAATAAATCTACCACTACAGGCATATATCTCGCTACCCCGCATAGAAGTATACATATGGATGCGAACTCAGGTCCATTAAGCAATCATTGTATTTACAAGATAGACTAACACTACTAATTCCTTAGTGCCAAGATATCATACGTAGAATACACATCTATTGACAAGTAAATATAAAGAAAAGAAAAAATCGTTGTCACAAATACGTCTTTGCCTGAAAAATAAAGATCCCTCATAACCTTGCCTTTTAAAAATGGCCGCGACTCCCCGTCGTGCAGGACTGGGCTATGATCTCCTTGTCTCGCCAGTAAAGCCTCCCCTCGCTACAAAAAATGTAAACACGGCAGCCAGTGGCCCGTGACCTAATTCCCGTGCGCTCAGAACTACTTCACAAAAGGGCTTTTATCCTCGTCTACTCATGACAAACCAATAGCCACATAACGAGTGAGGAATCACATCACATTCTATATATCCAACTCAAGTAACAGACTGCCATGCGCCTCATTTATACCATATAAAGTACTTTGCCCTATTATTCCCATAAAACATCACCGTCAATCCATATGACGTGTTCCTGGTAACCTTCAGGTCTAGGGTTCAAGTCCTTGCTTGGCAGAGTAAAACGGGTCGCAAATTTTAATGACACAGCCTACGGTGTGGTTTCATTTCACCCACAGTCGATTAAATAAATACAAGCATAAAAAACTTTAATTCAGGCAGCATGAAGACGCTTTGTTAGACAGATCTGACTATCCTTCCCAATAGAGAGAAATGAGACACTATTCTGAGTAACCCTTAGTTAAAAGTAAATTTTATCCGACGCCAGACACTAAGAAATACTAAGCTAAGGCACACAAACAAGCTCCCGTAATACTAGGCACACTACTTCCTATCACATAACCTAACTTAATCATTGCTTGCTACATAAATATACTGTATATATATTCCTTACACTTGAATATATAAAACAATCTTAATAAATAGCCTGATTGGCTGTAATCACTTCCCCTACTAATATTTACAAATTTAATTACTGTATTTCTGCGCAACAACCCCCCGATCCTAACACATGCTTACGAGTATGGTTCACTTATCTATCATTTTGGAGACCTCTTCATTCCTCCGTTCGGGTTGAGCTTCGCCTGCCTAGCTCCACATGGCAGCGAGGTGGTCCTGGGTCAATCCTCTAGGTCCAGTCTTCATGTGTAGCTCAAAATTGAAACCAACACTGAGTCATTCGAGGCAATTGTTATTATTTCATGCTCAACTGATCCAGTCTCATAAGTCTAGCAGGAATAATAGCGATTGCTTTAGTTTGTTATTAGCACTTCTTCTACGCTTCGCAATATTCACCCTTACCGCTTCATAATGAAGTATATAGATGCGGCATTCTTTACCTCACTGCAAAGCGTCTAAATATTATCATACACTTGAATTACTACCGGAGAGTTTATAGATCACCGATCCACTAAATCAAAGTTAGCGCAACAGCACTCATTATTCACAGTCTTTGTCCTAAACAAAGGTTTCTGGCGCAAATACAAGCAGACGCGCGACACGCACTGGCAGCAGTCTTATCGTCGAATGAATCCCCTCCTTCCACATCTCTCAGCTCTTATAGGAGGCGAAAAGTCAAGCGACGCCAGGGGAACCCCTGGAAACAACTTGAGTTTGGTATGTAGCCACTAAACAGTTTCCCACGGTGGTCGGATTATTATGTAGTCACTCATCTCGTTACTTGTTAATAGCATTAAACGTATCATTGGCTTCATAAAATTTTCGAGATAATTTTCATCCCTTTATTATTTCGGAAAACCTTCAGATAGACGAGATATGGCTCAATTCCCGTGATGTGGTGACCTGACTGCTCCCGCTTAAAACTATTGTTAGGGTGGTATGGTGCTTCCCAGAACAAATTCTTATCTCTCTTTCTCCCTTCCACATATTCTATCTCACTCGTGCATAGCCTAGGAAATCACCTCCTGAGTTCCCGCGTTCTATATGGCATCACGCCCTTACAGTTGGCGTCATATTGCGCAATATTATTTCTGCGTTAACTATCACTTCTTAATAACTGAACAGAATGGTACAGTATATGTAAGGACTTCAAGGAGGCAGAAGTATTCAGTCAGCTGTATGTAAAAGTGGGTGGATATAAAGAAAATGTTCAGATAGAGGAGGCGGCTAATACTGGCGGAGCACTGAAATTTACTTATGATAATAAAGACTTTTAGAAAAAAAAAGCGAATTTGAAATCTAGAAAAGCAGCTGGAATTGTTGAGATTTTTGGTGATATTTATGGTAATGACTTGTTTCGTAGTGCCATTTATGAAATATTGATCACTCTTTGCATGAAGGAGCGATACAAATTAGTGGAGAGTTGCAAATTTACTCCAAATGTACAAGAGAAAGGATGATAAACATAAAGCGGACCTTATGCTACAAATGTACAAATGTAGCTGTTTCTTGGGACATAGTTGATCTCTCGTACTCCACTGTAGACACTGTTACACCAACACAGAATATTAACCACTCATGAACTTAATGTTACAATCAGCCTTGATAGTGATCTCTGGGCTACCGTCATACACAGAAGTTATGCCCAATTATATATTATCAATAATGACAATCTATTTTAAATGTTATAGAAATTCTACATTTGATCGCTCTCAAACACATACATTTGTATTGTTTTCCGAATACGAGCTTGTAACTCTCAAATCATCCCGCACAAGGGAGCTGGTTATGGTGACGAGTGACGTGAAGCGAGCTCCGAGACTATTTCGCGACTAACCTGGCGTGTGCCTGTGGATGGTCTATTTATTAAGACAGACACAAGATGGCTGACCCTAGTCTCCTCCCTGAGAGGATATCAATCTATTCCATTGATATCGCGAATATCAATGAAGCAGTGCGCTCGAGAGGTATCTAAACGTATTCCATGAATCTTGGCTGTATGCGGAAGCTAATCCACTCGTAAACTTTGTTGTAATATCCATAGCATCATCCCTGCCTCTCAAGCAATTGCGGAACTCCCAACGACAGGCCACGTGTTCAGTGTATCGCGTGGGGACGCTTTCTCTATGTAATAGAGTCACTACTGCGTAAAATAAATTCCACGGGATATTTAGCATACCCCTTTCAGGCAATCTCTCTACATGATTCCAAAGATGCATGTGGTGTCATTTGTTCTCCTAATCATAGTATAATTTGAGATGTTAATTTAATCTTTCCTCACCTTTTCGTCCCATTAGGCTGGCTTCCCACATAACATTTCTGTGCGGAATGTTGGCTATCCGGGATATTCTCCTCCACGATATTAACACGTGGTACGCGATCGAGGAATGCCCTCTTCTGTTCCCGTCACACAGTTATCTCTATCGCACTCGCTCCATTGGATGGAACTTCCCCTGGCTTTCCCCTCTCGGATCCGAGCGCGCCAAATACAGAACATGTTTAAAATTTTTTGAATGTATGTGCCAGGATCACTAATTCATGGCTCTGATACGACACACCATATACCCACATGTTAACATAAGGAATCATCCTCATTGGGGTAATCACATTAACGATTTTGTAAAGAAAGGTTTCATAGCTCTTCACAAGGTTATGAGGGCACTTAAAGGTTGCAATAAGAATGTAAAGGAGAGGGCGTATAAGTCACTTGTAAAACCCCAATTAGATTGTGATTCCAGTGCATGGAAACCACACCAGGACTACTTGATACGAAATTGTTACAGATCCAAAGGAAAGCATCACGATTTTTCTTTGTGATTTCTGACAAAAGAATAGTGTAACGAAAATGTTACAAAATTTAGACTGGCTAGACCTGGGAGTAAGGAGACAAGCTGCTCAACTTAGCGATATGTTCCGCGATGTTAGTGGAGAGATGACGTGAAATGATATTAGTACACGAATGAGATTGGGTGGAGCTTTTAGAACTAGGAATGATCATAATATGAAGATAAAATACAAATTCGAGAGCACAAATTGGGGCAAAGATTCATTTATAGGACGATTGTAAAGTGATTACAACAACTTTTTTAATAAAGTGTGTGCTGATACGACTGTATATATCAATAATAATAATAAAATAATTACATCAGCACTGTCAAAATGGCTTTGATATTTTATAATGATTATAACTTTTTTAAGGTCAATGCTCGATAAATTTCCAAGTTTTTTAAAACAATTAAGGAAACTCTAGGTAAACAATGATAGGAAATCTGCCACCAGGATGACAGTACTAAATGTGTTAAGTTCTTCTATACACACCTTCTTTCCTTTAATGCGGATCGCCAAATGCATACCCAAGATCCTACTCAAGTTTGTTCCTAATTTAGACGAGATTACACCTAGCAGTTTTCCCATGATGGTGTAACAGGCAATCATATAAAAATTAAACTATGATATTGGTCATTATTGCCCCTATCTAAGGATTCTTGCTGTTCCGACCGAGTCTATTACTTTAAAGTAACAAACGTTTCAGACTTGTGTGGAATTTTCTTTAACAATGGTAAGCCTAAAAATGACATGTCGTGAAACTTCTGACAATATAAATGAATTCATTCGGTCCACATTGGAAGAAGCTTAAGATTAGAACAAATATCATGCAAGCCTAAAAATGACGATCATTACTTGCCCTTCCCTATATAACAAATAACTATCACGTCAATATTCAGAATTTACAGGCAACAAAGACGATTTTGTATATTAAACTGATGCTTCTAACTTCTGGAAGGATAATTCAGACTACAATTTCTCGTACATATTTGAAACTAATTGAATCTTCTCGTTAGATTCACCCATCAGTCATCACGGTAATTCACATGTCAGGACTGTTAAGCTATAAGAACACGAGTAGAGGTTTCCTCACTTGTCGGCTAAAGCTTCCTCGTCTTATTTTAATGCACTCCTGCACGCACTCTCCGGCAAGTATAAATTACAGCCTGTAAGAGGATTGTTTTTGTGAAGTAAATAAATGATGTAGTCCACTGCTCGCTCAGCCCTAGGCGGCGCATTATTT
The DNA here is from genome assembly GCF_040414725.1 of Anabrus simplex. Taxonomy (NCBI): domain Eukaryota; kingdom Metazoa; phylum Arthropoda; class Insecta; order Orthoptera; family Tettigoniidae; genus Anabrus; species Anabrus simplex. Next base: position 874,289,935 of record NC_090265.1, on the reverse strand, counting down.
GGTCAAGGAACAATCCATTATGCATGTTCCTTTGTACTGGATGGACATCATAAGGTTCAACCTTACTCCTAAGTATGCATGAAGCATCTATTATTTAGAATAGAATACTCCCATCCGCTAGTTCTGGATAACCTGAAACTGGAGAGAGAGTAATTATTTATTGCAGTCCAAATGATTCGATACATGCATTACATCTTCTTCTTACAATTATTTGACTATTACTACACTAAACATAATTCATTTTGTCCTAGATGTTAACAATGCTATATCAATCAATCAATAAATCACTACTAATCTTCAGGGCAGTCGCTCAGGTGGCAGATTACCTATCTGTTTTTCCTAGCCCTTTCTTAAATGATTGTAAAGAAACTTGAAATTAATTGAAAATCACCACTGGTTATTCCACTCCCTGACTCCCCTTCCTGTAAACGAATATTTGCCCCAATTTGTCCTCTTGAATTCCAACTTTATCTTCATATTGTGATCGTTCCTACTTTTAAAGACATCACTCAAACAAATTCGTCTACTGATGTCATTCCACTCCATCTCTTCACTGACAGCTCGGAACATACCACTTAGTCGAGCAGCTCGTTTCCTTTCTCCCAAGTCTTCCCAGACCGAAATTTGCAACATTTTCGTAACGTTACTCTTTTGTCGGAACAAATCGAGCTGCTTTTCTTTAGATTATTTCCAGTTCTTGCATCAAATTCATGATACTTGGAGGTAAAGGTGAAGAAGCGACGATCAAGGTATAGGGAGAAATTATTGAACAGGTGAATAAGTTTAAGTATCTTAGAAGTATTGTGACTGAAGACATTCACTCTATAACAGACATAAATTCTCGAATTGCCTTAGCCAAGGAAAGCTTCAACAAGAAGAAAAAACTGCTTTGTGGCCAGCTAGAGGAAGATCTGAGGAAAGGACTTGCAAGGTGTTACGTATGGAGTATAGCCCTATATGGCACTGAAACATGGACATTAAGGAGGGAAGAATAGAGAAGAATAGAGGTATTTGAGATGTATATTTGGCGAGGAATTGAAGGAGTATGGTGGGAAGATAAAATATCAAATGAGGAAGTTCTGAAGAGAGTGGGAGAAGTGAGGACCATGCTGACCGTAATTGAAAATAAGAAAATTGGATAGGGCATAATCTAAGACACAACAATTTACTACGAGTAGCAATTGAAGGGATGATAAAAGGAAAACGAGGAAGGGGAGGGAGATGATACCAGTTATTAGACAGCATTAGAAAAAGAAATTAAGATTATGCAGAAGTGAAGAAAAGGGCACAAGATCGAGAGATATGGAGGTCACAGCAATGAATGGACCTGCCGGATGGCAGAACAACCTATGATGATGATGCATCAAGTAATCTTGTTAAGGGTCCCATACACTGGAACCATACTCTAGTTGGGTTCTTACCAGAGACTTATATACCCTCTCCTTCACATCCTTACTACATCCTCTAATTACCCTGTATTTACAATTCCATTTATGTGATTACCCCAATGAGGATATCTCCTTATATTAACACCTAGGTACTTACCTTCATCCCCATAAGGAACTTTCAGACCATCAACGCGGTAATTAAAACTGATAGGACTTTTTCTATTTGTGAAACTCGTAACCTGACTTTTCACCCCGTTTATCATCACACCATTGCCTACTGTCCATCTGACAACATTATCGAGGTCATATTGCGATTGGTCACGATCTTCTAACTTATATATTATACTGCACAGAAGAACATAATCCACAAAAGCCTTATCTTTGATTTCATTTCTTTATAAATTATATATATTTTATATATTTGTATATATTTTAATATATAAATATTGCACCGAGAAATGATTATTGGGCAAGAGCATAGGAAGGATCTCAGGTTGTGTGCGGTTACGATTGGAGCAGGTAAGGAGAAGGATAAATTCGCAGGGTGAATAATAGATGCTAATTAAAATTTTTGACAATATTTATTGATAATCCTGAGCAAATCACCCTGCTTCTCATTTATCAAACTTAAATATTCAATTGATCTCTTCAGAATCCAATTAAGAAAATGAAATATATGCTCTGTTATATTCTGATACATCCACTCGATGTTAAAAATGTTCAGAAAATATAACAGTTTTATATGATCTCAATACACCCTACAGTTCATCTAGGATAGACTCAAATTCAAAATAACACTTTGAACATAGAACTTTATTCAACCCCTTGTTGATTTACCAAGATTTTAGATTGCAAAGGAAATTAAGTCCATCACTTGTGATGCAAGTCTTTCTAAAAATTTTCAACATAATATTAACTTTCACTTGTTTAAGCAATCATGTAATTCAAATTAAATATTTTCAGTCACTTGATGAAGAAATCCTACAGTTCATCTAAACCAATTACACGAGATTGTTAAATGGTGCACTTCTTCTATGACAAGCCACACAGTTCATCTAGGCTGTTGTAAAATGACTTCAATTTCCACAAAATTCTAAGATAAACCCAAATTTCATCTAAATAAGACCTGAAGTCTTGTTGAATGACCTGATTTCTACTGGCAGTAGGCTTAGAATTCACACGAATGAAATTACGAGGCACTTTTCATTGATGAACGTAGCACTGTTGAATGATTGAATGCTTTATTAAAAGGTCAGTTAGTGTCTAAGTGTGATTACTCACTCTAAAAATGTAAAATACACTTATATCACCTGTGATCCGCTCATAAGAATGGATGAAGTACGACTTTGCAGCTTGGTGACTGAAACTTTCGACAGCAAACAGCCTGAACTCGAACTCAGCACCAGCAGGTACTACGTTCCATCCCACGAAGACACCACGTTATAATCCCTCGTAGATACCACGATTAATCCCTCGCTGGATACCACGATTAATCCCACGGTGGATATGACGTTCTACGTAGTGTGATATCACGACACTTCGCCAAAACTTCCGGTGTTTTTAAAAAGAAATGTTGAAACACGGGGAAGTTCAACTGGCACTATGCAGGCAGTTGTAGGATTTTAATTGTCATTAATGAGTTGTATTTTACACTGAAATAAGTCCGAATGCACAGTTTATACTCACAATTTAGTACTACGGCATTAAATACGTGACTTGGAATGGCACAGTCAATGTTACAGTTTGAACCATAAGTCAAGTTACTGTGGTAACAAAATGAAGTCGGTTTTAAAGTCGAAAGCACAGTCTTTCACTACACAGCCCATAATACATGAATTTAGATACTAGCACAGTTCATAATAATCACCGATTATGTCGTAAATTCAGTCTTAGTGTAACTATCACAGTCTGTGAAATACTCGAACAAATACAATTAATATCACTCCTATAACAGTCTCTTGAATCCTAGTATTCATTGCTTAAGTGATTTTTATGAATGAGTTTGCATAATAAGAGTTCGTATGACCTAATAGCACCATAAAATGTACTTAATATTCAGTTCTTTTCTTATGGCACTAATTGAAAGTTCGAGAAAATACGTGGAAAAGAATCACGTTGACTCCTATTAATTACTGACTATTCCAGTGGAATAGTATTTCGAACAGTTCACAATCGTAATTGTATACGAGAAATGCGTCTCAAAATTAACGAATTTGTCATAAATTTAATGTTCAGTTTATCACGCACAATTTCCTAGTATGCTTGTGACAATCAATGATCACGGCAAAGTTCAAATACATGAGAAATTAACAAAGTCCATAATACTGTCGAGTGGTCAATTAAACACTGGTATTCTCAATTCTACCTTAATGCACAGCCTATATCGCAAGATCACTTGTTCAAGAAATTTGTTTTCCTTATACGACTAAAACTCACTTTGAAAGAACTTTATAACATCTCACACGTCCACGACGCGGTTGAAGTTTCACTTACTACGATCTCGCACAAATTCAAAGTTCTAGAATATGACTTTCACATCTCTCGCGAAGCGCGACGAAGCAGTATGACGTCTAGTGATGATCGAGTTGTAGATTTCAACTGAATATACCCTTGAGTCGTTGACCTATTTATATTCTGCTGGAAGCGAGCTCACGGGGTCAGGCGACAGAGGGGTGGTTATGTATTCCAAACTTCCACTCGTCATAATTTCTGAACTACTAGGAGGATTAATCTTAAATTTTCAACGTTATATGTATATCTTCACCTTCCTTAGCTTATTTAATGCTTAATTTTGTGTCACAAATCTTATAGAGTATCCTACCTTTACAACATCCATTATGACTGAATTTAATGAGTGGATCACTGCATTAATTGATAAATGGATGGCTTCCTGGTTAAATTGTGGTCGTGCATAAATGAATGTCACGGAGACCCACTAACTGGGGAGAGAGAATTAATTGATGAATCAGTGATTGATTGGCTGAGTGAATACCTTGATTGAATGCATTTATTATTCCATTATGAATAAAATCCTCACTGCCTAAATAAATAAATTAATGAATGGATGAGTTACTGTATGAATAAATGTACTGGAATCCAAGTCCTCTCTCCCAGTCGCGGATAGCCACCAACTGTGGAGAGAATTCATGCATTGTGAATTGATGAATGGATGATGATGCATCTACATTTTCCGTGACCCATAACGGGTTAAAGTAGGTAGAACGAATTCTTCTGTGATATTGTGATATTCCATGTATAATATTTCCATTTCAGGAAAGCAGTTTCCAGTTTGAACTGATATACACTGTAATGGAAAATATACACTTAGAATAACACTTCTGATTCAATTCTCGTATATTTTATTAGCTTCCTGAAAATTATCAAGGCTGTCACAAGGAAAATGTATAACAAAGACAAATGGTATGGTTAGACAATTGCTGACAAAAGTTAGGACAATATTCGAATTGATTAAGTATAATAAGATATTGTTACATAGCATGTAACTGATTTCGTAAAATTGCGACGGATTCCGTTACACCCGATATTGTAATTTCTGTGATGGTATTATTTGGAATGCCTAGCATTCTGCGGATCTTAATAAAAAGGCTTGAATTCGTTCTACGAGCACTCAGCATCAATATGTTCAAAGTTGTATTTAGTGTTATTGTAGGGCACTGTATGCTTGTAGATGGCTTTCTTCTTGTTGTCGACCTCCTGTGGTTGGTCTGAACCCAGTTCAAACCTCACAGGTGGATCTAGTATATAGCCAGTTTTGAATCAGCTTTAAACGCTGTGATATCGATTGGCTTCGTGCTCCGTTGCATAGCGATTCGAGAAACTTCCACGGGAATGGTATATCCTCTCCTTTCTATACAGTCAGCTAAAGTAAGACGGATGGTATGGGGATGGGCAATGCAAGGAGTTTCACAGTACGGGCAAAAGCCAAGGACTTGTGGAAGGGTTTTGATCTCACTGTGGTAACGCCGACTTCTCCCCTGCACAACTCAGACTGCAGCAAAGTCATTTTGAGAACAACCTTTCATTCGGAGCAAGAGTGTCCAATGCGGTGCCAGATTCAATCATTAGCTGGAGTGTTGTCTTCATAAAGAATAACACCAAGCTCGATAGCTGCAGTCGCTTAAGTGTAGTCAGTATCCAGTATTCGGGAGATAGTGGATTCGAACCCCACTGTCAGTAGCCCTGTAGATGGTTTTCCGTGGTTTCCCAGTTTCACACCAGGCAAATGCTGGGGCTGTACCTTGATTAAGACCACGGCTGCTTCTTTCCCACTCCTAACCCCTCCATTTCCCATTGTCGCTTAAGACCTGTCTGCGTCGGTGCGACGTAAAGCAAATTGTAAAACAAAAGAATAACACATCAGGTAGCTTGTACATTACATGTGCTTTCAGATATTCAATCAGACCTCAGATTGCACGGCGCGAACCAATCGGAGGCCGCATACTCGCATATAAATACAGCTGCCTCCCAAGCAAACAACGCATACTAACAGATATTGGTTCTGGGCCTGAACATTCAGGCTCACATAACACCACCACACAGACCAAGAGCAGACGTAAAAAGCTGCCCCTAAGTCTATTCCACTCGCCAACACTGTTTCTCGCCCCGGTCCTCCCACACATCCACACTCCTCACTAGTCACTATGTGCTATAATTACCTAAAACTAAACCACACCGCTCCTACCTGCACGCAAGCTACCCGCTGCAATAGGCGTGGTGGTCCTCATCTCCACACAGATTGTAAGGTACCGAGGTACCAGGCGAAGTGTGCCAACTGCCAAGGCAGTCATGCCGCTTCGTTCCCTGGATTACCGAGCTCGATAGCTGCAGTCGCTTAAGTGTGGCCAGTATCCAGTATTCGGGAGACAGTAGGTTCGAACCCCACCGTCGGCAGCCCTGAAAATGGTTTTCCGTGGTTTCCCTTTTTCACACCAGGCAAATGCTGGAGCTGTACCTTAATTAAGGCCACGGCCGCTTCCTTCCCACTCCTAGCCCTTCCCTGTCCAATCGTCGCCATAAGACACTCTGTGTCGGTGCGACGTAAAGCAACTAGCAAAAAAAAAAAAAAAAAAACGTTCCCCGGCTGCCCAATCACCATCCCTGCCCACCCCCCAGCCCAGAAAGACAATGCAACCCTCCTCTTATCACTGCTAAACCTACTATCTCCTCACCTCTCACTCCAGGACACCCGTCATGCCAAGCAATCAGGTCATCCTGCATTAATCTGCCCTACCAAGAGAAACTCAACTACTCAACTCACTACAAGCCCTAATCAGATCCCTCATCCCAGCATTTGCACTGACAACTTCCCCTATCATCCTTAATCTACCTCGTCCTGCGCACCGTAATATAATTAATCATCAAGACAGTTAAGCAATATCGGGCGTGGTCACCATCTGCATGGGTGACTCTCTACCTGACATCGCTCCACTCTTCACCACATCAACATAACGTTGGACTCTGACATCGGAGATTCAACGATTTTTAGCAATCGCCCTGCAAGGGGTGCATGTCATATCCTGACGCGAGAAGAGATAATAACCAGCCAACATCAACAAAGTCATATCGCAGAAGAAGACCCTCATTATGAAATAGCACTCAAGGTCCTAAAGGGGTCGATGGGCTAAAATACTTATGGTGCAGGCCCTGCCTGCGCCAATGAGAAAGCTGCCACAACGCAGTCGCCCGCGGGATACAGGAGAGAGTACCTACACGACACCACAGAAGATGACTACCGCAGCAGTTGTCGAAACGTCAAGACGAAATGAGGCGAGTGGACCACAGCAGAATAGCCCGGAAATTTTTTTTTATACTGACACCAGTCATGAAAGCGTTTATACCTGGATTATTATTATATAATAATATAATGTTATTTGTTTTACGTCCCACTAACTACTCTTATTTTACGGCTTTCGGAGACGCCAAGGTGCCGGAATTTAGTCCCGCAGGAGTTCTTTTACGTGCCAGTAAATCTACCGACACAAGGCTGACGTATTTGAACACCTTCAAATACCACTGGACTGAGCCAGGATCGAACCTGCCAAGTTGGGGTCAGAAGGCCAGCGCCTTAACCGTCTGAGCCACTCAGACCCGCGATTATTATTATTATTGGTACGGGGTTTCTCGTGGACCAGCAGAGGTGAAAGAAGGTGCCGGGGTGAATGGGTCTAACTACAATATCAAGGTTTAACAAAGGTTACATTTTATGAATTTCAAAAAAAAAAAAAAAAATACAAATAACAGTTACAATTAGCAAATTTGGAACAAGTCAAGAAACATACAATACAGTGAATTACACAAGTCCTGGGCTTCAAGCCACTCGTTTTACATTTCCTGAGCTCTCAGCTCAACTTTACAAAGAGTACATTTTTAATGCAAGGGCAGAACTCTCCTAATACATGGAGCACTTGCTCAGTCAATTTCAATATCAAGCCTCCCAGAGGCATTCATTAATCTTACAAAAACTTTGAAAAAGAGCTAACAGGCTCTCACTTTTCCAAGCCTACTCAAGGCAGCACTAAATTACAAATCTGGCCTCTGAAGGCACAACTTACAATAGGAAAGAAAGATAATACAGGGGTATTTACTACCCAACTTACGGAGCCTTCATGTAAACGGAAAAATGGTTAACTATATGGCCCGAACACAAAATGAATGGAGACGAAAGCTTGCACTCCTTGAAATGAATGCTTAAACCCTAAAGGGCACTAGGCCGATGACACAGAGGCTATTCCCAAACTATGGAAGTGACTCGTATACGAATAAATTAAGACATTACCGAAAGGAAGAAAACGAGTTACAGAACGTAGTCACCTCAAACCAAGATGAAGGGGAGCTTGAGAGGGTACATCACTCTCTATCCCCGATTTACAGTTAAAGATTTTATGAAATTTGTACATGAGCCGAAAGGAGAAGTTGGTTACATAGTTAAAGTTTCGAACCTTTCCCTCGGGTTAAACTGCAGAGCTAGCAAGAGATAAAGGTGTTAAGTGGCCATACCTTGTCGGTGTACTGCTGCCTGATGAAAGAGGCGCCTCCCGCCTCCTGCCTGACACACACACTAAATTAGATGACGATTATTTGGCCAAGAGACGAGAAAATCCGCAGTTTATAAACCCTCGGGGAAATTTCGAGACCTTTCACGAATAAACCATTCTCACCCTCTTAATTTTATTGGTCATTTCAAAAGTTACACTCAACGTCGAAGAAGAAATACGGGATTGGTTGGAAATTAATTACAAAAATTAGGGATTGGCTGGATTCAAAACTGGCGGAAGGAAAATATACATATTGCCAACCTAAAAATAAATGAACATCAATTAGTAAAAAAACTTATGAATACTAAACTTCTTCAAATCAAAGTTCATTCACTTCGCACCAGGGAGCATGATCATAGTTCTTGTAGTGACATCTGTTGAAGAAAGTCCAAACTTCTCGATGAAGGGCTAACAAAACAAGCAGAAATTCACACAGTACTGGAAACTTCACAATAACAAAATTACGTCAAATTACTGTAGTGGCATCTTCTGAGTAAAGGTTTAAGTAAGTAGGACTAGTTTCAAGTTCACTGTTTCTCCTGTAGATGAGTTTTTTTGGCGCAAGACTTAAATGCGTGGCGTAGGGGTGTACCTCCCGGTACAATTATTATTATTATTATTATTATTATTATTATTATTATTATTATTATTATTATTATTATTATTATTATTATTATTATTAAGGATGTAGCCCTGGAGCTCCAAGTGACTAGAGAGTTCTGGATAAATAGAGTGCTTGTAATCATTTGCAGAATTTAAATGGTTTGCAATACACATCACTCCTAACTTTCAAATACAAATTAAAAAGTTAAAATTGTGATAAATTAATAAGTAAAATTACTCATTATTAAGCCAACGAATGGGTATTTTATAGTGTAATTATGGTAATTTTTCAAATGATAATATTTGTGTTAAATAATTGGTAACAAGAGTTCGCAAAACTGCTGCTTGTCATTAAGGTAAATGTGAGATTTTATGTAGACACTAGCAAATGTACCCGTGCTTCGCTACGGTATTCTACATTGTATACGGTTATCGAAGTAAATTACTGTACATGCATTTTTTTAAACTGCATGCCTTTTAGCGGTAGCCATAAACAGCAGGGGGAGATTCCCGTACTTCGCTCCCAATGTAAGGTGTGAGTTGCGGAGTTGTAATGATAACGGCTGGTTCACTTGCCTACCGCCATTCACAATCGAGTAGGAGAGTTTTTATAATAATAGGTGGCTCCATTACCTACTGCGCTGTCACAATCGATATGGGGAGTTTACGCTACAACGGCAGGCGCCTTTTTTCTACTTCCAGATACATTACATTTGAGGAGTTTTTATTATAATAGCAGGCACATTCCCTACTGCCAGTCAAAATTGAATTGTGCTATTATCATTACAATGACAGGCCCTTTTTAATGGCAGTCACTCAGAGTTAGTAGGATTCTATTACAATGGCAGGACAACTATGCCTAATGCCAGTCACATTTTAGATGGGTAAATTTGTTTATAATGGCAGGCACATTTGCCTACACCCCAACACAATCGGTTAGGTGAGTTTTGAACATAACTGCATGCTCCCTTGAGTTCTGCCAGTCAAATCGAGAAGAGAACTATTAATTACAATGGCAGTCCCTTCTTGCTATTGCCAGTTACAAAGGAGTTGGAGAAGGATCACATTCCTACTGCCAGTCAAAGTCGATGTGGAGAGTAATGATTACAACAGCAGACGCCAAACTGTTGAGAGTCACTATCGATGTAAAATATTAATTAAATGGCAAAAACACCCTTTCTACGTCACTACAATCGACTTCAATGAATATAATTATATAGATCGACATACGAAGTACATGCTTGTTTACAATATTGCAAACCTTCATTTACAGATTAACTGCTGCTAAATGATACATGATATAGACAAACGGATTGTATAACAAGACGCCTCATTCAGCGGTCTAAATGGCTGTTCTTAAAATATATTCTCCTTCCTAATCTATTTATTGGTAAAATTGAGTTAGAAAAGTTGAATAGTGTGAAATTTTGTAAGATTGTCTCACACTGCATTACTTTTGGGTACGAATGTGACAGCTACATATTGTGCCCTACTGCACTTTAAAGTTCCGTCCAGGCGAAGGCCGGTCTCGAACCCAGAGTACAGTAGTGAACGAACTCTCACAGACGTGAGCTGGTGCACATAGTCTTACCTGAATACAGTCCTCTTCAATCAGCCGGGAGAGCGCTCTTCTCAGGGATAACATGGGTATAACGGGGCAACATAAAGATAAAATACTAGGACATGTGCCTACTCAGGTAAGAATTCGGCTAAATCAAAAATTAAATATCTAACAGAAACACCGCTGCATTCAAAGTTTAACAAATAGGGATTTATTACATAAAATTGAATTATTTACAAATGAAAGAGCATTTCAATATGAGATGGTAAAATGACGCTGAGCCGATGACTACCAGTTTACTGCCTTCACGAAAACACGTGAGCTGCAACAAGCATGTTACAATAGTGTAAGTAACGATGTTCAGAAAGATGGATATCTGCTTAATTACACAAAAAACAATGATTCCCATAAAATTTTACAATGCCTCGCGCCGTCGAACCCCGGTGCAAACAAAAATCACCACAAAATTTACAATGACCTGACTCGGTCACGAACCCTAGTCCCATGACAAGTAAGGCGTCCAAGATACCTATGCACACAATATAAAAGGACCCAATCAACACATACATGGGTGTCAGGATAAAACGGGCCAGTGTTAAAATATTACGTAAAACAAATAGGACATAAAACAAATCTCTCTCTGCTTTCAAAACATGAAGGTCGTTTCTTCCCCGCTCGGCATTCTTGACATACTGCAGACGACCAACCCACAAGCCTGTGACGTCAAGCTCAATGACCTCCACCCTCACCATTCCACTTGCGGCAGTCCCCTAATTTATGAGCTCAAATGGGGTGACAGGCTAAAGTCTTGCCTTTCAAAAGAACACTTCACGTAGTCAGCTGCTAAAGCCCTCATTTAAATATACCTGGGCTACCTGCCCTCGTCTCAATACTTCCAGCAATCTCGCTCATCTTACTTATGCCTCTCACGGGCTAAATCCTGGTGCTACAAAACACTAATCATTAAGCGATCGTCACATGGCCATACTAGGCATTTCCAAAATAAATTCAATAAACTTTCAATGGTTGGGCTCTCTCATGCCAACTGCAAATTTTACTTCTGCCTCTCATGGGCTCAAATCTCTTAAATATTTGGACTCGCTCGCTCTATCAGTGAATCTGGGTGAATTACTGGTCACGGCTTGGTCACGACTTGGTCATAATTATACACTTCTACGTCTGCAGAAACAAATGCCTAAATGCAATCTAATCAAAGTACCTATCTGTAGACTAACCTCCTATGCCTAAATGAGTTCGATCAGACCCTTACAAAAACACGTACGTTAAAATAACGCAATCAAAATGAGCTATAACTTCGCTAACAAGGACTCTACAAATAACATCTACCTTAAAGTACGGGGTTCGAGTTTGAGGCCTAGCTCTAAATTACAAGGGAAATTTTCCTACTACCACAAATATGTTGACTGACGGCCCCCATATTCCTATCTAAATTTAAATGACATGCTTGAAACAGAATTGGAAAGCTCTGACCTTAATTTATCGGGGACATAGCGGAGCGGCCATCCCTGTGGACCACTGGATCTACCACATTCTGATAGACTGCAGAGCTGGCATCAGATAGGGTTGACCACTTGGAGACATTCTTGCTTGTGTGGCGTCTTCGTACAGCTCCCTCTGTAGTCGGAAGGTGTCCCCTTCGATGTTGTGCTGATCAGGTGCTCCCAACGTTCCTGGATCGATGCCCGTTGTTGTGTTGGCTTCAGCTCCTGGTTGTGGCTTCTTTGCAATGATGCTGTCAAACACTCGTTCTGACTTGATGCTGGGGTAACTGAAAATAAATTCATATATTACAGACTGTCCAAACTCGATGCCTGTCTCCACTACTAGCGTGTCTCACACGTCACATTGACCAAGTCTCGTTCAGAGTTTTAACCTGGTACACAATAGTTTCTTCACTACTCTCAGTCACTGTTCTATCACCCTATCACACGGACAACATATAGTTTTAGAATTCCTAACCTGAGCCAATATTAATTCTAGCCTTTCGTCCGTAATACCTTGACCTCACAGAAATATGAAGCTACTCGTTCATTAGTCTCATATAAGCAGTACCTCATCTCCCCATAGCAGATTCGCACAGGTAAAATCTTAAATTCATCTGAATATTCAAGTTGAGTACTTACTTCCTTACAGAAATAGCAGTACGGGTAGTCGGTGTAGCTCGAAGACAAAGCGTTGTTCTCAGTACCAACACGCAGTACGACGATTCGTTCTCGCAGTCTTTCGGTCCAAGAATGACTCTGATATGCCCTGGCGGCCTTAATTTATAATTCCGGGTAGCGTCATCACGCCGCTTGACTGCGTGCAATCTTAGCGCGCCCGGGAAAATTTCCCGCATTAATTATATCATGAGCTCAAATTAGCGAATGCATTAATGAATGCAGCCCTAATGCCTATCAAAATAAAGCAGAAATAATACAGGTTGCAATTCTTGTCTCAAATCCAATGCAACTCTTCCGTAACCAAAGATATTAATTTATTTCATTCTTCCCTCCTATAATAAGTTTAGCCTGGAACTGGAAAGCGTCCCCAATCTTCATCAAGAGGCTTGGCTTGGGACATAACTCCTTTTAATGAGTTATGGAGATTTCTCATAATGACGCTCGCGCACACTTCACATAAGAACGCTTCTTCTGGACCCCTTTATGACATATACTGTAAGACATCGGCTTCGTGGGTGGTCTTGTGTGATTCCAATGTCCAATACTCAAATTAATACAATTGTTCCAATGAACAGAATGGTTCAATATATATATAATCTGGCTCACGTACGGATATTCTATCTTTCATATAAGTGATTCGAATTACGAATCATACGTGTACAAAGAGCAAAATGTAGGTATAATCCGGAAATTGAGACAAATCTAACATATAAGGAAAAGCCATAGGACCAAAGTTGTAGATCACTCCAAATTGAACTGAGATTGGGCCATCCGTTTTTGATACGACCGACCGTTTAGCTGCAAAATACCTCGAAACGAAGCTCTGCACCGTCATTAAAATTGCCTCCATATTTCGATATTCATCGGGGATAAAAGGTGAAAATTTAAACATCATGGATATTTTCTGTCGGTTACAGGTTACAGAGTATAATTTCGCCTAATTTCAATTTTCTGGCCCGTCTGGCAGATTGTGCCGCAATCTTGTTTTTGGACGAGGGGGGTAAAATTTAGGACTTTCAGGAAACTATATCTAAAAACATTGCAGATGATCATTATTACCCCTTAATGGATAGCTCTACGAAAATTTCGCCATAATAGTCAATGCACAGACACACGGTCGTTACGATTTTATTTATATAGATGGATAAGGAATCTGCTCCACGTACAACACCTTTTGGGCTATGTGCGCTTGACTTAGCCTCTAAAACTGACCGTTCGTAATATCTTCCTTGTTATTCCTCCTGTCGAAAAAATGCACATGAGAAAAAAAGTTTTAGAAATGGATTTCAATGAAGTTTGGTCGATTTCCAGTCAGGCTGGTCTTGTATATATTGTGGGAGAGAGAAATCACTCTTTTGGTTTACAATAAACCCCAAGTCCATTTCGGGAATTTGACATGGTATGGACCTAAAAACCTACCTTTGGACAGGTGGATGCTAAAGACGAAGTTTGGTTGAATTATCTCCTGTAGTTTTCAAGTTATAAGAAATAGGCTCTACACGCACCCGCTCTTGAGTTAAGTCCGCTGAGACTTGTACCGAAATCGGTCCGTTAATGATATCTCCCTTCTTAATCCAAGTATCATGGTTTTCCGTGGTTTCCCATTTTCACACCAGGTAAATGCTGGGGCTGTACCTTAATTAAGGCCACGGCCGATTCCTTCCCACTCCTGGCCCTTTCCTCTCCCATCGTCACCACAAGACCTATCTGTGTCGGTGCGACGTAAAGCAACTAGCAAAGAAAAGAATCCAAGTATCGAAATGGTGCATATGAGAAAAAATGTCTAGAAATTGATCACCATTAAAGCAGTTACATTTCCATTAAGTTCGGTTGTGTATATTTTATGAGAGTGAAAAATCATGGTTTTGGTTTCGTTTAAACCCCCAGTCAGTTCAGGGATTTAGAAACAGTAATGGACCTAAAAACCATCGTCGCCATAAGACCTATATGTGTCGGTGCGACGTAAAGCAACTAGCAAAAAAGAAATGGACCTAAAACCTACACAAAGACATGTGGATTCCAAATATGAATTTTGGTAGAAATATATCGAGTAGATTTCAAGTTATAGATAAACAGACAAACAGACACCAAAACTAAAAATTATGCGGATGGACATTATTACACCTGAAACGTATAACTGCACGAAAATTTCGCTAAAATAGCCAATGTACAGACACACGACCGTTACGATTTCATTTATATAGATTACCTGGGGTTCATACAGGAGGTCAGAAGAAGATGAAGCAGTAGGCAGGATTAAAATTATCCCTTTGTATTGAGGAAGAGGTGTCCTAACAAGGGAGCAAGTTTTGACAGAAAATGTCACTTACTGATAATCGAAGAAGTAACATACTCTACTTGGGCATTAATGGACTATTTTTACATTTATAGTGTTATATATAAAGATAGCAGGCAATCATTCATCCCGCCTGCGAAACCTAGAATGAGCACTGAAAGATGGGCATCGTACAGATACTCGAGTTTTCAAGAAGGCTACAACGAATGACCTAAAATCACACCAAACGTATCTCTCTTTGCCTATTTCCGAAAATGATTTTCATCCGTAAAAATACACCAGTCCGCCTCTGTGGTGTAGTGGTTAGTGTGATTAGCTGCCACCCCCGGAGGCCCGGGTTCGATTCCTGGCTCTGCCACGAAATTTGAAAAGTGGTACGAGGGCTGGAACGGGGTCCACACAGCCTCGGGAGGTCAAATGAGTAGAGGTGGTTTCGATTCCCACCTCAGCCATCCTGGAAGTGGTTTTCCGTTGTTTCCCACTTCTCCTCCAGGCAAATGCCGGGATGGTACCTAACTTAAGGCTTTGGCCGCCTCCTTCCCTCTTCCTTGTCTATCCCTTCCAATCTTACCATCCCCACCCAAGGCCCCTGTTTAGAATAGCAGGTGAGGCCGCCTGGGCGAGGTACAAATCATTCTCCCCAGTTGTATCCCCCGACCCATCGTCTCACGCTCGAGAACACTGCCCTTGAGGCGTTAGAGGTGGGATCCCTCGCTGAGTCCGAAGGAAAACCCAACCCTGGATGGTAAGCAGATTAAGAAAGAAAGAAATATCCACCAATACTAATGAGGTAACATGATTTTAAGACGAGAGGTGTAATTTTAAATTAACGTCAATGTAATTAACTTTCAATTCGAAGTTATGGCGATTTTGTAATTATTGACGTGCCTTCTATTGGACAGAGGAAAATATTTCTTTCATTCATTATTTTTTCCATATTTTAGAAGATTAGGTTATTCCCATTAAGTCTACGAGCTAGGAGTGCAGAATGTGCCTGAGCCCAGGGGCATCCAATTGTTTTAAACAAATTCTCCATTATAGTTCCTGTCAGTCTTCCACAAAATGTACTTTGAAAGACATGAATTAATTACAAGAAACTTAAATTAACGTGGAGTGCTAGAGAAAGAGAATAAGAATTATTCTAAGTTCATTAATTTCTACCGTAGTTTTGGTTCGTTAATTGCCAGCAAGTATTTAAAATTTTAAATTAGAGGTTCATGAAGAGTTATTCAGTCATAATATTTGAAATAACACAATAACTTTCTGATGAACTAATTAACAGTGTTACTATAATTTCCGATGTGAAATTACATTTTCATTTGTTACCTCTTCCTATCATATCCGCATGGTAATGCCTGTAGCCTCAAACTGGGTCTAATGTAGAAATATCTGATGTTCCGCCTGACACACCGCACTGATTCTACGGATTATTCTATTCGAAGTCGCCCGCATGCACATAATATTGGCACCTGATTCAGCAGATCACACCAGTGGATGGATTTACACTTTACCCAACATTCTAGTCATATTTTTCTCGTTAGTCGTCGAGAGATATCGCTTTTATTTGAGGAACTTCAGCAGAGGGAACCAGTTATTGGGGCACCAGAATATTAAAAAAACATCTTTTTGTAATTTTCTTTAATTTCATGATAAAGATAGAAGTCACCTGAGGTTCCAATTTGAATAACGAAGAGATGCTTAATATTTAGGATGCCAAGAAACATATTTTACTAAACAAATATACTAAACAAATAAAAATAAATTATATTCTTATAACCATTCATATTAAGTCGTTTGTATTAATTGTTATTATTATCGTTCCTCAGCGTTTCCTTATCCTAAATTGGGGACCACTATTCCTTGCTTTCCTCTTCCATTTCTTCCTGTCGAATACGTCCTCCTCGTATAGTCCCTTTTCCATCATGTCCTCTGCCATACAGTCTTTCCATCTCTTCTCCGGCTTCTCCATTGCTCGTCTTCCCACCACCTGAAGGCTCTTTATCCTTCTTCCGCCATAAAATTCCTCTCTTCCCATAATTTGTCCAAATATACCAAGTGTATGCATAAGTTTTTGCCGGTTTTTGTGGTATAGAATACACGTAATTTTGAAAGGAAATTCATTTCTGGTTTGTTCAAAATATTGGCCATCGGCTTCTACACATTTCGCCCATCTCTCAGGTAAGTTATGAATATCATGCCAGAAAAACTGCTTATCTTTTGCGGCAAACCATTCGTCGAGACAATTTCCAATTTCCTTGAAATTGCTGAAGTGCTGCTCTACGAGTGCGTGCCCCATTGGTGCGAAGAATGGATAGATGGTGCCAGGTCGGGGAAGTACGGCGGGGTGGAAGTCTGTCCCATCCAAGCGATTTCAAGTTTCACTGGTTTTGCTGTATGAGACGGCGCATTTTCATGTAAGAAAATCAATTAGCCATGTCTTCTGGCCCATTACGGTCGTCTTTCGATCAATGCGCGATTTAAATGAATCATTTGTTGGCTACAGCGTTGTGCATTAACGATTTCGCCGGGCTTTATAATACACAAAACCGCTACCAGAGCGCGCACTGTCTTTCAAATTGAAATCACCACGTTTAAATTGTCGAAACCATGGCTCACGTGTTCTTATCGATGGAGCGTGTTCACCACACGTTTCTACCAGCAAACGATGACTTTCCACAACCTTTTTCTTGTAATTAAAATTAATAAGAAAATCAATGCGTGCCGCAAATGTTCTTTTTCAGGCACAATCGTCGACATGATCACTGAACGGTACAACACAGACGCTAGTGTTTGGTGGACTCAACTAGTGTGTTTTGGTAGGTTAATGTCAGACAAAAAAACTGACGTATGGGTCAAATTCATACGCTGCGTACCGTTCGCTGGCGCAATCTGTTTGTGAAACCGGAAAAGACTTACGCATACACCAGGTAGCTGTATTTTCCCTTTTATATCTTTGATTCTGCCACTCTTCCGCACTTCTATCGTTTCATTCCGCATTCTATTCATCCGTGTATTTCCCGTCACCCGCGTCAAGATCCTAATTTCCGGCACGTTCAGATTCTTCTCGTGGACTTCTTCCCTGGCCATATTTCAGTACCGTATGTTATACATCATTTCCCTTCGTCATTTTCCTAATCCGTTGATCATTTAGCACACTCGTCATCCTCCCCTAATTTCTCCATTCATCCTGAATCCTGTGACTGATTCCTCCTTTCTTCGTGATGAGGTACAAGCCAAGAACCTAAAGCTCTCTGATTAGTGGTAATCTGTTCCCTATTGGCCTTATACTCGAACCACATGCATTCAGTCTTTTCTCTGTTAATATGATGTTCTCCTTCCTTATGAACCTTTCTCCATTGTTCCAGCCTTGTTTTCATTCTCTTCTTGTTTCCATTTATTTATTTACTATCAAATGTACCCGTGCTTCGCTTCGGTATTCTACCTTGTAAACAGAGTTCTTCGTAAGTTACTGTACACCCAGTGAATAAGATTATACCAAATTGCATGTCTCCTAGCGCTATCCGAGAAACAAAACGGAGAGGACCCCATACGATGTTTCCGATGTAAGGCGCAAGGACCAACGCTAAATTGTAGCTGACGTTATAAAAGTAAAACTCAGCAAATTTCAGGTCAATCTGTCAAGTAGGTTTTGAATTATTACAATTTAAAGTTTGAGAAGAATGTGCACTCTCAGTCACATGACTCATAGCGCCACTCCTCCTGGCGGGGATATATATGCCACTATGTCAAGGCCGGCAAGCAGTGTGTGTGTGTGTGTGTGTGTGTGTGTGTGTGTGTGTGTGTGTGTGTGTTTGTGTGTGTGTGTGTGTGTGTGTGTGTGTGTGTGTGTGTGAGAGAGAGAGAGAGAGAGAGAGAAAGCAGTATGACCCTCGTACAGTCTGTCAGTGCAGTCGCGTTCGCGAAGAAAGTACACTCTGTTGCGTTTCGTGAGTCCGTAATTATGGCCATAATCGATCGCGGTGAACTTGTAAAAGACGTTGCACTGTACTTATTCTATTATGCCGCAACTACGATAAAATTCAGGACATTTCGGAAGATCACACTTGTGAACTTATTGAAGTGAGAAGTCATGTATTTGATATTCACAGACTAGCGCATGACATGTGAATTTTGTTAATTTCGCGTAATAGTGAACTACTACGATATCTCAAACTGTCGTGTGTGATAAACAGAAACCATCAGTTACGATAACCCTAATTGTTCTAGGACTCATTTCTTTTAAAATAGTACATCCTTGAACTGTGTCTCTTTATTTACTCAGTGTCCGTGCCATATCAGGACACGACTTTCTCCAGTAGTAAACTTGGTGAATATTAAGAAGTTTTTTATTAGACAATTCATGCTAATATAATATAATCACGATCAGAAAATCAGCTTTATCTGTTTACGATATTGGTTCAGAGACTGTGATCAGAGACTGTGATAAAAATTATTACACGTTGCATTTTCAAGTGTTTGAACTGTGTATTTATAGACGTTATCAGTGACGATTTTAAATAGTGTCTTATGCAGCAAAGACTGTAATTGTTCAATTAGCATCATAAAATTAGAATACGAGCTAAACTCTGTTTTACGACAGTGAATGATAATATCTGTGATTACTAATCGCGCCACTTGAACTTTCCGTGTTCAAATATCACCTCCCAGAGCAGCGGAAGTCTTGGTGAATTTCTTCTAGATCCAGTTACATCAGACATCATTTCATCTATGGTACCCATCGAGAGACATCAACGTGGTCTCTTCATGGAACATCGCCGAGTTCGAGTCTCCGTCCGCACTCCGTGGAATGTTCCAGACGCCCATTCAACATTTGTAAGCAAAATCTTCTCTTCTAAGTGAGTAGTCACAAACTGACTGACTTTCTTTTCATTAATCCTGAGCAGTGATATTCTCAGTGCTACGTGTGAACAATATTTCGTAACTTTTCATCATTACCAAGAAGTTCATATTTAGTGATAGATTTATTTTTCAAATTTAATAACTAATTCATGTTCACATTACGTAGAAGAACTTTAGAGTTTTCAAGTGTTTTATGATACTTAATTTCAATGCTAACGAACTGAGAAACATTCATCAAGTTAAATTTTTATTTCAATTTTTCAAAAATAAGTGTGTGTTCATTTTTTTGGATTTAATACTTAGAAAGACTCTAGGTTCAAGACAAGTACTCAGTGTTTTCATAAAAATTAAAAAGACTATACGATCAGTGATATTCATTTATTTTTTCTCGAACTGACTTTAAGAAGATCTCCGTTTAAACCTTTGATTTTGATGAAAGATTTGAGTCCTATATTAATATTGCAGGGCGATGAATCTTTGAACATTATAAATAAATTGTTAACAAAAGTATAACCATCTATTATTCACCCTGCGGTTCTATCCTGCTCTGTATCGGCTCCAAAATCACCTTCCACTACCTGAGATCCTTCTCATGCCCAATACCCACGAAGTTTTCCTGGTACAGTATATACTGTATAATCATGGGCACGTTTATAAGTGCAGACCTCCATTTCAATATTTACTGCTTTTAAACAGTACGTCATACTAACAAACGGATTCCGCCATCAGACTCCTCCTTTAGTGTTCTACATGATTGATCCTATGACATTTTCATACAAGTGTTTAAAAGCATGAAAATAAGTGCATATTTAAATACATATTTCACCACTTTTTGCAGCAGAGTTGCACGCTTACGTTAGCAATTTATGCAGCATATATATCCGACGTTTAGTGATAACTAATAAATTTAGTCTGTTCCTAAAATAGCTTTACAGGTTTGTAGTTTGATTTTCATGATTACCTCTGTCTACAATACACTAAGAATATTTCATAAATTAAGTTGTAAGAAAGCAAATACTGTCTGTAAAACACAATTAATATGTTCAATACAGGTTGTAATACTTCAAATGAGGTGTTAAAATCCATCAAGTTAAAGGAGAGTTATTTTTTATTTTCTGAAAAAATACAATTGGTTCAGATGGTAGGAAGATTTTAAAAGTGAATATATTTACATTTGCCTATTCGTATATTAAAGCTATTCTAATCTGACTGTTTATGGCTATACACTAGATCCACCCGTCTGGTTTGGACTGAATTCAGACTAGCCACAGAAGGCTGACAACGAGAAGAATTTATCTATGAGCGTGCAGTGCCCTGCTATAAAAGCAACCACAACCTTGAATATATTGTTGTGACTGGATTGATGGTGGGTGCTTGTGGAACGATACCGATCCTTTCTGTAAAGACCTGCAACATGCTAGGCATCTCTAATACCATAAAAGGCATTGCAATCTCAGCAGTTATGGGATCTGTCGCGATTTTACGAAATTACTTATATGTTACTTAGCAATGTTTTATTGTCATTTATCTCTTCGAATATTTTCCAATCTTTTATCAGCAATTGTATAACCATATTTTGTGTCTTTGTTATGCTCTGCCCCTGCGGCGGCCATGCTAATTTTCAGGATGCTAATAAAATGGAAATGAAAAATATTCCCAGATCAATTCTAGAATGTCCACCTCGGTATCATAACCGTAAGAGCTATTACCTGCCGTCTTCGAAGACCTGCGTTCGATTTCGGGTACTGACACAGATTTAAGAATATCAGCAAGGCTGGTATATGTATAAATGGTACATGCAACTCACCTCCACTGAGGGTGCTTCTGAAACGTTCTGCGCTATCTCGAGGGTGGGGACATAGTTTACTCTTTTCAACTCCAGAATTTCTTGAAACACAGCTGTAATGCACCACTTTAGCACCTAATGGGATCGTGCCAAGCTGATTAATTCATGCAGACTTAATAAGACTGAACTATAATTTGTACCATTTGACAGTACATTACTAGAATATTATTGAATTGAAAAGCTTTAGAACAACTCTCATTGGGAGTATAGGATCATAAAAGTTTAATTCTAAAAACGTACTGGGGTTTAGTATTGAATATGCATAAAAACAAGTTATTTACAAATGATATGTATTTAGCAAATTATAGCCGGATGAAAATGATTTGTTATGCATGGTTTATCTAATAATGGTAGCATGTGAATTACAGTAGGGAATCATTAGTTATTATGAGGCATTGTGTGTAATACATATTATATATCACTAGAGTATTAAAGCTCATACATAATATATCCTAGTTTAGTGATTATGAACAAAAAGTGATTCACAAAAAGAGCGGTCGCTGTTTTGATCAACAGCCCATAGATTGGTCAGATGTAGATATCCATTCCACCGTATGTTAATATTGCCTACGATGTAGAATTTGTGGAGTATCGGATATACATATTAGGGGGGAAATTCACGTTTTGCTAGCACCGAATTTTGTGAGTTTGTTTATATCTGGAGCGTAACCTCAGAAAACTACTGGGCCAGTTCTAAAAATTATTTCACTAATAGAATTATACATTATCCCTGAGTGCTATAGGCTATATTTTATTTTCAAATAAATTCAAAGGGGCGACGGGGGGAGATATAAAAATAATAGGCTAATATAGGCGAAATATAGGATTTGTCGTACAAGGACGAGGCAAAGCTCATTTTAAGCCCCTTGACGCAAATAACTCAACTCGGTAAGCCCTACGGGCCCAAAAATCAGCTGTTACGGAGATATTGGCACCACATTACCCCTGCTCTAGGAATCGGATAAAGAAACGAACGGCCGTAACCGTGGCAACGTCTGCTCCAGGATTCTACAGCAGCGAGATTATGCATGTACGTTTGGGCATAGCTGCCAACCGAAATTAGTACACATAATTCCTGAGGGACATTGGCTGTATCATTTTTCAAAACAATTCGAGGAGGGGGCTATAGGGGAGATATAAAATAAAAGGCTAATATAGGCGAAAAATTGAATTTGTCGTAGAAGGGCGTGACAAAGATCATTTTAAGCCCCTTGATGCAAATAACACAACTCATTAAGCCATACGGGCCCGAAAACCATATTCTAAGGCCCTTAAACCAACCGTTATGGAGATATTGACACCACACTACCCCTGCTCTAGGAATCGGATAACGAAATGAACTGCCGTAAACATGGCAACGTCAGCTCCAGGATTTTACAGCAGCGAGATAATGCGTGTAATTTCGAGCTGCCAACCAAAATTAGTACACATAATCCCTGAGCATATCTACTGTATATCTCAAAACCTTAACATGTTACAGACGTGAAGTGGCATTTATAAATTTTAAAAATAAAGAAACATGTATTATTTCGTTTTCGAAAAAATACACTTAAGGATTGGGGTGGGGGTAAAAAGGACTGGAAATTGATATTTTTAATATTTTACAAAAAAACAGGCATTGTTTGTTTTGGAAAAAACACTTAACGTGGGGGTACAAGGGACTGAGAATGGCGTTGAATTATTTTATTAGGATACTGATATCTTAAAATCTGAAGATGTTGCAGACGTAAAATTGGTATTTGAAGTCTCTTTTAAAAAGAAAGAAATACCTATTCTTTTGTTTTCGGAAAATCCACTTAAGGGGGGATGAAATGATTGAAACATTTTTTGAATAATTTGTATGAGGATACTTATACCTAAAAAACTAAAGATGTTACAGACGTGAAAATGGGTATTTGGAATCTCCTTGAAAAATAAAAAATACGCATTTCTGGGGGTGGGATCAGCTTGGAAGTGGGGTGAGAAACAGGAGTTGAATTCTTTTCATGAGGATACAAATATCTGAAAAACTGAATATGTTACAGTCGTGATAATTGGTATTTGGAAGCACCTTTATAAATAAACACGTATTTCTTTTGTTTTCGATATATTCACGTAAGGGAGCGGGTTGGAAAGAAGTGACGAAGATCTTGAACTTTTTATGAGCATACTTTCATTCAAAATCTGAAGATGTTACAGATGTGGAAATAGGTATTTGGAATCTAATTTAAAAGTAAAGAAACTTGGTTTTTACTTGAGAGAAGATGTTCTCACGTGTACAGTTCTATGTCGCATGATCACCATAGCCCCAAAAGGCAATACCACAAACGTGGTTTACAAAGAATTTCTGAGGTAAATGAAACTCAATTTTTCGGTGAATTTTTATACTTTAGGGATTTTCACGTAATGTCTTAGTACAGTGCCGATGAACGATTACGAAATCTACACGAGAGAAGACGCGGGTAACTGCTAGTATTTAATCAAATTTAACATTTCTAGATCAGGTATTACAGTCGGTCTTTACACAAAGTTTTTAGCGCTTAATGTCCACTCATTATTGTTCATGAAATTATGTTCAGCTATTTAAGAGCCCATTTATTATCTGTAAACTTCCCATTACATTTTAATACAACAGAACCACGATTATCCACGCTGTTGTGAACAGAGGGTAGCTCGGATACACAAAAGTTCAGATAATGCTCACCTTATGGTATTTATGAGTTATAGCCTATAGAATACTGTGCATGTGTAAATAAAGGCGTAAATAGTGGAAAGTACGTTTATGTAAAGGTAACTGTAATTTGAATTCAATGTCCAGATCCATGGCCGAATGGTCAGTGTTGTGGACTTCGGTTAATTGCGAGCCGGGTTCAATTATTGACTAACTCATCTAGTTCAACGATTAGGTGTTTATTCGTCGCAATACGCATGTTCATCTATATCACGGGTGGCAAATTTAGTCCGCCGTAAGCGCAGTGCCCCTGCTAGGAATTCCTGTGCACGAGGCCACAAGTCACTTCCTCTCAGTCAGTTTGCACTTCCCCACGTTGCTGATTCAGGGCTGTGCACGATGGCTCAAGTCACTTGCCCACAGTCGGCTTGTACTTCCTCACGTTGCTGACTCAGGGCTGTGCATGAGGGCTCAAGTCACTTGCCCACAGTCGGCTTGTACTTCCTCACGTTGCTGATTCAGGGCTGTGCACGATGGCTCAAGTCACTTGCCAACAGTCGGCTTGTACTTCCTCACGTTGCTGACTCAGGGCTCTGCATGAGGGCTCAAGTCACTTGCCCACAGTCGGCTTGTACTTCCCCACGGTGCTGACTCAGGACTGTGCATGAGGACTCAAGTCACTTGCCCGCAGTCGGCTTGTACTTCCCCACGTTGCTGACTCAGGGCTGTGCATGAGGGCTCAAGTCACTTGCCCACAGTCCGCTTGTACTTCCTCACGTTGCTGACTCAAGCCTGTGCACGAGGGTTCAAGTCACTTGCCCGCAGTCGGTTTGTTTTTTAAATGCTATTTGTTCCACGTAACTGCTGCATCCTTGATCTGCTCTAATCTGCATTTTTAATTTTCGTTCCTTGGTCTATCCCCACCGTTCTTACCATCTACACTTCCCTCGAAAACCAAGTGCACAAGTCCTGGGTGGTTCGAGATGTGTCCTGTCATTCTATCTCTCATTTTGGTCAAATTTAGCCAAATCGATCTCCTCTAACCAATTCCATTCTATATCTCTTCATTCATGATTCGATCCATCCATCTCACCTTCAGCATTCATCTGTAACACAACATTTCAAAAGCTTCTATTCTCTTTCCTTTTGACCTAGTTATCGTCCATGTTTCACTTCAGTCGGTATATTATTTGTCTTTATTCTGTTTCATAATTGTTAACAGAATATTTTCTTTTTAACAATCTGCTTTACGTCTCACCGACACGTACATGTCTTATGTTGACGACGTTAATAGAAATGTTGAATATGTTAAGCCCCTAAACAATTGCCATTCATTTTTTACTTCTTACTTCATTGTTTATGGCAGTAAATATTTCTTTTCCTGATTCGCGCTGATTACAATACCTAACGTTTTCGAGCATTTTAAGCAAACACCGTGTTGAACATATTTAATTATGTACGTCCTTACATGAAAGAAAATAGACATGTACGGAGTACTGTAATTATCAACGTGTAATATACAACCCCCCCCCCCCTAGGTATGCGCTATCTGACAACGTCCTGCGCTAGCGCTCGTAACAGCTGTTTCGCGTGCACGCAGAGCTGTCAGTCAGCTCTTGACTTTGACATATCTGATTTACATA
This sequence comes from Anabrus simplex, assembly GCF_040414725.1. Taxonomy (NCBI): domain Eukaryota; kingdom Metazoa; phylum Arthropoda; class Insecta; order Orthoptera; family Tettigoniidae; genus Anabrus; species Anabrus simplex. Next base: position 874,263,850 of record NC_090265.1, on the reverse strand, counting down.
CAACATATCACATCACCAACTATCATAGAAACTCGTAATCTTGAGTGCATTGCTTCACAAACGGTTGGCGTCAGGAAGGCGTCCGTCCGTAAAACAGGAGTTAATCCACATTAGTGCTGAGCCCACGCAATTGGTAGAAGGCCAGGAAGCAGAATAAGACAAAGAAAGATATAATTTAAATTCAATAAGAGTACAGTTCCTGAAACTTAAATGGAATACTAAGTGCAGTGCAGTGAAGCAAAAGCTTTCCTGATTTATGGAGTACCGGATGAGTTGGCCGTGCGGTTAGAGGCGCGCGGCTGTGAGCTTGCATCCAGGAGATAGTGGATTCGAATCCTACTGTCGGCAGTCCTGAAGAGGGTTTTCCGTGGTTTCCCATTTTCACACCAGGCAACTGCTGTGGCTGAACCTAAATTAAGGTCAAGGTCGCTTCCTTCCAATTCCTAGGCCTTTCCTATCCCATCGTCGCCATAAGACCAATCTGTGTTGGTGCGACGGAAAGCCACTAGCAAAAAAATATGGGAATGAATTTGATAAATATTAGACCGCCTGTGGGTAGGGGACGCAGGCAAGGAATACACCCACGCTATCCCCTGCCTGTCGTAAGAGGCAACTAAAAGGGGCGACCAAGGGATGATGAAATTAGAACCATGATACTTCTTGTGATTAGTACCATTACGTGAGGAACACATGGGTCGACGTTACTTGCGATTAGTACCACCATGTGAGGACACCATGGATCTACGTTACCTAGGAGTAGTACCATTATGTGAGGAATGCCACGGGTCTGAGCGTTGCCTGTGGTTAGTACCACCGTGTGTATCCCATGGAGTGGGGTTGGGGCGGGACTAATGTCCATGCGAGACGAGATGCCGTACGCTCCGCTGGAATGTGTCGGTTCCCCTGGGTTCAGAATGGGTCTGCGTTACCTATGACTAGTACCACTATGTGAAGAACATCACGGGGTTACGTTGCCGTGATTAATACCATTATGTGAGGAACACCACGGATTTGGCTGTTGGCGCGTAATTAGTACCACTATGTGAGGAACGCCATGGATCTGTGTTGCCTGTGGGTGGTACCATAATGTGTTACACGCCGTGGGTTTGCGTTGCCTATGATTAGTACTACTAGGCGAGGGGCATCAAGAGTATACGTGGCTTGTAATTAGTTCCACTATGTGAGGAACACCAATGGAATACCGGCACCCGTGATTAGTCCCACTATGTGAAGAACACCATGGGTCTATTTTGCCTGCGAGTGGTGCCTTTATATTTGACATACCATGGGTCTGCATTACCTGTGATTAGTGCCACCATGCGAGTAACACCATGAGTCTACGTTCCCTGTATTTAGTACCATTATAGGAGGAATACCATGGTTGTTTTTATTAGTGATTAGTAGGCCTACTATTATGAGGGCCCGGTGACCTGGATTTTGGACCCCATTTTTAACAAGCAGGGGCTGCCTGGCCGAGGCGGTAAGGGCGTGCTCGGTTCAACCGGAAGGACGTGGGTTCAATTCCCCGTCAGGAAGTCGAAAATTTAAGAAACGAGATTTCCACTTCCGGAGGTGCATGTGGTCCTGAGTTTCACTCATTCTACACCAAAAATGAGTACCAGGTTAATTCCTGGGGGCAAAGGCGTGCAGGCGTAGAGCTAACCACTCTACCCTATCACGTGCCGAGGTTACGGATAGTGGAAGCCCTTACATTCCACCCTTCCAAAGACCTTCATAGCCGGTAAGGAGGAAATTTTTCCTTTTTATAACAAGCATCATCTCAGAAAATAAGGCGTTGTGAATTGGATCCACTGATTGTCTTGGATTGATGGTCATTTTTCCAACATCATTCGTTTTATATCTTAGTGAGCGGATACATTTTTAAGTTTCTATCCTCTTTTCATTTCGTTGCACCTCGTACCATTAGGAGCGGATGATCTAGCCGTTCGGCCCCTTTAAACAACAAAGATCATCATCATTGTTAAATAGTAGTTCTTTAGGTTCTCAATTTGAAAACGCTCCCTCCCTTTATTGCAGACATTTCTCGCCAGGGACACAGTAGCAGAAAGTCGTTTGTCGTGTTCTCTGGCTGCTGGTCTTTGTACACCATTGCAATCTCGATTACCTGAGTCCATCTGCATTTGATATTTTGTCAGAAACCAGGCCTACAAGGTCATCATTATTGCAACTTACAACTTGATTTACTGCCTCAAAAGTAATTATTTCGTCCGTGATTTCCAGCTGACCGTCTCCATTAACCCACTCGACAACATACTGTACTCGATGTGCAGCGCGGCTCGTGCTCATGATTCAATAGAACAGTGTCCTTACTAAATGTCACGTACTGTAAACCACTTCTACCCTCACTCAGGTGTGTAATCTCCACTCCGCACTGTGCAGCTCTACAAACAATTTTACCACTACAAAAGGCGTGTTGAATGTTACTTTGTTGCACCTAATTGCTGAAAAAAATAAAGTACTTTGGACGACCCGAAACTCGAATGATTGAAGATTGAATAATCGTGGCCCTTGTATAATCTTTTACAGATAATGGAGATTACAAATATATGCCCTGACTGACTGACTGACTGACTGACTGACTGACATCAATTAGTATAATATTAATTGTTGGTATGCTTCAGACGCTTAGGGCATTGTATTGTAGTCCATCGCATTCTTTTCTTCCGGGTCTGTGATATCAGGGTATTCGAGGCTTAGGCTTTCAGACCCTCTCCCACCCCACTGTAATGACTCTTCCCCCCTCGTTCTTCGAGTGATCTTTTTCTTCTCGTCTCGACAGTCTTCACTATCGTCCTGACCAATAGAGACTAATGACTACCCGGTTTTCCAGCATATAAGTCCATCACCAGTTAGTTTATTACCTTACCGAACTTGATAGCTGCAGTCGCTTAAGTGCGGCCAGTATCCAGTAATCGGGAGATAGTGGGTTCGAACCCCACTGTCGGCAGCTCTGAAGATGGTTTTCCGTGGTTTCCCATTTTCACACCAGGCAAATGATGGGGCTGTACCTTAATTAAGACTGTACCGTTAATTATCACTGGCAAAATCTTCAGAAGGTGCGCCCTCCATAGGATTTGGACCTTGCGAGGATAGGGTACCACCCAGAGGGCAAGAACACTGATACCCGAGAAAATCAGGTTAACAAAGTTTATTAAACAAAATAGGCAAACACCAAGAAAAGTAAAAAGGATTAAAATATTTAAACACCAACATCACTCAGGTTCCTCCGACACGTGCCCTATTGTAATTTACAGGGATCCAGCCCTGTTCACAGTTCATCACCAAAGAACAGTGTAAAAGATAATTCTAGATAAGGGTTATTGATAACACGCCACCTCAGGTGGCTCCAGGAGGAGCGCAAATTTCCCCTAACATAACATACTATACCTTCATTAAGGGACGCTTCTAAGCGCCTAAAACTCCTAGGGGAGTTAAATACATCATTCAACATATACGTATATACACTTATTTTCAACTGCCCAGGGGACAAACTCCCAATAACTCAAGCTGCAGTAAGGCTGCAGTAAACAGACCCAAGGGGTTCACACATACTTTACGATTTGGAAGCAACTCTGCTTTTATAGTACCTTGAAACAACTTCAGGGCCTATTCAGTGGTTTACAATCAAAATTAATGTCCTCCCATCGTCTGTAAATGTTAAGCAAGTTTTAGGTGCTTACCTCCCATACCCCTAGCGGCCCAGGGTTCGAAGGCGGGTGCGTGAAATGCTCAAGTCAGAGAGCGAGGCAAGAATAACACTTGCTCCCAGCCAGGCCGCACGGCCTGGCCAAGAGTAGCCGTGACGCGAGACCACGTGACGCAAGGCGACACGGTCAGGCTGCGTGAAAGAGCTCGGCGCATCCGCAGGGGTACGGGAGGGAAAGCAAAGGGGAGGCAGCACAGGCCGGGCCGTTCCCAGGGCGGAAAAAGTTCCTTTACTCTGGGACCATCATTTAGGAATAATTTATTATTATTATTTGCCCAAAGGGACAACTCAACGGGCGAAAAACACAATAATGCATAAAAGTTGAAAAACATTAAAACAGACACAATAAATAGTATAAGAGGGGAGGGAATATCAAATACATGGCTCAGATCTCCCCCCCCCCCCTAAAGCACCAACCAGGGTGAGCAATAAATTTTCATCAATAAAATACTCTTGCAGTATAGTCCATTCACTTGCTCATAGGCTAATAATATATTAAAAATCTTGCCTTACAATTCATAAGCTTAATATATAAATAACTTGGAGTACAATAGAGGAAATTCTTTCAGTATAATAGACGAAGGTTCTTGCAGTATAATAGACAAAAGTTCTTGTCATAATATCCCGGGATGTAGACAAGTAATAGTTTCAGCTTAATTCAGTTAGTTAAGTAATAGCTTCACAAAGTGACATCTCAGTAGATTATCGAGACCAGACCGGCCTCACACACCATCACCAATACAACGAAAAATATCTTCCCAGGCAGATGGACAGTTCTTGTGGCAGAAACACGCCACATGACGAAAGGCAGTAGCGACCTGCACACACTAGGTCAGCAGTAGGCTGGCAGTAGATAGTCCAACAAGAGCAAGGTCGTAGGGCTCGGGAGCTGGAGATGAGGCACGCCAAGGCAGCCCACACGGGGGGCCCTTCCCATGCAGGCACGGGCGAAGATAGTCACTCCAGTACACTGTAAAATAAATCAAGCGCCAGCAATGGTGTCGAATGGATGCCCAGCACATTGGGGAGATACAGGCAAGAGATGGTTCGAAGAACCGGACCGGGGTATGGGAGTGATAAGGGAGAAACGGGACTCCGGGAGGACTCACATAATCATAAAACATACCACTAAAATTTTAAGTCTAAAGAAAATAGCTCCCCTTTAGACAGAACACGTGTCAAGGGAACCGAAGGGAAGGTAAACATAAGGAAAAGAATAACAGAGAAAATACTCATAGCAACAAAATGCCACAAAACCATAAATAGCACTAGGCAGCTTTAACCTGGGACAAATGGACTCGGAACACTCTCTGCGTGTCTGGATCTTTCACCAACAGGGTGACTGGTGTCAAGAAATCAATAATCTCGCAGGGCCCGCGAAAACGAGGAGCGAGTTTCCCCGAAGGAACGAAATTCTTAACAAACACCCTGTCACCGACGGCAAGATCGGTAGGACGGCGCCCCTTATCATAGCGCTCCCGTTTCTTCTCATACGAGACCTTCAGATTTTGCTTAGCCTTCCTCCAAATGGCCCTGATGTTAGGGAGAACAATCTCTTCAGGCAACAACTCATTTATATTCCACAAGTTGGTGAGCGGAGAGTTAGGAACGAAAGAAAACATGAGAGAATTAGGGGAAATTTATGAGCCTCGTGTACCGCGGAATTGAAAGCAAATGCAAGCCAAGGCAACGACGTGTCCCACCTCAAAACATCGTCGTGGTGAAAGGCAATGAGAGCAGACCGCAAGTTTCGGTTAACCCTCTCAGCGTAAGAAGGTTGTGGGTAATAGGGGGATGTGGCAACATGAGAAATGGACAAGCTGAAACAAAATTTCTTAAACAGGTTCGATGTAAAGGCCTTGGCGTTGTCAGAGACCAAGTACTGGCAAGGACCAAAGGACGAAAATATGGACTTCAAACATTTAATAGTAGTCTCAGAAGTGGCTAACCTCGTCGGAATCAACCAGGAAAAACGGGTAAAACCATCCACACCAACGAAAACGAACCTATTACCATCAGTCCTAGTTTTCGGCAAGGGACCTACATAATCGATATAGAGCCGCTGCATAGGGAGGGTAGCTTGGCTAGAAGACAGTAAGCCTACACGTGTGTTAGGAGAAGGCTTACTGAACGCACAAACCTTACATGCTTTAACAAGTTCACGTACTTCAGCGTCCAACCCTTTCCAAATAAAATTTTCCCTAATCTTCTCCCTGGTCTTAAATATTCCTAGGTGGTCACCGAGAGGAGTTTCATGAAAGTATTTAAAAATCATAGGCACCAGGACTGAGGGAATAACGACCTTCATTTTATGATCGTGACGGGCGGAACAACACAGTACGCCATTCCTTAACACATAAGGATCAATAATTTTCCCTTCCTTAAGATCTTGAACAATAGGTCCCAAAATAGGGTCCTCCACTTGAAACTTAGCAACGTCATGATACAGTAATGGGGTATCAGACAAGATAGCCCCCGCTAAGGGTAAAGACAAGGGAACCTCAGAACTTGACGATTCGCGCTCCTGAGTAGGCTGATCCGAAAACATGCGACTGAGAGAGTCGGCGACTACGTTGTCCGAACCACGGATATGACGTACGCTGAACTGAAAAGCTGAGATCCTAATGGCCCAACGGGCCAGACGGCCGGCTTTCCTAGGTTTCCCCAAAACCCAACTCAGAGCCTGATTGTCAGTCTCGAGTTCGAACCTTTCATGCTCTAGGTAAATACGAAACCTTTCTAAGGCGAACAATACCGCCAATCCTTCTAGCTCGTATACAGAATACTTGGCTTCGACAGAAGACAAGGTCCTAGAAGCATATGCAATGGGACGTCTCCCCAATTCCGAGTTCTGCAAAAGGACGGCCGCAACGGCAGACGCCGATGCATCGGTCTGAACGATAAAAGGCTTGGAAAAGTCAGGCATAGCCAACACCGGAGCGTTAGACATGGCCAATTTTAAATCATCAAAGGCAGCTTGTTGGGAGGGCCCCCATTCAAATTTAACCCCTTTACGTCGGAGGGCGTTAAGAGGCCCCGCTCGATTGGCAAAATTTGGAATGAATTTTCGAAAAAATTCACCATCCCAACAAAGCGAGCAACACCCTTAACATCCAGAGGAGGTTTGAACTGGCGAATGGCCTCGGTGCGAGAATGATCAACAGAGACGCCATTGGATGACACAATATGTCCCAAGAAGGACATTTGGGGCTTGGCAAAGGATACCTTAGAAAGTTTGACCGTAAGACCAGCCTTGCGAAGACGGGACAACACTTCCCTCAAATGGCGGAAATGATCCTCGAAGGTTTCGGAAAAAATTACGACATCGTCAAGATAGTGATAAAGATAGTTGAACATGATGTCAGAAAACAGTTGATCAAGCAGCCTAGTGAGGACGGCAGCGCCAGTGGAAATGCCGAAGGGCAAACGGCAAAATTCGTAAAGATTCCAGTCCGTAGCGAAGGCTGTCAAGTGACGAAACTCTTCAGCTAACGGAATCTGGTAATACGCCTGATTTAAATCTAAAACTGTAAAATATCTAGCCTTCTTGAACCATGAGAAGCAAGAATGTAGATCAGGGAGAGGAACTGACTGCAATACGACTTTCTTATTCAAAGCCCTATAGTCCAACACAGGTCGATAACCACCTTGAGGCTTCGAGACAAGGAAGATGGGGGAGGAGTAGGCAGAAGTAGACGGCCGAATAATGCCCTGATCCAACATTTTATTAACTATCTCCTTTAACGCTTGCATTTTGGGAGGAGCCAAGCGATAGGGCGGTGACCTAACCGGAACCGAGTCCGTGACCTCGATCTTGTACTCTAAAAGATTCGTCATCCCCAATTCTTCGGTGAAAACGTCCGGGAAGTCATCACATATTTCTCTAATACATTCAGCTTGATTCTCGGGCAAATGACTAAGATCTAATGCCATTTGGTCTTGAGGAGGTGAGGCAACACATGAAGAAAGAGAATTACACATAAATAACGGTATCTTAGTAGCCTTGCAGAATTTAAACCAGCAGGAGCCCTCCTTCATATCCAACAGGAGCCCAGTATGCGCAAAAAAATTAGAGCCGAGGATTATAGGATATGGCAAATTTTTAGTTACATAAAGGGGAAATTTCCAGGAGAAATTAGCCAGTCGAATTTTGCACTTTACCACGCCGGAAACTTCCACTCTCGAAGAATTTGCAGCAACCAACGACAGAGAAACAGGCAGTACATCGGAAAATTTACAAACAGAACTATTGAGAGCAAACCACTTCTCACTGATAAACGAGACTACGCTTCCCGAATCCAAAAGGGCCGATACCGGTTCATTATTTATCTCTACCTTGACGAAGGGGGCTAATCCCTTGACCTCGGTAGATATGGCTAAACACTGATCAGGGCACCCAGCAGAATATTCGCGGGAAGAAGGGCGAGAATAACCTGGTTCTACAGGCGATAGATCGGGGAGGCCAACACTTCCCGCTTCCCGATCTAGTCAACTAACATTTGGCTTACGCGAACACTGCCGCGCCACGTGGCCAGGAACCCCACACCTGAAACATACAACATTAGAAGGCCTAGACTGAACCCTGATGCCCGAACTGACACCCGACACCTGTGCGCTAGTAGAACGAGCAGGGCACTTATTTCGAAGATGATCGGAAGCCCCGCAACCAAAACATCTTTTTAATGGGGCAGGTTTCTTAACCATCGAAGAGCCAGAATTATCACAGGGCAAGGAAGAAGTATTCTCAACTCGAAGTGAATCAGCATGCCGAAAACCCTCCGCGGACACAACCATCGCTTCCAACTCTTCAAAATTACGAGGCTGGGACGCGAAGCATAAACATGAACGGTATAAGGGAGAAATGCCCTCCACAATTGTAGTTACAATTTGCTCTTCAGTGAAATTCAGAGCAAAAACCTTGGCATAAAACTTGATATCCGAAATAAACTCCGATAGAGTCTCATCCAGGCGCTGCACTCTGAAATAAAATTTCTGGACTAACGAATGAAGAGCCCTAGGAGGGATGAACTGAGCCAATAAATGAGCATGAAACTGATGTAGTGAGGATTGACTCGAAATAGCGTTTACTATTTTATTTGACAAAACCCCAATCGTATATGGGTAAATAATCTGTAGAATTTGAGCATGCGTTAACACAAAGACTAAGGCATGATCCAAAAATTCAACCAGAAACCGAAGAAAAGAAACCACATCGCTTGCCGAGTTTACTGAGTAACGAGGGGCACCTTTCAACATCATATTCAAAGAGTGAGGCATATTCGAAAAGGGTGAGCTCAAAGATGGCACAGTAGACTGTTGATTCAACGGGCGACAATCAGAAGGAGCATTTAAATGAACAGACTGCTGCGGTGGAAGCGAAGCTCTCTCCTCGTCAAGCTCACAGCTACGAGACTGTTGATTCAACTCGCCTTCCACCTGGGCAGGTGGGGGAAGAACGGGCTTAGATTTAATGGAAAGCCCTGCTAACCAGGCCTCCACCTTCTCTAAAAGGTCAGCTGATGTGTCCTTTAATTCGAGAACCTGACCCGATATCTCTTCCTTCAATTCCAGGGAAAGGAGATCTTCCACTCGTTGACAATAATGATTTAATCTACCCTGTAGTCTCTTGAGTTGATGAGGAGAAGCCACGTCATTCTCCAGAAAATCCATCACAGATGCAATATTAGAAAGGTTAGCCTGAATAAGGGACAGCGCGTTAGCGACCTCACCTTCAGTATAATGGGGTACCGTAATCGGTCTATTTAAGTTATTCCGTAACAACATTAATTTCATCGGCCTTGGCGGTGCCTTTAGACTCTAAGTTACGTATCCCAAGTTCATACAAAAGCTCCTCCTTCCGCAGGGAACCCGGATAAGGTATGTCTGGAATGGACATGGTTCAATGGATATAAACCACACAAAAACTAAAGAAATCCCGGAAACGGAAAGAATGTTACGGGCTCAAATTCCTCGGCTAATCGAAAACAAGTCCAGATCCAACGAACGCTCTGCTACCAGTTTTTGTACCGTTAATTATCACTGGCAAAACCTTCAAAAGGTGCGCCCTCCATAGGATCTGGACCTTGCGAGGATAGGGTACCACCCAGAGGGCAAGAACACTGATACCCGAGGAAATCAGGTTAACAAAGTTTATTAAACAAAATAGGCAAACACCAAGAAAAGTAAAAAGGATTAAAATATTTAAACACCAACATCACTCAGGTTCCTCCGACACGTGCCCTATTGTAATTTACAGGGATCCAGCCCTGTTCACAGTTCATCACCAAAGAACAGTGTAAAAGATAATTCTAGATAAGGGTTATTGATAACACGCCACCTCAGGTGGCTCCAGGAGGAGCGCAAATTTCCCCTAACATAACATACTATACCTTCATTAAGGGACGCTTCTAAGCGCCTAAAACTCCTAGGGGAGTTAAATACATCATTCAACATATACGTATATACACTTATTTTCAACTGCCCAGGGGACAAACTCCCAATAACTCAAGCTGCAGTAAGGCTGCAGTAAACAGACCCAAGGGGTTCACACATACTTTACGATTTGGAAGCAACTCTGCTTTTATAGTACCTTGAAACAACTTCAGGGCCTATTCAGTGGTTTACAATCAAAATTAATGTCCTCCCATCGTCTGTAAATGTTAAGCAAGTTTTAGGTGCTTACCTCCCATACCCCTAGCGGCCCAGGGTTCGAAGGCGGGTGCGTGAAATGCTCAAGTCAAAGAGCGAGGCAAGAATAACACTTGCTCCCAGCCAGGCCGCACGGCCTGGCCAAGAGTAGCCGTGACGCGAGACCACGTGACGCAAGGCGACACGGTCAGGCTGCGTGAAAGAGCTCGGCGCATCCGCAGGGGTACGGGAGGGAAAGAAAAGGGGAGGCAGCACAGGCCGGGCCGTTCCCAGGGCGGAAAAAGTTCCTTTACTCTGGGACCATCATTTAGGAATAATTTATTATTATTATTTGCCCAAAGGGACAACTCAACGGGCGAAAAACACAATAATGCATAAAAGTTGAAAAACATTAAAACAGACACAATAAATAGTATAAGAGGGGGGGGGGGATATCAAATACATGGCTCAAAGACCAAGACCGCTTCCTTCCCATTCCTAGGCCTTTCCTGTCCCATCGTCGCCATAAGACCTATCTGTGTCGGTGCGACGTAAAAGCAACTAGCGAAAAAGATAGACATTTTTGCCGGGATCTGAGGACTGGTTTGAGGGTAACTCAGCCTATGTCAGAACAACTGAGGACGGATCTGATGTTGAGATAACTGCCGAGAGGATTCGTCGTGGTCACAATGCAATCTGCAGTTCTTCGGGCTGAAAAGTAGTCTGTTGTAGGCCAAGATCTATCAGGCATCCCACCATGGTATTCTTTTATACTTTATCTGGAATTCGTTATGAATGTTATATGTTGCAAAAGTGCCTGGCAAACTTCTGCCACTGACGAAATAATTATACACCTGAAGATTGAACCAACCAAGTTATACCAAGTCGAATGGTTGTCATCTCTGTATGTTTATCCGAAATCACAAACAATTCGTTGTTAAAGTTAAAAATGGATCAAGGACCAGTCACTATTTTGTTTCATTATTGAAAGAGGAAATCCCGAAACTTTTGAAGAAATAAAATTTTACCCTTATCGCAGTGGAAATTAAGTTTATTACAACTATCATTTATTTCGGTAGAACTTTCCTCTTATTCAACATTATTCCAATACTGACTGGCACTTTTGTGAAGTTTCCTTGTAAGCCTTATAGGCTAAATCTATTCAAAGCTGTTTTTGTACTGAAGCCTTGATCTCCTCTTACAATTGCAACACCTATATAAACATACATACATACATACATACATACATACATACATACATACATACATACATACATACATACATACATACATTATCATTATAGACTGTTATGCCTTTCAGCGTTCAGTCTGCAAACCTCTGAGAATTTACTAAACGTCGCCACAATCCTCGATTTGCAACTAGTTTTGTGGCCTCATTTAGTTCTATACATCTTATCTTTAAATCGTTAGAAACCGAGTCTAACCATCGTCGTCTTGGTCTCCCTCTACTTCTCTTACCCTCCATAATAGAGTCCATTATTCTCCTAGGTAACCTATCCTCTTCCATTCGCCTCACATGACCCCACCACCGAAGCCGGTTTATGCGTACAGCTTCATCCATCGAATTCATTCCTAAATTAGACTTTATCTCCTCATTCCGTGTACCCTCCTGCCATTGTTCCCACCTGTTTGTACCAGCAATCATTCTTGCTACTTTCATGTCTGTTACTTCTAACTTATGAATAAGATATCCTGAGTCCACCCAGCTTTCGCTCCCATAAAGCAAAGTTGGTCTGAAAACAGACCGATGTAAAGATAGTTTCGTCTGGGAGCTGACTTCCTTCTTACAGAATACTGCTGATCGCAACTGCGAGCTCACTGCATTAGCTTTACTACACCTTGATTCAATCTCACTTACTATATTACCATCTTGGGAGAACACACAACCTAAATACTTGAAATTATCGACCTGTTCTAGCTTTGTATCACCAATCTGACATTCGATTCTGTTGAATTTCTTACCAACTGACATCAATTTAGTCTTCGAGAGGCTAATTTTCATACCATACTCATTGCACCTATTTTCATGTTCCAAGATATTAGACTGCAGGCTTTCGGCACAGTCTTCCATTAAGACCAAGTCGTCAGCATAGGCCAAACTGCTTACTACATTTCAACCAAACTGAATCCTTCCCTGCCATTTTATACCTTTCAGCAGATGATCCATGTAAACTACAAATAGCAAAGGTGAAAGATTACAGCCTTGTCTAACTCCTGTAAGTACCCTGAACAAAGAACTCATTCTATCATCAATTCTCACTGAAGCCCAATTGTCAACATAAATGCCTTTGATTGATTTTAATAATCTACCTTTAATTCCATAGTCCCCCAGTATGGCGAACATCTTTTCCCTCGGTACCCTGTCATATGCTTTCTCGAGATCTACGAAACATAAACACAACTGCCTATTCATCTCGTAGCATTTTTCAATTACCTGGCGAATACTGAAAATCTGATCCTGACAGCCTCTCTGTGGTCTGAAACCACACTGGTTTTCATCCAACTTCCTCTCAACGACTGATCGCACCCTCCCTTCCAGGATGCCAGTGAATACTTTGCCTGGTATACTAATCAATGAGATACCTCGATAGTTGTTGCAATCCTTCCTGTTCCCTTGCTTATAAATAGGTGCAATTACTGCTTTTGTCCAATCTGAAGGTACCTTACCAACACTCCACGCTAATTTTACTACTCTATGAAGCCATTTCATCCCTGCCTTCTCATCCTGGGAGAACATACATATATAACAAAACATATAACATAACATATATAAAACAAAGACAAAATGTAGGACACCCCAAGATTTCCCGTTGGCGTGTTTCTACGGAACTTCCAATTTTGAAAGTGAAATGTAATTATTTAAAAGTCATCTCTATCCACCCTTCAGAATTTTCTACAAATTCAATTACATTTTATTCTACAACAGTTGTCATGCATTCCTTTCTTCTATACAACGTTATACTTCACATAAGTTTCTGGAAAAATGTTATAATACTTGTATCTCTTAGGTCAGCCAGCATATTTCGCTTAGGGCTATTCTACACGTCCTGGTCACTCCTATCCTTTAGTAAACGTTTATTTATCCACTTGGTAGTATAATGCATACGTTTCCTTCAGTGATTCATTCCCTGACAACTGAGGACAAATTGGGGCATTTATTCATTTACAGGAAGAGGAGGTAGGGATTAGAATAGTAAAATTCCAAATTATAATGTCCCACTAACTACTTTTACGGTTTTCGGAGACGCCAAGGTGCCGGAATTTTGTCCCGCAGAAGTTCCTTTACGTGACAGTAAATCTATCGACACGAGGCTGACGTATTTGAGCACCTACAAATACCACCGGACTGAGGCAGGATCGAACCTGCCAAGTAGGACTCAGAAGGCCAGCACCTCAACCGTATGAGCCACTCAGCCTGGCTTACCAAATTCTTTGAAATTATTTATGATAATAAAAACAAACATGAAAAACAAGGGCATTAATCAAACAAACATTAACTGGTACTACTTCAAAAGTTACATTCTTAGGCGAAATATCTTAGCATTTTACTATTGACACCGGGGTCCGTCAATATCGTATTTGAGAAAGTAATCGGGACATGGGAAAAGGAAATTAAAGGAACAAACATTGGCAGACTACTTAGAGATAGAATTCACTTGTACTGTCTGGCCTTTGAGGATGACATAGCAATCCTCTCAAATAACAGGCAAGAAGCAATTCATTCCATTGAAAAATTACATGAAATTGCCATCAAAACGGGACTTCAAATCTCGTATGATAAAACCTATGATAACTAAATTCGGCAAAATATTTCAAGTGAACTAATTCAGATATTTATGAGAAATTATTCAGACCCCTGGGTTAAACCACGAAGCAAATAAATACAGAATTTCCAAGTTGCAGAAAGCTTACAGCATCACTTGGGACAGGTACAATAAAAATCAATATCTCGGAATACAAAACTTACACACTATAATTTAGTAATCAAACCTGAAGAGTTATATGCTTCAGAAACCTTAATCATTGATGGCAGGTCTCCAACCAAAGACATAGAGAAACAGGAAAGGAAAATTTTGAGAAAACATTTTGGCCCACTTTGTATAGAGGGAATATGGAGAAGAAAATCATCATTCCAATCATCCCATCTCATTCTGAAAAAATATCTCACTCTTTTCGGAAAAGACGACTGAAATTTCATGGACACATCAGAATGAACAGTAACAGACTAACTAAAAGAATACTCAGCCTGGCCCTGTCATCTAAAATGAAGAACAGCTGGCTTCGTGAAATTGAAACAAGTCTCCAGGAAATCAACATCTCAGAAGACAGTATACAGGGCAGATATAAATTCAGAACCAAAATCGACAATCACCATTTGAAGACAAACCCAATACCAGAATCATTGTAACTTGGACAGAAGAACGAAGGAAGAAGCTCAGTGAGAGGATAAAGAGATTTTGGGAGGAGAAGAAGGCCAATACATCAGCTAAAATGGTTCAATAGAGCTACTAAGTACGGCATAACGATGTCAATAATAATAATAATAATAATTCACCCCCACTAACTACTATTTGACAGTTTTAGGAGATATTGAAGAAAATACTAGGTAAACAACTGCACTAAATACAGATTAGTGGTATCTGATGCTACCTAATCTCTTGCTACCTTTCTTTTAAGAGAAGTACCAATTACGCTACAGAATTTGTTGTTTTCTTCACATATGTAAGAACCATGCCTTTGCTAGCAGGACCTACTTTTTACAGTGCACTATGTCTTCTGGTATGGGCCAGAGCAATTTTGTTACTTTCATAGATCTGTCTCTGTCTTATCCTTGGCTTTGACAATATGAATGTGACTGAGGTGTGAGCGATGCTGGTAATGCCATTCCTTCTGTAGCCATTCCCTGCTATGAATGGTGTGAGAATGTTGCTTATAGGGTCGGCTGGTGCATGCATTTCAGTGAGCTTGGCAGACTGATATGTAATGGCAACATCTGGCACGGTGAGGAAAGCAACGGGAAACTATCTCACTCCTCATTTCGCTAGTACGCCTCTTCAGTAATTCCGAGGCCATCTATGACAGCTGATGGCGTAGCTGTTGTGGATCCAACCAGCCTTAGGGATGAAGAATGACATTCATTTAAGAACATGTTTTAAAGACAAATCAAGAACTCGTCTATATTCCTCACCGGACCGTATAAGGTGACAGTGTTATCCCAAAACTTTTTTTCAATTCGAACAATTTCCGCTGAATGCCACAACCTCCTCTTTAGATAGTTGGTTCCGTGCAGACACCTTTACTTATATTTAACGAATCTGATTCATGTTCATATTGTAGATAATCTCAGTATTTATTGTAACAAGACTACGTCTTATTTGCATTGACTATATCCAGAAAGAACTTTACCTGAACTGGCACTGGTGATTTCATTGAACACCCATCTTCTTCAAACCTTCCGAAAGCTACCAAACTTGATTTACTTTATCAACGCAGTGAGAGGTTTGGGGAGTGTACGCCATGCAGTTTTAGTCAGGTATTCAGGAGTACAGTTCTCTCAATTACCTCACTATTGCAGTCACATGAGTATTAGTCCTGAGAGGTAGGTACTTAGGTATTATATAGTGCTGTGGGAGTTGTTTATGAGACTTTAATTCATGGTTAACTAATTAAATGAAGCGCCGACTGGTAATGAAGGGGCTAACTACATTCAATGAACTGAAAATAATTTTCCGCTTTCTCTTGTGTTCACCACACTCACTCAAGGAGAACAGTTCCTTTGCATTTGGGGCCACTACATTATTACTTGCCAAACTTATAGTATATCGGTCATTGGATTATAGAAGTTAAATGCTTGCAGAATTATTACGTTGACAATTCATGGGAAACAATGTAAATCTAAGGATTTTGCGATACTGAACACATGTATTCGATTGGAAACAAAATACAATTTCTTGCAAAGGTGTTAAGAAAAATTATTTTAGTATCTTCGGTTCAATGCTGTTATTGGCTCTATGATATGTTAAGCATGACTGAATAGCCAGGAGCTTAATTAAGCTTGCATAAAGTAGATACTGGAAAAATAGAGACGGACGTTATATTTATATAGGTATATCCTTCAATCACTTCTAAAGGGAAAACAAGCTCACCTTGAATTTCGTTAACTACGTACAAATAAATACCCTCATAATAGCAAATAACAGCCTTTCCTACCAGACATTAACATGATACTCATTTCTGATGCTGGTTAGGTGCACTGCGGGGCTATATGCCTGTTTAGAAGTGAACGTTTCTTGGTAGAAGATCGAAACCTTCTGATCTAACATGGACACACTGTTAGCACTTTTACTATAGTAAGAGCATTGTGGTTTTGAGAAGCAAGAGGAGCTTTTCAAACGATTTATCACCTTGCACGAAAGTGACCAGTATTGTGCAGAAAATCAGAAGTATACAAAGAGAAGGAAGTGTGATCCACGAACGCGAACGCCATATAAGTGATCACACGCAACGTTCGGTGTCAGCTAAGCAATCTTCATGTCATCAGCTTGGGTGTCTTTTCACCGTTGCCTCGGCCTTCTACGGGGGCACTTACCATTGGAAGTACCATTTGCTGCTCTTAGGATATGGCCGCATCATCTGAGGTGCACTCGTCCCGTTTTATCTTGAATTGGAACCAATCCCATCTTCTGCCATATTGTGTCGTTGGTTGTGTGATCAAGGATTGAAACTCCAAGAGAATAATGTCAGATACTCGTTTCCATGGAGTGCTAAGTATGCTCGACGCTTTTGATGATACTTGGTTGATGTTCTGCGTTATGTATTACATACAGTTCAAATAAAAACTTCCATTAAATAGTACACAATAGTGATACAATCACGTTACACGTCTTGCACTGGATAAATCACTTTAACCATAACTTATAAGTCTTTATACTGGAATTAACTAAAACCACTTCTTTCTTGCACACAATTTGAACGAAAAGGACAAAAGTGTACTCTTATAGAAGAGTCCGACAAGATAAGTACTAGCATTAGGCATTAGCTGAAAGATAACTTTCAATCTAAAAGGAATACTACCCAAAAGTCAAGCTGTCTAAGTGCAGAAATATATGATAAACCAAAGCCTGTAAGTCCATCAATATATTGTACTCCAATACTCTTCAGCATGTAAGCAAAACATATTGCACTATGCCCCGTAGTGAAACTCCCACAAAAACTCCATCCACCTAGCTGGTATACATTTTTACTCGATCATAAGTCATCGTGTCCGGTGTCAAATGTAAAGGTGTCGCTGGACCGGCATGCCCATTCGCCTCGGTGAGGCGATCTGCTGTCCCTGCTACTACTACTACTACTACTACTACTACTAAAACGTTTTCATTTCTCCCCTGTAGGGGGAGACGGGCCTCTTAGATGGTGATGCCGTCTCTCAGGCCGGGAGACTTGTTATGGTGAAGGAGATGCTCGCAGAATGTAAGGGGGTATGGCGGCCATGAACTGTCCCGGCATTCGCCTTAGATGTCCCTGGTCCGTGTCTCCATATATACACACACAGGATGACGTAACGTGCCAGCCTACGTCGCACCCAACTCCTTGAACGTCACCCGGAACTCGCAGCCCGCGCTGTTCAAACAGGAACTACCACATTGTGTAAATATTTTCAGCGTGGAAATCACTTTCACCACCATCGTAAAAAGTTCAACATGATCATAGAGAAGGTTAAGCCTTATAGGAATGTTTTTTACTCACAGAGAAGTATCCATACCGAACTTATTCCTGAGGGCGAAACAGTAAACAATGATATGTTTTGGGTCACTTAACATTGTTTGCGGGATTCTATCCATGGTAATTGGCTCGAGGTACACAATGGTATCTGATCTATAATAGCGAGCCTGTACATCGGTCGTAAAGTTTCCCAGAATTTTTCGCCAAACAAGGAACCTCTGAGCTCTAACATCTTGCCTGTTCACCTGACATGATCTCCAGATAATATTACTTTTTTCAAATAGAAAAGAAATTTTAAAGGAAGTCATTCTTCATCAGTAAACGAGCTAAAACAGGATCAACAAAGTCTTTATGGGAGGTTGTAAAAGATTGCTTTCAACAATGCTTTCTTATGCTTCACGAAAGTTCGCAAAAGTGTATTGTTCATATATAGCACATTTATGAATTAGAGTGTTACCCTCACGGCAGAGAACTATAGGGCACGCCCTCGAACTTCTAGATCTTACAATGAAGATTAATCAAATTGAAAGTGATCAGGGTGAGCAGCTCAGGTGGTAGAGCGCTTGACGCCTGAGCTCAAGTTCTCAGATTCATTTCCGGTAGATATACTAGCACCTACAAGAACTCTCATGTCTCCAAACATTATTTAGAGGACATAAAAACAAATAACTTTAATTACTTTTATTGTTAAATTTGGAAGTCATATGTGAAACAGTATCTCCTTCATCGTGGAAAGATTATAATTAAAGGTGCTCCGTACAATACTCTCTCGTGGTCAATGATGCGTCCTCACAAATGCCAGAGTAACGCGAAAGAGAATCAAGTGGATTGGAAAGATAAGTTAGCTGGAGCTACTCGCCACGTTATAGGCGATGAGTACCGACCCACCACGATCGATCGCCTACGGAAACAATGAGTGAGGGAGATGCGTCCGCAATGCGGAGAGGGAGAGAGAAGCCCAACAACACCATCCAGGTGTATTGTTGGTTCCAGATTGCTGACTTGACAATTGTTATAACGTCAGCACTTCGCAGCTCGTTGGTGAATTAGTTGATCATTAGAAACACCTTGCCATAATGAATTTCCTGCGGTCTAATCGGCATTAGCCAATGATCGCGTGAGACCCTTGAAGTTGGCAGGAGGAGGAGTGTATCTATCAATCAATCAATCAATCAATCTAACATCATTGATTTGAATTTAGGGCTGTCGCCCAGGTGCCAGATTCCCTATCAGTAGTTTACCTAGATTTTTCTTAAATATTTTCAATGAACTTCGACATTTATCGAACATTTCCCTTGATAATTTATTTTAATCCCTTACTCCTTGTTCTATACATGTCCCAATCTGTTCTCTTGAATACCATCTACTTATTATTAGCGGAAGCGTTACGGCGAAAGAGAGGCCCTAACCGCCTTAAGTAGATTTTTTTCTTTTCTTGCAATTTGCTTTACGTCGCACCGACACATATAGGTCTTACGGCGACTATGGGATGTGAACGGCCTAAGAGTGGGAAGGAATCGGCTGTGGCCTTAATAAAGGTAACTTTTGTGCAATAAGTAGAATAGAAAGTGTAGAGAGTACCAAAGAAGGTCCAGTGTTCCCTAGAAGAGTTAAAAGAAGGTGACCAGCAATTATATTAGCGGCTAGACTAACAGCTAACGTTCCTCTAGTGTAGCTCACATATGCCGTGATGTCAATCAAATTGAAAGTGATCAGGGTGCGCAGCTCAGATGGCAGAGCGCTTGCCCCCTGAGCTCAAGTTCACAGATTCATTTCCGGTAAATATACTAGCACCTAAAAGAACTGTCACGTCTCCAAACATTAACATTATTTAGAGGACATAAAAACAAATAACATTAATTATTTTTATTGTTAAAATTGGACGTAATATGTGCGTTTACCTTCACGTAGGCCGAGGAATATATTATGGTTCATATAATTATATACACACTTGATCCACAGGTGTTGTAATTTTATTCCTGGTGTGAAAATCGGAAAACACGGAAAGCAATTTTCAGGGTTGCCGACAGTGGGGTTCGAACCCACTATCTCCCGGACGCAAGCTCACAGTTGCGCGCTCCTAACCGCACGGCCATTTTGCCCGACAAAGTAGAATTTAGTCCTGCAGGAGTTCTTTTACGTATCACTAAATCTACCGACACGAGGCTAACGTACTTAAGCATCTTCAAATACACTGAACAGAGCTAGGACTGACCTGCCAAGTTGGGGTCAGAAGACCAGCTCCTCAACCGTCTAAGCCACTCAGCTCGGCAATCCAAATGAAGATTTAATGTACTATTGACTGGTTTTTGAGGCATATCCTTCTCTCTACCGCAAGGGAACTAGGCTTTACTACCAGAATAGCGTCTAAACTACATGTTTTGTACACCCTCAGCTCCACCAAGTCATTTAGTCCGCTTAGCGACTCACTACTCACTACTTTTAATAATTTTATACCTTAACTTGTAATCGGAGATATTCGTCGTAAAGCAATATACGTTTAAAATCTGCATGCATGGGTGACCGGTACATTTCAATGGAGCTGAATAGCTTTCACAAACATCAACATACAGAATATGTGTAAGCGATCCAACTGCATTGCACCACATGGTTAGCATGGTGACCTTTGGTCACAGGGGTCCCGGGTTCGATTCCTGACAGGGTCGGAAATCTTAACCATAATTGGTTAATTCCGCTGGCACAGGGGTTGGGTGTATTTGTTGCCTTCATCATTATTTCATCCTCATCACGACGCGCAGGTTGCCTACGGGAGTCAATTAAAAATACCTGCATCTGGCAAGCCGAACTTGTCCTCGGACACTCCCGGAACAAAATGCCATACGCCATTCCATTTTTACCACACTAGAGCATAGTTTTGCGAGCATGCAACACCCCAGCTAAAATAGCCTACTCACTGCGAACTGCGAACGTAAATCAACGAGAAAATTAAAACTCACTCTAATTAACTTACAACACCCATGGCTCAGGTGACAGCACGCCAGCCTCTCAACGCTGGGTTTCTTGATTCAAATCCCGGCCACTCCATGTAATATTTGAGCTGGACAAAGCCCGGTGATGGGACAAGTTTTTCCCAGGGTACTCAAGTTTTCCCTGTCATCCTTCATTCCAGCAACACTCTCCACTATCATTTCATTTCATCTGTCAGTCGTCCGACTCGTTGTCTGAATGGTCAGCGAACTGGCCTTCGGTTCAGAGGGTCCCGGGTTCGATTCCCGGCCGGGTCGGGGAATTTAACCTTCATTGGTTAATTCCAGTGGCTTGGAGGTTGGGTGTTTGTGCTGTCCCCAACATCCCTGCAACTCACACACGACACATAATACTATTCTCCACCGAAATAACGCGCAGTAACCTACACATGGCACATGCCGCCCAACCTCATCGGAGGGTCCGCCTTACAAGGGCTGCACTCTACTAGAAATATCCACACGAAATTATAATTATTATCTGTCAGACAATAACCATTGCCACAGGGAAGTGCGACAGGCTTCAGTAGCCGGCATAATTCCCATCCTCGCCGGTCGAATGACTGCAAACAGCCTGTGGATTTTCATTTTCTAATTAACTTCTTCTTTATCTGTTTACACTCCAGGGTCTGTTTTTCCCTCGGACTCAGCGAGGGATTTCACCTCTACCGCCTCAAAGGCAGAGTCCTGGAGCTTCAGACTCTGGGTCGGGGATACAACTGGATACCTCGCCCAGGTGGCATCACCTGCTATGCTGAACAGGGGCCTTGTGGGGGGATGGGAAGGTTGGAAGGGATAGACAAGGAAGATGGAAGGATGCAGCCGTGGCATTAAGTTAGGTACCATCCCGGCATTTGCCTGACGGAGAAGTGGGAAACCACCGAAACCCATTTCCAGGATGGCTGAGTTGGGAATCCATCCACCTGTACCCAGTGGACCTCCAGAGGCTAAGTAGACTTCGTTCCAGCCCTCGTAACACTTCTAAAATTCGTGACAGTGCCGGGAATAGAACCCGGGCCTCCGGGAGTGGTAACTAATCACAATAACCACCACAGCACAGAGGTGGTCTAATTAACTTACGGGTAAAAGTTACCCAACATTGCATCAACACACGAACTTATCACCAGCTCGAAGAACACGAATAATAGTAATATATGCAGTAACATCGAAGTTTTGGGAGAGTCCATTAGGAAATTAACAACGTTTAAAGAAGAAATTTGATATACGTTTGAGCAAGAATTATTATTATTATTATTGTTATTATTATTATTATTTGATTTTACCATGGGTAAACGTATCCACGTGCAACTATAAATCAATACCAAGATTCGACCATTAACTTGGTCAAAGAATCTGATATGCATGTATACGTTAATTTACATAATTAACAATCATTTACAAATAAGAAACGGGTTACGAACCCAAGTAATATAAAAACCAGTTACATGGAATATCAATATGTTACGTTACTTCATTACGTAGCCTGCCTCGTCAAGTCCCCAGTTCTATGCCCGAAGGCTCGATATAAAACCGTCCATGAGATGCGAAAATAATATCCGATATACTAGCAATTGGCCTAATTTACATATACACTTTCCTAATACGCGGACACAAATATATAAAACACTTGTTCAGGACTGCGTCCAAACTACCCATCCAAAATAGCATAACAAAGGATTAAGGGGAGAACCTTGCTTCCCTAAAATTAGCCATCGGGCTGAGGTATCCTGTTACAAAACAAAGGACAACGTCACAAAACGAAAACAATGAATGCACTGGACAACAATAAACAACACAAGGTAAATGTACATAAATCACACCTGCAAAATAAAATCAACACAAATATGCACTGAAGTGGACAGAGGCGCCGGGATTCGATCCCAAGATACTCAGGCTCCGAAGATCACATATCCCACATAGACACAACATTTCATCCTGACTCGACCGGACAGGGGACATCGCTGGTTAGCAGTTCATGGAAGTAACGGTACCTATTGTAAATACTTTCACTCATTCTAAGCTCGGCGCACAGCCTACAGCTGACTCGGGCTTTCTCTACTTGGGAGACAAATAACTTGTCGGCGCTTCGCCGACTTCATTGATCCTGCAAAATGGCACAAAAATCTCTCTGACACTACTAGCCCACAGCCCACACATTCACGTGCATAATAACTGGCTGGCTTATCAATACACATAAATCAGTGTTCCCAGTAAAACACTATGTCTTCATAGCATTTATCTTATCATTTCAACCCTGTCAAGAATTCACGGTAATTCTAGCCTCACATGTAGAAGATCCTTGGTTCGATACGCATTACCTTCATGAACTTGCCTGTCACCCAAGGTGAAGAACCTGTTCTGAACTCAACTCTACCGTACAACTCCTTGCAGGTGAAAAATTCATGCTTCATGCATAGAAAACATCCTGATATTATGCTGTCTCTCATCTACACGGTATGATATCGCGACGCTGACGGCGCGCGGACCATTAGGTATAACGAAGAATCCGCCTAACATCTCTATCAATAATCCACTCATCTATATAAATAAAGTTGTAGGGGTCCCGCTGTCTGTAATTCCGTCTGTTTTCCCAATTTTTCAGATATTAATCCATTTTAGGTCGACTTAAGACAGAATCCGTGGTTTTTATCTTTCGTGTCTGTCTGTTTGTTCGTCCCACCACATCGGCGAAACGGTTGAATGGATCTCGACCAAACGTCACACTTGGAGTATACTCATCGCGGGGTAGGTTTTGATATTCATATGATTTTAAAATCTTTGAATATACGGGGTTTTAGAGGAAAACACAACAGTTTTCCTCTATTTTCTCTTAAACTATAGCTTTTCTGTAAAATCAGTGGACTGCATGTGAAACGTCTCTTCATTATAAACAACTTTCGTTATGTTCATAAATTACCTTACTCTTCAAATGACGGAGAAAATTTACTATTTTCTGCGGGTATCATGTTCTGCATTGAGTGATCGACAGACCGACAACGAACCTATAGGTTACGATGGCAACGTCTCTGACTGCTTGCCAACAGGGAAGTAACGTACTGCCATTTTCGTCATCATTTCTGTAAGTTCGTGGTTGTTCCTTGGGTAGAAAGCAGGAGAGACGTCAATCGGACATTCTGCGGGATATTGGCGGAGTATCGTTGGAGGTTATAACCGTTCTCGAATAGCTTAAGTAATAACAACATAAGTCATCTTCATATCGGTTTACCTAAGAATTCCTGCATCTAAATTTCTTCTCTTTTACCACTTTCTTATATCGGTAACTCATACCTTTATAATTTATTGAGGGACATTTGATTTTCCATTACATCCACTTGCTATTTACATATTTGTCATATCCGGCTGTCCTCAGATATAATCCTACTTTCTATCAAATTCAACATTCTTAACTGTATTACTTTCTTCCTTAATTACTCCATATGTACGCGAGTGCTAATCCTGGAACCTGGAAACTCTTCTTTGAGGAAAATCTAAGCTGTACAAATATTTAAATTTCGGCAGTTGAAAATATCGAATTACGGATGCAATTTTAATGACGTTGCAGACTTTCGTTTTGGGATAATTGGAGGTTAAATGGCAAGTCGTATCACAAAACAGAAAGCACTATCGCGTTTCAATTCGGACGGTTCTACAATTTTGGTCCGATTACTTTTTATCGTATCTCTATCCCCTATACGTTAAATAGAGCTGTATTTCTCGATTTCAAGTAAATTTTATACTTTTTACACGTATATGTTATCGTTTGACACACTTTTAGGAAGGACAGAATCATGACATCCGGTAAGCACATTGACACCACCAGTGGCCATTTGTTAGCCAAATTTTATGATTCCAGCTCTCACATGAGTATCAAAAAATAAAGTGGTATGTGAAAACTGTACCGAATTTCACCCCATTCAATGATTCTAACTCAACCTAACCCGTAAGTATAGGAGGTACGAGAAAATGCCATAGGACCAACCATGTAGAACACAATGGGGCGTCTGATGGTGAAGCCCGTTTGTAAATATGTCGTGCAATTTCAAAGCAGTAACTCTCGAAATAAAGGTCTGAACTTCTAGACGTGTACATGCTTATCTATATTTAAAAAAAGTTGTATCGGTTTCGCTGTCTGTAATTTCGTTTATTTCTCTAATTTTTCAGATATGTATCCGTTTTAGGTCTGTTTGCCTGTTCAACCATCACGGCGAAACGGTTGAATAGATCTCGACCAAACGTCACATTTAGAGCATACTCATCACGGGGAAGGTTTTGATATGCATAGGATTTAAGTTTTTAATAGACGTGTGTTTATAGAGAAACCAGAACAGTTTTCCTCCATCTTCTCTTGTACTATTGCGTTTCTGTAAAATCTGTGGACTGCATGTGAAACGTCTCTTCATTATAAAAAAACTTTTCTTATGTTCATAATTTAGCTTACTCTTCGAATGACGGAGAAAATTACTATTTTCTGCAGGTATCATGCTCTGCAGTGAGCGACCGACAGACCGGCAACGAACCTACCGGATACCATGGCAACGTCTCTGACTGCTTGCCAGCAGGGAAGTGACGTATTGCCATTTTCGTCATCATTCCTGTTAACTCGTGGTTGTTCCTTGCGTAG
Source organism: Anabrus simplex (assembly GCF_040414725.1). Classification (NCBI taxonomy): domain Eukaryota; kingdom Metazoa; phylum Arthropoda; class Insecta; order Orthoptera; family Tettigoniidae; genus Anabrus; species Anabrus simplex. Next base: position 874,238,148 of record NC_090265.1, on the reverse strand, counting down.
CAAGCAAGAGAAACGTCAATTGGCCATTCTGCATGATATTGGCGAAATATCATTGGAGGTTATAATTTTTTTGCTAGTTTCTTTACGGCGCACTGACACAGATAGGTCTTATGGCGACAATGGGCTAGGAAAGGGCTAGGAGTGGGAAGGAAGAAGCCGAGGCCTAAATTAAGGTACATCCCCAGCATTTGCCGCGTGTGAAAATGGGAAACCACGGAAAACCATCTTCAGGGCTGCCGACAGTGGGGTTCGAACCCACTATCTCTCGGATGCAAGCTTACAGCTGCGCGCTCCTAACCGCACGGGCAACCCGCCCGGTCTTTGGAGGTTATAACCGTCCTCGAATGGCTTATGTAATAACACCATAAGTCATCTTATCTGTTTACCTAAGAATTTCTGAGCATCGTCGCCATATGACCTATCTGTGTCGGTAAGACGTAAAGCCCCTAGCAAAAAAAATTTCTGAGCCTAATTTTCTCCTCTGTTATCGCTTTCTTATATCCGTAACTCATACCTTCATAATTTATTGAGAGATATTTGATTTTCCAATACATCCACTTGGTATTTGCATATTTCGTTCTATCCGGCTGTCCTCAGATATAATCCTATTTTCTATTAATTTAACATTCTTAACGGTATTACTTTCTCCCTTAATTAATCCATATGTACTCGTGCGCTAATCCCGAAACCTGGAAACTCTTTTCTTTGAGGAAATATTCCAAGCTATACAAATATACAATTTTCGGTCCCGAAAAATATCCAAATATGGATGCCATTTTAATGACGGTGCAGAAATTCGTTTCGGGATAATTGGTGGCTCAACGCTTAGTCGATTTACAAAACAGATAGCACAATCCCCGTTCTATTTTGAGAGATCAACCGTTTTGATCTTATGACTTACTGTCTTGTCTCGATTGTTGATACGTTAGATATCACTTCATTTCTCGATTATAATCAAATCTTTCGAAGTCGATTGTGATTGGCGGTGGCCTTCCATTATCCTCAAAACTTCCTCAATGCCTACTTTACATCAGAAACAACGTATTCTGACCTACCTGTGTTGTGTCCAGGATAGCGCTAAGAGGCATGCAATTTAATTTAATCGTATTCACTGCCTTTACAGTAATTTACGGAGGAATTCGTATACAATGTAGAATACCGTAGCGAAGCACGGGTACATTTGCTAGTACAGGAAGAAAGTGGTAATAACTAATGCACACACGTATATCTAACCTATTCTGTCCCTTGTTGCCAACAAAATTATATATAACACTTAGCTCGGGGCCTAAACATGCATACAGCACTTAAACTGAGCAAAGCAAATGCCGCACTGACTTACATTTAACAATTAAGTTACTTAAGAATGAACTAGTGGATCAAATATAACTTCACATGCTTGTAGATCAAAAGGAATTAACTTCGCACCCATTTCTCCAAAAGAGACGAATCACATGACCACTATGTCATGTGTGCCTTGCCCATGATGTCGGCGCTCAGCACAGGGATGAAGGTCCTCCCCTCGAGTCCTGGATACAGCTTTGTGTTCGTCTGCTTGATCCTGGTCATGTCTGGAATTTGTAGATTTACTTCAGAATATATACTTCACCGCTTAGCGTGATCGTACACAAGATTTCATCCTTAGCGTTTAGCTACTATTGACTATAGCCTCCGCACAAATATTTGTGCCAATGTGTGCGGCACTAATTATGGGATCCAGTCCGGTTGAAATCAGTCCTTGACAGCGGTTATATTTGCACAGTTCGCACACGTTACTACCGCGACCCGCGTACGGGCTACAAATGTTTATGATACTTAATATTGTTACTAGCTCTTGTGAGCTAACTCACGGCGATTGTATAATAGCCTGACAACGATTTCAAATGTAATGTATATAATAAGTTCGCGAATTACGCCACTCCGCACTTGGCGTTTCAGAACAGCGAATGAGTATCACGTGAAAGTCTATCTGCAATACGAATGAGTTCAGCTGAGAACTGACTATCAGTGACGGTAGAGATTCCCCGTCTAACAAACTGTTCTTCTTTGTGACTGTCTACCAGATGTCAACGGCCACACCTGCAAATACGCACTTCTCTCAATTCTGCTCAAGGAGATAGTATTATCGGCTCCCGTCATTCGATAATTCTGTTCTTATTTATCTATGGTGTCACATTTGTTGAATTTAGCATAGTGGCGGATTTATTGATTTAAATTCAGATGATTCCAGCCCTGGGGAAGAGAGGTTTGTCAACCTGTGACAATTGTTCTGTAGATCCACTCGTTCAAGCAACCCTTCACGTTGTTACGCTTGGGCTTGATGTCTGCATGAATGAATTTCAACTCGAGGAATTCGTTCCTTCCGGAGCAATACGGGGATCTCACGGCCAATGGCATGGCCATCCGGGGTTTCTGCTTTCACCCCCTGCGACACTATGACGGATTAAATAAAATCATGCCACAGTGTTCTTATAAATAAATTGAAGCATATTACGATACTGTTCAATATGGCTGGTCAGCTCCCACTTAAGCAATAGGCCGTAAGTGCAACATGCTTTACCTTTCCTGGTTGGATGGATTAAGTATAAATTTAGTAACAGGTAATTTGTAAGGATTATCTAGCAGAAGATATGAAACAAATTGTAGTTACATATGGCACACTAGTTGTGCAGCTACATACCAGGTGAGGATTCACGGAGTTCACTACGATTCTACCGCCAGTTTTCTATTAGGAATAGCCACAATTTCATCCAAAAGCCCTTCACTCCACTTGGCTTCATTTAGTATTCGGAAAATATGGGATAAACGGTTTGCTGATGGCATGCAGAGCCTTACTGTGTACTGTATTCTACGTCGATCTACCAGTCTATTCCTTTCCTAGGCTACGCCACACGTGTGTGTCTTCGCACGGAGTTTCTGCGTGAAAATACCCAAAAAATATGCTTCACAATAACTTGGATGAGACCGGCCAGACCTAGAGTAATATACCAAGCGATATAGCCGTGTGATTAGGGACGTGCGGCTGTGAGCTTGCATTCGGGAGATAGCATGTCGAACCCTACAGTCGGTAGCCCTGAAGATGGTTTCCCATTTTCACAACAGGCAAATGCTGGGGCTGTACCCTAATTAAGGCCACGGCCGCTTCCTTCTAAATACCTAGTATTTTCTTGTCCCACAGTCGCCATAAGACCTATCTGTGATGGTGCGACATAAAGCTAATTGTAAAACAAAACAAAAAACTGCAGTGTAATATCCCGTCGGAGAAGAGGAAGGGGGGCGCGTCTTCGAGGTCACCCGCTGGAGAATGCGCCCGGGTCCATTCCTTCGCTTTTTTCACGTCAGCGTTTCAGCTTTGCTTGGCCATACGCGCCGTGAAACACGCTGCTATACTGCAGTACTGAACTCAAAAATAACATAGCAGACACCTACAGTGAACTGTGTTTGTGTATGTTGTATGTTCACTTTATTGAGTTAATAATAATGTTATTTTCCTTACGTTCCACTTATTAATTTTACTGTTTTTGGAGATGCCGAGGTGCCGGAATGTAGTCCCACAGGAGTTTTCTACGTGCCAGTAAATCTACTAACACTAGGCTGACGTATCTGAGCACCTTCAAATACCACCGGACTAAGCCAGGATCAATCCTGCCAAGTTGGTGACCGAAGGCCAGCGCCTCAACCATCTGAATCATTCATCCCGTTCTTTATTGAGTTAATTCATAGATTTTAGTTACTTTGAAACAGTGTAATCATATTTCTAGCGCTATTTGAAAAATTGCATATTGTTTACACTATAAATTGATAATTTTTGAAGTTCTAAAACACCCATGACCTGACCGTCGAACGAATTGCAACGACTTTCTTTCTATGTTTTATGTAGGTGCACATATTTCCCCTTTGCTGGCCTGTTCCTCTGTATGGGATGTATCTAGTATTTTCTTTTACATCGACGTCCCCGTCGCAGAGAAACAACTAACGCTGTACATAATACAACAATTGCATTCTTATTTAATGAAATTATGTCCGTAAATATTAAAGTTGCACACTCGATGTGTTATATCAATCCACATTCCGAATGTGAGCCGCAACGCGAAAACACGCACGTGTGTGGCCACGGCCAGTTTATGATTTAAAGCTGCGTGAAAACACGCTTGATCTACAGCGTTTAAACATGCACGTGCATTGTAGCATTGCATTTTGTAGCAATTTTAGCAGGATTCCTTGTACAAAATATACTGAAAGAGATCTCAAGCGTCAGCAATAATGGGTAAAATGTTTCGGACTAAGTATCTAACAAGTTAACTGTAAGGAATAAATTAACAGCTTGGCGGTAGATTCTGAACGGCTTAACTATGTACTGAAGTGAAAGTCACGACGGATGTGGGATCAGTTTGACTGTTCCTATTAACCAAATCCAAACCAAAACCCAAAAAGTAATGGCGTGTGGCATTCGGGGAGGTCTGGTACAGGTCTTTTGATGTGAGACCCGTAGGTGACCTGCGCACCGTGATCAGGATGATATGACGATGAAGACGGCACATACATCCAGTCCCCGTGCCAGACGAATTAACCAATTATGGTTAAAATTAGCGATCCTGCCGGGAATCGAATCCGGGACACCTGTAACCAAAGGCCAGCACGGTAACCATTTAGCCATGGAGACGAACACCAAAACCCATTGTGCTACATCCATGATGGGCATTGGCCTACCAAGCGACCGCTGCTCAGACCGATGGTATGAAGAGTGCGAGGTGATGCGTGGTCAGCGCGACGAATCCTGTAGGAATTATTCCTGGATTTCTCGACCGGGACCACTGCTTCATCATCAGATAGCTCCAAAAATGTTCTCTCGTAAGCTGAGTAGATATCGAACCAACCATAAAATCCAGATAAAATATTTTATCTGGCCACGAATCAAACTCGGGCCTCCCGGTAAGAGACAGGCTCACTACTCATAAAATCACGAGACTGACTTACCGCTAATGAATATTAAAATGTATTTTTTCGAATGTGCATAGTCTATCGTAAGTAATAATACAGTCATATTTGTAGTATCTTGCTCCCAGTTTTTAGACCTGCCTTCTGTTTGAATTCACAAAGAAATGTTTTTTATGCTCTAAAGTAGCAGAATTTTGGAGAGAGAACGTCAATACTTCAAGATCTGCTCATGGGACAGTGGAAATCTATGCTTTGAATAGAAGGAAATAAAATCTCTCAATGGAAGTCTCAGAGAAATATTAAATTCAAGCTAGGAAGCCTACTCTTTAAGGGAAGATGCTGAAAGCAGCATGCTGTGGTCTTTCATATGCGGCTTAAATAAACCACAGTCGGGATTCCTAGATGAAAGGAAATATGGCCATTCAACACTACAAAGAATGCTGGGTGTTCAGTGAAGAGCAAGTCGTTTATGTTCTTTCGTTCTGAGGATCACTCAAGATTGAATATCATGTTTCGCAAGTACCCACACTTGCCTATCTTGAAAGAAAAAAAGAAGGTCGAGAAGACATTTTTCCATGACGTCCTATTTTGTGTTGCTTCCGAACCACAGGGGCGTAATTTTACATTTCAGGAATGTCACGTTAATCGGTCTGGATTCGAACCGCAGTCACGTTTGCATTCAAATGTTTATAGTGTCAAGATTGAGATATAAATGTCTGGAGGTTCAGAGTTCAAATCGAGGTCTTGATAACTCCATGAAATTTTCTTTTCAGGAATGCGCACAAATATTGTTCATAAGTTCTGAAGTGGCTCAGGCGGCAGCGCGCCGGCCTTTAATCGCTTGGTTCAAAGGTTCCAATCCCGATCACTCCATGTGAGATTTGTGCTCGACGATATGGAGATTGACAGGTTTTTCTCCAGGTACTGCAGTTATCCCTGTTATCTTTCATTCCTACAATAATCTCCAATATCATTTCCTTTGGCAGTCATTAATCATTGTCCCAAAGGCGTGCGACAAGTTTCGGCAGCCGGCACAATTCCTACTCTCGTCGCTAGATGGAGGCTTCATTCATTCCATTCCTGACGCGGTCGAATGAAACAGGCTGTGGATTTGCATTTAAAAATTCTTGTAGGACTATCCCTTTCATTATCGTACTTATAAGTTAGGTAAATATCGCACAGTTCAACCATTGTTATAATTCACCTCACTTGAGAACAAAGCGTAATTCACATTCCCAATGGCTAAGTTTAATCTAGTTCCAAGTAAGATAATGGATGAATTGTAAGAGGATCACTTCCTTGCGTTGAGAACGCATTATTAAAATACTCTCCGTTAATTTCTTTTAGAGCTACGTGTATTTATATATTTAAAGATTCTTCAACCTCTGAAACTATCGCAATAATGAAAACAGCCTGTTTACTCACTCCGAATGAACACTTATCTCTTCCTAATATTGAAGGGCACCGGGGCACATGCTCCATGCAGTGTATTCGTCCAGAAGAACCATACGTACTATATACCTGACACTACTAGTCCATGAAAATAAGTGGTCCGTATTATTAATTAGAGTGTCGATGGCTTCGTCTGCAGATTGACGCTGTGACTAACTCCTATAGCCAATTTACCAGGACCAAATGATTTTGACAACCGCATGTAAGAATGAATGGGGGCTCCTTAAAAACCCGTCAACATGGTTCTGCAATAATTATGGGTTTCAGATACTTTCGATACCTCGATACTGCAGATGAGCTCGTACTGTTTCAATACTGTGTCAATAGAATTTTAAACAAGTTGTCAGTAGTAAAATATTTTAAATTGGAGGCAAAGAACCATTTATCAAATAAATTTCATAATAGTAAGTAAACCAAGAAATTGGACATTTTTATAGCTCTACTGACCCCATAACAGAAGGGAGTTTCCTCAGAATTTCTGCCGATGATCTGATGCCAGAATGTCTGAAGTAAATATGTATATAAAAGTCATTTACCACGGCAATAAAACGTACCGAATTATAGCTTGGGGATTGCACAAATTTGCAACATTATTTATCTTCAGTTTGGACGGCTATGGGAAAACAATGCTCCACCTACACAATAACCTAGTTCTGAGTGTAACCAAATACAGAGACCTTCAGTAAACCAATACTGTGGTCTATTTAAACCATCACAAGTAATGAAGCAACTTATAGTAAAACATGTCGACACCTATAGCCTGAAACCTGATTTTGATTTCAAATTATTATTCTGAACTTTCAAGTCAGTTGTTATTTTGTTATTTTGAAGTGGCATAAGCCGGTGCGTTTCGTAATCTATCACTTTTGGATAATATTAGTGAAGAGTCATTTCCAATTGTATCCGGGGTATCCGGTCGATGATGACCGTGCCATTTCTCACAAGGAGGAAAAATCTGACAACACTACCAACTTTAAGAAGCTCTCAGTTCATAAAACCGTTTTATTAAACATGAACATCCCACTAAAAATCGACGCAGTGAAAGTGTAACAAGTGGTAAAACGACAATGGAGGGATGTCTGCCTACTCATTCCATTACAAAGTTATTGTCTCTGTTATCATCGTCATCAATATCATCAGAGTACTCAGAAATCAGACATCCTACTCTCACATCATTTCTGTAAAATAGTTTACCTGATAAGCAGAGACAACCAGCCATTCAAATTTTACAGGACTAAGGATTTAGGAACTTGATTCTGCATCTTAAAACTAGATATATCATGCTTACACGTAAGTGCATATTAAATGGCATCCACCCAGAACTTTATCAAGTAGAGACAAGAGTAAAAGACCAGGTCCGAAATGCAGATAGCATAGAATTTGTGCTGACATGGTACCGAAATGAGCGGACACAATTAAAAACACCCTGGGAAACAAAAATCACCCCCCAAAAAACGCAATATTAAAATTAAAACAGAGAAGAAACTTACCCTAAGAATGGCAGGGTGTCACTTACTAACGATGGATCTTTACACATTGGTGTACGGTACAATTGTTTCAAGAGTTGACAAAGGAAAACACCTTTTAAGCGAAACGCAAACAAGTTTAATTCTGGAATAATTAAATAGAAATCACAAAAAGTAAGTGTCGTCCTCATATAAGTTATGGAGAAAATCAGTAAAGTAAGAATTAAATTAACAGCTTGGGAATATTAAAATTAGTTAAAAGGCGGTTGCCCGACGCATACAAAAAATAAAACAAACCCTAAAATCATTACATCTACTGCAGCTTAGAATAACATAATGTATACGTCGATAACATGGTTCTTCTTCTTCACACCCAAATGATAAGGTTTCTTCTTTTAGCTTTTAGTTACACTTCATTAGTATCGACTACTTTCCATGGAGCTTCCGCAAGCCATATCATACTCATCATCCGTAAGATTTAATTTACCATAATTAACACACCCAAAAGGAGGAAAATATTAGCACGAATGAGATAAGAAAAATGCACCAACATAACTTAAAAGGGAGGAATCAACGTAAATACTGAACCAAGATCAAAATCTTTACAGAAAAAACAGTCACCCCAACCAGTTCAATCAACAAGCAACAATAGCATCAACACCATCACCATAGTGAGCCTTTATTGAAGTACTCATTTAATTAATCAGTCATCCATTCGAACGTACAGAGAATATTTTATTTTATTAAATAATAGTAGCTGGCAGGGAACACCTACATTCAGCAGCAGATATCGAAATTTCTGCAGGGAGCTTGAAGCTCGGGTTTGTTTGCTCGCAAGCTTAGAAGGAGGAATTTAGACATAACGTACACAAAGCAAAATAGGGAAACAATAGAACTACAACGGCCAGACCAACGAACATTTCGAAGGCCTGGCGAAAGGCTAGAGGAGCTGCAAATATACGTTTGAAGTAAGCGTCGGGTACGCGATGTGTTCAGCCAATGAAATTAGAGAGCCACAGTCAATTTGGCTAGGCATTGGTCTATGCGAGTGATGGCCCCGATCTAGGATACAACGGCATCTTAGAGGAAGAATTGATAAAAACCGAGGAGCGCATGGGCTAGATACCCTACTATTCGTTGAGAATCTGTGCAGGCAACATCGAGAGAAGTATTATTTACGCGAGTGCGGGTCAGAACTTATATTTCTTGATCGTATGGGTACTTGAACTTTGGCTTAAGACGCTCATCCTGCATTTCAATTATTCGAGACTTAAACTTTTGAGAATGGCTTTTATTTTTCAATTTCCGGAGGGAAGAACAGTTTTCAGATAGTCATTCGATGCTTAGTAGCTTGCCGGTGTAAACAGATTTTACGAGGACATCAAATTCGGCAATATCCATTCCAGTATTTAAATTGGAAATATTTGATCCATTTACGGGATTAGATAACAGAAGTCGTTCTGCGACTGAATGGGAACTGGTTTCACGGCCAGAGGAAATTACCCCGGCTATAGTATTCTACTAACTGGTGGGTTAATGTTGACCCAGTTTTCTGCACCGTGAAGAAGGGGATGTTTTAAATAACGTCTAGGAACAGCAACGGAGACCACGAGATCACAATTCTACCTCAGGATGGAGACCCAGGGGGGCTTATTCAAGTCTTTTCTGAGGGCATCATCTTCGCTATGGCTGGTTAAAACAATGGGGGCCGGCTGTCCGAAAGGCTAGCGGCGATAAGTCGATAATAGATGAGTAGAGAATTCTCAGTGTAATTAAGTGAGTGTGAATGTGTTTTAATGTTGCAAACTGGGATAGGTTAGTTTTAACATTGAATTTCATAAAATTTTGCTTTGTTTGGAAGGACTACGTCCTATTTAAAGTAAATGTTAGGAAGCGTGTTAATGTAAATATAATTGTAACGTTAATGTGGACCGATTGCATTAGGTCGCAGCTTGCTTTCTTACATTTTTATTCAGAGTTATTGGCTGAGTGGTTAACATATTTTTACGAGTCTGTTCCTTATTTCTTCCCCTTTTATTTGGATTTGTTTTGCTTTGATATTTGAAACGTAGTGTAAGTCTCAGGGCTTAAATGTAAGCGTAAACATGGATTTAAATGTAAGTGTAAATATGGATTCAAATAAAAGTCAGAAAGGACTAGATTCAAGTATTATTAATGGACGCCCGAAGTGTACGGAAACATGCTGTCACGTTTACTAGGATTGATTGCATGATGTGTGAATGATAATGTATGAGACGGTGGAGTTTGATTTAAAAAATTCATGGAGTCATCTTCACGACTATTTTGAATATCAAGATGAGTGTAAATTGGTAATTTATTCACGAGTTCCTCGAACCTAGTCTCTTATTTCAGGTTCCGAATATGTAGAATCAATATTTTGTAAAATTAATAATAATTATTATTTTCATTATTATTATTATTATTATAATTATTAATATTAATATTATTATTCTCGAGTTGTAAGATTGAGACAGTTCAGTAACTTTCCGATGTTCAGACATGCTAGATTGTCTATGTGGCATTTTCTTAGTTTCAAGTTTTGATATTATTACAGAGTTGGCCACTGTATTATTCACGTGTAATTTTACGAGCGCGAGTGCTTTGATTTGTGACCAGCGTGGCCTTGTTTATTTTCATGCGAGCGAATGTTAGACGACGTCGTTTAATATACTCAGTTTAGGACAAGTGATATGGCTTAGTGTGATTTTGAGTAAGAAGACGGGTTCCTCATTTGAAACGCCTGTATATTTCATGTTTGTGTGACATGCCTCGGATAGACTGTTGAGCAGCGTGTGTAAAGTTATCGACCCTCTGTTTTGGTGATTGCTGCATTATTTTTAGAGACTGAATCTCCACTTTTGAGTCATTCAAACGTGTGTTGGCGAGGGTGATATGTGCGTCTACCAAGGACAGTTTATTTTAGCGGCCTATACTTCGTGATGATTTCATTGGTTTTTGTCCATGTCGCTACGTATTGCTGTAGACAAGATGTTTTTATACCGTGACGTTTCGTTTGGTTTTTCATTCATGATATTACCGCGCTGAGGAACATTTGTGTCATATGATTTATTTCAGGAACCATCGTTGAATTATGTATTGAAAGTTAAAGCCTTCTGTGTTATTTTTTATGAATTTGTGTCATTTAATTTATTTCAGGAATCCACGTTGATTCGTGCGTGTCGTTATAAAGTCCACCAGTTGATTGCTTTTGTGTCATATAATTTATTTCAGAAATCTACGTTGAAGAAGATGTGTTGCTTAAGGTGTAAAATTATGTTGCCTTATTTTTTCCATCGAGGCTTTGAGTGAATGAGAGTGCGTGAATGCCGCATGCTATTTTGGTGAGCCCTGGAAAATATGACATGTTTTTATTTCTTTGGTTGTGTATATTTGCCATTTTAGTTATTTTAGTGTGTGGTTCCGAACCACAGTGTTCTGTTGTGCTCATGAGGTCGCTCATGATTCGAGGTGTATATATTTTGGTAGGATGTTTTACCACTCAGGGTGTTAAATATTTTGTACAGTTAGATAGATTTTCGTTTCCCCTTTGCGCAATAAATAACATATTTTCTTAATGGTAGGGATCTCCACTGCAATGTCAAGTGTGCAGGAAAATGAAATGTAGTCATCTACGGGTTAAGGTGTTAACAAAGGTAAAGCGAGGAGCGTGGTGCAAGCACGCAAGCGAAAGGTGTAAAATTAATTAAACTTCATGATTTGATTTGTTAGGTATGTGTCTCGGCATACATTGTACATTTGAAATATATTTTTTATTCTCAAGATTGACTTTATCAAGCTGGAAGAAAAATCCTAAGTCACGTAAAAATTTGGCTCATTTGATATTCCTTGCTATTTTTAAATGTTTCTTGCTTATTTTAATAAGTAGTTTTCCTCCAAAACTGACGTCATGCTTCGCCTTGCTGTATTTGAAGCTGTTAGTTGATCTCACTGTGTCCATATTAGTTATATGTTCCCCATCTAAATTCAGGGTGTACACATTTTAGGGCATTTTAACATAGTTCGAAGTGAGCACCCGTGGGAGCGGCTGACTAGTCTGGGTCAAATTACCTTAATGGTAGAAACGGGGACAATAGCAACGATCAAACAAGGAGATGAAACAACCAATCCCGAAACAAATCACGACAATAGGAAGCTCGCACGAGATTAACAAGGAGAAACCGTTAGATCCCGTAACTTAAAATTTACAAGTTTAATTAATATAACAGAAAACGGGAACAGAAATCTAATATTAAAAGTGAGATCTTACCAAAATTTTTAAGCACTTGAGGAAACTCACATGGTAGTTAAACCGCCTTAAATATAATTTGCTGTCAATGAGGCATTACATAATAGATCAAAGGTGCCTGATGCCGATAATTATAATAATAAAAATATGTTAGCAACTTAACTACATATGCTGTGAAATGCTTTAACGCAACAAAATAAAAATAACGCAAGGACCTTTAGAGGGTTTAAATTTAAAACACAACGAGAAATCCAATTAAATATGTAATTTTAAGAAAACCATTAAATGTTCGAAATAGGGACGTAATTCCTAGAAGTTCCATCAAACACATCGAAGACCAAGAGAAGGAGATGCTCGCTTAAGAACATTATCACTGTCCACGATAAAAATCCAAGCTTAAAATACATGAATGTGACTTACAGTTCTGAAGATGGACGTAGTAATATATTATCACATGTTACAAGATACCCACCATAGGCGTGGATTTTTAGAAGTTTATTTAAAACTCTTCACACAAATCCATAATAAACCTCGAGGACGACTAAACAAAATGGTTTTATGGTGATAACATCCTTGCTAGGTTACTCATCCAGGTTCCAAAAATCCCAGCCAAAGTCAGGACGTGATGCCGTTTCACAACTCCAGTTTTCTCCATCGCGCCAGAACACAGAATCGTCGGCAATCTCCACTCTCACAGTGACCGCATAGCAGAAATGAAGTCGCAGTGCGCTCATTGGACAAAACCAGGGAAGTTAGACTCGCTCCCAACTGGGAGGCAGCACCAAACTGAACTAGCGCTTTACGCGCAGAGTTGGAGAGATACAGAACTGAAATACGAAAGAAACAGAAGCTTAGTGCTCAAAGGCGAAGTGAATATTAAGATTTAACATGTGACAGCAAGTAACATAGAAGATAATAGAAGAATAATAATGAGAAATAAATTCTCGGTAAAACAAATTCCCACGGCGTGATGCCATACCTAAAAATGTTAACGAAGGGGGCGAAAATACCATGATGATTGCAAGGCAGCGGCGACTGTTTATACCGGAGCGAAGCGTAGCCGAGAACATACGAGAATCAGGTGACGTAATAGTGAACGCCAGGAAGGCGGAAGAGCAAGCAATCGCTGGTAAGGCGAGTGAGCAGACAGAGCACAGTGAGTCCAGTTGGAATATTCATGGCAGCACAGGGACGAAGTAGGCAGAAGGTAAGATGAAAGATGGACGTAGTAGCTGAGATTTAGGGAGCACGTAACAGATAAATATTTATATTATATTTATCGTATTCACTTGTGACTAAGTTTGATTCTTTGCAAAAACTACTGAAATATAATGCAATAAAATAAACTAGGCAATATCATGATGATATGATGAGTTGTAATTGAAAAAAGAATGTACGTTCAGTACTTTTGAAAAATTACACAACCTGACAAAAATCACATTCTATTATTATCGTTACAATGTGCTTTACGTCGCACCGACAGAGATGTCTTATGGCGACGATGGGATAGGAAAGTCCTAGGAGTGGGTAGAAGGTACAGTGCCGGCAGTGGGGATCGAACCCACTACCTCCCGGATGCAAGCACACAGTTGCGCGCACCTAGCCACACGGCCAAATCGCCCGGTACAAAAATCACAAAATTTACATCACAACACTGACAACAAACTTCTCCCGAAAAGCACGAACAATCGAAGACCCAAATCCATATTGATTATTAAGATCCCTTACATAATTGGGACGACAGATGAGCCCTCAATGAACCACGATGCCTCAAAAAATCTCCTTAGTCCACGTAAAAAGGAATCTTTCTTAAGATGAATCAAAAAGTGGACAGTGGATCTTTCGAGCCAAGATTATTTTACTAATTAAAATAATTGAAGTAACACCCTCAGAAGCACCGGTGGATCCGCTAGTGAACTACCTACAGCTAAAAATAACATGATAACAGATCATTCCATAAACCAAAACTGCCTATGTGGTTTTCCCTGACCCTTCAATACCATACTTCTACACCATATACCTAACACAATCTAGCCTGGTAACGTGTCTGACATGGAAACAGGCAGATACTCCTTGTATCACTTCCCACTCTACCCAGCTCTCTCTTTCTACTTAGAAATTAATAGCATGTCGGAGACCATGTAGATTGAGTCGACGGTCACGGCGGGGGAGCGGGCTACGGGGGCCCCCCGTAAAAAAAACAATCATCAGTCAGGCATTCTCTGTTTATGTAAGAGGCGGGAGCAGGAACTATTTCGCACGGCTGGCCCGTAGCGATTTGAAATAATTCTCGTTCTACCTGATATCATTTCATCTCAGTGCAGGGTGAGCAGACTTGTAATTATGTTATTCTGATACTTTGGATTTCCTTCATTGCTTGGCCCCACAGGCCTAAACTGAAATATTTTTTCGAACTCTGGCCCATTCTGGGCACTTCATACTGTTTTATATTGCCCCCATTTTTCCCGAGCTAAGCCCAGCCATCGAGCGATGAGTCCCAAGGTGGACCGTTCGATCGTTGGCTATCACTTTCTAGAGGCATTTAAGGGTTGTAAGGATTGATGACCAAGCAGGATAAAAAGAAATATTAAAACAACACTCTGACATTTATTCACATAAGCAATTAAACAACAAAATATTCTTGCTAATATTTCCTTTTTACATAACAGAGCTTTCATAATATCGGGTTTCTTCCTCGATTTAGAGTGACTTGTGTTCATATCTCCAGCTCTACTGTGCTGTAAATGAAACCAAAGAAGTAATTAGGCCACTTGCCTTTTTAAACCAAACATTTGACTGAAAGAACTAAATAAACATGTGTTCAAAGTTTCTCCAATTTAAAGTTGCCTCAACACGTGGTATTTACTATGTACACAGCTGAATTAGTCATTTACAATATTTAATAATGGTTAATGACACTAACGTGAACTTCAGTAGCAAAGAGAAACTGTTTCCAAAATTCTTAAATTTAATTAATTATTATCTCGATTATTATTATTATTATTATCATTATTTTGTCATACAGTTAACCTGTTTTATTGTAACACGATCGTGTTCTTACTAATTCTCCACCGCATCATTTATCTAAGGTTCATCGTTAATATTTCAGAGTAATGATTTTTGATTAATTATTAATGACTTATTTTTACAAGGTTTCAAAGCAATCATGCGGCTGACAAAGTTTCTACCTTTGATCTTTGCATTTCATTTCTATTCAAATTAATTTTAAAGTACTTCAGATTTTTAGAAATTTACATTACCAACGTGTGAGCTAGTTAAATAAATTTTGTTACAAATCGAGTGCCTTTACAAAGTAACGAGATGATCTTTCCTTTTAAATCTCGCAAAAAAAAATTAAATTCCTTCCTAGTCTTCCTTGACTTAATTTAATTAAACTTTCCCTTAAGGGCATGAAATTATTTCTTAAGGCAACACACAACGATGAATGTGATCCACGTCACGGCGAGTGCGCGACCAGATCAAAATTAAATGAAATAAACATGGCACAAGAGAAATATACACATTTACACACACATTCACACTAGGGAAACACGTTTTATGTACACTATTTACAACGAATCCTGACTTGGCAATTTTAGTTATGATTTTTATCGATGGTCGGGACGCGTAATGTCTCGCAAAAATAATCCGTGCACAGAAATTCTCTTACATTAATGGTGGCTAGTGATCGAAGTCATGGGTATCACTTGATAGAAGTACATTTCACATATCAGCGCAAGTTCATCTAATTCATGAGATTATAATGGAAGATTCTAGTAAAATCCATAAGCACTACCATCATGTGGGCTACAGGTTGAATTTACCGCAAGCGTGAGCCTTACTCGCATTATTTTTACTTCCTACCTGTGAAATACACTCACAAACACGTGCTCCACTAATTATAATCTATCTTGCGCTCCAAATACACAAGAATAAATCAATATCACCACTAATTCATCATTTACTCAATTATGCAACGAATATCCCTCAGGATAGGCCATATTCCAGACCCTTCATGAACAGAGCACATTCTATCTCACATTTAGGAATTCTACAGTAGTTTTATGGCTCACGAGCGTTTACTTCTGTTTTACCCGATCTTTAATCAATATTATTATTATTTAAGTGATTATTACATCTACTGATTCTCCTGGAATGTCGTAAAATTAGATGACTTCATCATAAAAACAACAAGTGATTTTAAAAGACACTAGGTTCGACCCTATTCACTCAAAATGTACACGCAAATTTTCCGTCCGGTAACTTTCAATATTACAAATAAAGTAGATTTATCGTGTGGTCAGTGATTATTAAACTTAAGCTCCTTAAGCATGGGAAGTCAGTCAAAGACAACCTACATGTCTACTCTAATAGATTTCAAAACCTCATTCACACGTACCTAGTCTACCATGACACCTTAAGAAGTAGGAAAATGAAACATTTCTAACTACAGCAAACTGATAGATCTACGACTTAAGAAGAAAGATCTCTAGTTGTACAGAAGATAGGACAGATAAATTAAATTAAAAAGGTACTCAAGTTTTGTAGAGTTCGATTCCCGTCGACAGTCAGTTATTTCAGCATACTCCGGCCAGTCTTCTTCCAATTACCAGAGACGCCTTACATTTTTACAGCTCCATGGAGGCTCTGCGATGGATGTCCCTCGATGAAATGATGTTGGTAGTTGCGGAATTCTTCATCTTGAGATCTTCAATTCCAAGACGTCTTCGTTGATTGCTGGTCACAAGCTGTAACTGAGATGACAAAATTAAGTATTTTGAACAAGCACACGCAGAATATAAACAGCTCGTCTACACCGTCACACTTAACTTGGCTCCTAGACGTTTTTATTCCACAGAATTCACTAATTATCAGACTAAATTCTGGTAGAACGGGCGTCGACTTGTCTTGAAATTTCTCCTTCCACGTGGTCCGATGATGTGATGTCTCACGCAGCGAACAAGCATTAAGAAGAGCGTAAAGCGAAGAGCATTAAGCATTAAGAGAGCGATTCACTCGAAGCAAGGCCTTTTATATAATTAGCCCAGAGAGGCGTGTTCTTCAGCGAGGACGGTAATTGGCTGATGATCACCTTTAATTTGCGCAGACTATTCCAGAAACAGGCTGAGTCGCGCGTGCGAAGGTAGTCACGTGGTTAGCTATAACCTTGACACAGTCTTGCCGGTGACGTATCGCACCCCTCTGAACGACAAAAAAAACTCGTTCACGGCTCGCCACAAGTTCCCAAGTGATGTGTTGTAGCTTCAAGCAGACAATAAAATCTTTGCTTTCCACTTGTTAAAATATTTATAAAATCGCCAATTTTCACGGGGACATCTCTCCCTTGGTTGGAGTATAATTTCATTTGTAGATGAAATTATTACATAACAGTGTCCATTACTATTGTTCCGGAAAATTGGTTGTTGAATCACCTGGTAGTAACTTAGTTGAGCTCGCGATAGGTGTAAGACTCGGAGTTCCTCGTTCCGCTCCTGGCATCCAGTAGCCTAGTCTCTCCATACAGGGTGTTCCTCAAGTTTTATTTCTATCTTCAGTAACTTATTTTTCCCTTTTAACAGATGGTTACACGGTGTCAGCTAGTTGTGTAGATGTTCGGTTGAGTCTATGCGTCGACCTGTATCGCACTTCCTTCTTGAAGTTTAGTGATTTTGCCTTCAGGATTCGTTCTATCTCTTCTCATTGGAGATGAGGTCTTTTCTTAATGGCACCTTGGCTGTGCTCCTGACTCGAGTTGTTATGTTGGCTTCCCCGAGCCTTGGCCTCTTGGTATTGAAGGCTTTCCGCTCCCACGATATCAGGGTTGGTATCCTGGGTTTGGATTGCTCTTCGCCATCTTTCGTTTTCCTGCGTCGAGTTTTGAAGGTCTTTTAGATATTTTTCCCTTTCTTCTTCTCGCCAGTCTCTCCTTCCTCTTGAGTGGCGGAAGTCCTGGTTTCGGTTCCAGCTCCTTCGGTAATCTGAGTATGGACGCTTCCTCTCGTTACGTCTGGAATATTCCCAGTTTCTAATGGGTCTATTTCTGCGTACGGGCGATCGATCACGAGGTGAATCTTGCCCTCCAGGGTTACGTTTCCACGTTCTCCCTTGGTTGACTGATTTCAATTCTTCCTCCTTATTCGTTGTTACCTGATGGATCTGAGGTTCCGAATTTCGTCCCTGACGAACTGGTTCCTTGGACGTCATGTCTAATTGTCTTAACAACGCCTCAGCCTGAATTGCAGATTGCGTATTTGAGGCTATCATGATCCTCTGCACATCTGGTGGTAACTGTCGGGTGATCAACTTAACCAACTCAGGTTCTGATGGCGGTGAGTCTAGTTCCCTTAATTTTCTTAATTGGCTGGACAGGAAGTCCGCATATCTCGTGGGCGTAGATGATGCATATTTCCTGGCGTATAACTCCGTCCTAAGGTTGTATTGGACGTCGCTATTCCAGTACTTCTCCAGGAATGCTTTCTTGAAACTTTCGAAATCATCAAACGAAAATCGAAATGCGACAAACCAGGTATGAACTGAGTCTTCCAGGAATTTTTCGGTGACTCTTAACTGCCTTTCTGGTGGAATTTTCGCATCGCGAAAGTAATCCTGCAGTTCCCGAATAAAGCCTTTCGGAGTCACGTTTCCTCTAACGTTATTGAATTTCTTGGGTTGGTCTTCGTGAAGACGAATTATATTTACTATTTGCGTCTGGCCGGTTGTATTCATTTGAGACGCATTTACTGTCGGCTCTGAAGAAATGTCGATTGTATTCGCAGCGCCTGTCCCTGCAGTTGCAAGTGGAGTTGACGTCAGACCCGTGCCGGTTACACGTTGCTCCAGTAATGCCTGCTTCTCTAGCAACGAGTTGGTGACCTTGCTAGTGTTCTCGTTCTGGATTTTCAGGAGATGCATTTCATGTACAAGCTCCTTAATTCCATCCGTGTACTCCTTTCGAATCCCTTCGGTTTCAGTTTTTGACTCAGTCGTGACCTTATGTATGGCATTCATCAGGGTGGTTTTGATGGTTTTTATTTCGCCCCAACTATCCTCAAGCGACTCGTGGATATAATCCATCCGTTCCGAGGTATCGACTTGGGATGTCTCGATTTTGTCGAGAATGCCCTTTTCGACTTGTTGTAGCTTCTCGTTTAATCCAATGAATTTCTTCGCCCAAGCCGTTTTCGTAACCTTAAGGTCCTCTGAATTTGTGTCAATCTTTTCCTCAATATTCAGGAATGATTGTTCAACTTCGCCCTTGTATTTGTCGATTCCAGTTAATATGTCCTGCTGAACGTTCGCCAGTCGTTCACTGAATTCATTGGACATGCCCGCCATAGACTTGGCAATGTTTTCGTTTACCTCCTTTTTCATAGTAGCGAAATCATTTTTGACTATTACGAGCTCGCTCTGCATTGAGGCTAGCTTGCCGTTAAAAAGTTTAATGTCCGAACATATTTTTCCTAAACCTTCTTCAGTTTGGTTTTTAATGTCCGTCAACTTTTCTTCAATAGCTTCCCCGAGAGATTTTTCGAGGTTTATTTGTGCGTCACTGAGATCACTAAGTCCTTTTTCTAAGTTTTTCTCTAAGTTAGTTTGACTATTATTGAGTTCAAAGAGTCCTTTCTCCAAGTTAGCTTGACTATTATTGAGTTCAAAGAGTCCTTTCTCTAAGTTAGTCTGATTTCCGCTAAGTTTTTCCTCTAAGTGAGCCTGATTTTCGCTAAGTTTTTGTTCTAAGTTAGCATTGATCCTCTCCTCCATTGCCAACAACATCTGCCTTAAGTCCTCCATAGTTACAATTATTCATTAAATGGCTATTCTGGTATTGGAAGGATTCTAACCGGACTACTGAAATATTGGGAATCGAACTCTATCAAATTTGTGAAGGCACCGATTTGTCGATATCATGAAAGTTCCAAATTTTCACCAATATCGGTCGCAATTGTGAGTCTAACTTTAATTAATTATCATCGCAGCAAATTCAAATTTCTAATTACCAGCAAGAATTTGTTTTTAACAATATTCATACAAGTTACATTTAACATGTGCTTATGTTAGCCACAAGAATCTGGGCGAATAAATGTGTCAGAGTCAGCCTAATTTAATTGGTCATCTGATCTTGTCAATGTCATAAACACTGGACAGCACAAGATCATTTTCGAGCTTGGATAAGCCAATCTCGAGCCCCACGCTTGGATTAAGCCATCTTAAATGCCCCCATTTTTCCCGAGCTAAGCCCAGCCATCGAGCGATGAGTCCCAAGGTGGACCGTTCGATCGTTGGCTATCACTTTCTAGAGGCATTTAAGGGTTGTAAGGATTGATGACCAAGCAGGATAAAAAGAAATATTAAAACAACACTCTGACATTTATTCACATAAGCAATTAAACAACAAAATATTCTTGCTAATATTTCCTTTTTACATAACAGAGCTTTCATAATATCGGGTTTCTTCCTCGATTTAGAGTGACTTGTGTTCATATCTCCAGCTCTACTGTGCTGTAAATGAAACCAAAGAAGTAATTAGGCCACTTGCCTTTTTAAACCAAACATTTGACTGAAAGAACTAAATAAACATGTGTTCAAAGTTTCTCCAATTTAAAGTTGCCTCAACACGTGGTATTTACTATGTACACAGCTGAATTAGTCATTTACAATATTTAATAATGGTTAATGACACTAACGTGAACTTCAGTAGCAAAGAGAAACTGTTTCCAAAATTCTTAAATTTAATTAATTATTATCTCGATTATTATTATTATTATTATCATTATTTTGTCATACAGTTAACCTGTTTTATTGTAACACGATCGTGTTCTTACTAATTCTCCACCGCATCATTTATCTAAGGTTCATCGTTAATATTTCAGAGTAATGATTTTTGATTAATTATTAATGACTTATTTTTACAAGGTTTCAAAGCAATCATGCGGCTGACAAAGTTTCTACCTTTGATCTTTGCATTTCATTTCTATTCAAATTAATTTTAAAGTACTTCAGATTTTTAGAAATTTACATTACCAACGTGTGAGCTAGTTAAATAAATTTTGTTACAAATCGAGTGCCTTTACAAAGTAACGAGATGATCTTTCCTTTTAAATCTCGCAAAAAAAAATTAAATTCCTTCCTAGTCTTCCTTGACTTAATTTAATTAAACTTTCCCTTAAGGGCATGAAATTATTTCTTAAGGCAACACACAACGATGAATGTGATCCACGTCACGGCGAGTGCGCGACCAGATCAAAATTAAATGAAATAAACATGGCACAAGAGAAATATACACATTTACACACACATTCACACTAGGGAAACACGTTTTATGTACACTATTTACAACGAATCCTGACTTGGCAATTTTAGTTATGATTTTTATCGATGGTCGGGACGCGTAATGTCTCGCAAAAATAATCCGTGCACAGAAATTCTCTTACATTAATGGTGGCTAGTGATCGAAGTCATGGGTATCACTTGATAGAAGTACATTTCACATATCAGCGCAAGTTCATCTAATTCATGAGATTATAATGGAAGATTCTAGTAAAATCCATAAGCACTACCATCATGTGGGCTACAGGTTGAATTTACCGCAAGCGTGAGCCTTACTCGCATTATTTTTACTTCCTACCTGTGAAATACACTCACAAACACGTGCTCCACTAATTATAATCTATCTTGCGCTCCAAATACACAAGAATAAATCAATATCACCACTAATTCATCATTTACTCAATTATGCAACGAATATCCCTCAGGATAGGCCATATTCCAGACCCTTCATGAACAGAGCACATTCTATCTCACATTTAGGAATTCTACAGTAGTTTTATGGCTCACGAGCGTTTACTTCTGTTTTACCCGATCTTTAATCAATATTATTATTATTTAAGTGATTATTACATCTACTGATTCTCCTGGAATGTCGTAAAATTAGATGACTTCATCATAAAAACAACAAGTGATTTTAAAAGACACTAGGTTCGACCCTATTCACTCAAAATGTACACGCAAATTTTCCGTCCGGTAACTTTCAATATTACAAATAAAGTAGATTTATCGTGTGGTCAGTGATTATTAAACTTAAGCTCCTTAAGCATGGGAAGTCAGTCAAAGACAACCTACATGTCTACTCTAATAGATTTCAAAACCTCATTCACACGTACCTAGTCTACCATGACACCTTAAGAAGTAGGAAAATGAAACATTTCTAACTACAGCAAACTGATAGATCTACGACTTAAGAAGAAAGATCTCTAGTTGTACAGAAGATAGGACAGATAAATTAAATTAAAAAGGTACTCAAGTTTTGTAGAGTTCGATTCCCGTCGACAGTCAGTTATTTCAGCATACTCCGGCCAGTCTTCTTCCAATTACCAGAGACGCCTTACATTTTTACAGCTCCATGGAGGCTCTGCGATGGATGTCCCTCGATGAAATGATGTTGGTAGTTGCGGAATTCTTCATCTTGAGATCTTCAATTCCAAGACGTCTTCGTTGATTGCTGGTCACAAGCTGTAACTGAGATGACAAAATTAAGTATTTTGAACAAGCACACGCAGAATATAAACAGCTCGTCTACACCGTCACACTTAACTTGGCTCCTAGACGTTTTTATTCCACAGAATTCACTAATTATCAGACTAAATTCTGGTAGAACGGGCGTCGACTTGTCTTGAAATTTCTCCTTCCACGTGGTCCGATGATGTGATGTCTCACGCAGCGAACAAGCATTAAGAAGAGCGTAAAGCGAAGAGCATTAAGCATTAAGAGAGCGATTCACTCGAAGCAAGGCCTTTTATATAATTAGCCCAGAGAGGCGTGTTCTTCAGCGAGGACGGTAATTGGCTGATGATCACCTTTAATTTGCGCAGACTATTCCAGAAACAGGCTGAGTCGCGCGTGCGAAGGTAGTCACGTGGTTAGCTATAACCTTGACACAGTCTTGCCGGTGACGTATCGCACCCCTCTGAACGACAAAAAAAACTCGTTCACGGCTCGCCACAAGTTCCCAAGTGATGTGTTGTAGCTTCAAGCAGACAATAAAATCTTTGCTTTCCACTTGTTAAAATATTTATAAAATCGCCAATTTTCACGGGGACATCTCTCCCTTGGTTGGAGTATAATTTCATTTGTAGATGAAATTATTACATAACAGTGTCCATTACTATTGTTCCGGAAAATTGGTTGTTGAATCACCTGGTAGTAACTTAGTTGAGCTCGCGATAGGTGTAAGACTCGGAGTTCCTCGTTCCGCTCCTGGCATCCAGTAGCCTAGTCTCTCCATACAGGGTGTTCCTCAAGTTTTATTTCTATCTTCAGTAACTTATTTTTCCCTTTTAACAGATGGTTACACGGTGTCAGCTAGTTGTGTAGATGTTCGGTTGAGTCTATGCGTCGACCTGTATCGCACTTCCTTCTTGAAGTTTAGTGATTTTGCCTTCAGGATTCGTTCTATCTCTTCTCATTGGAGATGAGGTCTTTTCTTAATGGCACCTTGGCTGTGCTCCTGACTCGAGTTGTTATGTTGGCTTCCCCGAGCCTTGGCCTCTTGGTATTGAAGGCTTTCCGCTCCCACGATATCAGGGTTGGTATCCTGGGTTTGGATTGCTCTTCGCCATCTTTCGTTTTCCTGCGTCGAGTTTTGAAGGTCTTTTAGATATTTTTCCCTTTCTTCTTCTCGCCAGTCTCTCCTTCCTCTTGAGTGGCGGAAGTCCTGGTTTCGGTTCCAGCTCCTTCGGTAATCTGAGTATGGACGCTTCCTCTCGTTACGTCTGGAATATTCCCAGTTTCTAATGGGTCTATTTCTGCGTACGGGCGATCGATCACGAGGTGAATCTTGCCCTCCAGGGTTACGTTTCCACGTTCTCCCTTGGTTGACTGATTTCAATTCTTCCTCCTTATTCGTTGTTACCTGATGGATCTGAGGTTCCGAATTTCGTCCCTGACGAACTGGTTCCTTGGACGTCATGTCTAATTGTCTTAACAACGCCTCAGCCTGAATTGCAGATTGCGTATTTGAGGCTATCATGATCCTCTGCACATCTGGTGGTAACTGTCGGGTGATCAACTTAACCAACTCAGGTTCTGATGGCGGTGAGTCTAGTTCCCTTAATTTTCTTAATTGGCTGGACAGGAAGTCCGCATATCTCGTGGGCGTAGATGATGCATATTTCCTGGCGTATAACTCCGTCCTAAGGTTGTATTGGACGTCGCTATTCCAGTACTTCTCCAGGAATGCTTTCTTGAAACTTTCGAAATCATCAAACGAAAATCGAAATGCGACAAACCAGGTATGAACTGAGTCTTCCAGGAATTTTTCGGTGACTCTTAACTGCCTTTCTGGTGGAATTTTCGCATCGCGAAAGTAATCCTGCAGTTCCCGAATAAAGCCTTTCGGAGTCACGTTTCCTCTAACGTTATTGAATTTCTTGGGTTGGTCTTCGTGAAGACGAATTATATTTACTATTTGCGTCTGGCCGGTTGTATTCATTTGAGACGCATTTACTGTCGGCTCTGAAGAAATGTCGATTGTATTCGCAGCGCCTGTCCCTGCAGTTGCAAGTGGAGTTGACGTCAGACCCGTGCCGGTTACACGTTGCTCCAGTAATGCCTGCTTCTCTAGCAACGAGTTGGTGACCTTGCTAGTGTTCTCGTTCTGGATTTTCAGGAGATGCATTTCATGTACAAGCTCCTTAATTCCATCCGTGTACTCCTTTCGAATCCCTTCGGTTTCAGTTTTTGACTCAGTCGTGACCTTATGTATGGCATTCATCAGGGTGGTTTTGATGGTTTTTATTTCGCCCCAACTATCCTCAAGCGACTCGTGGATATAATCCATCCGTTCCGAGGTATCGACTTGGGATGTCTCGATTTTGTCGAGAATGCCCTTTTCGACTTGTTGTAGCTTCTCGTTTAATCCAATGAATTTCTTCGCCCAAGCCGTTTTCGTAACCTTAAGGTCCTCTGAATTTGTGTCAATCTTTTCCTCAATATTCAGGAATGATTGTTCAACTTCGCCCTTGTATTTGTCGATTCCAGTTAATATGTCCTGCTGAACGTTCGCCAGTCGTTCACTGAATTCATTGGACATGCCCGCCATAGACTTGGCAATGTTTTCGTTTACCTCCTTTTTCATAGTAGCGAAATCATTTTTGACTATTACGAGCTCGCTCTGCATTGAGGCTAGCTTGCCGTTAAAAAGTTTAATGTCCGAACATATTTTTCCTAAACCTTCTTCAGTTTGGTTTTTAATGTCCGTCAACTTTTCTTCAATAGCTTCCCCGAGAGATTTTTCGAGGTTTATTTGTGCGTCACTGAGATCACTAAGTCCTTTTTCTAAGTTTTTCTCTAAGTTAGTTTGACTATTATTGAGTTCAAAGAGTCCTTTCTCCAAGTTAGCTTGACTATTATTGAGTTCAAAGAGTCCTTTCTCTAAGTTAGTCTGATTTCCGCTAAGTTTTTCCTCTAAGTGAGCCTGATTTTCGCTAAGTTTTTGTTCTAAGTTAGCATTGATCCTCTCCTCCATTGCCAACAACATCTGCCTTAAGTCCTCCATAGTTACAATTATTCATTAAATGGCTATTCTGGTATTGGAAGGATTCTAACCGGACTACTGAAATATTGGGAATCGAACTCTATCAAATTTGTGAAGGCACCGATTTGTCGATATCATGAAAGTTCCAAATTTTCACCAATATCGGTCGCAATTGTGAGTCTAACTTTAATTAATTATCATCGCAGCAAATTCAAATTTCTAATTACCAGCAAGAATTTGTTTTTAACAATATTCATACAAGTTACATTTAACATGTGCTTATGTTAGCCACAAGAATCTGGGCGAATAAATGTGTCAGAGTCAGCCTAATTTAATTGGTCATCTGATCTTGTCAATGTCATAAACACTGGACAGCACAAGATCATTTTCGAGCTTGGATAAGCCAATCTCGAGCCCCACGCTTGGATTAAGCCATCTTAAATGCCCCCATTTTTCCCGAGCTAAGCCCAGCCATCGAGCGATGAGTCCCAAGGTGGACCGTTCGATCGTTGGCTATCACTTTCTAGAGGCATTTAAGGGTTGTAAGGATTGATGACCAAGCAGGATAAAAAGAAATATTAAAACAACACTCTGACATTTATTCACATAAGCAATTAAACAACAAAATATTCTTGCTAATATTTCCTTTTTACATAACAGAGCTTTCATAATATCGGGTTTCTTCCTCGATTTAGAGTGACTTGTGTTCATATCTCCAGCTCTACTGTGCTGTAAATGAAACCAAAGAAGTAATTAGGCCACTTGCCTTTTTAAACCAAACATTTGACTGAAAGAACTAAATAAACATGTGTTCAAAGTTTCTCCAATTTAAAGTTGCCTCAACACGTGGTATTTACTATGTACACAGCTGAATTAGTCATTTACAATATTTAATAATGGTTAATGACACTAACGTGAACTTCAGTAGCAAAGAGAAACTGTTTCCAAAATTCTTAAATTTAATTAATTATTATCTCGATTATTATTATTATTATTATCATTATTTTGTCATACAGTTAACCTGTTTTATTGTAACACGATCGTGTTCTTACTAATTCTCCACCGCATCATTTATCTAAGGTTCATCGTTAATATTTCAGAGTAATGATTTTTGATTAATTATTAATGACTTATTTTTACAAGGTTTCAAAGCAATCATGCGGCTGACAAAGTTTCTACCTTTGATCTTTGCATTTCATTTCTATTCAAATTAATTTTAAAGTACTTCAGATTTTTAGAAATTTACATTACCAACGTGTGAGCTAGTTAAATAAATTTTGTTACAAATCGAGTGCCTTTACAAAGTAACGAGATGATCTTTCCTTTTAAATCTCGCAAAAAAAAATTAAATTCCTTCCTAGTCTTCCTTGACTTAATTTAATTAAACTTTCCCTTAAGGGCATGAAATTATTTCTTAAGGCAACACACAACGATGAATGTGATCCACGTCACGGCGAGTGCGCGACCAGATCAAAATTAAATGAAATAAACATGGCACAAGAGAAATATACACATTTACACACACATTCACACTAGGGAAACACGTTTTATGTACACTATTTACAACGAATCCTGACTTGGCAATTTTAGTTATGATTTTTATCGATGGTCGGGACGCGTAATGTCTCGCAAAAATAATCCGTGCACAGAAATTCTCTTACATTAATGGTGGCTAGTGATCGAAGTCATGGGTATCACTTGATAGAAGTACATTTCACATATCAGCGCAAGTTCATCTAATTCATGAGATTATAATGGAAGATTCTAGTAAAATCCATAAGCACTACCATCATGTGGGCTACAGGTTGAATTTACCGCAAGCGTGAGCCTTACTCGCATTATTTTTACTTCCTACCTGTGAAATACACTCACAAACACGTGCTCCACTAATTATAATCTATCTTGCGCTCCAAATACACAAGAATAAATCAATATCACCACTAATTCATCATTTACTCAATTATGCAACGAATATCCCTCAGGATAGGCCATATTCCAGACCCTTCATGAACAGAGCACATTCTATCTCACATTTAGGAATTCTACAGTAGTTTTATGGCTCACGAGCGTTTACTTCTGTTTTACCCGATCTTTAATCAATATTATTATTATTTAAGTGATTATTACATCTACTGATTCTCCTGGAATGTCGTAAAATTAGATGACTTCATCATAAAAACAACAAGTGATTTTAAAAGACACTAGGTTCGACCCTATTCACTCAAAATGTACACGCAAATTTTCCGTCCGGTAACTTTCAATATTACAAATAAAGTAGATTTATCGTGTGGTCAGTGATTATTAAACTTAAGCTCCTTAAGCATGGGAAGTCAGTCAAAGACAACCTACATGTCTACTCTAATAGATTTCAAAACCTCATTCACACGTACCTAGTCTACCATGACACCTTAAGAAGTAGGAAAATGAAACATTTCTAACTACAGCAAACTGATAGATCTACGACTTAAGAAGAAAGATCTCTAGTTGTACAGAAGATAGGACAGATAAATTAAATTAAAAAGGTACTCAAGTTTTGTAGAGTTCGATTCCCGTCGACAGTCAGTTATTTCAGCATACTCCGGCCAGTCTTCTTCCAATTACCAGAGACGCCTTACATTTTTACAGCTCCATGGAGGCTCTGCGATGGATGTCCCTCGATGAAATGATGTTGGTAGTTGCGGAATTCTTCATCTTGAGATCTTCAATTCCAAGACGTCTTCGTTGATTGCTGGTCACAAGCTGTAACTGAGATGACAAAATTAAGTATTTTGAACAAGCACACGCAGAATATAAACAGCTCGTCTACACCGTCACACTTAACTTGGCTCCTAGACGTTTTTATTCCACAGAATTCACTAATTATCAGACTAAATTCTGGTAGAACGGGCGTCGACTTGTCTTGAAATTTCTCCTTCCACGTGGTCCGATGATGTGATGTCTCACGCAGCGAACAAGCATTAAGAAGAGCGTAAAGCGAAGAGCATTAAGCATTAAGAGAGCGATTCACTCGAAGCAAGGCCTTTTATATAATTAGCCCAGAGAGGCGTGTTCTTCAGCGAGGACGGTAATTGGCTGATGATCACCTTTAATTTGCGCAGACTATTCCAGAAACAGGCTGAGTCGCGCGTGCGAAGGTAGTCACGTGGTTAGCTATAACCTTGACACAGTCTTGCCGGTGACGTATCGCACCCCTCTGAACGACAAAAAAAACTCGTTCACGGCTCGCCACAAGTTCCCAAGTGATGTGTTGTAGCTTCAAGCAGACAATAAAATCTTTGCTTTCCACTTGTTAAAATATTTATAAAATCGCCAATTTTCACGGGGACAATATAAACAACTTCAAATCCTTTAGACTTGGTCATATGTTGTGCAAAGGACTTGTGCTTGGGCGAACTTTTCTCTCTGATACGGAACTTTCTGTACGACCTGTGTGCGTGTGATTTCAAAATCATTGAAATAGATACAGCAGCCTTATTTTTACCCTCTCTCACCCTCGCCCTTCCCGACAACACTGATTTCCATTTCCTGTCCTTTTATGTTTTTTCTATCCATCTGACCTCCTTCGTATTTCATAAATATTACGTGGTTCTAAATTGTAATAGTGGCCTTTACGCATTGTTAACTATTTTGTACTTGGTGTGTAATTATGTGTTTTTTCTCTTTTAACGTGTAAAGATTATTGTTAGATCCCTTCTTAATTGTCGATAAGATTATTCTATCTACCGTCGAAACTACTTATTATTCCATAAAGTGTTTCCTCAGACGTATATGTTATTTCCAGTTACAGGGTTATACCTAGGTTTAGCTACGGTCTAATGATCGTCCCTTTAAATTCTTCTCTGTACTGCCATAGCAAATTTGAAAATTCTAGTCGCGATCTCAAAATCAATTTTTCCCTTGATGAGTCCCATGTAACTTTTCGAATTTTTTCCTATGCTTTAAAAAATGAAACAATATCTGTAACTTGATTTTGATAATTATCAGAGTTTCTTGATTGTATAAATGTTTTCCCTTTGGTGGTTTTGTTAATACATCTTGTGATTTGAACCTTGTTGTTTGAGCTGTTTTGCTATCCCTACTTCCCCTCTTTCCTTTTTCTTATGTACTTACCACGATATACCTCCTGGGCAAAGGTCCAGAAATCGCTGCGCTAATTCTGCTCAAGTCTTGGAGTTTATCTTGATTATATGCTTCGCTTTATTTCCTATGTTCTCTGGTACTCGAGCTTCCGAATACTATATGTGCGCAACGAAAGACTTGACTGGTGTTTTCTATTGCGCTTGACCTTGGGCTCAGTGCTTTCATTTCTAGGCACATAATGATTTATAACTTGGCTTTTCATTTCGCATTTTCTCATATTTCAGTTTGGACTCTGTAAACTTAATGCAATTAATGTCCTCCCCCCCTTTTTAACCAATTTTACGCAACGTAAAATAATATTACCTAACATATCATAACCTACCTTTATGTAAGACTGAAAAAATATCATAATAAATAAGGATTTCTTTCTCTTCTAGGTAAGTGTTGCAGCCTGTTCGGTGTAAAGAAGGTATCGTCTCACACGACCTTTATAGTCGCTATCGAAGATGATGTTTCCATATGGAAAAGCATACAACGCTGAAAAAATTGCACGCAAATTTTTGCAATACAAAACATATTAACAACTATGCAGGTAAATTTATGTCCTTATTTTCATATGTAAGCTATACAACTGAGATAATGTACGGAAAATATAAATTTCAGGGCCGCAGCCTTAATGATGGTATGTATACTTTTCGTTACTGGTCAAATAACTGGAAACAGAATTTCAGTTTTCTTAAGATACATTCCTTCTTAACAAACTATGTCAGTCTACAAATGAAGATAAATAAATGCACAGCAATTATACGTAGAATTGAGTGCGCATTACAGCTTGATATCTCAATAAGGGATTAGAATGTTATGATTATCTGCACTCCTTCCATACGGTTGCTACATATACATTTAAAAATAACGGGACTGCATATGGAATTTAAAAAAGAAAATATTTATTATAAAAATTCAATTTCAATAAAATACAAATTCACGCATTAAAGAAGAAAACCTTTATCCAGCTCCTTATTAGGTGATAGTGTCCCGAGAATAGTTGTGACATTCCCGCGCTATGCTGATGCACTGAATAAGAAACCCAGTTGATACGGTATCGCCAGAAATATGAGCAATCCGTTGGACTACCTCTTTGATAAAATTGAGGCCATCATTTCCCCAGGCACCACTCGATTCATTGGTTAGTGGCACGAACTAGAATTTGTCTAAAACATAGCTGTATTTATATACTTTTAAGTATGCGATTCTCCTGGGAAGCTGATGTGCTAATGAAGAATAAGTAATAAAATTCAGAAGAATTTCTCGAATGTAAGTAGTGTTTATCTCAACCTAATTTTACCATAAGCGTACCTCCTCGACTTAAAAGAATTATAGAAAGAAAATGCCTCAGTAATTAGAGATATTCCATTTTTAACGTAGTAAAAGTCTCAGCTTCGAAATGAGTATGAATTATTACAATAACTTGCTAATGAACCTGCTTTCTATAAATATTCACACAATTGTATCACTTATTAGCTTAAGTAAATGCTTCCACCATTGTTAACCGCGGCACTTGATGGGGTAGAGTGGTTAGCTCTACGCCCGGCCGCCTTTGCCCCCAGGAATTAACCTGGTACTCATTTTTGGTGTAGGCTGAGTGAACCTCAGGTCCATTTACACCTCCGGAAGTGGAAATCTCGTTTCTTAAATTTTACGAGTTCCTAACGGGGATTCGAACCCACGCCCTTCCGGGCGAACCGAGCACGCCTTTACCGCCTCGGCCAGGCAGCCCCTAAAGTATAAGTAGAATTACATTAAGTTATAATTATACTATAACATTTCTTAGTAAACCCGATATCAATGGAAACATTTTGATTATTACGTTTCATGTCTCCTGTAATTGTTGCATTTCTTGGTAATAAGTTAAAGATAGTTCTAGAAACCATAATTTTCGAGCGAATCTAAATGGACAAGAAATCTGTTCTCGGAGCATTTTCCCCTGTATTGTTTTCTCGTGGTTTGGTGTTGCATAGGTTTCCCTGCGATGTAAATTGCAAGACTAGTAATATATATCAGATTAGGTAAAGTTTCCGTTTTACTACCGGCACTAAAACCACTTTACATGCCAGAAAGCATCAATGTTTTCTTAATTAAATCGCACTCACGCAGGCCGGCATTAAGGCGACGATGGGATAGGGAAAGGCTAGGAATGGGAAGGAAGCGACAGTGGCTTTAATTGAGGTACAGACTGAACATTTGCCTGGTGTGAAAATGAGAAAGCACGGAAAAGCATCTTCAGGGCTGCCGACGGTGGGGTCCACACCCACCATCTCTCGAATGCAAGCTGACAGCTATTTGAACCAAGCCATATACCCATTCTCTAATAAAAATGTAACGTTATCTCCCTGGATGTGTTGAAATTATTCATACCTTCGGTGAATAGAATGCTTAGTTTTATATCCTGCCATTTTGTTCGGCATCTAAATCTGGTATTCATTTCTAGTGCAGACTGAGTGAACCTCGCGAGGGAACTGTCCATAGGCCTATTGACATATCGAAATCGACAATGAAATTTCGCACAGACCATGAGGAGACCTAGAAAATAGCGATCTTTAAAAATTTAGCTGCCAATTCGAACTGGAAGGTTTCGAAATTTTGATACAAAATTCGTATGACAACGCAGCTTTTTGGACAACCCTTGCTTCTTGGTGGCTCGTGCGTCGCACAGCGGAGTGGAGTTGCAGTTGTGCTGAAGAGAGAGAGTGAGAGAGAAGGAGAACAAACTGGCAGGCTGACACGCCCCAAGGTCACTTTATTGTTACGGAACGAATGTGAAACATAAATGAGGTGCGTTCATCGCATGACAAAAACACAAATATTTTGGCACTATGCACAACGAATATGCACTTTGAGGTCACATTGTCACAGAGGTCACAGTTTTCTTTACTTCTTTGAAGGCAATATTTCGCAGGCACTTTGAACTGGGGAGGTCACTCCGTTGTATAATAGGCTGTGAACTACGAATATTAATCATACCTTGAACCGTGGGGAAGAAAATTGAAAATGAACGAAGGGCTGTATTTTCAGTATGCTGTTTCTCTGATAATCATCAAACTGAAAGTCTTCACAAGTCGGCACATGTCTGTTAAGCGGCAATACAAAGCCTTCCACTAACGGAAAGTAACTTGTCCAAGAGCTGTATTTTCCTTGTAGTGCCGGGAAGAATCTGGAGATTTTCTATACTGTTGCCTAGACAGTCTTCAAGACAGCTCTTATCACTATAAGTAGTCCAGGAATCTAGCAGTAGTAAACACTTCTCTTCCGCAAACGGGAAAGGAGGATTCTTTAACTCGTTGCGTTAATTTCTTTTTCCCCATTTTCCCTGATTTTGTGGCTGTTACAATTATATTTCAGGCATGAATTATTTCTTTGGAAACTTTCGGACAGAAAGTTCACGTTGCCTCGTGTAGTACATTGAATAATTTCGGGTAAAGAGTACCGGCCATACTAATTGTAGTCATAATTTTGTACGAATGGGTGAGTGCACTAACTGATTGAGCAACTGTTTCTGTATGCTTCTCACCAACAAACGATAGAGTCATTTTCGCTGTCATTTCACGCAGGAATCTACTCTGATCAGTATTGTATATTGAAGAAGGGGTGCAGTCTAAAAGTCACTCTGTAGCTGCTTCCACAAATTTCTTTGCGACTTCATCTTTTTCGTCTTCTTCTTGCAGATACGTACGGGATACAAATATCGTAATTTTTCTACTTTTTATTCTGTACTTTTTCTTAAAACGACTCAACCATGCGCTGAAATTAGTTCGCCATATTGAAACCTCTCTTGAAATTTCCAAGGCCCACAGTCGCAGATCTTCATCGCATACATTTCCATTCAGTCTTCCCGAATGCATCAATTTCTTGTGTTCAATGGGACTTACTGATGTAGATTCCAATTGGCTTCCACCTGCACAGTTGTCGTAGTGACGTCACATTACGACAACTTTTGTGAACAGTGATTAATGAAAGCCGCTCTTAACCCCGCCCCCCTATATTTAACCATAAATTTAGAGCTTTTCTCTTGTACGCAAGATCTACAGTTTGTTTCACTTTCTTCTGTGGACTGGAAGCATAGCTTGAACTAGTAGATTTGCGGGTGACTGCGGTGTCTCTTCACTGGATTGACGGGAATAAGACTCAGGTTCAAAATCGGATCCATAACACATCTTGTTCCTGGAAATGGTGTGCTGCCTTCTCTTTCAGATAATTCAGATGAGGGGTCGCTGCTTCCACTATCACTATCACTGTCACTGTCACTATTTCTCTCCAGACACGACTCCGAGACGATGCTGGTACCCGTTAGTTGGATCACGTAGCGACCCATCTCCCTTTCTTCCGAAGTTATTTCACGGGAAGATGAGTAACCTTTCCCACGGAAATAATGTAAAGCATACTCTAGAACATTAGCGGGATTCATGACTGCTCTTTCAAAGGAACATGTTTCAACTGGCTGGCACAGAAAGCTCAAAGCAACCTGGTCGCTTCAGCTGGTCACCATGGCTGTCCACGTCGAGCTATACGCTAACGCGTGCAATTCTGTTAGACATTTCCGTATCGATTTCAGGACCTTATAGATCGAAATGGCAGTTGAATTTTTGTGCATTGCTTTCTTATAGACCTCTCATTCTCACCACCAAATTTCATTGTCGATTTCGATATGACAGTATGGACAGTTCCCTTGTCAAACCCAAATACTTCTCTAGAAGTGGACGAGTCTCATTTCTTATGGTTAGGATTGCTTTCGATTATCGGGCCGTTCTTAAAAAATTAATGAAAACCAAACAAATAAGTAATCACCAAAAATATATTTAATTGGTAAATTTGGGAGAGTTAAAAATAAAAAACAAAGGAATACACATTATAATTTTAGAAACAGTAAAAGAAAGCAACTCATCAAAAGGACACACAAATTCTCTGGAAAACTGCATGCCTGAAATAGAGCATTAATCAGATCAATTTCACCCTTACAGCTAATGCTAAGATCAACAGTAGTGTCGTCATCAGCTGCTATGGAATCATGATTCCGGCAGGATACAGTTTCGTCATAGGCCAGAGATATCCACGTACTCAGTGAGAAAGTAGGCCATTGTGAAGTCGACTCCATATGAATATGTTGGTGGGTCTTCCCACTTTAGGAGGTAAGAGTACTGGCTAATTTTCAGCGTGCAAAAACCTACGGATTCGTTTCCCAACTTTACGATTTGCTTATGCTTAATACACACGCAAATTCTTAATTGAGCCTCCTAAGATGGATGAAGCATGAAGTACTTCTTCATTACTCTTCTCGTTGAGTTAGAAAATGCTGTTACTGCGCAATTAAAAAAGAAACAGATGGCAAACTTATTGCCACTGCAAAAAACCAGCCATGCCTTAACGAGAGACTGTCAGTGAAATCTACATTTAACGCAGCCCATTGACTCAAATATTTTACGTCTGAGCTCTCCCTGGTAAGAGAAAGTGTGAACAGGATCCCCTCCCCAGTCTAATATCTTTAGCTTTATTAAATTTTGATTTGATAGTCTTTTCTAAAATCAAAATTCATGTAACATGGAGGAATATTCCATACTTCAACCGGTGTCAGTTTGACGACACCACACATATTCCAGGCCAAAAGTCTCTGGATACCCTTTGTTGCTTGCTCAGAAAACGCCAGGTTTGTAACCGTTAGCGCGTAGGATCTCCTTTTATTATTTTTGCAGTGTTTCATAGTTCAGAGATTTTTTGTGTTTAAAGAAAACTAAATATATTCATATTAAAGTATTGTGATCGATGGTCCTGCTTTTGCGAGTGTAAGTGTATATTAACAAATGAGAGATCTACGTCCTTTTCCAATATGTAGCCTTGAACCTTGATTTTGACAATTACTGCGAAACCAGAAACGCTTGTCTCCCATCAGCACGTTGTTGAAGGAGGGATCAGGATTTTCTGCACCTTCTAGCTCAAAGTTTGAAATTCCCTGCCAGTATACAACCAGAATTCCATCCATTCAATTTCAACATATTGTTTAAATGAGAATCACTATCAAGGTTCATGAGTTGTTGGTCTTTTACATTTTCATTCAGATATTATGGTGCATGGTATTTTCTAAAATACACTGGCGGAAAGGAATATCTAAACACCAAGAAGGGGTTGTGCTAGATTAACGAACGTTGGTAGGCGTGTGTATACATCTGAAAGATGGCGCTGTTTAAAATTTCACGGAGATCGCATTAGCGTGGCGCTAGTAGCGGCCCCATGACTTTACACATCAGGTTTGCTTTAAAATACGTTTGGCTATGAGATTGGACGGAGTGACTGTAAATGAGTCAAGAATGCCTTTACGACGACGAAGGGGCCAGTATCAACAGCACACTGCGGTTGAACGAGTTCGTGTAATAGGGCTTCATGAAGGTGGATTCTTCTTCCGCGCTATTGCCAACGACTTGGCAGGAATGTCTCCACTGTGCATGCGTGCTGGCAGCAGTGGTCACGAGAAGATTCGCTCGCAAGAAGACCGGGCTCCGGACGTCCCCGTGGGAGGACCTCCGTATTCGGCTTATGGCTGTAGCGCAACGGGCTGCGACTTCAGCAGCAATTGGAGCGGTAGTTGGCACCGCAGTGATTCAACGAACTGTTCGAAATTGGTTACTTGAAGGACAGTTCCAAGCCAGACATCCTGTGGCGTGTATTGCACTTACCCCAAAACACCGCCGTCTGCACCTTCAGTGGTGTCAGGCGAGACCTCATTGGAGGATGACGTGGAGGTCCGTTGTGTTTTCCGATGAAAGCTTGTTCTGCGTTGGTACCAGTGATAGTCGTGTGTTGGTTAGAAGGAGGCCAGGTGAGCGCCTGCATTCCAAATGTCTGCGGCGTCAACACCGGAAGTTCTGGTTTGGGAATCAATTTCTTATGACAGCAGGAACACTCTCGTGGTTATCCCACGCACCCTGTCTATAAATGTGTATGTCCGTCTGGTGATTCGACCTGTCGTGCTGCCATTCATGAACAGCATTTCCCCGGGTGTATTCCAACAGGATAATGCACGCCTCCATGCCGCTCTTGTAATCCATACGGTGTCGAAATGTTGCCTTGGCCTGCTAGATTCCACGATCTGTCTCCAGTCGAGCACGTAGGCCTATAGGACATTATTGGACGACAACTCCAGCGTCATCCACAAGCTGCATTAGCCGTCCTTGCATTGACCGACCAAGTGCAACAGGCATGGAACTCTCTCCCACAAGCTGACATCCGGTACCTGTACGACACAATGCATGCACATTTGCATGCCTGCATTCAACAGTCAGGCGAGTACGCCAGTTATTAATGGACCAGCATGACACATTTTCGATGGCTTTACTCGTGCGGATATTAACTTGTAGTCTTGTACCTTTTATCAATTAAATATGTTTACCTTGAAAAAATATATCGCCAATAATTCCGTATTCTACATTCCGAATTTGTGGTGTGTGTGTGTATATTCTTTTCGGCCAGTGTACTTTAAATTAAATTCATGAAAATAATTGCCAAATATTATTAAAAATAAACATGTGTTTCATGTGGAAAAATTTCATTCTTTAGCTGCAGAAGAAATACTGCGCCCTCCTTTTTAACACATAGCATCACAGTTTTAAGTTGCACCCTGTAGTTTGTGAGCCACTGTTATCACTGTTGTCACTGGTCGAATGCAAAAAATATTACTTACATTCACATTCGCAACAGACAGGTACTCACGTACTACTACTACTACTACTACTACTACTACAGTTCCCCGGCTGAGGAATCAGCGTTGTAGCTTTCGGTTTAGAGGGCCCCGGCCGGGTCGGTGATTTTAACCTGAAATGGTTATTTTTCCTGGCTCGGGTACTGGGTGTTTGTACTGTCCTCAAAATTTTTACAACTCACACACCACACACAACACTACCCTTCACTACACAAACAAGCAGTTCCCACACATGGCAGAAGCCACCCGCCCTTGTTAGAGAGCCTGCCGTACAAGGACTGCACCAGGCGAGCAGAACATATCTTCGGATACCGCCCGCAATAATAACCATACGATAAATAAATAAATAAATAAATAAATAAATAAATAAATAAATAAATAAATAAATAAATAAATAAATAAATAAATATAAATATAAATAAATAAATAAATAAATACATAACAAAACTAACCACCACATAAGGTTGGCGTCAGGAAGGATATTCAGCCGTTAAACTGGGCCAGGTCCTCATGTGGGACGCATATTTCACCAGAGACCAATCAGGGTGTGGATACAGCATAATAATAATGAGAATAATAATAATAATAATAATAATAATAATAATAATAATAACAATAAAAAACACCGCTGGCACGACAGTCCTTTACAATCTTGGCTTGCCGAGATAATTTTCATCCTGCAGGATGGTCTCCTGATAGCGAAGTACACGTGTGCTGCG
This sequence comes from Anabrus simplex, assembly GCF_040414725.1. Taxonomy (NCBI): domain Eukaryota; kingdom Metazoa; phylum Arthropoda; class Insecta; order Orthoptera; family Tettigoniidae; genus Anabrus; species Anabrus simplex. Next base: position 874,199,954 of record NC_090265.1, on the reverse strand, counting down.
TTATTATATCGTAAGTGATATTGCTTGTCTTTCTTGAACGGGTCCACTCTCTTTGTGTCAATCAGTTTCCTTTTTGATCTCACTAAGTCTGAGTTAAGTCCGTTCCAGCGCTCAGTTATGATTTAAAATCCCTGGACTGGCCAAGAATCCAACCAGAAGCCTCTGAGTAACAGGCAGTAATGATACCCCTACATTTCAGGGCTACTACTACTACTACTACTACTACTACTACTACTACTACTACTACTATCAGACGAGAATATTCAGAACCTGCACAGGCAACTGCTCTGGTACTGGTATATTCTGCTGTAGTATAATGTTCACCAGTTTAGCACCTTAGTACTCTCACTGGGTGACTCGATATTCACCTCAACGCAACAATGATGATAGTTTCAGGCTTCCTGCGACCTACCCCAATATTATGGCCTCACGCCGTAGGGAATATCCTCCCTCCACTGCTGAGACGCTATTAACCACCAGTTCATGAATGGGAGTATACAGTAATTGCTGTAAGAATTACGGGTTCAAGACACTCTGTTCAACATGCTACCCCTTCGCCTCAAGTCAAGGAAAAAATTCAGAATCATTAACCAGCACGAGATTTAAGATCAATGGTGCATGGAAGGCAACATGGAGGAAATCCCAAACTTCAACCACTATCAGTGTGACGACCTCACACATCTTCCAGGACTTACACTTTGTGACCAAAAGCCTTCGGACACCCCTTTCTGTTTCTTCCAGGCATGCAACCAATAGTATGTAGGACCTCCTCTTGCTGCTATTATGACGTTTAATCTTCGCAGAAGGTTTTCGACTAAGTTCTGATACACTGAAGGTTGAATTTGTTTCCATTCTTTATGAAGCATAGTGAATAGAGGTAGTTATTGCCGAGTTGCTGGGTGAATTGACCTGGCACGCTATTGACGCTCTAGTTCATCCCAAAGACGTTCGACGTGGTTCATGTCGGGGATTTGAGCAGGCCAGTTGAGAACATCAACCTGATTTCCTTCAAACCGCGATGCAGCGGACCTTGCTTTGTTGACAAGGACATTATCATGCTGATACAGAGTAGGTCTAATTCCAAACTATCGCCGCAGTGAGGGAAGAATGCTATCGTCTAAAAATGATTCATAAACAGCCACGTTCATTGTACCATCGACTAGAACTAATGGTTCGAGCCCAAAGCAGGAAAAACAGCCCCTGGCCAACACACCACCCCCATCGAATTTCACAGTTGCCACAACACACTCAGGTGAATACCGTTATCCAGGCATCCGTCAGGTTCACATACGCCCATCTGAGTGTCACAGCATGTAGCGTGACACCATGACTCACCGCCCCATGAAACCGTCTTCCACTGCCCCGGACCAATAATGGCGTTATTAGCACCAATATAAGCGACGTCGTGCATTCTTTCGTGTGGTCAGTGGCTTCCGGATAGGTGCACGATCCTGTAAACAGAGTCTTATTGGTTCTCAACGAATTGTACTTTCACTGACTTTATCTGAAATAGAAGTCCTCTTCAGTAGTTTACAACGACATCTGACGATTTATTCGTACAGTACGCTTTAGAGTCCGGTGGTCCCTATCAGTTAATTTCTCAGGCTTATAAGAGCTCTGATTGGGTTCAGTGCTTCCCTGATTTTTCCACGTCACATGAAATGCGTTCGGTGTGGTTTGTGGAGACTTTAGGCTATATATCATAGGTTACCAAGAGGATCTTGATGCGGATTGAACCGTTGAAGGACTGATGATGCCTCAGCTAAGGCAATACTACACAAATGGGGAATAACCGACTCCCCAGTGTGTGACGGTAGGTATTTACAACAGACTATGAGACAGATTACAGAGGAATGCCCATATATACTGTATTATTCAAAAGCAGTTCACAAAGCGTGAATGACCACAAGGGTCCTTAATTTTTACAATTTAGGCGATATTAATTGAAAATAATTGTACAGAAGTAGAACACTTGATTATTTATCATTTATAAGTAGTATAAGTGATGATTTTAGTTTGTCACCAAATCTTTAAAATTTCTACTATAATGTTTTCCAAAGTTGTGCGCTGGATTCCAAGTATTTTAAATGTTTCCCTCGTTTGCTTAGGTATACTGCATCTGCTTCTAAGTAGCAGACCCAGCAGGGACGAGTTTTCTGGACGAATGTTGTGTCTCACTCAGATATGAGATGCATGGTTCATATGTGCTCTTCTTTTCCTGGTCATCTTCCTTGACCTGGGGTATGACTCTTTCGAACTAGATGGTTGGATCAAGAATAACAGCTTCTCGAGTCTCCCAGTGGATGGCAACAATATCTTCCCTTCTACTGGGCCCCGTGGAAGATATACAGTGTACTTCTTCAAAAACATCACTTCATATCTCTCAGTGAAGAGGCTAAGTTTGCAAGGATGAATTGGTGCTGAGAATAGTAGAGTGGATCAGTCACTGGACAGAACATTTCAGCTTGTTCAAAGATAAATGTGTATTAGCTCGGGCTGTAACTTTGTTGAAGCCACGGGCGCATCCTTTCCACTCCTAGTCCCTTCGTGACACATCGTCGCCTTGTAAGACCTATCTGTGTCGGTGCGACATAAAACAGATTGTAATAAAAATGTGTGTGTGTGTGTGAGCCGGGCTGAGTGGCTCAGACGGTTAAGGCGCTGGCCTTCTAACCCCAACTTGGCAGGTTCTATCCTGGCTCAGTCCGGTGGTATTTGAAGGTGCTCAAATACGACAGCCCCGTGTCGGTAGATTTACTGGCACGTAAAAGAACTCCTGCGGGACTAAATTCTGGCACCTCGGTGTCTCCGAAGACCTTAAAATGTAGTTAGTGGGACGTAAAACAAATAACATTATTATTAATAAAAATGTGTAGCATTGCACCTACATTTTGTAAATAACTGAAATGTATCTGCTCATTACATTATAAATATCTGTTATGTTCCAAACTACTACTATTAGTTTTAATAATGATCCACCTCATCATCATCATCACCATCACAACATTATTACAATTGTTTAATGTTTTAAAGGTACAAAGAATGTTATAATCCCCGCTGTTTATAAAAACCTTCATACACAAAATTGAAATAAGTACTCCGTCCAACCTACCACGGCTCGAAAATCAAAACTCCAGTTACGAGTTACCATTCAATCTAAATACGAGATAGTAGCGGAAGTTTTTGAAGTAGGGGTGACAGCACGTACTGGCTAGTAGCCCACCCGCTTGTGATGGGGCGCGAGAGTAAATTAACAGCTTGGAGGGTCGGCTGCGGTCTAGTCCCGTTGATTATTATTGCCCTCAGAAAAGCGTGAAGTGCTCCTGGCAGGATCGCATGCGCCTAGCTCAACCAAATCAAATTTTACGTCAGTAGAGTAGAGAAAAACACATCCCATCTTCTACATCCCCTAGTGCGTAAAATACTATAATACTACTTCATAATATGTTTAAGTGCATGAGATGATAGTACCATTCTAATATTAGTAATAATATGTAATAATAATAATAATAATAATAATAATAATAATAATAATAATAATAATAATAATAATAATAATAATAATAATAATAATAATAATAATAATAATAATCACCATCATCATCATCATCATCTTGTGCTTTTAGCTACCGTGTGAAAGCTTTGTAATTTGACGCCATTTAGTTGCTTCCTCGTCAAATTCTAGGCCTACTAGATGGAAGGGAAAACTGAATCTCTTTTGTGCGTCTAAGGCTGAATATTAATGTGTTTGGTCGGGTGAATACTAAATGTGTTAACCAAAAATTTATTTTTCTCCCTGTTCAAAAATTCGAGTACCTCTGTTAGGTTTGAAGCCGATATCTTGTGTTTAGAAGGTCGACACTCTACCACTGATCCACAGACGGAGCTATAATAAGAATAAGAATAAGAATAAGAATAAGAATAAGAATAAGAATAAGAATAAGAATAAGAATAAGAATAAGAATAAGAATAAGAATAAGAATAAGAATATTCACAATCGTATGTTAATCGAAATGGACTTTCGACCTCTTAGGTCGTGTTGAATAGATGTTAAGTACATAACAAAAATGGCCAAACCGATTCTAGTGGGATCTGAACACACAGCCTCCCGATTCCACTTTGCTGATTTAATAGAACTACGCAAATTTATATGGCAAAGAGTGTCTTGGACATACTCTTACTAAAGGGTAAGAAAATATTTTATTATCTCCAGGAAGGAGGTTTGAAACATTTTACGCAGATTCTAGCGTAGTAAGCTCTTTGTGTCAGGAAGTCATGGCGTTCACTCAGTCTGCACTAGAAACGAGCTCCATGTAAATTCCTAGACATAAAGATGGTTAGGTAATACCTGATCAATTAGCAACGCGGTTAAAAATGGTCGTCGCCTTTATTTTCTGCTCTCTCACGGTCTATAGCTTGTACGGAGATAACTGTTGATGAACCAACTAACCTTCCCAGATCCTATTAAGCTAGCTGCGAGGTTCACGTCATATAGCTATGAGCTTGCATTCTAGACATGTTGGGTTGAAACCAACGTCGGCAGCCCTGAAGATGTTTTTCCATGGTTTCCCATTTTCACAAAAGTTTCATGATGGCGTTTTAATTCTTTTCGTTCACGGATGTTACTTTCCCAATTCCTGCCTTTCACTTCTTTGTGTCTCCTAAAACCTTCCACATGTTTGTGCAACCTTAAATCACTGAGCTACCCCCAGGTTCAACGTGGGCATTGTGGTAACTATACAGAGGTGTAACAAATTATTAGACCAAAAGGAGAAGACAAAAATTAAATTGCCTTAATTTTTCCCTCACTTGTCTTTCTAATTTGTTACTTGGAACTCCCTTTCAGTCAAATACTCATACTATTTACTAAACTTTGTGAAATACTGTATTATTCGTAATTTTTTAAACATCACGTTGAGATTCAATATTTCTGTTTGGTCGTCTGCTAATCCTATAAAGTCGGTTTGCAAGAGTTCGGATAGTAAACAGTACAATGCACAGTGAATTATACCAGCGCTCAAATAAAGCAAAATATTACAGAACCGCTTCAAGTAATTCCGTTTCATAATATTACACTCAAAAGAGAAATTAAAAATCCTCATCAATGGAATTTCATATTGATAGAAATATCGTTACTGACGTAATTCAAAGAAAATATAACTTGTGTTCTACAAGCTGTGACAATAATGCTTGGTGAACAGTCGTGTACTATCAGCATAGATGAACAATGCACGACAGTGACCTTACTGTCCTTCAAAATAGTCCCCTCCCATAACTATGCACTGCTGAGATCGGCGATACATGTCTTGGAAACTTGGCAGGAAGGCTTCCTTTGGGATGGTGTTCAAAAGCCTCGTCACATTTCGTTGGATGTCAGGAATGTCGTCAAATCTCTTTCCTTTCAAAGCGAGTTTGAGTCGTGGGACCTTTTTTCCGACGAGGGGATCGCGGAGAACGCCATTCATACTTTGGCGTTTCGTTTCAGAGTCGTACCAGAGACACGAGGTTTCATCCTCAGTGACAATACAGTTCAAGAAATTTGATGTCGTATCCGCCGTTTCGACAAAATCCTGTCAAGCCTCTAAACCTGCCTGCTTTTTATCGTCAGTCAAGTGATGTGGCACAAGACGAGAACACGTTTTCCTCTTTCCTAACTTCTGGGTAACGATTTGTTGCACGGATTCACTGTTTATCCCCAGTTCATTCGCTATCACGCGCATAGTTAATCGCCGATCGTTCGTGATTAATGTCCTCACCTTCTCAATGTTTTCGTCACTGACGGCGGTCGCTGGTCTTCCGCTACGGGGGATGTCAAAAACACTTTCCCGGCCTCCTCGAAAACGGGCGAACCACTTGTACACACACTTCAAGGACAGTGCTTGATCTTCATAAACACGTACCAACATCGCATGCGTTTCTTTCGGTGTCTTGCCAAGCTTAAAACAAACTGTACATTGATCTTTTGGTCGTTCATGTTCCTGTTCGCAGTTCAGAACCAACGCACTAAACACGCACTGTGTCACACAGGTCTTACACGGCACACACACGATGCTCGACTGTACAACGTTGGGAGAAGGTGGTTTTTGCAGGTATGTTATAATCTAATATTTATATTTAACTTGTGTGTTCAACAGAATGACAAGCTTTTAAATTACATATAACTGAGTCAGCACTGGAATGTATGGCTTTCTTATTAACAAAAATAAAAAAATGCATAGTTCCTGCCCTTCCGGCAAGCAAATCAGTGTTGAAAACACCCTAGCTACGAATTTCAGATAAATAAAATATAATGAAGTATGAGAATATTCTATTTATTTCTAAAAATTACAATACTTTACTTATTCGTCGTTATCCGGTCGATTAGATTAGCAATGTGCCGTTTGCTATTGCTACCAGCGCTAATGTGAGTCAATGCAGAGTTTCAATTAAACCCTTATAAGTACATTCGCTGTGGACATTTTTAAAAAATCAATGAACGCCTGAGGGTATGGAATCAAGGAACACGTTACAGAAAGGATTATGTTAATAAGTTAATTTGCCTAGAATTTTAATAAAAATAAAACGAGTACAGAAACAAGCGAATTGGACTGTTTCTCCGCAACTGCATTTAGGCCGGAAGAGATTTAAGAAATTTGTTTTTTAGATTTAATAGTCTGAATAGTAGCCTTCGGAACATTGGAATTATGGGGGCGAGCATTATGATGCAACAGGATGACTCTATCCGACGGCATTCCAGAACGTTTCGCAGTTTCGCAGTTTCTGCACAAGTGTCTTCATAGCGTTGCTTCACCAGGAAACGTCTCAAAATTATAAATCTTTCCGGGCCCTTTATCCCTTCACCTTTCTGCACAATTAAAGTCATTGCTCAATTTTGCGTTTTTTGTTATATGGAGGCTCCTACGTTGACAGCTAATAAATGTTTTCAAATAGTGTTGAGTCTAATCGTTTTCGCACCTCTGTAAATATAGTCCTATGCATTATATCGCAATTGCCTGAGTTAATGGAACGGTAGGAAGAAAAGGTTTCCAAAGACTGGCATCCAATTCAATTTCTGGTAATCTACAAAGTTCGCCGCTCACTTTCAGGGAGACAAGTAAGATTTCTACTTATTCTCCTCTGAAAAAAGTTTTAAAATTGCATTTATATTCAATGATCCATTAAAAGCCCTCGCGGAGGAGATTGCTGCATTTATAAGATAAATATGAGACCTCTCGCCGGTTTTATTGCTCTTAAAGTAGCTTCAGCGCTTCTTGAACTTAATGGATCCGGCATAAATTATAGGGCCCTTACTGCAATTGAGCGATATTTACTCACACTTAAGATACATAGCTCAATATGGTGAAGGTTTGTAAACAGAGCTAGGATGTCTCCACACGATTAATAAGAACTAAATGGTTCTCGAAGCAACTCTTATCTATTCCTTTACTGCATTTAATAGTGCAGTATTCAGAACATGACATAATGGACAGAAGCATTAATCAACCAATTCATGAAGTAAAGGAAACGAGAACTTGAATCTACTATACATTATTTCACATATTTTTAAGGAGCGCTCAAATTAAAACAAAACACCCGTTACAACGTGACCATGGAATGGTTTTATTCAAAAGTGGTTAATACAAGCGTCAATACAATTATCCCACTGGGAGACGAGACGATCAATTCAAACTTTGTAAAGAGAGGTAGGTTACTGACGGATCCACAACAGCACCTACTCTTGCACTTCCTCGTCCGAATGAAACCGGTGTCCACGAATGTCCTACTTCAGGTCACCAAAAATGTGAAAATCACAAGGTGAAACTGTACGGCGGATGTTTCCTAAGCAAATAGCCAGATTGGAATTATGGGGGCGAGCATTATCATGCAACAGGATGACTCCATCCGACAGCATTCCAGAGCGTTTTGACTTCATGGCGCGTCGCATTTTCTGCAAAGTGTCTTCATAGCGCTGCACCACCAGAAAACGGACCACACTTCTCTGCTCTTCTTTGCTTGCCTCCATTTCTACAGCTGGGCGAACACACTAGACCGGTCCGCGCACTAACAACTGCGTGTACCTGTGAGTTGTCACTATTCATTTCTCCTACCATAGGGATGGCAGTATCGATACGTAACAACGGTCTTGCCACCTTTCGCACGGAATGTGTGTTACGGTAGGTGTTCGGTGTTCATTTGAATTACCCTTATAGTTTAATGTCTGTCTGTTAGGTCCTCCGCCCAGATGCTGATTGGATCCTCAAATAGCACCACCAAAGGTTATGCAGCTGTAGGAAAACCACAGAAACCAATGGCAGCACCAAAATGAGGCGTACTAGATTAGATGAGGAATGAGGTAGTTTGCCATTGCTTTCCTCGATGGGTCAGACAGTGCTATTGTAGCATGACTGACCCTATGAGCAACAGCCTTCGCAACTCTCAGACGCACTGAATGTGCTCCGAATGATATTACTCAGCACAACCCATACCCCAGCAGATTCCAGGTTGTCACAGCCATGGATGAGACTGGGACTTCAGTGGAAGCTGACCTGAACCAAGAGATGGATGCAAAGTACTGCATCTATCAATAAATGACAGCAGAGAGCATATTTTCATAGGACATTCATGTTCAGAAATGTTACGGGAACTAGATCAAGTTAATAAGGAAGTAACAGACGGATCCCGCTCTCTATATATTTTCTATCTAACATCTGGAATGCACTTCTCTTCCAGTTTCTACTCTCGTGACAATATACCTTGAGTGTAATACAAATCAGCAGATTGGGAAGCACAATCGGCATGATTGGTGGTATCATAGTATCGTTACGTGATCGCTCCGCCTGGTCAATGGCACGGCTGCTCGCTATCACACAGGATGGTCTGCAAGCCTAGTAACAGAGAATAGAGTTGAAACTAAAAACATCAACTGGTGTTTCCTAAAGACGTAATTACAGTATATTAGTAAGAGAACGACAATTTGAGCCTTCGTTGCTGGAGAAGTGTAAGCACATGCCATAAGATCCCCATGACCCATTTGGACAAGCCACCACTTCGATGGAATCATGCTCATTCCATTAGTTTCATTCACACGCATGCGTGTTCTGTCTTAAGATTGTCTGGATGTTTTGAACGGCGTATGTCTTTTAGTGCCGGGAGTGTCCGAGGACATGTTCGGCTCGCCAGGTGCAGGTCTTTCGATGTGACGACTTACGCGTCGTGATGAGGTTGACATGCTGATGAAGACAACACATATACCCATCCCGCGTGCCAGCGAAATTAACCAATAATGGTTAAAATTCTGACCCTGCTGGGAATCGAACCCGGGACCCCTGTGATCAAAGGCCACCACGCTAACCATTTACGATGAAGCCGGACCATGAAGTTAATGACTCTTCTACACAGAAGATCTATGTTGCCATATCCACTGCCTATCGTAATATTAACATTATTGGCAGAACTTGAAATCTGTCCGTTGCTCAAACTACGAGATTCTAAAGTTCTGCCGTTGGTATTCAACTACACTTCACAAGAGAGATCATAGTTCTTCTTATACTGTTTACACGCAGCTACTTTCTGCTGAGATTAGCGAAGAACTGTCACGGCAACATCCTATAGTGCAAACTCTTAGCTGCTGTGCACCACAGCGACACTAGAGGGCCAGTCTATGAAGTTAATGACTCTACTACGTAGAAGATCTATGCTGGCATATCCAGTGTTTATCGTAATAATAAAATTCAATATCAGCTCGCAGTGATGGACTATGAGTTCATGTGATGGGGAGGACAGGTACAATAAAATTAAATGCACATACGTATTAGTTGTACCAAATTAGAGTATAAGTGCAGGTTAACAGATGATAATAATAATGAAGCCACTGTTTACCGCACAAACTTCCGCGTTTACGATTTGAAGGAGCCATACAAGCAGCTCTCGGCATCATTCATCACACGGGCTGTGAGAACAGAATGAGAGTGGCCTCTGCTTATTTTGACTGTCAACAATAGAGGTTTACTGGTTACCATGGTAAAGATGACGTCATGCGCATCCTGGCCGCAAGCGTGCACCATCAATACGATCTCACTTTTAGAGGATTTACACTGTGAAGAAGTGTACGTACCAGTCTACGTACTATTACATTAAATAATCATTCCCATACGAATCATTACCGTAGGCTGGCATTGTACATCTAAGTACAAAGTATCAAGTTCATCTAACTTTGAATAATCATAAAATCAAATCATTAAATGATCACTCCTATAATTGCAGGCGAAGGCTTACCCTAACCCGCAATACATTCTTTACTTAGGTTGCTAAGCGACTAACACTCATTAATATTCTGAAACAGTATATGTGATTTTCATCCTTAGTATACACTTCCTTTGATCACGGAAGAATACTATTCCCTGCTAGATACTCTTTAATACTCTAAACTTCCCCAGCTTCCAAATATATTCAACGGATGGCAAAGCGTTCCTAATAACTTACATGATGCTAAGAGGAAAAAGTCTAAGTACAAACAGACCCCATCATGACATACGCCTTAGACATTATCCGGTAACACCTATCGAAGGATAACATACGTACATTAGAAAGAGTGAAGGCCATGCATCTTAAAGGGGCCCATAGACGTGCAATATTATTGCACAATATCGGGGTTTGTGCAATATAATTGAAAGTGTATATTTAATATTGAGGGGTTGTGAAATATATTGTACGAAATCAAAAGAGTTTGAAATATATTGCGCAAATCACTAAATACTGTTTCGTGTGTTGGCAATATTGTGCAATATCGCGTCCTCCCGCCAGTTGGTATCAACAAGTGGGGGAGAACGTATCGTGATGGCAGACAAAGAGGCTGTGAAAAAGTTTATATTGGAGCTTATTGAAGACTTCCGTCTCTATGGGACGTTAAGAGCAAAGATTACAGTAATCGCGTTAAAAAAGGTGAACAGAACGAGGTGCTTATTAAGAAATATCGCGAAAAATACCCGAACGCCGACAAGCAAGAAGTTATTTGTTTAAACAAATCAGTTCTCTACGTACAAACTTTCAGAAGGAAGTGAAGCGGCATCGTGATGCAGAAAATAGTGTTCACCAAACAAAATAGTACGACATGGACTCACTATATATTGCCACGCATATTGTAAGTCTATGACCGCTTTTGCACAATGTATTGCACAACCAGCAATATTATCTCCACACGATTCTATTTATTGCACAAACCCGATTGTCGTGCAATAATATTTTATGTCTGTGGGCAGCTAACAATATATTGTACAATCCATTTTGCGCAATAATATTGCACGTCTATGGGCCCCTTAAGAATGTTCTCTGCCTGCCACAAAAACGCTCCTTCGAGACTAACCTATGAGCTCACAAGTCAATCGTTCTATACAGAAGAACTGAAAATAAAACTTGCATTGCCTTTTATGACGCAATACAAAGCTTTACATCACGAACTGCAGGGCAGAAAAACGTATAAATGGATGGATTTTTACCAGACAGACAGCATGATGACGTCAGAATGGTCGGATTCTGACTACTAACTGCGGCATACCGTAACGAGCTTCTTATGAAATGTTAATAAAACCAGTCTTAAGGACGGGCAAACTAATATGAATACGACATACATATCATGACGAGTGATCTACCTATATACTCGTTGGCTGAATGGCCAGCGTACTGGCCTTCGGTTCAGAGGGTCCCGGGTTCGATTCCCGGCCGGGTCGCGGATTTTAACCTTAATTGGTTAATTCCAATGGCACGGGGGCTGGGTGTATGTGTTGTCTTCATCATCATTTCGTCCTCATCACGACGCGCAGGTCGCCTACGGGAGTCAAATCGAAAGACCTGCACCTGGCGAGCCGAACATGTCCTCGGACACTCCTGGCACTAAAAGCCATACGCCACTTCATCTACCTATATATAGCGGAGAAACTGTCCTTGATGCGGTACAGGTGTGTTCCCTCGCTGAGTCGGAGGGAAAAACCAACCCTGGAGGGTAAAGAGATTAAGAAAGAAAGAAAGATGCTGCGGAGCAGCATGGGTCCTAAAGCCATTAATTTATTGTTAGCTACGCGCGAGGAATCCAAACAAAAGGGTATGAAATTTGACTGTGAACTCCTGATAGGAAAAAAATGATGTCCTCAGGTGTTTCACAGGAAATTCTTTGTGCTTCTGAAGTAGAGAACAGGTAAAAGAGGCCAGGCCTCCGCTCAAAAAACGCCCCTATTAGTTAACCGTGTATTATTGCGGTTTATTTGTCATTAGACAAGAGTAAAATTGAACGTCAAAATTGACGCGTTAACTGTATAAATGTCACCTAATCGAAATGCATGTGCCAGTATTGCCGAAGGCAGTGGTTTCCCCGCGAAATCTAGCTTCTTAAAGAGTAATAAATCTGTGTGGCTATTGATAGCCTGGTGTAGCCCGTGTACGGCAGACCCTCCGACGAGGGAGGATGGCATCTGCCGCGTGTGAGTAACTAGGTATTAGTGTGGTGGAGGATAGTGTTTTGTGTGGTGTATGAGTTGCAAGGGTGTTGGGTACAACTCAAATACCAGGTACACGAGTGAGGGGAATTAACCATGGAAGGTTAAAATCCACGACCCGGCCGGAAATCAAACCCTGGGCCCTCTGAACCGAAATTCACTATGATGACAATTCAACCAAGGGACCGGGTGATTGAAGAGTGTGACAGCGGGAAAAATTTTTCACTCAGCGGTAAGTGAGCAAAAGAGGATTTTGAGCGTTCAGTTGACGAACGATACAACTATCATCTTCGGATTGTTATCACTTGTATTTTGCGTGGAGGTGTTGATGTATTACTTTTCAATAAATTAAGGGAACTTAATAACATGTACTGATGCTGGAATGACCTGATTACCACTTGGTACAATTTATCTAAATTCATTTGTAATGCGTAGTAAATAGTGTAGTGTTTAGTGTCTTTTTACGTATACCATTATATATTTTATAAGAACATTAGTGAAGTTATTCACTCTCTTTAGGTTAGCTAATTGCAGTAAGGTTTTGTTCTTACATTTCACATTAGGATATAGTTATAAATTTTATCGATTGTTTGAAGAACTTCATTATTGCTTAGTTTACTGTAGGTTAGTAGGGATTAATGTGCTTCTTTAAAGTGTATTTTTCACGTATTATTTCTTATAATTGACAGCCTCGAAGTGTCATAACAAGTGCATTATTGGATGTTCTTATTGTCATTTGTTGTCACTTCATAGTATCTTGCATAATAATTTTACGTTTGTATTTTAGCATTTTGTGTATGCATGTTACCTCTCTGACGTTAATTTTCAAAGCCCGGGATATTTCTATTACCTTCCTCGCTAATTCTACCACTTTGTTTTCGTGTTTCATAATATTGACATATCCCCAAAGTAATGTAATGTAATGTAATGTAATGTAATGTAATGTAAGTGCTGGCATGCCTTAATATAAAGCTCTGTTTGAAATCATGACATTTCCAAGTGAACCTTACATTCGGTGATTCATTCAGCTGATGTGGCTGGCATTTGGTTATACTGCGCGTAAACAAAGTCAGTCGTCACTTGTTTTACACTATCGAAAAGTCAAGTAAAAACTAGATCTAGATAAACTATAGTTATGATCGTTTGATGATAGCAAAGGGCAAAGTGTTTTTACAAAGAAGCCTCTTCTCATCGTACTCCAGAAAACCAATTACATCTTGGCAATATAATCAGCTAATTTTTAACTCAACACGTTGGCAGCACTGACTAGCACACGGTAGTTGTGGTCATATGATGATGATGATGATTATTATTATTATTGTTATTATTTTGCTAGGGGCTTTACGTCGCACCGACACAGATAGGTCTTATGGCGACGATGGGATAGGAAAGGCCTAGGAGTTGGAAGGAAGCGACCGTGGCCTTAATCAAGGTACAGCCCCAGCATTTGCCTGGTGTGAAAATGGGAAACCACGGAAAACCATCTTCGGGGCTGCCGATAGTGGGATTCGAACCTACTATCTCCAGGATGCAAGCTCACAGCCGCGCGCCTCTACGCGCACGGCCAATTCGCCCGGTATTATTATTATTATTATTATTATTATTATTATTATTATTATTATTATTATTATTATTATTATTATTATTATTATGCGATATAAAATACACGTAAAGGAGTAAAGACACCTGTCAACAACGAATTGGAATTGCTGTATAACCGAGATTAAATATTAGGCACGCGTGAGTAATTCACCTTCCGAAGCTTGTGAGGTCATCCTACGCCAGTTACGGTTAACAAGCAAAATTAATGAGCACTTATTGTGCTGAACAGTAAACACCTGTTAGCAGTGGAACGTGATCCGTCCTTGTTTGCAGGAGCAAGGTGTGCTGTGGAGAACACCTCGTACCACTGCTCAGGTTGGGAAACGTGATAATAGGGGAACGCATGCAAACAGACGAGATCTGTTATTGCGATAGAAGTAATTTTTCATATAGATCACTCTCATAAGGTCTATTGTATGATTTCATTTACGTTCTAATTTCTTAATTAAATGCCCTTAATTACTGAGCTAACTCTAAAACAAAACTTGTGGCACGTATAGTCCAGCAAGGACCTTGTCCTACAATGGTGATTGACGCCCACCTTTAGATATTGAAATGTCATTCATACAACGTGACCACTTTGTTATAACTTAGTATTTTGACAGGGTCCGTTGCCCCTTGTATCACACATTTACTCTGTTGAATTCCAGAGGCTACAGATCTTAGTCTCGAATAAAATCTGTTGTGACATTTGGAGGGTTTGGGTCGTTAGTATGGCTCCAAGAGTGGAGATATCCACACGAAAAACGTGCTGCAATTGTAGGCTCACATAATCCTGTTAATCAATTTTTCAATCTGCGAAACAATATGGTGTTATTATAGGGAGAGTGGAATACACCCAAGACAACTGGAATTAATGCGAACTTATCATGACCAGGTCAACCTCATTAAACAACTGAAGGTGACTATAAATTCATCAGAATTACCGCTGAGAGAAACAGATTGAAAACTGTGCTACAAATACGCGCTCACAGGTGAATCAAAGTCTTTGGTCAGGAGTATACGTTTTCGCCCCCGTGAAAGAGAAAGGATAGAGCAGCAGTTTATTTTACCTACAGTCAAACAAAGTGAAGTTCCTATAATGTTTTAGGGATACTTTTCTGAAGGTAGAGTTGGAGACACAGTGGAAATAGAAGGACGTATGAAACGGAAATTATGCCACCACATATTTCAGTATCATACAGTAGCATGTGGATTGCTCCTAATCGCGAAAATGTTTACTTTTCTTACGGATAATAGCCTAAAAATTGGTCAGCGTATTGCGTGATATACGTTGTATCAAAGGATACAACCGAACGTTCTGACAGGTATGGACTGGTCGTTACATAACCCGTATTTAAATCTCTTTAAAATGTTATGGGATGAAGCGGACAGGCGCATGTGGAAAGTTCTTATAGGCTATCACGCATGGAACATCTCTGAAACGTTGTTCAAGGTATGCGGACTAATCTAGAACAGAAATATCTACAAGAATTTATAAAACGCTTGCCTCGAGTTCATAGATAATACTTAAATCCAAAGAAGGATGCTTCAGCGAAAAAAAATAGATTTTTCTGGTTGTATTGTATGTGTTTAAGTTTATAGGATTATAATTTTGAAAAAGTGAAATTCTTGTCGTGTTCTTATTTGAAACACCACATAATTCTTATGGTGCACTGAAATTAGCCTTTCTAGCTTTAACCTTCATCATTTAAGTTCAGCCTGGATGTTTTAGGAATGGTGTTCAGTTATTCGTGTTTACAATGACAGTGTTCTTCCAATAAGTGAGGATTGTTCCGTGATATATTTTCTGTATGTAAAAACTGAATTTTCTGTGGAGACACAAGCTAATTTACGGCTAGTAATAGTAGAGATCTGTACGTTCAAATGAACTTTACAATCATCAACAGAACACCGGCAAAAATGACACACGATTTATTGTATGTCGATGTGTGATAATACGATAATTGTACGGTGTGTCCTTCTGCAGGTGTTGGAAACAGAAACACTTTGCGGCATAGGATATTGTGCGTGCATCGAGTAAGCAAAATGTAAACAGACGAATTAAGAATGCTCAGTGGATACTACACTCACTTTTCTTACGATCTATTGAGAGTAGGGTGAAATGGAGGAGACTGGCACAGGGGCTAATGAGCAGTGCTACTCAACTGCACCTCAGCCTGCACCCCAACTTGCTGAGGATCTAGTGAAGATCAGGTGAGGATCAAGTGAGGTACAGGCTGAGGGGTATTTGAAGTGCAAATTGAGGTGCACTGCTCATGAGCCCTTGCTCATTAGCAACCGATCATTAGCCCATGCTCATTAGCCTTGAAGATTAGCCCTTGCTCATTAGCCCCTGTGTTTTTTTGTTATTTGCTTTACGTCGCACCGACACAGATAGGTCTTATGGCGACGATAGCCCCTGTGTTAGCTTCCCCCATTTTACCCTACTATATATAGATACGTTATGTGTTACAGTTACCTGTAGGCCTACCGTTAATTGTCCTAGTAAGACCCAACTTTATTTTCTGGAATACGTTACGATGCAAACTAAGTAATTCAAGGATTGTCAGGTATCTTCTGCAATGCAATTTACATCAAGTTTTAGGATTTCAGGATCTCCTCCTATTTATGCAACTCGTTCTACCCAACTGTTAGTCCAGTAGACTATGTATATTACTAAAATTATTGGGCTACTGCCGTCATGAACCGTAGTCCTAGTTTCAAACAGTCGTTACTAACATTTGAGATACATTTCATTATAAATCGTTGATAGAGAAATCTCACAAATGTAACTCTGACGAGTCAGCATGCAGGCCTAAATATGCTATATATAATTGGAACATACCAGGTGTATGCATAATTCTTCTCCGGTTTCACTAAGAGATGGCGCCAGCGAACAGTATCCAGCGCATGAATTTGGCACATACGTCAGTTTGTTCGTCCGGCATTAACCTAGCCACACACACAAGTTGAGTCCGCCAAACACCAGCGTCTGTGTTATATCGTTCAGTGATCATGTCGACGTTTGTGACTTAAAAGTAACATTTTCGGCATGTATTACTTTTATTATTTATGTACTGGGTGGTACACCTCAACTCCGCACATTTAAAAGAAGCGCCTTAACCCTAGAGCACAAACCCTAATTTGGTAGTACATAAACACAAACCCTCGTCAAATTTACGACTATTTATTTCCATGATGATAAAATTTTATTGCACACAAAATGTAATGTAAGAAGCATGTATCAACACGTAAATTATTGTACAGAGTGTTAACTCCTAGTTTTTCAAGTTCCTGGTGTCTCATTTACAGCAGTTAGTGCAAAGATTTGCTCTGTGTTACTTGCGATGCGCGCGGTGACATTCGCTGCAGTATGTTGTCGTCATTCGCCTTTTCTGAGCAGGACAGATGTGACAAATAGTTCTCTTGCCAGTAATAACCAATCCTTTACGTTGGGTAGATGAACTATCACTTAGAATACCCTGTATAATTTCTCGTAGATGTGTTTGTAAGCTCGGTTTTTCCAGTCCCTTTGCCATCCATGGCTTGGTGAGTTCTTCACTTAGACTATGAGAAAGTCTTTTCTCAGCAACTTGCGGCCAAAATAAGGGCACGCGTTACTTACCAGTATGTGTATGAAAAGGTCTGTGATTCTAAATACTTATTTCATTCAGAATAGCGCTTTAATGTAACTTTGTTACAGAATTTACCTTTCTAAGTTTAGCATACGTAGTCACAAATCGTCGTAAATTTTACGACGCAACAGTCTTTAATTTGAAATCAACAGACTCACGCTAACAATGCACGCACACTGACGAAGCTCGTGGTATTGTAGGAAGCTACCGAGTAGGACAGCAACGTGGCGCGAAAAGCCTAGCAGATAGAGCCGTGTTGCCAAGTATGCGTCTTAAAAATTACGAGGATTTGTGTTCTAGGGTTAAAGAACGCTATCTCTCATACTAAACGTGAAACAGCTACTGCATGAAGTTGCGACATTAATCTGAAGATGCAAGTTATAAATCACAGAGTAATGTGCGATTTTGAAGTTGCCTAAACTGACTGGATTTATTTGTTTTGTGTTTGTTTACTTCTAGCCCTTTCAGACCGGAAAGAAAACTGGAGGTGTGAATTTTTGTTTGTACGTCAAGAACTGACTAAAATGCTCCTCAATACACATATTAATAGTTTATTTTACAAAATAAAAACTAACATCCGAAAAACAGGACCCACACAATTGTGCGTATCAAAATTCAAAACCTCGTTGTATCACGTACGATGGTGTAGCTTCAAAATTTACGTTCACTAACCAATGTACACACTTCATTGAATATATTCCGGTATTCAGTAAAGCTTTTAGATTAATATAAACGCAGTAAATAAATACTTACTTTCGGCACTACTGCTTCCTGCCATCTCGCCGATCAACTGTGCTTTTTAAACTCTTCTTCCTTCGCCCTGGCGGTCAAGCGCATACTAAAATCAATTGAAATACACGCCACGTGTCCTGCACAATCACTGGAGTCCGGTGTAGCGCCGAGAAAACATCAAATACGGTCAGGGATAACTAAAATACGAACCCGCACAATTGTGCGTACTCGGTCTGAAAGGGCTAGAAGTTTGAACTTTTCTCCATAGATGTCCTTACAAAAACTGTGATTATGCATTCAGGTGCACGGTGGAAGAACCAGTGATTTAAAATAGTTTTGTGTTATTAGGTTTTCACAACTAAACTAACTTTCATTTATTGCTATATTTCAAGGTTTGCAAAACTTCCTTCTAATTCCGCCAGCTTTTGAATCTGGCCAATCACAAATTTTCTGTAATTATTTTTCAGCCAATAACAGGCTTCTTATACTTTTTGTTTGGCCAATAAAAATGAGAGGGTGTGTCCGGATTTAGTCCAGAACCCTCTCGAATCATCACCTCGGGTATATAAGCTGCGGGTTTTCCAGCTACCTTGTCTCATTGATCGTCGTCTTACTGAGAGTGTGTGTGTTAAGACAGAAGGCGGAGCGCCTCATTCCTCGCCAGTCAGTTCAACAGACCAGGTAATGGCCACCATCCTTATACTTCTGTAACTAACTCCGCAGACTTACACGAGGGGAAGTTTCTAATTTATAACTATGTAATTATCTGTTTTCTAAAATGTAAACCTTTTTTCGGCTAATGTAATATTTCATAAAGACTTAAATTGTATATCGGGGATAGAGAGTGCGTTACCCTCTCGAGTTCCTCTTCAATTTATCTTGAGGTGACTACGATTTTTTAACTGTTTCTACTTTCTGTAAAGCATTAAATTAACCTTCATTCTAGTCACCTCAGTGGTTTGGGATTAGCCTCTGCATCATCGGGCCGCGAACCCAATCAGGGTTTTATACTTAATTTTCTAAGAGCGCAAGTGTACACCTCCATACATTCTGTGTTCGGGCCTGTAATTTAACCTGTTCTTCTCTCCATGAAGGCCCAGTAGTTTTGGTAATAGATACCGCTGTGTACAAATTGTAAATTATAGTTTGGGCCTAGAGAGGCCAGAAATTTGTAAGATTTTTTTGGTGTAATATTGCCTTGAGTGGGCTGTAAGAAATTGGGAGCGTTGTCTCCTTGGTTAAAGTTGGAGAGAATGTAAGCTCTTTTCTGTGATCGCTAATTTTACTGTAATATTGAGGGGTGCCTCTGGAAGGCTGTAACTGTGTATCGGTCGGAGCAAGGTGCTCTGTCTTGGGAGATTCTCTCCTTATCTATGTAAATGCAACATTGGCGGCATTGTAATTTAGTAAATTAGGGGCTTGAAGCCCAAACGTCTTAAATTCCCTATTCTGGTATCTAAATTGTCATTGTATCTGATACATTTGGTTTCCTTCACTAAGTGAAGACTTTGTTAAGTCGTGAGATTTGAAAAGAAATAGAACCTTTATTTTAAAACTTTATATGAATTTTGATATCGTAGGTAGACCCATTCAAGCCCGCACCTTCTTTCACCTCTCTGTGATCCACAAAAACACAGTAACAATTTAATCAAAATAAATAGGCTATGGAAAGTCATCGTTTGCTGGTAGAAACTTATGCTGAACATGTTCCATCCATTAGAATTTGTGAGACATGTTTTCGAGAATTTAAACGTGGTGATTTCAATGTGAAATATGCACGGTCTGGTACAGTAGACCACAAAAGTGGTATTGTGTATTATGAACTCTTGAAGCCCGGCGAAACCGTAAATGCACGACGATATAGCAAATAATTGATTAATTAAAAATCATTCATTGATCAAAAGACGACTGGAATGGTCCAGAAGACATGGCAAAGTGATTTTGTTACACGACAATGCACCGTCTCACACAGTAAAACCAGTGAGAAATACCTTGAAATCTCTTGGATGGGACATCCTTCCACACCCGCTGTACTGGCCCGACGTGGCGCCATCTACCACCTCTTCGCATCAATGGGGCACGCGCTCGCGGAGCAGCACTTCACCAAGTTCTAGGAAGGTGGAAAATGGCTCGACGAATGGTTTGCCGCAAAAGACAAGCAGTTTTTCCGGCAAGGTGTTCATAACTTACCTGAAAGATGGGCGAAGTGTGTAGAAGACGATGATAAATATTCTGAATAAATAAGAAATGAATTTCACTTGAAAATCACGTGTTTCCTTTACAACAAAAATCGGAAAAAAACTCATGCGTACACCTGGTAACTTCTTACGGCCTGAAGGAAACTGATTGTAGTTTAACACTAACATACCGTTTGACCTGTTATTAGTTTCAAACACAACACAGTTATTATAATATGTACCTTGAAGTCTGTTTGCTTGAAGCTCGTACTTCACTCATGTTGTGATCGCTTTATCCTAAAAAATCAACATTTTATCCCAGTGCATCAACATTTAAAGTTAAGACATACTTGAAAATGTTTTGAGCGGTCGTCAGATGAGCTTAAGTATGGAGAACGCTCATGCACCTTCACAGGCTATGATAGGTTTCAAGTTTTCATGGGTGACGTACGAATAAGTAAATATTAATAATTTACTTGCACTATATTTCGTCATCTTTTTTTTAAATATATGGGAATGTTTACTCAATTATAATATACATAGGGTTTCAGTAAGAGTCCATAATTATATGCATTATTTTGCCCAAAATAATACCATTAGCGAAGAATATTCCTTCGATTATTAAAAACACTATGTCTTACCTTTCAACCACTCACCTTTCCTTAAAGAATACGGAAAGTAAAAACATTAATAGAAACTTAACGCTAGCATTACGCTCTTTTATTAATATCAGGTACAACACAATTACTATAATATGTATGTTGGAGTCTGTTAGCATGATTCTACGATCTCGTATTTTGAACTCATTATCAGCTGTGAAATGAACTTTGAAACACAAGGCGAAGGGGAAGATGAAAGGAGACGTGCAAATTAGCAAAAAGAACCAAGAACGAAGTGACTGTGAAATCTATTCGTGAGGAGATTAACTCCCGCAACTGAAAGAAGACGATCTAATTAGACAAGTGCAGGCCTTGCTCCACGTTATAACTTGTTAAGGTGGTGTAGAAAACCGAACACTAACTAGAATAAATCCACTTACAGTATAATTATATCTGCTTCACTAGAGAAATTATATCAATATGTGTAACAATGTCATATATTTCAATAATTTTAGAATTTATAATGTAATCCTGAGCTTCAGGTTCGATTACTGACCAGGCCGGGGATTTTGATTGGATATGATTAATTACTCTCGCTTGGTGACTTGGTCTTTGTTGTTATCTTATTACTCTTCTCCTCATCTACACACAACATATCGCACTACCAACAAGCACAGAATCAAGCAATAGTGAATATATCCTTCCGCATAGGATTGCCGTTAGGAAGGGCATCCAATCGCAAAACTGGGTCAAATAATATCAAGTGCCGACCAGAAAAAATGGATAAAATACAATGAGAAATAATATTACTCGTTTTACTTCCTATTTATTATATTTACGTTACTTAAAGACGTCGAACTGCTGGTAACTTCGTCCTGCGGGAGCTCCTTTAGGTGCTGGTAAATCTAGCGAAGCGAGGGTGCCGTAGTTTTAAAACCTAGAAATACTACTACCGGTTGATTTGGCCGTGCGGTTACGGACGCGCAGCTGTGAAATTGCATCCGGGAGATAGTGGGTTCGAGGTCCACTGTCGGCAACCCTGAAGGTGGTTTTCCGTGGTTTCCCATTTTCACACCAGGCAAATGCTGAGGCTGTACCTTAATTAAGGCCACGGCTGCTTCCTTCCCACTCCTAGCCCTTTCCTACGCCATCGTCGCCATAAGACCTATCTGGGTCGGTGCGACGTAAAACCAATTGTAAAAAGAAGGAAATACTACCGGACAAAGATGGGTTGTAAACCACCACCTTGGACTCTGTAAGCTAGCATTTTCCGCCTGATCCATTCAGCCCTGTATCAATCGTGCCCACAGTAACAAGGAAATGCACTGTTTAATTTTCTGTCATCTCTGTCCGTATGTATGTATGCACGGGCATCACAAGAAAATGGATGACGGGGGGGGGGGGGGGTTAATGAAAATCTGTATGCAAAGTCGAGGAATGGGGTACTACAATCTAATTCAGAAACTAATTTATTCACGCTGAGAAAATTGTAATTTAGGGGAAGGCCTAATCCCAGTAACTACTTTTATGGGTTTTGGAGACGCCTAGGTGCTTGAATTTAGTCCCGCAGGAGCTCTTTTACGTGCCTGTAAATCTACCGACACGAGGCTAACGTATTTGAGCACCTTCAAATACCACGGGACTCAGTCAGGATCGAACCTGCCAAAGGGAATCAGAAGGCCAGCTGCTCAACCGTCTGAGACACTCAGTCCGGCAATACTACTGTAAGATTCAGCAGAATATTAAACCTCACGCGTGTCAACTTACCTTTGCTGAATGTTAATATCCTCACTTGCCACATGAATCTGTATATCGTCACATCACACATTCTGTCGAGAAAGTTTTTCCAACGCTCCATTTCTTCATGTTTCTAACTTCACCGTCGCGTCTCTTCAACATTCAAAGTGGAAAAGTTGGAGAAATACTCTTCTTCCCTCTTTCTCTCTTATGAATCTGCTTCAAATTACATTGAAAAGTTCAGTTCACGGCTTCTTATCAGCAATAATGAGACGAACAAAATTTCTCCTCTAATATCTTCAGAAAAGGAGATAAAAATCCGAGTCGTGATTGGGTCACTTGTATTAGAGATGAATTCTCGCAAATGATCCTCCTACAACCTAGCCTCATTTGTGATTAATAATGTTGATGTGAAAGGTCTTATGATTGCATACAGGATGAGAGACTTCGAGGAGATCCCCAGGATAGAAAATAGAGATCTATAGTCTGTAACCCGTCATGGGGGTTATATGCATATATAGATATATCTATAATAATACCGCCGAGGGAAATCACAAAGTATCGGTGACACCGAGTAGTTTCAATCGGTAGGTAGTAATATTATGCAGCGAGTTAAACGCCAAATTGAGAATGGAGGCCGTGGTTAAAAAAAAGATCTCCAATAAGCATTCCAGAGTAACAACAGATAGCGCATTGGAAACCATGCTAGATAATATTAGAAAATTAAAAGAAAATGTGAGGAGAAATAAGGGACATGACGGGTGAAAATAGATGAGAAACCAAGATAAAATTTGGAAACATATATTAGAATAATAAATCAAAACTCAAACAATTTACATGAAAGGAGAACTGTACAAATATGCAATTTTCCCAACCACATACACAAAATACAGTTTCATTATAGTAAAATAAGGTATCCAAGAGAAAGAAAGCAAATGAGAGAGAATAGCGCAGGAATGGAAAGGGACGAACAAGGAAAGGATAAATATAGCTGTAAAAAGAGAAACCCAGAACAACGAGAAAAAGGGGATGTTTACAGGTACCAAATTCGAGTATGCCAGCAGGAAATCTTCTGAGCAAAATCTAAATGCTATATGCAAGTCACAACCACTTCCGTTATCACTCGATTGACACAAAGCAACGTAGTTCTACAGGAGAATAATCACAATATACTTCAAGTGAACCAGTTTCACAACATTCAGAAACTCAAATGGCGAAGCACTGAACGGGTAGAAGTGTGTATACAGTAGGAGTCGCACAGTTGCCAATACACCACACGCACATTTAGAAAGAAAGTCGTTACTAGGTTCGTCAATGAAAAGTTTAAATACAAAAAAGACAAGTGAAACGTCGGCCTGGAAATGCCATACTCCCAGTCAGAATTTGCAAGGAAAGTATCTCCCAATGCAACTAAAGGTATTTACAGCAAAGAAATCAGTTTGTCATACCTCATCGTGAACCAAATTGCACTGACTGCGCGAAAATGGAGACTTCTGGGCACATGTCCCTAAGGACGGAGTTGACTTTGTATTTTGCTCCCTCCACACAGGCCAAAGTCCATCTCAATACATTCAGAGGAAGGCCGGGTATTTATAGTGTGGAATAATGAGAAATATGTCTGGAAGATTCCAGAGGTTAGTGGAGCATGCGTGACAAACCAGGCGATGTCACATGACGTCAGGCGGCGAAAAGGAAGTTAGTTTATCGTAGATCGTAAAGGTGGATAGAGCAGAGTTCATGCAAGGTATGATGTGTGCAAATTCACATAAGTATGTAAGTTCCAGTTGGAGAGAAAATGCGGTTTATATCATGATGAGGGTAAGTCCATATTAATAGTAGAAAAGGGTTATGTGCGTGGCGAAGTTCATAACTGTAGTTGCCGGTGAAGTGAGGAGTCCGTTACAAGTCCAAATACTTAAAATACATCCTGCTTGGGAATCGCCGGCGGAAGAGGTGAGAGGCAAGTGAGGGGCGCTGCCTCGCCTCGCATCCTTTCTGCCCAGTATTCGACTACACATCGTGCTAAGCTGACGTTAGAGCAAGTCACGAGCTGACTGACAGCTCCGCGTGCATGAGAGAGAGAACTGTTACTAGCGCTAGCCCGGAACGTTATCAGATAGCGCAAGCCTGGAGGGGCATACATTATATGTTCATAACTACTGTACTCCGCGCTATACACGCATATAAACAAAATAGGCTCGAATAAATAAATAAATAAATAAATAAATAAATAAATAAATAAATAAATAAATAAATAAATAAATAAATAAATAAACTAATTAATTAAATTAATTAATTAAATAAAAATAGCCTTAAAATCCCCTAAGGGGATGCAGGGACAGTGCTTAGTTTAACTCATTAGGTCAACAGGTCCTGAGGAGAATTATTTTATTGGTTATTTCCTAGTTTGTTACGTGAAAAAGTATTATTGCGTGTAGTACAGTGGTGTAGTCTCACCTCCGACTGGGTGCAATGGTGTCTTTCTAGGTCAACACTTCGCGAAAACTTATTATTACATCCTTGACACTTGTCCAGTTTTCATATAGGTACAAACGTAATTAAATGTGTTCAACACGGCGTTTGCGTAAAATGCGCCAACACCATGCTTTATAATCGCCGTGCAATAGAAGAATAAGTAAATACTTTAAAGGTTGTCATAAAATATGATGTATAAAGTAACAGGCATTAACTTCTATAGAGCCTTAACATGCTCAATAATGACGAGTGCTATGCCGCTTCTATACAGCTTCTGCATCAAAACGTCATGCGTTTATAAACTTATAACAAAAGAAAACAGGCTTCGATAAAAGTAGCATCTCCCGAACTAGCCGTGTTGATACAAATACAAACACACACTAACAAATTACTGTGGCATAAGGATTGGTATAGTAATATAGATTTATGTTTGAACCATTACGTGTGGACCGGAAACAGGTAACTGGACCCTGTCATAAGCAGGCGCGCACAGTCCTGAGTCAACAACGTAGGAAATACCACGGAGAAATACAACCCGACTTGAATCCACGCGCACTGGTATTTCCAGCATGGGCACTGCGCTTACGGCGGGGCAAGGTTTGACACCCGCGCATTAGACTGTGTTGCGGTGGATGATTGACAGCACGGTCTATTGACCGGCTCCTTGCTTACGAGATGTGTACACAACGGCTGAGTACAATATGTCAACAAGCGGGAGATCGCGGTAAGCAGACCTCCTACCTTACCTGTATCATCACACCCCGCCGGTCACTCAGAAGGAGGCTTAATCAATTATTTGCATAGGATATGGCACTTATTCCTCCTCCGATTGTCTCCCGATTTAGGTAATATGGACCGCTTTGGAAATACTGTGAGAATGTATTTTCAGTAGTAGTATTATTCCGAACTGTAGTCCTGTTATGGATCATGGACTAGTAAAGGTGAAGGAACTTCGAGTGGGAAAGAGGGTGAATATTAGTTGCACGCGTCGTTGACGGAACTGCCATTTAGAATGTGCATGGTTACATATCATTTGACCACTCACGTTATTGCTCAACCGATTTTTATGACCGGATGCCCCTCCTGATGGCGGCCTTATCGTAAGAATTAATGAAATGAACTGAATGGCATGATGGCAGGCAGGGAGAGGGTGAAACGCGTGCTGACACATAACCTTTTCCTGTCGAATAGTATCAAGGGGTCTGCTCAAGGTTTAAAGTCCAGATCCGACGGACGAATCACCATCAACAGCGTCATATGTCCTCACTCCATGTGAACACTAGGGAAAGATTTGGAACTGAATCTAGACACCCAGAACACAATCTAGTGATTAGGAAATTGTATACCACCACCTCTCCTATTCTGTCAGCCATCATAAAGATGGTTAAAACTTTCCGTGGCTAAGGGGACTTAGTAAAACCGGGTAACCTCAATGTCAGACCATACAGACTTGACACTTCAACAATCATGGCCACCAGACGATTTCCCTTATTTTTCACTGTGTACGAAAGAAGTTAGAACAAACATAGTTTGTAAATTATATTCTAAATTTTTCCACGAATAATTTTGCAGTGAAACCAACCGAAAAAGAGATACATCGAGTTTTATGTTACAGTCCCACTCAGAAGCTTTCTCTTGCTAAGTATTTTTGAACAATTTATAGTTAAGATCTCACCAAGTTTCATAAAAAAATCCCTCGATCCATTTTCTCATGATGCTGTAAGAGAACCCGATGTAGGCTAATACTTGTCTAGTCTGTATTAAAACCACCGATGAGGGTAATATTAAAATTATAGGCAGAAAGACGATTCCATTTATAAGTTATACACTAATTTCCTCTACCCGAGGGGGTGCAGCTCATTTCAGGCCCATCCCCAATGAAGGAAAACTGCATGTACCTAGTGTAATGCTATGTAAGCATGGACGTTGATCGTCCGTTATTGGGTATATTCCCATTAAAATTCTTTTTAGTAATCGGTTACGTGTGATGCAATGTTACCCTTGTCATTCGTAACTCCTAAAAGAATTGTAAAACGCTGCATTCTATTTGAGACGTTCTCTCGTCCCCTTGTCTTGTTAACTGTATTTCCTGTTTATTGGTTATGTTGTTCTAAATTTGAATGCCTTAAATAATCATGCCATTCCTGCTTATGAATGTTATCCTGAATTTGAATGCAATGTTATTTGAATATTGTTTAAATATTCTTGAAGTTTATTTTCCCTACGGTTATTTCCTTTGAGATCCTATTCTTCACTATGCATTTGAGTGCGACTTTTGCAAACATATTTGGTGTAATTTAGATATCTTTGATTTATGTCTTGTCAGACTTAGCCATAACCCCCAAATTTTTGCAGTAACGTTGTTAACAGCAGTGCGACATGTACCAGTTCACAGCTGCGGAGTGCAATGGTAGAGCTGCTGCAAGATTGTATGCGGAACGTTTTCCAAACAGATGTACCCCACATCGAGAGACGGCTAAGAGAAGCCGGACAATTCCACGTAGGTAGTATGAAGAGTATGGTGTAGACATTCGTTTAACGTCAGTGGAAGAGCTTATTGCTCGAGTCCACGGAGCGATTGAAATTCTTCAAAGACAACCCCACGTGTTGGGTCATGTACGTGAAGCTCAGCATCACCGATGTAGGCTCTGAAATGACGTAGGAGGTACACAGTTCGAACCCTGTTTGTAATGAGCCCGATGTGCTACTCATGTTGGGTTTATTGACAACATGCGTAACGCACACCCATCTCACACGTCGATGCGCTACAGCGTCCAAGCCGTGCGTTACTGGATATGGGTTCCTTCAGGAAAACGGATGTGTTTGCCTTTCCGCACAACATACTAAACGTTGTCAGTGCTTTTGGGACACCATGTATATGCTGCGTAATACATAGTGAGAACCGGCTGCATTTTGTTCCTTTACTTGCTTTTTGCCGAAGAACTCACAGTATAAAATATTCTGATCCTCCGGAGACGCTAAATATTTGCTCATTTCTCAGAAGATATAATTTTGGGAGTAAAATTTTCAAGACACTTATTTCTTGCTTTCATGCTTAAACTCCTTCTCTCAATATTGAAGCATGTTTTCTGCGCAATATTCTGTATAAGATATGTGACTTTCATCAGTGGTAACTTTGTTTGCAGAGAGGAATTATGAGATTTTCGCATTTAAAGTAGATGGCTGTTTGATATAATGTAAACATGTTCTCTGCCTCAAAGGTAAGTAGGACACTCATGGTCGTAGTCTACTCATTACTAATTTACAGAAGAAATGTATGTAAAATTTCCATCGCGGGTTTAAACGAGCGTGCTCAAAATATCACTATTGCTTGAACTCGCAGAACAATATTATTATTACTGTTATCACCTTCACCATCAATATCATTAACGCCATTATTACTGTAAGTAAATTGTAGACCGCCTCTGTGATGTAGTGGTTAGCGTGATTAGCTGCCACCCCCGGAGGCCCGGGTTCGATTTCCGGCTCTGTCACGAAATTTGAAAAGTGGTACGAGGGCCGGAACGGGGTACACTCAGCCTCGGAAGGCCAACTGAGTAGAGGTGGGTTCGATTCCCATCTCAGCCATCCTGGAAGTGGTTTTCCGTGGTTGTCCTCATCTCCACTACCCTGGAGGGTAAACAGATGAATAAGACGAAGAATAAGTAAATCGTAGCAGTAGTATGTACTCAGCTCTAATTCCTCAACTAGTAATCCTTATCCCAAGTTTTTTACATTAAATGCTACATTGTAATATTATTATTATTTCTGTTAATTTGTACATAAGTATAATTTCATTATTTTATTTAGTGAAAGCTTGTCAAATTGTTTTGTTGTTATTGTTTGCGTCATCAGCTCATAGATTGGTTTGAAGCAACTCTCCTTGTCACCCTATCTTGTGCTAATCTCTTAACTACTACGTCCTACATCTACTCTAATCTGTTTACCTACCGCTACCGTTTTTACCGATAACACTTCACTTATAAACAAACTGAACAAGTTCTGGATGTTTAGATGTTTCTCTTGATTTGGTTAAAGTTCGCCAAATCTTGTGATTCAATCTGCCCATCTCACCTTCACCATGTCCGACTCGTTGGCTGAATGGTCAGCGTACTGGCCTTCGGTTCAGAGGGTCCCGGGTTCGATTCCCGGCCGGGTCGGGGATTTTAACCTTCATTGGTTAATTTCATTGGCTCGGGGGCTGGGTGTTTGTGCTGTCCCCAACATCCCTGCAACTCACACACCACACATAACACTATCCTCCACCACAATAACACGCAGTTACCTACACATGGCAGATGCCGCCCACCCTCATCGGAGGGTCTGCATTACAAGGGCTGCACTCGGCTAGAAATAGCCACACGAAATTATTATTACCTTCACCATTCTTTTGTAACACCGTATTTCGAAACTTCAAGTCTCTCTCTTTCCGAGCTAGTTATTGCCCCACCGGGCGAGTTGGCCGTGCGTGTAGAGGCGCGCGGCTGTGAGCTTGCATCCGGGAGATAGTAGATTCGAATCCCACTATCGGCAGCCCTGAAGATGGTTTTCCGTGGTTTCCCATTTTCACACCAGACAAATGCTGGGGCTGTACCTTAATTAAGGCCACGGCCGCTTCCTTCCAACTCCTAGGCCTTTCCTATCCCATCGTCGCCATAAGACCTATCTGTGTCGGTGCGACGTAAAGCCCCTAGCAAAAAAAAAAGTTATTGCCCCCGTTTCACTTCCATAATACCATGTTCCAGAAAAATCTTCAAAACATATTTCTAACTCATATATCAGTGTTCTAAGTGAGCTAATATTGTTTATAAAGAAAGGCATTCAATCCTTATGCTAGTCTGCATTTTATGCTCTCCTTATTTCTGCTACAATGCCGGTCCCGTGGTGTAGGTGTAGCATGCCTGCCTCTTACCCGGAGGCCCCGGGTTCGATTCCCGGCGAGGTCAGGGATTTTTACCTGGACCTGAGGGATGGTTCGAGGTCCACTCAGCCTACGTGATTAGAATTGAGGAGCTATCTGACGGTGATATAGCGGCCCCGGTCTAGAAAGCCAAGATGAACGGCCGAGAGGATTCGTCGTGCTGACCACACGACACCTCATAATCTGTAGACCTTCGGGCTGAGCATCGGTCGCTTGGTAGGCCAAGGCCCTTCAAGGGCTGTAGTGCCTTGGGGTGGGGGTATTTCTGCTCCCCAAGTAACAATATTCATCTACTTCCTCTAATACTTTCTTATTTCTTAAAATAATATTTCCTGCATAAGCTGACTTCGTACGACTACATTCCGTTACTTTTGTTTTGGACTTATTAATTTTTATCTCGCACGCCTTTTCCAAGACTCCTTTCATGCCATTCAGCAATTTCTCCAGACCTTCTGCAGCCTCAGATAAAATAACAATATCATCGGCAAATCTCAGTGTTTTGATTTCTTCTCGTTGAATTTTAATTCCCTTTCCATGTTCCTCTTTGATTTCCTTTACCACATTTTCTATAAAAACGTAGAAAATCAGGTGGGTCAAACAGCAGCCATGCCTCACTCCTTTCTGTATTGCTGCTTCTTTCTCAAAGCCCTCAGTTCTTATCACTGCAGACTGATTGTATACAGACTGTAGATAATTCTCCGTTCTCGGTATCTGAACCCGATGACCTTCAGAATCTTAAAGATCTCGGTCCAATCAACATTATCGAATGTATTTTATATATCCACTAACGCCATGTACGTCGGCATATCCTTCTTAATTCGATCCTCTAAGATTAAACGCGAAGTCAGGATTTCTTAAAGCCAAAACGATCTTCTCCCAACTCAGCTTCACCTTGTATTTCCATTCTTCTGTAAGTAATATGTGTTACAATTTTGCTAGCGTGAGTACTAAACTAATGGTGCGAATACGTATAACAACATTCTGTTTAAAATATCTTTATATAATCTTCTTCTTCTTCATCTGTTTACCGTCAAAGGTTGGTTTCTCCCTCGGACTCAGCGAGGGATCACACCTCTACCGCCTCAAGGGCAGTGTCCTGGAGTGTGATATATTAGGTCGGAGGATACAACTGGGGAGGATGACCAGTACCTCCTATACTGAACAAGAGTCTTGGTGGCGGATGGGAAGATTGGAAGGAAGAGGCCGTGGCTTACGTTAGGTACCATCCCGGCATTTGCCTGGAGTAGAAGTGGGCAACCACGGAAAACCACTTCATGGATGGTTGAGGTGGGAATAAAACACACCGCTGCTCATTTGACCCCCGAGCCTCAGTGGACCCCGTTCCAGCCCTCGTACCACTTTTCAAATTTCGTGTTAGAGCCGGGAATCGAAGTCGGGTCTCCGGGGGTGGCAGCTAATCACACTAACCACATTACTCGTAATATTGATATTGTTAACAGATACATTAAAATGGGAAAATATCCCTTTGACAATGGTCACTTACAGTAGTATGATAATGAGGTAAACTTAAGCTAGCTTAACATTTTAGTATATACAAATTCATACGTACCTTAAGTATTTCAAAATGTTTACACTAAAGTCTTACCATTGTAAACAAAACACGTTCATATACAAATTCGCATATACCTTAAATAATTATGGTGCCTTAATATCTTAATACTACGATTTACAGTAGATTGTGCGTTACCTTAAAATATGACACCATCACATAGAAATTTACATACAATTTACGGACAATTTACAGAATCCTGGAGTCTATTCTTGAAGCATCTTATATTTTTGGAAAAAGGCTCTAAGACAGCTGCAGGTAGGGAAGTCCGTATAATTTCGACCACTTAATTTTAAACGTCCTTAACACTATTGACCGTAATGAAAATGTCTCGAATGTTATACACGATAATTAGAGCAATCTAACAAATGATTTGGTGAAAATACTGGTTAATATTATCTTTAGGATTTGTTCAAAAGCAATATTTATCCTAAAATTTGTTATCGTAAAATTTGGACCCATAGTGTGTAACTTGGACCAAGCTATCGTTTAATTCAGAGTGATAAATGTAAGCAATTACATGTTATTTAATGTATTTATTATGAAGTCCTAAGCAATACATTACGACACTATGAATTGTGGTCGTCACTTTTAGTGTGTAGGAAAATGATAAAACAATTCATCCTGAATTTCGGCGCAGTTTCAATGAGCCCTCTTTTTGCAACTATTGCACTGAATCCAATCGTCATCATAATACTTGTCGCATAGAATGCATACTGTTTTTTTATTTTTTCTTGCGTCTGTAGTGAACAGTTTCCCGATCGCTGCCCAGCTCGAAGGCTTGCAGATTACGAGTTGTCGGGTGATCAGCACGACGAATCCTCTCGGCCGTCAATCTTTGATTTCTAGATTGGGGCCATCATTTCACCATTAGATAGCTCCTCAATTGTAATCAAGTAGGTTGAGTGGACCTCAAACCAGTCCTCAGATCCAGGTAAAAATCCATAACCTGGCCGATAATCGAAGTCACGTCTTCCGGGTAGGAGGCAGGCATCTACAAATACACCGTGGAGCCGACCTCAAATTATAAAATATGTTCCTTTAGAATCACAGCTAAAACTACGAAGAAATGTATTTATTATAGGTGTTTCAGTGGTCCACATTACATACTTTCGGGCAGTCGAAATTATGCATGCTAAATTACATCAAAGGCTAAATAATATGCAAAGTACTTAAAATTTATCAGTGAAACTATGTTAAATCTCTGTTAAAAGTACATTGCATCAGTACTTGTAAAAGTTATACACCCTCCTGGCTGAAATAACTAATTCATCCTTTTATACTTGTCACCCTATAAGCTTACAAGGTATGTGAGTATTACGATTGTTTTCCTCTTCCTCATTCAACCTTAAGTCCATTAGCAAAACCACTTCTAGGAAGAAAGCTACCCTCGACTGTCTTTCAGATCTTGCCTCAGGCAAGGAGTGATCAACTTCGCAAATGCCAAAAATTTTGGCGGTCCAAATTACTCGCGGGTCCATATTACACGGAGTTCCCCTAATGAATCGCAATCAACAATTACCAGATTTGCGAAAAATTGTATGAGTTTATGACTGGTTAAGTGTAATGAATTGCATGTATCCCTAACTTTACCACGATAAGTATCTCATCTTCTTCCGTGAATGTACTGTATGTTAATCTGATCAGAGAGGCATTATTTCACTAACAGAAGACCGTTTTTAATTATCAAGAAATGAATAGGGTCAAGCCGTAGCAATGCTCAATGTATATAGCGTTCCTTTACAATGAGAGACCTGTTCTCGCTCACAACGAGAGTAGAGGAGTGTATGCACAGTCTGTGACCTCCGGTTCAGTTTATTCCTGATTCTGAACAAAACAGGCGACCACCTCAAAGGATATTGTTAGTATTATGGAGGCAGGTCACGGCATGCTCGAGAGCTCTCCAATAGTCTATTAACAATGAAAGACGACCATTGGTCACGGAACTTTGTTTGCTTTGTGAGCACTTCAGGGATATGAGCCTTATCATCTAATGAAATCAAATACTAGCATGAGGACCATTAGTGGAGGTGTTGAGCATACTTCAGACAAATAATTACTTAATTTTAAAGATTCTTCCAAATTACACTTTAATATTTCAATGACTTTTAATAATTAACTTGATTGGCGGATAAAGGAGAGGAAAGGAATTAGCTAACACAATAAAGAGATTTCCCTGTTGGAAGAATCTTAAAAGTTCAGCTTTATAATTTACTCTGTTTACAGAAAATTAGACAAATCGTCTTGATGCTGAAGTGCTCTTTACCCATCCGCCTTTCTTTCTTTCTAACTCATACGTTTTAACTTTCACCTCACGTTCTATAGGATGTATTGTATTCTCTGTAAAATTAGGCTGGTACATAGATTCAAAACATTATTAATGATTAATTAATGATTAATTTCCAGAGCGAAAGAAATGTGATATTTTGCCATCTGAAAACTTCGTCTATTCAATGTTAAATATCACCTGTGTTTATCAAAATATTCTTCCAAAATTATTGGTATGGTAGTAAGAAAAATAAAATCTGTAGAACCGGGCGGATATTAGAAAATTCAGTCTATCCAGAAATAATTTTTGTTTTTGTTTTTGCTTACACCGGGAAAGTTGGCCGTGCGATTAGGGGCACAGAGCTGTGAGCTTGTATGCGGGAGGTAGTGGGGTCGAACCCCACTGTCGGGAGCCCTGAATATGATTTTCCGTGGTTTCCCATTTTCACACCAGGCAAATGCTGGGGCTGTGCACACTCATAAGTCTTTCCTATCCCCCCGTCGCCATAAGACCTATCTGTGTCGGTTGTTTTGTTTCCAGCTTGCTTTACGTCGCACTGACGCATTTATGGCAACGATATGACACGAAAGGGCTAAGAGTGGGAAGGAAGCAGCCGTGGCCTTAATTAGAGAACAGCCCCAGCATTTGGGAAACCACATTCACATGGGCGAGACGCTTTGTGCTTTCTAACATTGCGAATTCATTGGGATACATGCACCTCATTGCACTTTGACGGATCTGCCGACAACGGAGTACGGACCCACTGTCTCCAGAATGTAATGTGATAGGTACGTAAATCAAACCGCACAGCCACGTGCTCGATTAGAGAATGTCACCAGAGTGATAGGGGAGAGGCAACTAAAAGTGGACCCAGGGGATTTCGTCTTGGGAGCGTGGGTTGGTGACCACGGGTCTCTTACCTAAGTCTGGCATTTCTTCCACTTTGTTGTGTCAAGCTTCTTCTTATTCTTCTTCTTCTTCTTCTTCTTTTTTCCTGTCTAGTTTCCGTTGATCAACTGTTGTTCTTTTCATACCGTGACGATATTAGGTTTCTTTGGCCCAGTGTGTCTTTCATTTTCCCTCCCTTCGTGTCCCATGGCTTTGTTTTACCGATACCTTCATTATTTGAATTCTCGCACCTCTTCCTTTCTACCTCAGATTAATGGTAAGAGAAAATGGCTGCCCAGTTGTACTTAATCTTAAAAGAATGATAATCACTACAGAGTGATAGTGACAACGGCAATTATTACACGCAGACAAGACACCCACAAAGTAACGTTGCCATGCATATTATAAAATGTAGCTGAGGGAATGTTTCACTTGGTTTTCATAACAACGTCACAAGGCACAAGTCTGACTTTGGGTGAAATTAAAGACACGTTAGATCAGGGCCTCTCAAACGCCCAAAATCTCACGCGTGTAAACGGAGGCGCAGAGTTCTGTGCACCGTGTATCGATCAGTTTCGGCTCGTTCGGACCAGCGTTTTGTCTCGGGGCGAATCGGCTAAGCTCGGCTCAACTCTGCTCGGATGGTGGAGCGCTGCAGAGCAAATGAGGGAGAGACAGGTGGAGCGAGTGTGACGGGCGTATGGAAAGAGAGAGAAAGCTCCATTGCTTAACATCAAGGAATGGGGGTTCTGCCCTCTGGTCAACCTAGCGAAGTCGTCTTTTGCACCTTGCACCCCGCAATGCACCGGTGCATGCACCCTGGAAGATTGTGCATTAGATAGTCAATTTAATACAATTTGATTTACAAGTAGCCAGTGATAACTACAGTAAAAGCTTGGTTTTTAAGCCTCAACCCATTCCAGGCACGAGGTGCTAAGCTTATACATTCGCAAGGACGAGACGCTTTGTAGTCTCACACTGCGAATTCACGATCCGTTCGACGGATCTGGCCACCAGCGTGCTACTTGAAGAGGACGCGGGAGATGAAGAGGCAATATTCTTGAAAAATGTCATTTACCAACAGACACTAAAACTAAGTTCATAAGTTACTTCAACCTTCAAAGGGCCTGTATACAGTATAAGATATTAGCGAGGATCCGAGTAACAGATATTAAAGAACCAATTCATCGGTATTTTCGTATGTGTTTAATCAGTTTATCGTCCATTTCACCAGTAAAAAACTCATCTTGATGCTCCGTGCATAATAGAAACTAATTGCGGAGGCCTCGCACATCGCACAAATCTGGCGGGAAGAATCTTTGCGAGGCGACGCAGTGAGGTATCTCTGCGAAGCTGCGCAGACCGCGCACCACACAACCTCAAAATCCACATACCATAGCTCCTACAGTTTCATAGTTACGAATCTCGCATCTCACATGCATCGATTCTTAAAGGGCAAGCCTTGAGGGACGAATGGTATACTAGTGGGCAATATGTTCCCTTTGAATGCAAAGTCGATGTCAATGTCGTTCGAGATGTAGTAACACGATACAGACCAAACGCATATTTATTATGAACTAACTTCTCTGGCTGGTTATCTAGCGGCTTGGATGGCTATTAATTACCAGAGAATGTCCGGCTCCATGGATAAATAGTTAACGTGCTAGCCTTTGGTCACAGGGATCCCGGGTTCGATTCCCGGTGGGGTCGGGAAATTTAACCATCATTGGTTAATATCCCTGGCACAGGGGCTGGGTGTATGTGTTGTCTTCATCATCATTTCATCCTCATCACGACGCACAGGACACCTACGGGTGTCAAATCCAAAGACCTGCACCTGGCGAGCCGAACCCATCCTGGGATCTCCCGGCACTAAAAGTCATACGCCATTTCATTTACCAGAGAATGAGTTAAATGTACCATTCCGTATCATTCCGTACCAATCGGAATGTACGCTTATGTAAGTAATATGATTCTATGCTGTTTTTGTATAGTTAAAGTCTGAGAATTGTTATTTTGACACAGTTCAATCGTGTTCGAATTCCTCATTCCTTGACAGTAAAATGTCGAAATATCGCATAACATGTCACTTCCGCCCTAATTGTCGTAAGTCTACCGCAATGGCACATTCATTTCTGACGAGGGCTTCTCCATCCAATCATATGCACTTCATGAGTCAGAATTTACATTCAGAATTCCCTATGGAGGAAATTAAATAAATCTTATAACATTGTCTGTAAGGATTGTATCTCAACCGTTGTAGTACCATCACCTCGCGCTCTGAGAGAACCTTCTAGCAGTGCCCCGTAGAAGGGGTATAGACGGTCAAACTTCTGATTTTAAGAAAAACCAACATCAATTTTTGAAACCCACCCTTGACGCATTTATTTTCTTCGTGGAGCGATAGAGGGTAGGGTTCTAAGTATTAATGAGGATATAAGGCGTAAATTGCTCTATCTTCACGCGTCTTAACCGCCTTCGTACGTCTTTTGATTTCGGAGTTATTAATCACAAACCTAATCTTGTTTGGGCTGCGTATTTATCTTAAACCCACCAAGTGTCACATATGCTCTTATTTCAAATAAAATGGTACCTCAAATATCAACCATTTGGATCGCATGGGATAATTAGAGCTACAAGCCCGAATGTAAGCACATAATTTCATTAGTCTAAGGTTCCAACGACTGTAGCTTTATTTAATGGACACTGCCACGTCAAGAATCCCTACAAACAAAACTATGCATCAACCTATTCAGAAAGGAGTAAGTTACACCTTTCGATAGCTTAACTATATTAACATTCAAATACTATTATCTCACCAACTACGAAACTACTTAAAAAAATTATCATAAATTCATTTTCATTTAAGAATGAATGCTCAAGTTTTTAAGAAGTCGTTTCGTGAATGTCACCAGAGTGATAGTGGAGAGGCAACTAAAAGTGGACCCAGAGGATTTCACCTTGGGAGCGTGAGTTGGTGACGACGGGTGTCCTAGCTAAGTCTGAGTTCGAATTACGTAGTAGTAACCAACTTTGGTCTCATCAATTAATGTGACATTTATCTCTCCTGCCAATTGAGCGAACCTTAGGTTTAAGAACTTCTCCAGAAGTATTGCCTAAATATCTCCACACCCCAGTCCGGCTCCGTGGCTAAGTGGTTAGCGTGCTGGCCTTTGGTCAAAGGGGCCCCGGGTTCGATTCCCGGCAGGGTCGGGAATTTTAACCTTAATTGGTGTTCATCATCATTTCATCTTCATCCCGACGCGCAGGTCACCTACGGGTGTCAAATCAAAAGACCTGCACTTGGCGAGCCGAACTTGTCCTCGGACACTCCCGGCACTAAAAGCCATACGCCATTTCATTTCATTTCATTCCACACCCCAACGTGGAATCAAATGCTCATCCATTATTTTGGTTTTTGTATTTCCGTAGAAATTCTCCATTAATAATATAATTATTTCAGATATTAATTTGTTACAAATAAATGAGGTTTGAACTATAAATACTACAATTCATTGAATATTTATACAATTAATTTGGTAAAATTATATATTCAAAGACAAATAATGACTATACTCCAGAATCTCTAAAAAATTTATTCAAACATTTTTTAATCGTTACTTCGACGTTTTAAATCTTTGTAGTTTACGATTATTCATTAATAGTTAAACTACTCGTGTCAAATAAAGAAGTCTAGGTCATGATGTTCAAATGAATAAAATATGCTACAACATGCAAAATTTAATGCAAATATGCAAGTGACGTATCGTCGTTGCGCCTGCCATAAGCGCTAAGAGATAATATTGGGCAAAATACTGACCCGCAGTACATACCATTATTGAAAGCTTGGACAACATTGAACCTTAGATAACAGAACCTTACCGGTCAAAGTTCTAAGGTGAATTATTTCACATAGCGGTTTTAAGGTGAAACGAAGATACAAACATTTACAACCATATCCTTTGAAATAGTGGAAATAATTGATATCCGTCACCAGGTTAGAGAGGAAATTATACTATATAAAGATAATCGTATATAAATAGAAAATAGAGTACGTAGAAGTTCGTAGTTTCGTATTAAGTGTAACTGTGTCAATTTTTCTGAGCGAAATAAGTTGTATTATTGTTAAAAAAGTACTAATCGAGCATCTTTATTGAATAAAACTAAATATAGAAGCCAACGGCTTCCAGTCATGAAAATATATATTCACGCGGAATAGAAATCCTGCCAACGTACTTAACATTATGAGCCAGGATGGACAGAGCAATCAGCTATCTACCTAACCAACTTTGGTCCCATGAATTAATATTACATTTATCTTTCTTGCCGGTTGAGTGAACTTTGGTTTAAGTACTTCTCCAGAAGCATTTTCTAAATATCTCCACACCCCAACGTGGAATCAAATGCTCGCCTATCATTTTGGTTTTATAAATAAACATGACCCGATACCGATATACAGAGATTTTCAAAATTCATCGTGAGTATTTCCTGTCAATGGGAATCTTCATAGTCTGCCCTCAAGTACTTCAGTTGATATATCGGATAATTATTCTTAATGTACTGTAAATACAACTACAGATAGACAGAACCCGTCATTCTCTCAGTAGTTCCTACTCCAGTTAAGATAATGGAACTTCCGTGGTTTCCCATTTTCCATCAGGAAAATACTGGGACTATACCTTAATGAAGGCCAAGGCCCTACATCCCCATTATCTAGCTCTTTCCCATCCTTGCATCGCCGAAAACCGTCGATATGTTAGTGCGAAATTAAAGAAAACACTAGCAAGTAAACGAGATACTGGAACGAAATTTTAACAAGAATTTGGTGAGAGAGAAATGTGTATCTATAGTGTCCAATTGTTGTGGCACGGAGTATGCGAGCCTTCCTCTCTGTTGTTCTCTCTTTCACTTGACCGAGGTGTTTACATAATGCCGTACATCTGATTTATGTTTATGATTCGTGCGATGCTACGTGCATGTGAGTTTACACATGATGTCGTTTCAAAATGAATTGGTATACTCTAGAGAAGCGAGTGGTTATTGCACATAGCTTTTGGAAAACATCGTCGATCAAGTCATTTCAAAAGCAATCACTGGGAAAGTTTCGAGGCCGACGTCCGCGAGCAAGTCCACTGTTTATGCCCTGTCGAGGAAACCGGAAACCAATGGGACTTTATTGGGTGACCATACAGAAGGTCGTCTAAATACATCGACGAAATCTAGGCAACGCCAGATGATATACAGGCAGAAATGTTCCAGAATATGGTGCTCCGGGTTAAATTCTGTATGAACGCAAACTGTAGCCTCTTCTAGCACATTTTATGATATCGTCGCATTCCTAATGTAATGGGGTGAGTTCTCTTCTCATTTATTTGCAATATCTTAATTGGTATTGCAATTATTGATGGAATACTGGCTTTGGTAGTGATTGGGACATTGCATAGTAATGAAGGATTCACGTAAAATGATGTGAACACCGAGCGCTGAAGAATAATGCAAACTATGTTTATAAGCACTAAATGACACACATCTACCATATTAATGGACAAAACAAGCACACACGTGGTGCAAGAAACCATTAATTGTCCTAGTCTACCAAGGTAATTGGTGTTCATGCAGATGTCCTGCAGATATTTCAGAGTCTCATAGTCGGCGTGATGTCATACGTATCCTCATTACTTGGCTTTCCTAATCGGATCCGCTGCCTCTAGTGTCAGAATGCTCCTCAGATGACGTCACAAGACTACGTTCCAGACGTCATCCAAGAGGTAAGATCATTGAACTAGCCAGGATTTGAATCAAGGCGTTGGCTATAATAATGTGCAGCAGTTACAACATAGAAGATATGATTCGATAGGACTGTAAGTGAGAGAGGCGCGTCATCTCATAAGGGGGAACGTCGTGATAAAGAGGAGTGTTGAAACCTTCGAATATATTTGTGCTGCAGTGTTGCAGAACTCATAGGAGTACTTAATGAAGTTCGGAATGTTAGCGCAAAGGTTAGCCTTGGTTCTGAAATCTATTCGTTGTTGACAAGGCATTCTTCACATACTACTCGACCATATTTCATTTATCACAACTGTCACCTCAGTGATAACGGTTGCTTTTTAACTTTCATTTCTCCTCTGTGTAAGACAAAGAAGCGAACTCTATGTCTAGAAAAAGCGGGCATGCCTCTTACCAGGAGTCCAATTCCGTAGTGTAACCGTTAACGTTACTAACTGTCGTCCTCGGAGATCAGGTTCGATTCCCGATACTGACAGAAATTGGCAGTAGGGATGGCATTGTGGTTAAACTGGTACACGCAGCTCACCTCCGTCGGGGACGTGTCTAAATAGCTGGTGCTATTTTGGGACGAGAACATGAACATACTGTAACATGAGGCTTCAGGTTCGATTCTCGATAAGGTCAGCAATTCTTTACATTGATGTCAAGGCTCTTTATAGATCAGCTCAGCATACCTAGAAAGAATTTATAAGCTATATGATAGTCAAATAGCGGTGACGGTCTAGAAAGCCAAGAGCAATGACAGAGAGGATTCTCGGTTGATCACGCATCACCTCGTCATCTGCAGGCCTTGGTATGCCGAAGCCATTCATGGCACCCTGGGGTTTGTTTGTTTGTTTGTTTAGATGACCAACAAGGACTTAAAACTTTGGCACTGAAATCACCAGATGCAGAACTGAAGCAGCTATAATGATAATTGTACCGGCCCTAGCTCCTGATCTCCTGAAGAGGTGTTAGGGAAACAATCCGCTTGCACATTTCTAAATTCCTCTTTGTTGCCACCTAACGAATATTCTCCTGGGCGACTCCCGCGGCTAAATGAATATTGTCCAACAATTATGACAATATTATGATAAGATTTTTTCCTATTTTATAACAAGCTACTTCCGTCGGAACTGAATCCGTGTACTAGGGTTTATGATGCAGGAACAGAGGCAAGTAAAATAGTAATAGTGATGACGATAATAATAATAATAATAATAATAATAATAATAATAATAATAATAATAATAATAATAATAATAATAATTCGACGTGAACGACGTAGTAGCAAAACTTTTTTCTGATTTCAAAAGTGCAATCATCCACCGACATTGGCCTGGGTCGAATGCATGACTTTAGCACAAGTAGGTTGTATGTGAACCAATAAATTGACTACTGGCGTAAGCAATGAATCTCTTGCTATAAACTAACAAATAAAATAATTTGATGACTACTTTTCACAAGTGAGATTGTAATGAACTGTTTTTAATCTTGGAAGCGTGCACAACCAACTTAAGCAGTAACTCAGCGTTACTCACATGGACGTTGTTGAGACAGACCAAGTATAACAAACCTCCCGATACCAGACGTGATTTCATCGGCATGACCTTTCACTTCTGTCAAAATGTTTCAGTTCCATTAAAGTTGCATTCGATCCCTTGTTTAACAGAGACATCTTGTCTCTGTCGGAAAGGAAAGTTTTGTGATTTAGCGTTACGAGACCCTGGAGCCGGAAATGTTGTGTCACTCTTGCTTGCTCATTGACTGAGCGGAAAGATCTCGATTGTTACGGCTACAGTGGATTTCAAAAAAAAAAAAAAAAAACACAACTTCTTTAGGAGTTCGCCTGGTGAACGTAAGGCATACAGGCTAATTCTATAAATTCCCTTTAATATAAAATTCAGATTTTTAGACAGGTCTAAGGTAGAATAATAATGCCTCGTGACTATTTGAAATAAACATACAAACATGCGTACATCGGGTAAAGGGGAGTATATTCGTAAAAAGGTAGGTCCGTGATAAATCTTTGAAGAAGTATCATGAGCTTCCCTATGGCAGACTAAGCATTTGAACTTTACTACCAGCTCTCTGAGTTCTCAGCATGTCTGTAGCTACTTGCATTAGTCTCGTTGCGTTTATTCAAAGATTTATCAAGAACTTACCTGTATCACGAACATATTTCCCGTTACTCTACATACATAAATGCATACACACATTTAAGCTCTTTAAGTCTTTAGGCTTTATCAATCGTGAAATTACCAGCGTTTCGTCTCAGTGTAGCACTGAGCTCATCATTCGGAGTGCTACACCTTTCCAAGACGCGGGCGCTAGTGTGCCGGTTTTCTTTGTGCATACATACAGTCCATTTAAAAGTGGAACTGACGTACACATATAGTGAATGGAGTCGACGTAGAACAGTTCTCTCTACTAATGCTGTCCATTTTATGTGCCAGCTGACTCAAGGTGAATAAGAACAAAACTGGTCAAATGCAGATCTCTTGGAGTGCGAACTGGTTGAATCACATGAGGCAGTTATTCATGGTTCAATCAATATAAATCATATTATTTATCATATTTAAACCAATTAAAAATCCTATTTTATACGGATCCCCGTTCGATCATTTGGCACAAGAAACGAGCACCAATAGGTGGAACTTATCTCCCCACACTAACTTTTAATAATCAGGGGTATGCCAAGCCAATTCTACAATGCACTATACATGCCAATACCCTCAATACAGAATGCCATGACTTCCATTTTTCAGTCTGTAAAGCTTTGTGAATTAACTTGAACGACTCTCGATTTGCGACAAGCCCTGTGACCTCTTCCTTTCAAGGAATACCTGACCTGTCAAACGATTCGTTATTCCCGCTGGTTCGAGGCTTGCTAAAAGCATTATGGTCGTGCCACTCAATTTCTGTGTAGCATAATACTGGCCCTGTAGCGTCAATGAGCAATGTTTCACTCACCAATTAATTGGGTTATTCCACGCCGCCTGAGCACAAAGGGGACCAAGACTCCGAATGTTCCAGATATCCACTTATGTTCTATACAAACATGTATACCAACCACTTAATAGGTCATTCAACTCTCTTCATAGTTAGAGAAGTATGTGACCGCAGACAAGAAAATGGAACCTCACAAATAGTATAGAAGGTGTAAATATGCATTATACAATGAAAAATTTAATGACCTTTACAATAAAATCAAAGAGTATGGGACTTTTATAGTTTCCTTGGGAAGTTAACCTAATATTTATTAAGAAAATAATCTGAACTTTTATGGAGTTAAAACCCAAATAGATCTCTTGTAAGACAGTGCTCTGTGTATTTTAGTACGGGAATGAAACAATAATATTTTGCACTCATTTAACTATCTCAGTCTCATCCTTGGTTTCGACAATATTTTGATACTTTCTTCATCAAACACTTCCCGACTTCCATTACTTGTCCGTTCATATCACCTTAGACACCTACATTTCCAATTAAAAATTAACAGAAATCGTTCAATTCTTCATTCGTTAAA
Source organism: Anabrus simplex (assembly GCF_040414725.1). NCBI lineage: Eukaryota > Metazoa > Arthropoda > Insecta > Orthoptera > Tettigoniidae > Anabrus > Anabrus simplex. Next base: position 874,155,605 of record NC_090265.1, on the reverse strand, counting down.
TTGTTCCAATTCGTTTGTTTGTCCAACCCTTGTCCCGTTTCCCTACGGGGTCGGGTATGAGGTGAGATGAATTTGTCGTGGCGGTTTTTTTATGACCGGATGCCCTTCCTGACGTCAACCTCATCAGAGGAGTTAATGGGAGATGAAATGAATGACGTGATATATGATAGTAGGGAGAGGGTGAAACCCGGTGCCGGCACATAGCCTACTCCTGTCGAATAGCACCAAGGGGTCTGCTCAAGGCTTAACGTCCCCATCCGACGGACGAATCACCATCAACAGCGTCATATGCCCTCACTCCATATGAGCACTGCGGAGAGGTTTGGAATTTAATCCAGGCTTTTGGCACGCAATCTAGTGATTAGAAATTGTATACCACCACCTCCCCTACCCTGCCGGCCAACATTCAGATGGTGAAAATTTTTTCGACCAACGGGACTCGAACCGGCTAACCTCGGTGTTAGACCGTTTTAGACTTCAGCGCCTTAACGATCATGGCCACCAGGCGGGCTAAATTGTTCCAATTCGTAACCCCATAAAACACAACACGCCATTAAAAATAAAACATAGAAAACAAACCGTTACCAATCGATGAGATGACAGTTGATATAAATGGAATATGGTTGAGCAGTATGCGAAAGATATCTTATCAACAAGCAATAAATTGCAGAACCAAGGCAAACCCTTGCATGAAAATTCTCAATTTCATTAAGTACCCCCAATGAGTTATGCAAGACTGTACCACATATGTATTGGAAGGTTTCAACAGTCGTCTTTCTCACGGCGTTCCTCCTTGTGAGACGACGCGCCTCTCACTTAGAGACCTATCGAGTCACATCTTCTATATTGTAGCTGAACCACGTTATTATGGCTAAGCACTTGATTATAATCCCAGCTAGTTCAACGATCGTAAGTGAATGATGTATGAGGTATGAGTGATCAATTCTATTTCGCGTAATCTGAACCCAAGGGATGTGATTATTTATTTAATAATTCCAAGTGCATCGTCAGCAGCTACCTTAACGAGATACCAGTGAATATGCCACTAAACTGCCCTTTTATAAATGTAGAAGTGTATACGAATATAATTTATTGACAATAGTTATAATTTTGCCATATTATCGTCTATTTAATAAACTTTGTTTCGCCAGGCAATAAAGAGCACTGATATGACTTGTAGGGTTCAATATACTGTACGCTGTAGCAACGTCGAAGCAATAGATTACGGAAGTGTCTGGCGAGTACAAAAAAGCCATTTAAGATTCAGAATTTATGGGCAAAGGCTCGTCAGGAACCAAGAGTGTGTGAAGTGAATGAGTTGCACTATCACTAGCGCCCGACCTTTAAAGATCTTATTGTTCCGCAGCATGTATTATGGAGAATATTCCACACTCCATTGTGGATGCAACAATGTTGGAACCGGGCTGTAAATCACGCCTTCTTTTTGCACGACACAAGAGGGGAGAACAGAGAGCGCATATACCAACATGCATCCAGGTTTATCGTTCATTGAAAATCAGATTTTGAATGTGGAGGATTTTAAAGGGAGTGAATAAATAAAAATAATGATTTTACTACCTCTTTCCTTCTTTTGCAATTTCCTTAACGTCGCATCAACACAGATGGGATAGAAAAGGGATAGGAGTGGCAAAGAAGTCACCAATGAAAGTACAGCCCCATAATTTCCTGGTAAGAAAATGGGAATCAACGGATAATCTTCTTTAGGGTTACCGACAGTGGGGTTCGAACCCACTACCTCCCGAATGCAAGCTCACAGCTGCACGACCCTAATAACACGGCCAACTCTCCCGGTTTTAATGTCTCATCACAGAAAGTTCTTAAGGTAAATTCTTTGGAATTTGATTGTAGATATCCATTTAGTCCAAATCCACGGCAACAGTGATCATGGGGTTAGCATGCTATCCAAAAATCCTAAGTTTGTTTCCAGTCGAGGTCGGTGAAATAATAATAATAATAATAATAATAATAATAATAATAATAATAATAATAATAATAGCTGCACCCAGTTGGCCTTTGTTGTAGCCAGCTGCTTGTGTTTCAACATCACTGCGGCCGTAAAGTTGTTGTTTTTGCCTCGTCTGTTGGGCTCAGCTGTGTTTAAGCCTTTCTCTTCTTCGTACCCCTGGTAACTGAAAGTCAAGGGCTCTTTTGGTTAGAGTGCTTTCGTCCCGTTCGTTTAACTTCTCGAACTATGCCACAAGCTCACGCTGAACCTTCTCCATGACTGCCTCCTTCACGTGTAACGTGCTTCTTATGCACTGATTTTTCTTTTAAACACTTTAAGACATTATTATTATTATTATTATTATTATTATTATTATTATTATTATTATTATTATTATTATTATTATTATTATTATTATTATTATTATTATTATTATAGCTGCCTCTGTGGATCAGTGGTAGAGTGTCAGCCTCCGGATCCCAAAATAGCAGTTTCAAACCCGGCAGAGGTAGTCGGATTTTTAAAGGACGGAAAAAAGTCCATTCGGCACTCCGTGTCGTACGATGTCGGCATGTAAAAGATCTCTGGTACGCAGTTTCTGTTTACCTGACAAAATTCATTAAATCTCAGCCATAGACGCCCAAGAAAGTTTCAGTTTACTCGGTCTGCCATCTAGTGGGCCTAGAGTAAAACGGAACGTCGAAATTGATGAGCAGACAGCCAGATGGCGTCAAATTGAAATGTCTGCACACAGTAGCTGAGGCCAAACGATTATTATTATTATTATTATTATTATTATTATTATTATTATTATTATTATTATTATTATTATTATTATTATTATTATTATTATTATTATTATTATTATTGACGCTGAACTCATGCTGTGAAATTAGAATCTGATTTCGTAGGGGACAAGAGTGACGATGTCATCTCCGAGACCTTCAGGTAGTCGTGATGAAACTTCTCAAACGATTCTGTAATTGCACCGCGTGAATCAAAAATGAGGTAGACTACACGTACATCCCAGAATGTACCTCTCCTTAAGGTACTGGATTACTGAACCACATACTGCCTACATTTGACAGCCACCGCCGTCCAATACATTATTGAAGACGGATTATAGGGTCGATTTATAATCCACATCCGCAAGTTTTACATTGAGCTATTATGTCTACTCTGCCCACAAACTCATTTACACTAAGGTTGACATTGACATCTTCCTCATGCTCTTCAGGATATTATTATTATTATTATTATTATTATTATTATTATTATTATTATGCCTTAAATAGAATCAATCTGCTTTAAACAGATATTGTATTAATATGTTTTAAAGCACATCTATCTCAATATGACGACCACACTGGAGTGATGAATGGTTTTGAATACCACAACACGAATACTTAACATACGCTGCGAAAGATAAATGAGCTTACTATGAAATTCTGTACGCTGTAGGTAAAATTCTGCTGTAGGTAATATCTGCTTTCAGAGTCATTCCTTACAACACACCTACGGACAACTGGATGATTTCACATAGAGGCGTCTTAGAAAGGTGGAAACTTTTTAAATCCGTGTAACTTCCAGTCGACCATGGTCATTACTTTTGGGAAGAAAACATATTGCTGTCTTTCAAGACTCAGTGGATAGTTCTGTGGATTACCCTAACGAAAAATTTAATACACATAAATCATATCATCGAAAGGTGTTGTAATGACTAGTTCTGAAAATATTTTCAGAAATCATTGGTACATAGATACTTCTCAACGCCAGTTCAAAATCAATGTCCAAGATACCACTGACAAATCGGTTGTTGAGCTGACGTCCCTGGTTATTTTAAGATCATTGTTCTTCTAGGCGGGAACACTAAAACGATTTACATGCGAAGATCCTCTGGAAACCAAGAGAGAATTTTTATCGCAACCTGGTTGATGATAATTAGTCAAATGTCACGTATTTCACTAATTAAAGGTGGAATATCCCTAAAAGTGTACTGCATAATTACATTTTGAAAGTGACTCATAGCCTATTCAGTGGAATTTTATTTAATGTTATTTGCTTTATGTCCCACTAACTACTTTTTAAGGTCTTCGGAGACGCCGAGGTGCCGGAATTTAGTCCCGCAGGAGTTCTTTTACGTGCCAGTAAATCCACCGACAGGAATTTTTTAAAATTTATTAATATATATTTGTATATTAAAACTGCAACGAAATCATCAGAATATAAACTTCTCTCTATAAGAAGTGGAAACACTTTAGGAATGTCAATTAAATACTTGGATAATTGTGAGATTCTTCAGGGAAACGATAAATAAACTACTTGAATGTGTTAGAATTTTCTTCCGATTCCCACTGTAAACATCATGCCGAACCGTCGACAGTATTTAATAATGTTATTGTTTTTCTACGTCCCACTAACTACTTCTGACGGTTTTAGGAGACGCCGAGATGCCGGAATTTTGTCCCGCAGGAGTTCTTTCACGTGCCAGTAAATCTACCGACAAGAGCCTGACGTATTTGAGCACATTCAAATACAACTGGACTGAGCCAGGATCGAACCTGCCAAGTTGGAATCAGAAGGACAGCGCCTCGACCGTCTGAGCCACTCAACCTGGCGTGACAGTATTTGGTAGATATCAAAAACATTCTCGCGTTGATTTAAATACAATATATTCTTCTGGAATTACAATGTTTCATTTACTGTACCACAGAGTTGAAGGTTACCCTATGTTCACAACCTTTTATTTTCAAGATAACATTGTATTCGAACTTAGTTCATTGGATTAATGCTTTTGCATCAGTATTTTATTTGACTTCCTCTATTTTCAGTATTATTATTATTATTATTATTATTATTATTATTATTATTACCGTGGGTTGTTGGATCAGCAGAGGTGAAAGAAGGTGCGGGGATGAATAGGTCTCAATCTACGAAATTAAAGTTAATTTAAAATTTAACAAGGTTATATTTTCTTTTCAAGATCAAGAAATAACAAATATAATAGGTACTTAGTAGCCTAGCAACAAATCGAGAATGTACAATTACAGTGGTTACAGGATTTGGGCTCCGAGAGCCAGACACACAATTCTTGAGCTATAAGCCCAACTTTACCCATATACAAGATTCAACAAAGGGGCAGAAGACCCCAATCATGCCCAGGAGCTCTTGCTCCCAATTACACAGTAAAGCCTCCTCGAGGCACGCAGAAACAATTTTTTTGGGAAGAGCAACCCGCTCTCAAAGTTCCAGCCTATCAAAGGCCACACCAAATTCCACCTTCAAGCTGTCCTCCAAGGACATAGACACAGGGGTAAAAATACCCAACCTACTGAGGCCTATTCACCAAAGAAACAGGACAATTACATGCCCCAAAATACAAACTTGTGTGGAGGCGTAACTTGCACTCCGAATATACTTTATTAAAAACTATTTGGCTCTAGGCCGCTTATGCAAGGGCTAATCCCATACTACAGAGGTGACTTATATTTAAAAAAAATTATATTACATTAGGAAGGGAAGAAACGGTTGTGAAAATAAGTTCACCTCAAAGCAATAGGAGTGGGAGCTCGAGAGGGTTAAGCACTCTCTATCCCAATATGTAGTTTAAAGAGGTAGAATTTATACCAAGTGTCTTTTACATGTTAGAGGAAAGTTACATGGTAAAGGCTTCGAACCTGCCCCGAGAGTTAGACTGCTGAGCTAGCAAGAAAAGAAGTTATTAAAAGGCCATTACCTTATTGAAGAACTGCTGCCCGACGAAAGAGGCGCTTCCCGCCCCCTGCTACATAATTTACACTATGATAGATGTTACTGAAGTGGCCCGGAGACCCGAAAATCAGCAGTATATATATATATATCCTCGTGGAACATTCGAGACTTTTCATGAATGATAACACCCGCCCACAAGCTTTTTATTGGACGGCCAAAAGATTACATTTCAAAACAGGAGAGGAAAACCAGGATTGGTGGAAAATTAATTACAGAAATTTACGATTGGCCAATTTCAAAACTGACGGAAAGAACGGACTAACACTGCCAACTTAAACAATGGCTGAAAGAAATTTAATAAGGAACAAACTTATAACTACTAAATTTCTTCAAAAAAAGGTTCCTACACTTCGCACTAGAGTGCACAATTGTAGTTCTTAAGAGGTGCCATCTAGGAGAGAATGTTCACACTTCTTGCTACAGAGAAAACAAAAATACATCGAAAACGACACAGTTCAGAACACTTCAAAATTTACAAGTAGGGACATCTTCTGAGAAACTTGAGAGTTAACACGGTAGTTAAAGTTCAGGCTTCCTCCAGTAGAGGGGTTTCAACTGGCGCAATGTTTGAATTAGCGGCGTGGAGGTGTACCGCCCGGTACAATTATTATTATTATTATTATTATTATTATTATTATTATTATTATTATTATTATTATTATTATTATTATTATTATTATTATTATTATTATTATTGCTGAAAGCAATACTATCCCCATTGTGGTAAGAAGCGAAATGTTTTATGATAATAATGACAAAAAAGGAAGTAAAAATTATTGATGCAAAAGATTAGTCCAATGAACTAAGTACGAACACAATGTTCTATGACAACAAGCTATAAAATCGAATATTTGCAATCAAATTCTACTGTCGTACTGTTAAAAATAGATTGTGTCCTTATATATTTTTTCTAGAACACTTCACATTATGTGGTACGCCATTACCAGGCACTTCGTTGTATCATCTATCATTAAGTTATGAACAAATTTGTTGACAGTTCTGCACTTGTCTGCAGTTAACCTCGATTTAGTTAGCAAACACTCCAAGTAGGCTACTGTGGCCAGGCAGCCACTAACGAGATAAAATTGCTAAATTTGTTAAACTCTTATAACTAATCCAGTTGTCTCGAAAGATTTATTGCTGGAATTCAGATTTTAAGGAGAGAAACGTATTTGCTAACCCATCGAAATAACGTGTGTAACTTATTCGGTTCCTAGATATAACTTGTTATAAAATTGACTGTAACCTTAAAATTAAACTATGTAGCACATAAAGATTACCAAGAGCCATTGGCTGAGAATGCGACTGTTGTCTGTCCAGATGGCCACCAGGTATTAGGAATGTCTTAAGGAAAGTGTGATGACATTGTCATCCGTAAAGCTATACATTGTTGACCGAGGACTTGTGGTCTTGAATTATAAATTAGCACTTCTCTTCCGTGGTGTAATGTTAGCTTGCTTTCCTCTCACCTAGAGGGCCCGACCGGCGAGTTGGCCGTGTGGTTAACGGGCGCACAGCTGTAAGTTTTCATCGGGGTGTGAGTGTGTTCGAACCCCACTGTCGGCAACCCGGAAAATGGTTTTCCGTGGTTCTCACTTTAACATCAGGCAAATGCTGGGGCTGTACCTTAATTGAGACCACGGCCGCTTCCTTTCCATTCCTGGGCTTTTACTGTCCATCGTCGCCATAAAACCCGTCTGTGTCGGTGCGACGTAAAGCAAATAATAAAAGGCCCCGGCTTCGATTCTCAGCCATTCCAGGAATTTGGATTCTTATTTGCGACTGGAACAGTATTCACTCTGCCCCATGAACTAAATATCTCTTTGATACGAGAAGTACCCGACCCAGTGAAGAAATCCAAACAATTCTACTGAGTAATGTGTCACGTTGAACACGTTGCACTCCAGTATGTGTAGGTTGTCTGGCTGGGCTGCATGCCAAGGCCGCAATGGGCCGTTGCGCCACACGTTGCTTGTTTTCTTCTTGTACCCATCTCCGACGAGCTAGTTGTCCAATTGTAGAAAACCTGTCTTCATAATCATGCCGTCAGCGTGCTTCCTAACAAAAATATTTCTCAACCTTTTTGTCAATAAAATCATCAGTATAATAATACCTACAGTATATTCATCGAACAACACGCAAGTTCTTGGGAGAGAGTGCGGACTGTTATCACAGCAAATAGGTCTACTGCATTGGTGGACTATAATCAAACTCAGTAACGCAACACTGCGGAGATGAAAAGGGGGCAGAATACATTTCGATCTTATTGAGGACAATTACAAATTTTATGAAGTCTGAGTGAATTGCATCTCTACTGAATCAAAAGTGATACTCGTCGAGGAAACAATAAAACGTACAACAGCCCATGAAGACTTTCTATTATTTTTATTGGGTCTGAATGAATTCACCCGGTGTAGAAAGCCAAGAATAACGACCGAGAGTATCCATCGTGCTGACCACACGACACCTCGTAATCTGTAGGCTTTCTGGCTGAGCAGCGGTCGCTTGGTAGGCCATGGCCCTGCGAGGCGATGTTTTTAGTATATTAATTATTATTTATTTTGTATTTATCAACTAATTTTTAAATGGATATGTTTTTGGGCTGGGGAAATATCTGAAATTTAGCGCAGACCATTTTGCATGGATATAAAACAGATACCGTGGTAACGAGGCAACCAGTGTTCTTCGTCTGTCTGTTCTAAGTGTTCGTCATCTTCCCAACGTTATCACCGCTTGCCAGAACTCTGCCTTCTATATAGGATAATCGGAACAACGTGAACGAAGTTTATGAGCGTTAGAGCGTTGGTCATACTGATATGAAATTTGAGAAACTACGTCAATATCTCTCGCCGTTGTAATGTTATCCGCTGCTGAAGTTAACCAATCAGATCGCTTCGCGGGCGAATTCAAACGGGCTGCACGAGGCGGTGTTGCTAAATCTGCACGTGGCTTCGTCGAGCTTGAGAGCCATGCCGAGAAATGAGTATCAAACTCTAACACACCGTGTGTTTCAGCCAAGGCCATCGTAGCGTGCATGATATGGGATGGCCCTATGAGAAAGGAGGTCTTTGCTCAAGTCCCTCCCGTGGAGAAGTTTATTTCTTCTATTGGCGCTCTAAAACCTGTCATAAGCTACGTTCAGATTTAGCAACACCGCCTCGTATATTCAAACTGAAGTCGCCCGTGTAGTGATCTGACTGGCTAAATTCAACAACTGATAAAATGACAACGGCGTGAGATATCTAATTATTTTTTCCAATGATTAATTAGTATGACCAACCCTCTAATGCTCATATACCCAGTTCACGTTGTTTCCAAAGACCCTGTATACAGTAGGTACAAATGGCGCCCAGTTTTACACGAGTTTCCACTGTCTTTGACTGGCATTTCGTCTAGGTTACAGCAAAGCCCCTTACACACTATAACATCACCGAAGGCTGCGGAATTTTTCTTATAATTAGGAAAAGGATTTTTAGACAGTAATAGGTTAGATTGCAAACGTTTTTGAACAAGGCGCAAGTATCATCTACCCTCTCTATAGTTGTGTCCGTTAGCTGTATAATTTTAGGGGTTCTGATAGTTGAAATCGCTAATATTTATACAAATCACACTATAGAACTGTCATGCGGGTATAAGACACTTGCGCCTTGACTAAATGCATTTGCAATCTAACCTATTATTGCCTAAAAATCATTTTCCTGGCTCATAATACGTAACTTGAGAATATTTATGGCCATGAAATTGAGTGCTAAATCAGTTGAGGCTATCTTGTGACATGGTATTGGCATGCTGTGTACCGGATTACCCACCAGATTGTTGGACGTAGATAATGATGTTATATATTTCTTTTGATATATCTGAACTATTTAACTCCCCTGTGGGTGGATTAAGCAAAGGATCTCAACTCGCTATCTCGTCTTCTAAGTCCAAAAATATATCCATGATACTAAGTTTTCCCATGTAAGAGGGAAATTTATTTTGTCTTCCCTTACCAAGTCGTCTGTGTAAATGTTTCAATGTATACTTAATTTTGTTTACGACAGACAAATGATAGAAGACTTTCATCAAAGCGAAATACGAATATATATATATTACATTATGGCTAACGTCGCACCGACACCGACGACGGGATAGAAAATGGCTAGGAGTAGGAAGGAATTGACTGTAGCCTTAATTAATGTACAGCCCTACCATTTGCCTGATGTAAAAATGGAAAGCCGCGGAAAATCATCTCCATGGCTGCCGAGAGAGGGTTTCGAACCGGATATCTCCTGAATGGAAGTTCACAGCTGCACGATCTAAGCCCCATACCAAAATATATGAATCATATTAATGGGCCTATGCGTTGTTGTAAATTATAAAACATGAATCAAACTGATTTATTTATTTATGTACATTTTTACTTATTTATTTACTTATTTATTGATTTATTGATTTATTAGTACCATTAAAAGTACACAGGCCGAATATCCTATATAGTGCCCTTTTAACACACCAATACCAAAACACACTTTCAAGTAAACACAAAGAAGAAGAAAAGAGGAAAAATAGACATACAAAGAAAATAAAAAACCTAAACTAACGATTTTTCCTTAATTGAAGAATTGATTAACATAAACACAACATGTCATACGCAAGATAACTTTTCTAGTCTCGTAAAAAGTCATATTTCATTGATATGGTTACAAAGGCGATTATAATTCTCGATTATTATTATATTAGTCTTTTTCAACTCCATTCATGATTTATTATTCGTGAAGTGACTAATGTCTTCTCTCACACTTTACATACTGATCCGTATCTAGTCCCTACAGTACGGTAAGGTACATTTTTCTTTACAAATAACCTCAGTAAAATGAGCACAACGAAAATTATTCTGATGGGCTGCATATCCATATAGGGCTGGAAGACGTGACCAGTCTTAAGGAAACTAATAGATAAGAGGAGCATTGTCAGGTAGGCGATATGATATTTAAGCGACGACATGCTGCTTTTACAGTGATTCAAACATTTCTGAGAAGATGTTACTTTTAGGACGTAACGTCGTAGGTCTTCGGATTTTTATTTTTATATGCATACTACCACTTCTATAAATATTAGAACATTTTACCGGAATACCCAGTATAGAATATCACGTCCAACCTGGACGAAGAACGTAATATATATTTTCCTTCTTTCATATTATCAATACTATTTTTAAGAAACTGTGTTTACACTGTTATATCAAGTAGAGTTCGATTCCCAAAAGAACAAGTGTCATTAACAGAGGAGAAAGATTCAAGCACCTATCGTTCAAAAGAATGGAAAATTTGAGGCTCTGACATCGGAAAGATAGCAAGTAAAAGAAAATAATCGAAATTTCGTTTCTTCTTGGAGGAAGTAGTAAACGCTCATGCCATTGACATGGAAAAGGTAGCAAGTCAACTGGTAGAATTGCTTCTACGATTAACGCAAGATGGAATCTGTGTGAAGTCCACGAGGTTTGGTATGGGGAAGGTGGCCGTGCTTCTCGTGGAATTAGGAATAACCTTTGCCATTCGTAGGCCGTCAAATGCGTGTAAACCTTGTTTATAGCTATTATAGTTCGTCACAGTTATATTTCAGTTGCCATAATGCACCCGAAACCTAGTCCATTCAAAATGATATGTCGTAATTGCCAGCATCTTGACATGACGTTCACACGAGTTCTTTGTTTTTCTAAGTAGGTATTACGTGTGTCCAACATTGGTCCCAGAAATAATTTCGGAAATGATCAAAGAGGCTAAGCATTTTCATCCGTATCATTAATATTTAGTATCAACACCTTACGAATAGCGCACTGTGAGCTACATACGGATTTCAAGAGCTTAACTTCCATCAATCAAGACAAGGCAGTCATTCAAAGAGAACCGAGGAAGGTGCACAACGTTCTCAAAAGAAGGCGGTCCTACCACGCGATCAACAACAAACAGACCTTACAACCACTTGGAAAGAGCTCAACCATCAGTGAACCGAAAGAAAAGGACTTGTTGGCCATGCTGGATTTCTTCGATGAAAAATATCTTGCGTTTCACCGTGAAATTTGTACTTGAATCATACATTTCAACTGACAAACTGATTAGACAGTGATTATTCACAATGTATTTTATCGCCTAGTTTGTGCCTGAAACATAATTAGCATCATTTTGTGTGTTAAACTGACAAATGGATAACTACTTGATTCTACTTGATAATTCTTCAATATCATCTGCTTCACAATGCTGGCGAGACTATTTTTTCTCCTGTAAAATTCAATTTTTATGCCTTACTACCTTTCCCATTCCAATGCATTAATTACAAAAGTAGTTGATCAAATATCCTATTTACATGTTGTTCGGGATAGAAATTTATATTTCTGAGCGAATTTTGTTATGTTACTTGACAAAGCTAGCAAACATTTGTCAGGTTTCATCATTGCTCCAAGAAAGGCCTGGGGTTTGAATCCAGATCTATTAAAAAGAATATATTATGCCGCTGTGGAACGTTTATCATTATGTAGTGTAGTCAACATATCGCAATGTTCGAAAAGAAAGTGGAATAAAATCAAACTAGTACAAAAGCAACAAGCTTTTGTGCTCAGAATTATTCGGGCATACCGTGCAATATCCTCTAATGCAGCCCTTGTGATCGCGGGTGTACCACCTGTACATATAACGCCCATTACTAAATCTGAGCTTAATTTAATGGAAAAGAGTGCTATGCACAATGAAAAGATTTTTCAAGTTACTCCACAACTGCAGGAAAATGCATTAACAGCAGGCCACCCATGCAAACTTCACAATTTTCTTACAGAACATAACAGACTGCAATGCACACCATCATCTTGATATTCACACAGATGGACCTCAGATTTGCTTTTGTGGTTTTAAAGGATAACATCGAGATTGAAGCTGAAAAATTCAGATTGTTTTCATAATACTCAGTATTTCAAGCAGAACTCTGTTCTATACAACAAGCAGTTGAATGGATTAAGAGTCACAGTTGTATTGCACGTATATTGGGCGATTCTCAGGCAATTCACAACCGATTGCTGTTAAAATAAGATCGCATGCTTTATATTACAACAAGCATATCTGTATGAAATCGGTACGAGGTTATAACGGCACAGAAGAGAAGGAGAGAGATGATGAACTTTCCAAAGAAGCTGGAAACGCCCTCGACTACCTGTTAATATATGGCAAGTGCCCGATGTCATTTGTCACAAAGGAACTAAAAACCTGTACGGAGAATATATGTAATAATCTCTGAATGACTAGCTCAAGAGGTCAGCTTACAAGGTATTTGTTCTTTCCTAAGATTCAGGGTGGACTAGAAAGTAGATTAACACTTGACCATATTTTAACAAAATTTATGTAAGGACATGGAAAACCTTGATCTTATTGTGCGGGGTTTATAATCAATATCCAGAAGCCCTAATGTTGTGCATGTGAAATGCTACAAACTGTTAATCATCTTTTATTTGACTGCCCCATTTTTGAAAGAAATAGATATGAATTAGTAGGCCCCTAGTTAACTTAAATATGTGTGATATACAATATCAAGCAACTTTTGATGCTTATAAAATGCCTCCATTTTATTTACAAATCACACCAGTTTAATAATTTAGTTGTTATTTTATGTATTAATCTAGTTTTGTTACCTATATCCCTAATATACCATGTGTAAAATAGGATTTGTACTTGGATAATCAATAATAATAATAATAATAATAATAATAATAATAATAATAATAATAATAATAATAATAATAGTATGTCAAATAGAACACCAACGTGAAGAACTGTGCAGTCACTGTTTTGTAGAACAACGTGAATCGCCAAGTGTTAGATTTTTCTAGAATACATTACTTCCGCCCTGAGGGGTGCTGAGGCGTTCGCTTCATTAGACAGAGCTTCTCCAATTAGTCACACGATTCTTTTGTCAGTTCGTTACAAGAATAATTTGCTTCTTAATTCCTTTATTTCAATTAAAACAAATTAGAGAATCCAATTAGGTCTAGGAGAGGTGGACCCATTTATTCACACTCAGACGAAGGAGAAAGAGAATGAAATTTACTTTCACTTTTCTTACATTGAACTTACTTCAGAATTTAGTTCAGTACAATTATCACAATTAGGTTTCTCAAACTTGTAAACATTTAGTTCAATAAAAGTAGTAAATTGGCCCTGTAATAATGTATGATTCGTCGTAAATGTTATAGACTCTTTGTACAAAACGGAAAAATAAACGTCATAGGCGATTAGCAAGTAGCACAATCACTGGCTACTAATCAAAGAGGATGCGGTTCGAATCCCAGCCAATGCATATGGCGTTTTAAAATGTTAATCCACGTACTTGTGATTAGGATTCCACGTAAAACTGGAAGTTTCATGACGATCATCACGATATGAACAGTCACGTAAGACTACAAAATTGCCTTCGCTTGGAAAATTAAATTTAACGTTAATCCATTTCATGAACTATGAGTTATAAGATCGACATCCGCTTGCATTGAACGTACGTTCACCAGTCTGGTGCGAGGATGGATGTAACTGTGCTGCTGTGTATATGGATACGTATGGACTAGATTTTGGAAAATTTTCCTAAGATTCTTAGAATTTTATCAACGTTATCCATCGAGAAATATGTTGTTAGAATACTTAGCCATTTAACGTTCCACTAACACATAACGGTTTCTGGTGCGCATGTTTTGGAGACTTCCAGAACAGGAAAGGTTGCGTCCATGGACGTAAGAAGTTACAGCCTCAGCATTCGCTTCATGTAAAAGTTAGAAACTACAGAAAACGATCTTTTAGACTGCCAACATATTTCGTTTACCGCTGGTTTTATTTAAACAATAAATTGCAAAGAGGACAAACTGCAAATTTGCCTCTGTTCTTTCTTAATTGTTCCTTCTCATTGGTTTCCCCCAATTCTTATTACTCTAGTTCAAGTTTTGTTCAGATTGCATTTTATCCTTCTTTTTCGGTATTTGGTTTCGTTTTCGTTAAGAATCTCAAAGAGCTTTTATGAAATATTGTCATCGAAAATGACTCTCACTACATTTGTGGTCTACATAATTTCCATAGGATTAATTATAATGGAGACACATGCGAATTCAGTTCTGTACTATATCGACCTCTAAACTATTATCCTATCCAACAATAATAGAATCATTCCATACATATACAAAACAACTATGAAAGCCTGTCTTGGACGGTAAAAATTAGTACATGTTAATATATCTTAGGAACAACCGTGGTTCAAATTCCGGTCACTCCATGTGAGGTTAGTGCTCGACAATGCGGAGGCGGGACAGGTTTTTCTCCCAGTACTCCGGTTTTCCCCGTCATGGTTCATTCCATCAACAGTCGCCACTATCATTTCATTTCATTTGTCAGTCATTAATCATTGCCCCAGAGGAGTGCGACAGGCCTCGACAGCCGGCACAATTCCCATCATCGCCGCAAGATGGGGGCTTCATTCTTTCCATCCCTGACCCGGTCACTGACTGTAAAACAAGTTGTAGGTTGTAATATATCTTAGGAACAAAAGTTACACTTCCCATGTTACGTACCTGAACATGTAAATTTTATTGAATTGTAACAGGAATTATGAAATTTCCTCATGAACCATATTGAGTGTTGTTTTAGATAGACCGGGGGAGTTGGCCGTGCGGTTAGGAGCGCGCAGCTGTAAGCTTGTATCCGAGAGATAGTGGGTTCGAACCCCACTGTCGGCAGCCCTTCAGATGGTTTTTCGTGGTTTCCAATTTTCACACCAGGCAAATGCTGGGGCTGTACCATAATTACCGCCACGGCCGATTTCTTCCCACTCCTGGGCATTTTCTCTCCCATCGTCGCCATTAAGACCTATCTGTGTCGGTGTGACGTAAAGCAAGTAGTAAACAGAATAGTTTTATATAGGAGTTGTATTTTCACGTGTCTCGATCTGCGAGTTCTGGAGTTACTCCATGGGCCTATAGTTATCCATGGTTACATATTGGAGTCGAGAGATTCATCTCAAATGTAAGTAAAGTTTGGTCAAGTTTGTCGCTGTGCATTGTTGCCTGTGACAGAGAAGGCTAAATTTAGAGGAAATTGCCTCCGTTTAAGAATCAATGGAATGTCAAATTTTCCAAATCTGTTCTTGGCATAAAACATGTTCAATATTATAGGGAAGGATCCACCTTTCAATACTCCGTAGTAAGTTGAACTAAAAAGTAGTTACAACCTGTTTATTGGGACCGGTTTCAACACATTTCAAGTGTGATCATCAGCCAATTAACGAAGATCTTAAAACAACTAATATATTGAACACAGGGGCTCTGAACTTCGGAGCGTGGGTTGGCGACCACGGGGCCCTTAGCTGAGTCCTGGCATTTCTTCCACTTACTTGTGCCAGGCTCCTCACTTTCATCTATCCTGTCCGACCTCCCTTGGTCAACTCTTGTTCTTTTCCGACCCCGATGCTATTAGGTTTGCGAGGGATAGGGAGTCTTTCATTTTCACGCCCTTCGTGGCCCTTGTCTTCCTTTAACCGATATCTTCATTTTTCGAAGTGTCGGTTCTCTTCCTCTTTTTTCCTCGAATTAGTGTTATATAAAGGATTGTTGCCCAATTGTATTTCCTCTAATAACAATAACCACCACCACCACCACCACCACCACCACCACCATCACCACCCTCTAATAAACGTTCCCCATCCCCTTTCTCTATTTATCATTTCTTTATCAATTACTACGGCAAGTTGTTTCGAATTGAACCTCGTATTTCTTTCATTATTTCTTCCTATTTTTTAATATATTTTTATTTGGCTTTATTCTTTTTTAACGTTTTAAATTATTTTAAAACCTATTTATGCACTTTGAATTTGACGAAATTAAATCCTACACTGTTTTCCTAAGACTTCATTCACGTCACCTTTTACTCTTCGGCCGGAGAAACAAATGCCTACAAGACCTGCCTAGCAACGACTTTACATAAGTGCATACTTGATCTGCTTATGAACTTCAGCTATATTTGTTTTCGGCGCAAGATAGTGATGTTCTGTTTACTCTCTTGACTGTGATTATTGTGTTTTGAACATTAACTTAATTGCTACGATATGATACAATGTTAATTTTTTGCCTGTGTTCAATATATTAGTTGTTTTAAGATCTTCGCTAATTGGCTGATGATGACACTTGAAATGTGTTGAAACCGGTCCCAATAAACAGGTTGTAACTACTTTTTAGTTCAACTTACTACGGAGTATTGAAAGGTGGATCCTTCCCTATAATATTGTACATCTTCTTATTTCTCTATTCAATACGGAACAATCATGAAGTTTTTAACTTTAAATAAAACATGTTCTTCTTGAAGCTCAGCCTATCAGAATTTCTGCATGAAGAATTTTTCTAGCTTTAACACGGTCAAACTCGCCTCACCATTTATATGTGCATTTCTGATTCCTTCCCTAAGACCATACCTTCATGATGATAAAAATGATAATACTTAAAGGGCCCTAACATCTAGGTCATCGGCACTTAAGTCCATACCTTCATTTTTGTTGCAACTCCTTTCAACATTTCAATAAACTCTCATAATAATATTGAATCCTTTTATTTAAGTTTAGTAACTTGATCAATTACAGGCTGCAACCGGTCTGTAATATTGCAGCCCTTTCAACATGGTGGTCACGCGTGTCTGTTGGCTTCAATTGGTGAACTGTTCTACCATATCGTACTCTGTGCTTGTTGACCGCCACAGACGATGTTGCTAATTTGGCAAAGGGAACAAATCTTGGCCTCAGCGAGCGAATGCATTGCGTTACGAGTCGCCATCCATATGTTATTCTGTGCTTGTCGGTAATCACCTGCAGCGAAGTTTCAGACACGTAATTTTCTTCAAAAAGTACCAAATTCCTGGTTGTAAGAGTTCCATTGTACTTTTCTTGTGTGAATTTCAGCTGTTGAAATCGTCTTGTGTTTTCATAGCCGCTGTGAATGACAGACGGAATAGGAATTGTATATTTATAGATACATCGTCATTACAGACTGTTGCACTGGGGTAGCCACGGGGGAGGGGCAGCGCTCTGAAACAATATTTCCTGAAACTAGAGAGAGAATCATTCGTTGTTTTACGTACGCTAGGAAAAAATTAAGAACTTACTCCATAGGCCTATAGTTATCCACAGGTAAATACTGGAGTGGAGAGATCCATCTCCATCCCAAATTTAAGTAAAGTTTGGTAAAGTTTGTCCCTGTGCATTATTGCCTGTGCCAGAGAAGGCTAAATTTAGAAGACATTGCCTCCGTTTAAGAATCAGGTGTATAAGAAATATTCCGAGCAAAAATTGAAAATTTACCATTGTGGCACTTTCACCCTTTTTTATTTTCACTCTTAAACGTGTCTCCAGAGATCTTTCAATACCAGAAAATGTATCGACACACAGCTGAATCGACTCGCTTCAACTCGCTCACTACAACTTGACCACAACCGTTACTGTACAGCAGTTTGTATACTTTTCTGGCTAAGTTTCGAGATAATTCTGGATTTTTCACATCCTATCACCACACTACCTTCTCCTTATATTTCTTCTTCTTATACAATTAGACATTAGGAAGGATGATTATCCCTTTCGATTTGGTCTTTCACGATAATCACATATTCCCGTCCTATTTTGCTGGCCTCTTCTAGGGGCTTATAACTAGATTCACGCAGCATCTTTGGCATCCTACGAGAGATATCTCGTCTTATCTCACTTCATCTTCATAGGAATACCGCGTTAGTTCACAAAAAGCGGCTACCGGAAAGAAAGGAGTAACTAGATTATATTACATAGAGCTCCTTACCGGGATCGGTGTTAAAGTGTCAGCCTCCGAACCAAGGTTCTATGGTTCTAACCCAGCAGAAGGTGTCAGATTTTTGAAGGTAAGAGAGCTCATTCGACACTCCCTGTTGTACATTTTCGGGTATTAGAAGATGTCTGGTGACACATTTAAAAGTAAAAATAGAAAAGAGTGAAAGTGCCACAATGGTAACTTTTTTGCTCGGAATTGGCTGAAAGGACCATACAGCATAACACTGGTAAAGGCTGCAAGTTCATGTTTTGCGTCTCGAGACTTCCCCCATTCAATAACATGATTTGATTTCGTAAATTATTAGCGATGGGGGGTTTCTTCCCTGAAATGGCGGTCAAATATTGCCTCCATGA
Source organism: Anabrus simplex (assembly GCF_040414725.1). Taxonomy (NCBI): domain Eukaryota; kingdom Metazoa; phylum Arthropoda; class Insecta; order Orthoptera; family Tettigoniidae; genus Anabrus; species Anabrus simplex. The sequence continues at coordinate 874,136,674 of NC_090265.1, read as the reverse complement.
CTGATCACTTTATCCCCCGCCAGTGCAGTACAATGGATATTGTTGGAATCACCGGGTAATTCTCGGTAACAAATTAGTAAAATTGCATAGTTTTCGTCCTAGAACTCTCATGTACTCGCTCTCAACAAAAGTAATCCGTACATACAGTAAGCAAATCACTTTCACAACGGAATCGGAAACTAACAAGAAAGGTTTTTATTAGAAATCACAATCAGTAGGAATAATGACAACCTGTCGTACAACATATACAGAAAACCCACCCAGACTTCACACACAAGAGACAACGAATCCAAGCACCCGTACAAATTAGTAGGACTGAATACAAAGACACACAGAGCGATATCCACACCATTGAGCACAAAAGGTTTCAAAAACAAAATGCAGACAGTAAAACAAATCGCGAAAGAAAACAACCACACACCCGAAACAGTGTATCGATTGTTAAAGTAGCATAGAAAGAACACAAAGAAAATCACACCACAGGATCGGTTTAATGTAGTGCAACGATGTAGTAAAATGGAACTACTACTATAATTGTCTACACTTATATTTTCATTAATCATATACGAGGGCTGATCAACAAAGTCTGATACTGTTTTTTTTAACAGGTGTTTATTATTCCACTTCAATCTATACATGATATTTTTCAAGCTAGTCCCCTCCTACTTCATTGCGCTTTTCACAGCTTCTCCGCCAGTCCTCGAACACATGCTGCAGACCATTCTTTTTCAGGTCCTTGAGAATCGCCTCACTTTTCTTGAACACGGCTTCAGAGTTCTCAAATCAAATGCCCCAAAGATTTGCCTTTAGTGATGGAAATAAGAAAATCACCGTGTGCAAGATCAGGGCTATAAGGTGAATGCGGTACACAGGTAATGTTGAATCGAGCCAGAAACTGCATGACTTGATTAGCGACGTGAGGCTGTGCATTGTCATGATGAAGTCGCCACCCAGACCGAGAATGCTCTGGTCGTTTCTTTGCAATGTGCTTCCTCACTGTATCCAATACTGACGTGTAGTAACAGTAGTGTGAGGGGGAACTGCATGATGGTAAATCATTGTCTGGTATGCGAAATGGACGTAGCGTCTACACAATAGAACATTACTACGAACTTACCGATACGAGAGTGCTGCCGCCTACTGACACTATGCAGAAAAACCCAATCTTTTCAAATATTTATATTACAAATAGGAAACTGTCACGGAAGCTACAATGAGTGCACAGTGAGAAGATTACATGTGGTTTTATTGACACGTTCTTAAAACATTTGCATGAAAGCTAGTCGAAGCAAGAGGTAAGAGCAAGGAAGGTGCCAATCTGTTTGCTCGTGAATATTCGAAACTGCATGTTTAGTGGTACTTAAATGACGAAATAAAAGGAAGGGAAAAGAATGAGTAGCAAGAGAAGTAAAAGTTAAAGAATAACGCATTTGTAACAACTGTATGTTTTAAATGTCCTATTTTAAGTGGTGTGCTTTCATTTGTCTGCCAAATTATCAATATGGAAAGTTTCGAAAACTAACTTTACTTAAATACGAATATTTTAATGTATTAGACTAGTTAAATATTTGCCTTTCTTCCTTAACGTTCTGGTGAATGTTTGCCAGGTTCTGCCAACAGAAGCGCCACCGACAGCCTGTCCTCCATTCTTCGTGTGTTTACAGCAGTGTCTGTCCGGTATTTAATTCTAGTGTATGGTCTACAGATTAAGGGTCTGATTTCCACACCGAAAGTGGTATTATGTCAGTACATGGTGGAGCTTGACTATGGTGTTACATATTTTTGTGGTTAAAACTGCCATTCTATGTACATCGCAGAAGGGTGGAAGATGGTGTTGCATTGTTGTGGTCAGTTACAGAGGTGGACATTAAGACGAGACATAATCTATGATAACTGTTTGAAAAAACTCGCCATACCTTCAAATGTAAGAATCCTATGACTATGTGGATGTGTACAAAAATCAAATAACTCATCTTAAGTGGCAATGGGATCATGTCCTGTTCATTTTACTAACGCCCAATATATCCTTGGCTCGTATGAAGTTTCGGCAACAAATCTGGACAATGTACAGGGCACAACTTTTAAAACATGGAGAGTCTTCTGAAAATACTAAGGTGTGTGCTACTGTCCGCGCAGAATGATTTGCGGATATATAGTTCGTGCGGTTGTAGCAAACACCAGATATTCATGTCTTCACGAACATGCCATGAATGGTTCCAGAGCATTTTTATGATACCCAGGATAATCCACTCCGGAATATAATGCGCTCCATTGCTCATCGTGATGGCATTGGCCAAACATACTATCTTCACTAAGAAACACTTCCTAATATGTAAGCATACATCGGGTGATCTTCTTGAACATACTAATTTTGTTTTATGCAACCTAAGAAACGTGTGAAAACGTCGCAAGGTCGATATTTCTATACTGACATCCTTTGTGACACTAATGTCCCGTAAGCTGAACATGCAAGCGACTATGACCACACCCGACAGTCTACAGTCCGTTCAAAAAACATATATCATTTAAGTCATTTATCTAAGTCAGCCTACCATGTTACTATGTAAATATGCCGTGCCTAGTGACCGGGTGTAGCAAAGCACAAATTTAGTGCTTAAAACGAGGTTACAGTGACGTGAAGAGCGTATGAAATAGTTAACTGATGTAGTATTGTACTCTAATCTACAGTATTCCTAATACTTAACGTTCCACCGTAGCGAACGTGGTTAGATGCTAGCCTAACAATTAACGGAACATATCACTGATAGTTCGTATGCTATATATTTTTTAAATATTTGCATCGATATGATGTTTTAATACTTAGGTACAGGCCAGGTGTGCCACATGCAAACAGTACAACATCGCTGATATTATATGCTGCACTGCTAGAGGGCCTTAATTGGTCACTTCAGCCATTCCTCAGTGTTTTTCACAGATGAATACGTGTACATGATCCTTATAAATGGAGACGCAAGGAAAAATCGTGCCAGGTACTACGTCTGTACCTGGAAGGGTATCCAAACAGGCCGGGTTCCACTGCGCACATGTCTAACAATGATATGTCCAAATAACAGGCATGATCAAAGGAGAAAATCTCATTTACTACTGATGTGAGCCACAGATGGTAAAGGGAGCGTCGGCAAGTGAGCGCGGCCACCATAAAACCGGTGTTATGATCGAGCGACCCGAATCGAATTTTTGACACTGGCAGGAGAAAAATCTCGCAGCTGTGTTAGCGACACTTTATCCGACGTTCGTTTTCCATACTGAGACTGGAATGAAAGAAGGACAAATGAGAGAGAATCATGCCAGTAACCTTATTGGTACGTAATTCCCAATGAAGGCAAAACTACAACACACTTCTTAATACATGAAGCAATTATAGGAACAATAAACACTGCAAATTATTAGTATGTAATTGTTTTGTTCTCCCTAATGTGCTGTTGGATATTAATTCTATTATTCTAATTATTCTATTTTGAGTAAATGCCATCTTCTCTGAATCCGTACTGTAACATAGTTAAAAACAAATTTGTATTCAAGTATGCCAGTGTAGGACGAGAACTGATCCACCAAAGCTCTGGTCTGCCTCACAATACGACCGCACGTTTCATAAGACTGTGGTCGTGTCCTCATGCCATGTATATTGAGAGTTGCTGTACCAGTCAGGTTGACAGCTCTGCCGCTGGACAATGGCGCAGGGACAACGACTAACTTCCAGCCAGCACGTCACTAATTAAATGTGAACGCTCCGTCGGTCTGACTCGCCTCGTTGGTGAGGAGAAGGAAATGAGACACGAAGAAAGGGAGGAGGCTGAGATAACACGAATCTACACATAGTTACCAGAAACTACACTTCCTGAGCAGTTTATGAGATTCAATGTAAAAATGTATTTCTCCTAGAAAATATATTGTCTTTATTGTTCACAAGGAATGGCCATCATCTGAGTGTCTTTCCTTGCGCGACCTGCATTGTGGTTTCACATGGAATAAATTGCATTTTGGATCCGTACTGACAATTATGTTATATAAATTGAAAACCTAATATATTGGTTCCACCTAGTCAATACCTATAAGTTTATTTACAATTCAAAGTTCTAAAAGCATCAAGGGCGCCCATACCCGAGGGCAAGGTAGGGTCGCCCCCCCCCCCATAACCTTTCAGGGAAAGGCAACAATCTAATCTAGTCGTGTGTTTTTCTTTCAATAAAATGATTTAAAAGTCAGTGTTACGTAGAAGCGGAAGTACCGTTCGCCACCAACAAGCAGGGAACACCGTGAGTTATTCTACCACAGAATACAAGTCGTCATTTATCTTCCAAAACATTATTAATACTACGTACTCCAGGTCTGCCTCCTCCCCTTACAAATAGTTATATGGGCGCTGATGAAAAGCATCTTATTAAAATAACAGGACAGGTTTCGGCCTCATTAGGCCATTTTTAGCTGTCTATAATTAACTTAGAATTAATATACTAAATTTACGAAACATGAATAAAATTCTCACTCTTATGTTATACGGTATATACAAATTAAAATAAGTGCATGTTGAAACATCATCAGATGAAGAAGTTCCTAGATGTAATGTGATGAAGTTAGAACAGTTCTACTTAAAATGACGATGATGTAATTAAAAGTTTCTTCTGTCCTTAAAATTCGTTTCATGCAAAAATAATGACAACTGATTCAATAAAATTGTTGTTCCACTTATATAAAATCTGCTAAAATGTTAGGAATTTACAAACGTTAATCAAACTGATTTTTTCTATTTGTTTTACGTCGCACCGACACAGATAGGTGTTATGGCGACAATGGGATAGGAAAGGCCTAGGAATTGGAAGGAAGCGGCCGTGGCCTTAACTAAGGTACAGCCCCAGCATTTGCCTGGTGTGAAAATGGGAAACCACGGAAAACCATCTTTAGGGCTGCCGACAGAGGGTTCGAACCCACTATCTCCCGATTACTAGATACTGGCCGCACTTAAGCGACTGCAGCTATCGATCTCGGTATTCAAACATTTAATGCCAGCCATATGCTTGTACGCTGCCTATGTTCCATGACCAGATGGCAGTTGATTTCCACTCAATAGTCTGGCTGGCATTAAATCCGTTTGATCTACGTTTGTGAATTCATAAGATTTCAGACGTTTTTATATTATGTGAAACAGCAATTTTACTGAATCAACTGTCATTATTATTGCATGAAGCGAATTTTAAGGACAGAAGAAACTTTTAATTACAACATCGTCATTTTAGGTAGAACTGTTCTAAATTCATCACATTACATCTAGTGAATTATTGATCCGATGGTGATTCAATATGCACTTATTTTAATTTATAAATACCGTATAATCATAACGAGTGTGAATTTTATCCATCTTTTGTAACTTTTATTATATTAATTTTAAGTTGTTTTAGTTAGCTGAAGATAGCCTAATGCGGCCGAAACATGTCCTCTTATTTTAATTAGATACTTTCACAACTTTGAATTGTACATAAATTTATACCAGTTTTTTAGTGGTTTCACCTCAGAGCCATCTCGCTTCATTCATTTTTCATAGGTAACAGTAGGGAAACAAATTCTTTATCATAGCACAAGAAACAATCCACTCCGCAGCAAATGCGCAAAGCTGCACTTTGTCTCAATGAGGCCAAGAACTGCTTTCTCGCATATAATGCAAAGTCGAGTTTAGTTTATTAGGAATAGAGCAGGATTAGGCTGATTTATGTTTTTTGATCTCATTATTCACAACAAAACACTAATAACAAAGTAGGCTAACAAGAGACACACAGTGAGTTTCCCTCATTGGTTGACCGGCAGGAGCGCCCAGCTTAACTGTCTCCCGTTGACTCATCACTCCCCGCTCTGCGGCATAGCAACAAAGACAGCACTTCGCTTATCCGTGAATGACATGTGATAACAATTAAAATTAACAATATAAAAATTAATAAAATTAGTTATTGAGAATTAATTAAGAAAATAAGCTCGTACCTTATGGTTTCAATTTTAACATTATCATGGGCATATGTTCTAATCTTTCTGCGATTTCATTCACGTTTCCGTTGTTTAGTACCCGTCTTTTAACACTTCGATTTTTATCGAGTAAAGAACCAGTTCCTGTCAGTTTGTTTACGAATTTCCGCACGGTCTCTCTATGTGGAGGACGTACACCTGGAAATTGTGTTACAAATCGCTTAACGACTTCCCTGCAACACTCTGTTTTCACATAATTGTCGTACATAAATACCTCTTCCTCTACCGTGTACACATGTGGAGGCATTATGAGAATTATGCCCCGAAGTAACACTTCACAACTCGAGAACAGTTGGAACGACAGAGCAACACTTAATACACGTTCTAAGCACGGACCTGAACTGCGAAGTGCGGGCTTTCCCGTGCTGTCGCTGCGCTGTGTAGCGGGAAGTGATGAGTCAACGGGAGGCAGATAAGCTGGGAGTGCCTGCCAGCCAACCGATGAGTAAAAATCACTGTATTAACAACAATAAGCCCACATCAATGTTAGAATTTGTTTAAGTGATATGCACAAAATCAAATACATTACAAGGGTGATAGTGTTATAATCTGACGTGTGATAAATTCCTGCGCAGCGTAGTGGTTTCATCTTGAAACAATCAATTTTGAGACTTTATTGATCCAGTTTATCTTAATTTGAATGTGTGTAGCGGTTTCTTATGTAGACTACCAGTGGCCCTCTTTATGCTAATCCAAAACGCATGCCTCACAGAATAATAAATTAAAATAGATTAATTTTTCTATTGTTTGTATGTCCGAAAGACTCAGACAGGTCTGATGAAGACAGTTGGACAGGGCAGGGATTGGACTGCAAAGAAGGCAACCGTGGCAATGAAGGCACAGCCCAAATATGCGTGATAAGTAATGGCGTGCAGCCTCCGAAGAGGCCTGGTGCAGGTCTTTCGAGTTGACGTCGTAAGGGCGACCTGCGTGTCTGTGAGAATGACGAAGACTTCACACACACACAGCCCCCGAGCAATCGGAATTAACCAATGAAGGTTAAAATCCCCAGCGTGGCCGGGAATCGAGCCCTGGAGCCTGTGGACCAAAGAGCAGCACGCTAACCATTTAGCCATGGAGCAGGACTGAACTCGTGTCCTCATCCCGAGGTGATGCAGCTCATTTCAGGGACAACCCCCGATGGAGGTGAGCTGCATGTAACACTTTCACCACCATACCAGCTCTCCCACCATTCTTAAATTTCTGTCAGTACCGGGAATCGAACCCGAGCCTCCGAGGACGGCAGCTAATGATACTAATCGTTACTCTATGGAGGCGGACATCTGCGTGGTAAAAAAAAAAACGGGAAACCACGAAAAGCCATCTTGAGAGCTGCTGACAGTGGGGTTCGAACTTACCCCTCCCGAATGCAAGCTTACGCCTATACGGCAAGAACTTGGCAGTCAACTCGCTCGAAGGTGTAGAATATAATATTATTGGTTTTACGTCCCTTTAACTAATTTTACTGATTTCAGAGAAGCCGAAGTACTGGAATGTTGTCCCTCGGGAGTACTTTTACGTGCCGGGGTGGCGTATTTGAGCACCTTCGAATACCAGCCAGAATCGAACCTGCCCACTTGGGCTCAGAAATCCAGCGCCGTAAGCGCCTTAGCCACTCAGCCCTGCTTTAGTTTACTCAATAGCTGAATACTGCTCAGGCCCACACTCATCTAGCAGACACCAGCTCCACCAAACCATGCTCGTCATAATTGACATGCTTCGAGTCACTCCAACTCAACGGTTACCAGTGCTCAGTAACATAAAACCTCCCCACACCAGAAGATAGAAGGCTCTCTGCAAGCATTGGTCTAGGATGCTGTTGAATGAGGCACTTCCTATTCATGAGGATGTTGGACAACAATGAACCACACACTTTAAGTCTCTTAAACCTCCCTGGAGGATTGCTGTGAAGTTAAAAACTAGCTACTGCTACTCCAACTTCTGTTGGTTAACAGAATGGACATCGTCTCCACCTCGTGGCGTAGTGGAAGTTAATAATCCCTCCTTAAAACCTGCAGGATTCAATCTGTCCCGCCGTGCCTGGTGTAGTTTCAACCGTTTGAGATGTGGGGAGGGAAGAACTGCTGCTACTCTATACAGTTGGGGATGGTGAACCTCCCTTTCTGTGACTGCGGAGAAGCCCAGCAAACAATACAACACATTGTACTAGATAGTCCATTTCTTGCCTTTCTTGGAAGCGTGGAGGACCTTCATTCAGCAACGTCTCAAGCAGTGCAGTGATGTAAATGCAGAGAGTCGTCCTCCTCTTCTTCTTCTTCTTCTTCTTCTTCTTCTTCGCCTTTCGCTTTTTCCACACCTGTGAGGTCGCGGGTGCGAACTGTGTGGCACATGTGAATTTGGCCCTGTTTTATGGCCAGATGTCATTCCTAACGCCAATCCTATGTCGAGTGCTGACAGTAATGAGAAGATACTCGTATCTTCTCTTGCTGTGTATATATTAGCCATAATATAGTTATTCCAATAGTGTTATAATTATGAGGTGTTTATATTTACTTCTAGGTGCAGCATTTCTTGATACAATTTCCTCATATTTCTTCATAATTAGTTACTTTTTATTACTTCGGTTAATCAATTATACTTATAGTCTACTAGGATTTCACTTACTGCAATCTGTTTCACGTCGCACCGACACGGTAGGTCAAATGGCGACGACAGGATAGGAAGGGGCTAGGAGTGGGAAGGAAGCAGCCGTGGTCTTAATTAAGGTACATCCCCAGCATTTTTCTGGTGTGAAAATGGGAAACAACGGAAAACAATCTTCAAGACAGAGGTTCGAACCCACTTAAGTTATTGTTATTTTGTAATTTCTGAAGTTTGTCATGTAAGCATCATACACTAAATAAATAAGGCCGGGATATAGAATAGATTATTTTGGAAGACTAACATCGACACGAGATCTCAGTGATTGCTCAATGTTAATCTTATTCCAGAAGATGAAATACTAACAGACGGGGTGAGAGCCTATTTTTAGTTTAATATCCTCCCTTTCAGCTATAACAAAACACATTATAATTTACCATTTGACAGTTAGTTCCTGGCAGAATGATCAGCTTAGTGGCCTTCGGTTTAGTGGGCCGCAGGTTTGATTTCTGACCGAATCTGGGATTTAAATCTTAAATGGTTAAATCCTCTAGCTCGGGGACTGGTTGTTTGTGCCATTTCCAACACCTCTGCATAAACCACACAAAACACTACACTATTCCACCATAAAACACCTACTTCCCAATTACGGCATATGCCACCCACTTTCATTAGAGTATCTGTCTTACAAGGGCTGCACCAGGATAGAAATAACCACAGGAAATTTGAAGGATTTGGGCGAAAAATAATAAATTCTCTTCTTTCATACTAAAAGAGCTCAGTCTATGCTGGACCAGGAAATAATAAATTAGTATCCAGTCCGTCATAGATAACGCTAATAACTGTCATAGCAGGACAGTTCTGAGGTGAGGACATTGTTGTATCCTTTTTAAGTGTTGTTTTCTCGGTTTAAAATTTTATTAGCTGTTGCCGCGTAAAAATACTCCTCGTGACATATTTCTTCTCATAACCTGTAAAAACGTAATTTACAAGCTGTGTTATATGTCAATATTAACATTTGCTGCTGATTTCTTTAATATCCAGTATATATAACAGCATCATTTTTCACATTAAATTAGGGCATGTCATACCAAAAGATACAATTCTAACATTAATTTAAAAATCTATTGACTGCCATAATCTGCACAGAATTATAAAATATATATAGAAAACTTTATCTGTATATCCATAAGATGCATTTCTACTAAATTTGGTTTCATTTCTCAAAAACATTTTGCGAGGAGCGGTTTTTATTGCGCGTCAAACACTTGTATAGAAATAAGGATAACTTTAAGACCAAATGACCTAAATTAAATTTAGTAAACAGCTGACTAGTGACGGTCTATGTGTGTTATAATAGCTTGAAATCTGTAGAAGTTTTAAATTTCAGTCATAATTCCCCTTACAGTAATTCTGTATATTTTAATCACTGCAAACGCACGTGTATAAATTGAAAGATTTTATGCTATCAATATTATATTCAATATTGGGGTCGTTCATCTGTTGCTGCACTTATGGCCAGAGGATAACATTCTTGTGAGCTATCAATAAACATATCAAGATTTTCTGATATAGAATCGGTCTCTGTCCAATTTTCGCTGTCTCCAGCTACAAACCGTGGACGTGCTGTCACTTCGACCGCTATAAAACGTAACTGCTTATTATCACAGTCACGTTGATACCGTAATGGTTTATCGAGGCCCTTAAAACTAGAATTACTACGCATAGAGGTAGCGTGTTTTATTGGCCACTAAATTTATTGAATTACTATTAACAGTTAATGGCATGTTCAGTCACGTTTCAGTTTTCCACACGACACGTTTTTTATTCACACACTCACTCCGGATATCACATTGCACACCAGGCGCATCGATCCCCTAGTCTCCAAAACGGCTTCCTACAGCACAGTACTACTCCACAACAGTTCACAATAGCAAGCCCCGTTGAGCTCCGAGTTTGCCGGCTGACTGACTCACGTCCGACGAATGTCTCGTCACGGACTCGAGACCGTGTCGCAATTGAAGCACTCAAGACTGACTCACTTGAGAATAACTCCAGGTTGTCTGACACCGCGATACCACAGTTGCGCTTTTACATAGACAAGCGGGAGATTCTAAAAGCTTCTACCTCAAGATCATTATGCATGCCTCGTGCATTGTTACGCAATAAATAGAGTAGTGGCAACGTAGTCCAGAAACTCGCAGGAGATTGGGCATGCGCAAATAGGAGTGGGTCAGGTGGCGCTGTTGTCGATGTGTGGTATGCATTTGACGGGGATCAATTTGGGAGTGTTGTTGCAGTGTGGCGTTGAAGTGAAGAGTGTCGATTTCATCGCTCTAAAGCATGTTTTCAAAAGGTGATCAGCGTTCGTGGATTAAAATAAAGGTTTCATCAGAATGTCATGGAGGATTACTTGAAGCCTGTGGCGTATAGGACGGTTACACGAATGGTCAAGGCCTTTCGAGCGGGTTGGAATGAGGCTGCGGATTTTAACCGCACAGGTCAGCCGTCCATTCCTCAAGATCACATTGGCATCATGAGTGGTGTTGTTTCCCTAGGCCAACGGTGGGATTGTCCAGGAGTTATCCGTAAAGGTTGGTCTCAGTCATCAAACGGTGTGACACATACCGAGGAAATTGCAAGACATAGACAAGCGGGATTTTCTAGCAGCTTCTACCTCAAGGTCATGATGCATGCCTCGTGCATTGTTACGCAATAAATAAGAGGGCTGTAAATAGAGTAGTGGCAACGTAGTCCAGAAACTCGCAGGAGATTGGGCATGCGCAAATAGGAGTGCCTCAATTGCGACACGGTCTCGAGTCCGTGACGAGACATTCGTCGGACGTGAGTCAGCCAGCCGGCAACTCGGAGCTCTACGAGACTTGCTATTGTGAACTGTTTCCCGTATCAAATCTTATTTATTGATCAACCATTCATACTATCAATTGATAGTATTGATGACTGATAGCAACAAACAAGTGGAAGTTGTTTTTTTTTTTTTGCTATCGGCTTTACGTCTCACCGACACAGATAGGTCTTATGGCGACGATGGGATAGGAAAGGCCTAGGAGTTGGAAGGAAGTGGCGTGGCCATAATTAAGGTACAGACGTGTGGAAATGGGAAACCACGGAAAACCATCTTCAGGGATGCCGACAGTGGAATTCGAACCCACTATCTCCCGGATGCAAGCTCACAGCCGCGCGCGCCTAACCGCAGGCCAACTCGCCCGGTGAAGTTTATTTTTAATGATTTATTGTACTGAGTAAATGTCTTAATACGAGGAAAATCGCGTCCTGTTGGGTTCCACATCAACTCACCGACGTACAGAAATGGCACAGGTATGCACTGGCCAGCATCTACCTCCAGTGTATTGCCGCCACTGATGAGACTTGAGCACGAGCCTACGAGCCTGACTTAAAGCGTCAATCGAATGAATGGCGTCCCCCAGTTTCGCCATGTCCACAAACAAAATTTCTATTTCCGATATCACCTGGCGAGTTGGCCGTGCTGTTAGGGACGCGCAGCCGTGAGCTTACATCCGTGAGATTGCGGGTTCGAATCCAACTGTCGGCAGCCCTGAAGATGTTTTTCCGTAATTTCCCATTTTACACCAGGAAAATGCTGGGACTGTACCGTAATTAAGGCCACGGTTGTTTCATTCCCACTCCTAGCCCTTTCCTATCCTATCATCGCCATAAGACCTCTCTGTGTCGGTGCGACGTAAAACAAATTATCTGTTTCCGAATTTGAAGGAACCCCACCGAGGCCACTAATTTCCTGACGTGGCATCTGTACTCCGCGCAGTAGTGCGCTCCATCGCTGTCATCAACAGAGAACGTCTTGCCAAAGGACCCCAACGGCTTCCCGACATTTGGCTCCACTTTATTCACTTTATTTACAGCCCTCGTATAGCTTAGCCCTTAGACTGTATTTACAGCCCTCGAATATCTTAAAGATGAGTGTCATCCGGTAATTTGTCTAACGAAATAGCGTCATGTAATAAAATGTTCTTGGATCTGTATAAATAGAGCTGGCCATTCATCAATACTTCACATCACAGCCTGCACGGTTGCTAGGTAGCATCAAGTAACACATTTATTGAAATATACATATTTACGATCATTTCGTTTTCCTAGACGGAAATATAAATATTTTTACATGCGACGATGTCGAAATATAAATATTACATGCCAGAAAACTGAATCTTAATGAGGCTCATTATAGTTCATATTTTCATTAAGATACAAATTTTCCACCAATCAGAGTTCAGATTTTCATTATGATGCACCTGTTTGACCAATTAGGTAAGGATAGCATCGCACCTGAGCTCAATGCACTAGCTTCGCACTTCTTTCCAAAATCAAACATGTCGGACACATATATTACAATCAATGCACCTTCCACTTCCAATATTCCACAACCACACGGCACATTCCCGCAAATTCACTTCACCGACTGTACAATAAACAATTTGTATTTGAAATAAACCTAGGTTATGATAACCTTCTATCAGAGCTTTGAAAACATATGACATTTTCAAGGTCTCTGATCCACTCACGCTCTGCGCTCTGTTCAATAAACTCAACTGTCAAGTGGCATCTAGACATAAATTTATGAATATTTAAAAATAGAGTTATAATTATCGTCGAGCATAAACAGTCGTATGCAACTCGCCTACAATGGTAATTAAGACACTTGTATGGAAATTGATAACTGAGGAAAAGAACTAGTTTCTTTTTCTACCGCGATCACACAGACCACACGTCCATGGTTAAGGGTATGAGGAAAATTACATGTGTGCTCACATACGAGATAGGATCAAGAAGAACGTGAAGTATAGTTCCTTACACTAAAAATTGGAAACCTCCACGCACAACTTCCAATGTTGTCCCCATCAGTGGCTCTATATGTTTTCCAACATTGGTAAATCACCTGCAAAAGTTACTGGATTCCGTTCCGATGCAGATTTTACCTCAGTTGTTTATCAGACCCGCATATATTTTATCATCATTCATGGAAAGAGATTAAAGTTGTCGGGTGTACAGGAGGAAATTAGAAGAACAGTAATTCCTTGTTTATCAATATATTCTGACACCGGGTGTGATGGCAACAGTCCTCCTTCAACCCTAATCAGAAGAAAGCATTTTAGACGGTTATGAAAATATAATGCGTAAAACAATGAAATTACGCTAACATGTGAATGGAAGGGAAAGGAGAAAAATATAGTTATAAATGTTATTTAATTTCCCTCTAGGAAAATCAAATGACCTTAAATATGCTTTTCGGTAAAATGTATGTGACACGATGTTGCGTAGCAACCGTACAGGCTGTGGTGTGGTGTATTGATGGATGGTCATGGTAGGCCTGTACAGATCCAGAGCCTGCTCTTAATGCAAAGTTGCTAGGTAACTTCATGTTACTGGAACAGAAACATGTTTATCTGTCAGCCGTTTTGAGACATCAATGTTTACAAATTGCTTTACGTTGCACCGACACAGATAGGTCTTATGGCGACTATGATATAGGAAATGTCTAGGAATGGGAAGGAAGCGGCCGTGGACTTAATTAAGGTGTGAAAATGGGAAACCACGGAAAGCCATATTCAGGGCTGCCAACAGTGGGCCCACTATCTCTCGGATGAAAGCTTACAGATGTGCGCCCCTAACAGCACGGCCAACTCGCCCCCTTTTTGAGCCTTCAAGAGTATATCGAGTTCTGAAGACTGTTACGAGATGTTGGTGATTATGAACAGTTTCGTAAACAGCATTCTAAATGCTAAATTTAGAGTATTTTAGTTCGGACTTTCTTCAGTAAAGAAAAGGGTAACATGCAGATTTCTCTTTTTCATCCCACTCTTCAGTCACAGTTATGATTTTACTATCACCTTCACTGTGAATTTCTAGGTAACTGTGGAAAATTCAATATGTTTCCTGTAGATTTTGAGTAAAAAACCTTTGCAAAATGATCGGTAAGTTGCCGGTATTACTGTAGATAATAACGTGTAATTAAGAGTGCGAGCTTGTAATAGATGTTCACTACCATACATTTGCCGTCCATTCGTGTGGATGCCGACTTCAGCGGCGTAGTCCTTATTGATTATTCTTGTATCGTACGCAGTGAGTTCGATCACAGTGGAGGTCGGTAGTATATAGGGGTGTTTACATTTAGCTACATACCGTTATAATTTAGCACGTCAAAGAAGAAGGAGCTGAAATAATTCGTCGCTGTTCGAGCAAAAGGTTATATCTCAAAATGCTCTTCCTATCCATTACTTTCCTTAAGACTTATCACGCCTCCCAGCTACATATGAATATGCAGTCCATCAGAACATTTTTTGTAGTGTTTAAATTCGTATGCTAATGTGTAAAGGAAAATGAACCTTAAGTAGATTATACTGCAGGGGTGATTAAATAAATCTATGTTCTTGGAGTGCGGTACCGTAAGGTTAATTTTCCTTTACACGTAAGCATAGGAAACTGAACACAACGAATATTGTTCTGAAGTGAAGTGATCAGTCTTAAGGAAAGTAATGGATGTGAAGAGCACTTTTGCCCTAACAGTGGTGAATTAAAGTCAAAGCCATGCAGATATTTACATATTTTGTTTAGGGTAGTTACGTCTTGCGTTACTTTAGATAGGAAGTTGTTTGTCAGCGAACATGCAGGTTAAATAATTGTGGCGTTGACATGGGAAAGATAGTAAGTTAAAAAAAAAAAAAAAGCGAAATTTAGTTTTTCATGGAGAACGTAGTAAACGCTCAAATAGATATTACGTGTGGCCGACAATGGTCCAACAGGAATATGCGGAAATAATCAGAGAGGCAAAATATTTTCGACCATTTCACGTAATCATGATGACACCAGGGGATTTTCGTAATTTCGCCATGGAAAGCAAGAGATATTTAAATACTCAACGCCTTAATATTACGACTGTGAGTTGGGTAAGGATTTCAAGAGTCGAACATCTCTCAGTCAAGACGAGGTGATCATTCAATGAATTAGAACCGGGGAAGGACCACGATATACTCAAAAGAGGACGATACTATCACGTGATCAACAACAAACAGACCTTAGAACCACTTGGAAGGAAAAAAGGACTTGTTGGCTATACTGTATTTCTTGGATGAAAAACATCACTTGTTTTATCCTCAAATTTCCGCTTGAAACATACACGTCATCTGACAAACTGATTAGACTGATTTTTCACAACGTATTTTATCGCACATTTTGTGCCTGAATCATAATTAGCAAAAATTTGTGTGTTAAACTGATAAATGCATTACTCCTTGATTGTACATGATTTATTTTCATCAAAACCTGTTTCAGAATGCTTTAAACACTATTTTTTTCCCTTCTCCTGTAAAATTCACTTTTTTATGACTTCTTACCTTTCCCGTGTCAATGCCTCAATTTACGTTGATCCATGGGATGACTTCGCAGTTATGTTAACGTATAAATGATCATAGTATATATCGTCTTATAGCCAACTTAATGCAATGGAATTGAATTATATTAGGCCAGGTAGGACCATAAAATTCGTCAAGAGATCGTATGGACGGCATAATATCATGTAGCCTCACTAGTTAATTTTGAATAGTAAACAAGTGGTCATTGTTTTAATTTAATCGAGAACATAGCTTCTTTTGAAGTCTTAGGACCAATATCACAGTCTGAAAATCTACTTCGGGAACCAGAATACCTCGGGAAAATCTTGTTTAACCTTGACCATGAAACAGTCTTCCAGGAAAGCATGTTTCTCTCACGTAGAACAAACTCAGGAGATGCAGTGCAAACAAAGGAAGAGAGGCGTCTACCGCAGAGTGGCCATAAATCTGAGCCACTCTGGCCGACCCCCTTGTTTTTGTTTAGAAGTAGTCTCGATGTCTATCTGCTCATTTGATCAGACACAGTAATAATGCTCCAGCTTGTTGTTCTAAGACGCTCTGCGTATGATAGTGTTAATCGAAGTACTTTAGAATCTTTCCAAGTATATCTCACTTTATACTTTATGGGCCAACGGCCGTAGCCGAGTTGAAACACCGGATCCCGTGAGATCTCCGAAGTTAAGCAACATTGGGCGTGGTCAGGAGTTGGATGGATTGCCACGCACTGTTGGTGGGGGGGGGGTGTAAGGGAATGGAGGAGCGGAAAGGAGCAGGCCACCCGACCGCACGTAAACTCCGGCTCAGGAACACCTCTGCGAAGGTTCGGACCTGCCTTCGGGCAGAATAACCCTTACCTATACTTTATGGAGAGCTTATTAGCTTTTAATATATTGTCACTGAGGAAACAATACCGCCTATCTGACGATGCTCTTCGTATTTATTATTTTTCTTAAGACTGGTCATGCCTACCGGCAGACCACGGTAACTTGATATAGTCCATCAGATCACTTTTCATTGTATTAGTTTTCCTATGCTTAACTTATGTGTGAAGTAAGATGGATCTTACCGTACCGTACTATAGGAATGTATGTTTTTATGACGAATTTACGCACTCCTACAGTATACTGTTTTTAAGGTTCATTTTCTTTTACATATAAGCATAGGAAAATTAACAGAAGGTAAAAATTGTTCTGATGGACTGCAGCTCCATTTGTGGGTGGGAGGCGGTGACCAATCTTATAACAGATAGGAAAGTATTATCAGATAGGTTGTACTGTGTCTTCAGCAATGACGTATTAAAATAAATCGGCTTGCCGGAAACAAGTAACTCATACACATGCTAGCTGATGGCGAGAAAACGACTGATCTCGTCATTCGCTTTATGATTGGGGTGGACTCATAAAGTACATCAACATTTCAAATGTTCTGTAACTCAGGAAATTGCGTTACCTACTGACGTATCAGTGATCATTTCGTTTCTGCAATAATATCATTCATATAGTTTTATTGTTTCCCTTTATTTTCAAATTACATTCACTGAACCTATACTGGAAGTTCATTTTCATTTTTTTTATTACATTTAATTTCCTGAGAGGAAATGATAATCATGCTGTTTTGTACCCTAATCCAAAATTAACACCAACACTGAAATTAAATTTTGAACTTTACACAACAAGTTCTCAAAGCATATCATACCGCACCCTTGATGGGTGGTGTGATGGTCTTAGCTTTGTACTAAGAGGGTAGGGGGTAACAAATACGTGGCTACTGACTAACAATGATTAACTGCTAGTTTGATTAGTAGCAGTAGCAGTAGTAGTCTGCCTGCCTGAGTACGTTTTCATTCCTCACCCCGAAGGGGTGGAGTGGGCCACCAATAAGGTTACACCTACTCTGTAGCCAGGATATTAGGCGGGATGGAGGAGGTGTGTGGGATTAAGGGAGATGGTTGGGGGAGGGATTTTATGAAAGAGCGAGGAGAAGGGAGAGCCTATTGGCTGAGTGCTGCTTGAGTCATTTTGGGATATTTACAAATAAACAGTTTCAGAGTTATACACAAAACAAACAAGTGAAATGTCGCTGGATACTTGAGAACATATTGCTAACTTGAAGTATTGGCTAGCATTTTTCTTAGAACAAAGAGATAATCTTTCAGTGTATGTATGTTGGTATGTATGTTGAGTCCTCAGCCCTAAGGCTGGTTGGATCCTCAACAGCTCAGCCATCAGCTGTCATAGATGGCCTAGGCATCACTGAAGAGGCCTACTAGGGAAATGAGGAGTAAGGTAGTTTCCCGTTGCTTTCCTCACCGGGCCAGAGTTGCTATTACATATCAGTCTGCTAAGCCCACTGAAATGCATGCACCGACCGACCCTTTGTGCAACATTTTCACCATTCATAGCAGGGACTGGCTGCATAAGGAATGGTATTACTAGCATCACTCATACCTCAGTCACTTTCATTTTGTCAAAGCCAAGGATAAGACAGAGACAGATCTATGAAAGTAACAAAATTGCTCTAGCCTATACTAGAAGCCATAGTGCACTGTAAACACTAGGTCCCGCCAGCAAAGGCATAATCTTTCAGTATTATATTCAAACAAAAAGATTTCTAGCTGTAATGTTTCTTGGTGGCTTGCAGTGTATTGCACATTATGGGAACTTAAATTATCTTTCTCTTCGGATAGTTAGGAGCCAGGTACAGTAGTTGGATTCTCGTATATTAAAGACCAAAACATCTATCTACTTTTACATAAGAGTATAGCGAGATAATTGTGTTTTTATGTGCTGGCATATAAGATAATTAACCTTTGACATAAGCTTCATATTTATCGAAACGCATTGTTAGTAATAGAACGGAATAGTGATTTTTCCTTGCGTGTTAGTAGTATCCTCTTTTCTACAAGGTTCTGCCTCTACTTTGTGTTGACATATGGTGAGAATTTTGCAAATTTTCATTTTCATCTTTGGCAGACTTACTATTTTTTAATGCTTTGCGGTTTGCTCTGAACAGAAGCCAAAATTATCAAGAATCTTAGTTGCATAAGGAGATATTTGCTCGATGTTATTCAGTGTGAGAAGTTGCAATTCCAGCATCGTATTTGATAGACATAGTTCAGGGTGATCCTGCCACTTATTTTGAAATTGATAAATAAATAATAAATGGATAAATTCCAGGTAACTCGACGTGGATATTTAAGACTAAATCATGTGCTCACATTCCGGCTTATAGTTCCGGAACTAAACATCCAATCCGAATGGTTGACATACCCCTTGATTGGAAATATGACACTCGGTGGATCTATGTCAAATGTGGGCGGTTAGAGAAGACTAAAAATATGACTTTGTTGACCAGTTATCAGTACAAATGTAAACTAAGCCTAGTTTAGCGGCCGGATGCCCTTCATGACGTCAGCACTATGTGAAAGGATATATTCTCCGTTGCGTATTTCGGCGATGGTTAGTAATGTGATATCGTCGCTGCGCGATCAATACAGCGTATCTGACAACGCACTTCCGATCCATTATTTTCCTTTAGACTCGTCATGCATCCCAGTCACATACAGTATGGATATACAGTCCATCAAAACAATTTTCATTGTGTTTATTTTTCTATGCTTATGTCTAAAGGAAAGTGAACTTTACCGCACCGCTTTCGAGAAATGTGCGTTTGCATGACGTATTTACGCCCTCCGACTGTATAATGTGTTTAAGGTTTTGCCAAATCAGTTAACCTAACAATTATATTATCCACAATTTATTCAAAAGTGATTATTTTCCATCTAATGCCTACAGAAGCTCTCAATATTATGGTAGGAATGGTCAGTTGTAATATATTACAAAATATGTTACCTCCTTGGATCACTGCCAGTATTAAATTGCACCAGTTATAGTAAGTTTGAGATATGTTCACTCCTTGTAGTATTACCATCGTTGGTAGCCCCAAAACAAAATATCTTTAACGAATCAATACGTAATTATATCCGCTAGATGGGGCTTCATTCATTCCATTCCTGACCCGGTCGAATGACTGGAAACAGGCTGTGGATTTTCAGTTACCCATAACTATTTACAATTATTTTATAAATGTTATTACTATTATTATTCTCGTAGATAATTATTATTTTCCCAAACAGCATTTAAACTGCACAAATACTATATAAACGAAACATAATATACTGTGGGTCATTATAGACAAGCTTACCTTTTACACTCTGAAGTTATACCTAACTAATGTTTAAAGTGGTAACGGCAGAGTACACATATGTGCTATGCTGCTGTTAACAGCACGGTTTGGGTAACTCTTTTGACCGAATAGGTCTTACGAAGAAAATTATTTTCAATAATAATAATAATAATAATAAGTTTGCACATACAGCCCTTTAAGGAGCTTATCTTGTTAAGGCCACTGCAACCCACCCAGATTATCCGCTGATATTGCATGTGTGGTATTCAGCATGATGACTTTCTCAGACAATACCGCTTGGATTTCTTAATCGGGTCCACTGTACCTCATATCAGATAGTTCGTAATTTTTTATTGTAAGAGGAGCACACAAACTATCCCTACAGCACGGTGTTGATAATAGTAATGATTACACCAATACTAATAAAATCATTTACTCATTTATTTATGCCATTCCAGGTCTTGATGTAAATACGTCATCACATAATTCTAAAGGCAGAGGTGTCTTAATAAAGTCTTATATTGCTCTTTAATATTTCTACAGGATCAAAGCATTTTTATATGACTGCTTCATTTCTACATTTTCTTCCTGCTTCTCAAACTATTTCGAACGGACGTGCCTGTATAAGAGATAGCAGAATGAGAATTTAATTAATTTCATGTTGTACCTCAATGAGAAGGTGTTTCTTTGTGTAGCGTGTACACGTAAGGGCTCTAAATATTATTCATATGACTGACGTAGTTTAAATGGATGAAATATGTATTATAATGGTTTAAGTTCATTCTATGTTTGGTTATATGTACATGAAATATATTAGATTTCTGAAGGAGGTAAATGCTTCAGCTCAAACTTCTAAAATAATAGTGTCAAGAAGTATTCTGCTTAAGATTATCAGACATGAACAGCAGGTAGCCAAGTTAAATACTTCCTATCAGTATTTCAAGACGCGAAATCTCTGACATGGTTAGTCACCTTTATTTCCTTTTCTGAACCAGTTAATAGATATATCCATATTTACAATTTGCGTTACGTCGCATCGACACAGGTAGGTCCTACGGGAACGATGTGGTAGGAAAGGTTTAGGAATGGGAAGGAAACGACCGTGGCCTTGTACAGTGTACAGTGTACAGTGTACAGTGCCTTGTGTGAAAATGGGAAACCACGGAAATCCATATTCAGGGCTGTTTTATATCAATTCTAAAATATGAATGCAGAATTTGAGTATTTAAATATAAATTATTCAAGCCTTGAAGTAAAATGTCGACACGGAGATAAGATACGCTCGTATAGGGATGTAATTTTGAAAGTGGATTTGCACCAAATAACTTAAAAGGAACCACCTACCGAAACTTGGATTTGGTAGCTATACAGAATACAAGATAGAAAGCTTGTGTTTATGTCCTATCTCTAGTTCTGGTCAAATTTTGCTCTGTAAAACCACATTTAAGAAGCTTCTATTATCTTTCTTTCTGAGTTAGTTATTATCCGTGTTTCACTCCCGTACAATGCTATGCTTCAGACGAATGTTATCTTACGAGAATCCCCATTTTATCTCACTGAAACATATACAATAATACATTTGACCACAAACCTCACAATCAACAGGATGTGACTGTGGTATTCTGATGAAGCCGACATTATTTGAAGACTGACACCGAAATAGTTCGAATTCAAAAATAAAACAACATATATCCGAATTGCAAGTTTTGTTTTCTGCACAAGTTATGAATGTATGTGGTTTTAATTTGCTTTTTATTTATTCACTTTTGATAACGTCCTTTTACCACACAATTAATATCTCAGGTACCTGGGTGATACTTTGGGCAGAACGTTATCCTTCAAAAAAAAAAAAAAAAAAAAAAAAAAAAAAACACTTGCTGAAGACTGCTGCAAAGCTGAGACACGTAATACAATAGTGGCGCTAAGAAGCTCGGGACACACCCCGCATTAGTTGAAAATTGGCCACTCATTTCCTGAGAAGGAAAGTTACAAGTTTATTTCGTTACACAAGGTTGAATATTATTACAATGAACAGCAAAGACGATAATAATAATAATAATAATAATAATAATAATAATAATAATAATAAATTACACAATTTAGTTTTCGAAGGCGAAGGAATAAAAATAATAAAAGTAAATGGTACGAACACAGGCACACACACAAGAAATGCATGTTTCAATTATAAGTTTAATAACTAAAACACGCTAACCGCCGTAATATTAAGAAATAATTTCGTTCCTAGGACCAAATAATTTAGTACTATTTACAATTCAACTGTCCATCGTAGGCCCACTTAGCTACACTGACTGCCGAGTATTATAACCAGGCTCGAAACGTCAGTATTTAGAGTTTAATTAAGGAGGATGTCCTTGTTATCGCATATTTGCTGACTACTGGGTTCTCAGAACCGGCTAACTATTTAAAAAGCCTTGTAGATTGTTGTGAGTGGCAGCAAGGGATGGTTATTATTGGAACAGGTGGGGTAACCCACATTCTTTCACAAATAACTACCGTATTCCCATTGACGAAAGCAGCCCACACTACGATGGCCCAAGTTTGGAATAACCCTCTATAGGCTAATACAAATAAATAACAAGGTTTAGACGTGAAAACACAATCATAAAACAAACATATACAGACACGAAGTCCAAGTTAAATTCATAGAGGAAATCTCAAATACCTTTGAAATCAAAACTCTTCAACTGCATCCTTGAAAATGTGATTCAAGAATGGTGCAAACAGAAACTAGTCCACAAGCTTAACCAATCAATCACTTTAGACAGACGAAAAGTAGAATTAGATTGCTTAGCATTTGAAGACGACCTATCATTCTTCTGTCTGTCTGTCTGTCTGTCTGTCTGTCTGTCTGTCTGTCTGTCTGTCTGTCTGTCTGTCTGTCTGTCTGTCTGTCTGTCTGTCTGTCTGTCTGTCTGTCTGTCTGTCTGTCTGTCTGTCTGTCTGTCTGTCTGTCTGTCTGTCTGTTAGGTCATCTGCCCAGAGGCTGGTTGGATCCTCAAATAGCACCACCAATGGTTATGCGGTTATAAGGAAACCGCAAAAACCAATGAGAGCACCAAAATGAGGCGTACTAGGCAAGATGAGGAGTGAGGTAGTTTGCCATTGCTTTCCCCACTGGGCCAGAAAGTGCCACTGCAGCACGATTAACCCCATGAGCAACACCTTGCATAACACTCAAACGTACTAGTCGTACTCCGAATGTCGTTACTTAGCACCACCCATACCCCAGCAGCTTCCATATAGTCACAGCCTTGGATGAGACTGGGACTTCGGTGGAAGCCACACTTTACTCTGGCCTGTGCCAAGTGATGGATGCAAAAGTACTGCATCTATCAAGAAATGACAGCAGGCAACTATCATTCTTAACACAAGATATCTCAACAACCCAAACTGAGATTTAAATCTTGAAAGAAACTGCGGAAAAAGTTGGCCTCCAGAAATCTTTTGAAAATACAAAATACATGACTTGCAACAAACAAGCACCAAAACTCATGGAAACAAAATATGGCAAAGTTAAACGAGTATCAAAATTTAAATATCATTGTGAAACAATTCAGAAAAATGGACTCGAAGCAAAATCCAACGAAATTAGATGCCAAAAGATGGAAAATGCTTATCAACTAACCCAAAATATCTACCCAAAATTAAGACGTTACCATAGTCATTAAACAAAACTGCCTTTATGGACGAGAAACACTATTTTTAACAGAAAACAAACAATGAAAACACTGAGAAAATGGAACGCAAAATCATAAGAAAAGTGCTAGGCCCAAACTCCGCCGACCGAGCTCGATAGCTGCAGTCGCTTAAGGGCGGCCAGTAATCGGGAGATAGTGGGTTCGAGCCCCACTGCCGGTAGCCCTGAAGATGGTTTTCCGTGGTTTCCCATTTTCACACCAGGCAAATGCCGGGGCTGTACCTTAATTAAGGCCACGGCCGCTTCCTTCCAATTCCTAGGCGTTTTCTGTCCCATCGTCACCATAACACCTATCTGTGTCGGTGCGACGTAAAGCAAATAGCAAAAACACTCCGCCCGCGGACAATACCGACTCAAAGGCAGAAAGGAAGTCAAACAATACACAAATATTCACAGTGACATCAGAAATTACAGGTTAAAATTCGGTGGACATGTTAAAAGAATGCACCCGGAAAGACTTACATAACAAATAGTCGAATTATATGAAAACTGGATTAAAGTCAAAACAGACAAAATGAAATAGATTGGGGAAATCAAAACTGATCTGAAATGGACAGAAATTACACCATCAGTTGTCCATAACCGAGTAATCTTCAAATCGAAAATTCACAAATGGCAAGTTGACCAAGAGAAAGAGGACCGAAATAAGTTGATCTGAAGAAGAAAGGAAGCCCATAATGAAAGAATAAAAGAAATATGAGAACAAAGGAAGGCAAACGCACGCCCCTAAGTATTCAGTGCAGGGCTTGTTCGCAAATATATATATATTAACTTTTTGTATCGTCACATTTAAATATCGTACTTATTCACTATGTCAAAATGAATACAGGTGAGCTCCAGATTCTCTCTAGATAAAATTCTGTAGCTCTGGTTTGATACCGCAGATAATATTATTCACACCGATATAAGATGTAACCTGGATATTTGACATTTTGTGCGCCGTATATTCTTCATCTCCCAAGGCACTTGAGAAGTCTGACTCCCGAGTGCGATAAATATATCACATGGAAGCAACATTTGTGAATATGTCACGCGCCGATAGGATTAGAAAGTAAAATGTTTCATATTCCCCAAAGAGACAGCTTGAGCATCGCTGATGACGTCTGCGCCACCCAGTTATGACGTCAGCACCAGCAGTGTGTCGATGTTGTAAAGGAAGTGACAACAAGAATATTTATCTATTTCCCACACCAGGTAATTACTGTTTCCCCAACGAGAGGGTTCCCACATCCACTTTCAGTCTAGCTGAGTATAGTACTGTTGCAGCTGGCTAAGCATTCTCCTCCAGCGTTCACGGTAGCGGGATCTAATCCATGCTCGGCAGAATTTTTATTTGCGGTTAGAGACGCGCATCTGTGAGCTTGCATTCGGGAGTTTGTATGCTCGATCCCCACTATCGGCAGCCCTGAAGGTGGTTTTCCGTGGTTTCCCATTGTCACGCCAGGCAAGTAATGGGGATGTACTTTAGTTAATCCCACGGCCGCTTCCTTCTCATTCCTAGACCCTTCCTCTCCCTTCGTCGCCATAATACCTATCTGTGACGGTGCGACGTAAAGAAAATTATAAACATATTATTATTTCTCACTGGATAGATCAGTGATAGAATGTCGGCCTCCATTTCCCATGATCGTGGGTTCAAACGACGCTCAGAATATACGAAAGGAGTCATATAATAGCCTGGGATTGAAGCAATACCAACCGAGTGAATTAGCAGTGCGGGTAGATTCGCGCAGCTGTCAGTTTTCATTCGGGAGATAGTGGGTTCGAACCCCACTGTCGACAGACCTGAAGATGGTTTTCCGTGGTTTCTCATTTCCACACGGGACAAATGCTGGAGATGTGTCGTAATTAAGGCCAGGGCCGCTTCTCTCCCACTCCTACCTCTTCCCTATCCCGTCGTCGTCATAAGACCTATCCGTGTCAGTGCGACAAACGCAAACAAATAAAAATAAAGCAATTCTCAAGTGTCATGAAGTGAATTTCAGATAGGACGGTAGATTTCTTTAAATTGATCTTCGTTGCATGCGCAGATAGTTGCAAAGTGATTATTACTAATTAATTACAACGTTTCACACTCCCACCTGAATGAGTTTCAGGACACGTGTTACTGTCGAATACAACGAGGTAATGAGACAGCTATGACGTGGTCACCGCGCTGACATGATAGATATCACAGTTTAGATCCGCACCACTGCACTGTGTACTCCTGCTCTTTGATTAACCTTATCTTGATGGTCACAGCTTAGCGTTTCTACTGATGTGACATAAATGAAGTCGGTAGTGTGGAAAGTTGGTCCTGACAGGTCTTCTTGGCTTATTTCAATCTCGGTTCCGATGTAACATTTAAAGTAGTTGTGTAAATTCAATCAGTCTTTTAGTGTACTCTATCCATCAAAAAAGCCTCCGTACTTGGGGAAGTCTTGTAAATAAAAAGTAAATAAATACAATGTTATCTTATGATTCTTATTGGTATGGCAGAAAGTGCTACTTAGAAATTCCATGATACTGCAGATACTTCATGTATTACGTATCTTCGTTAGATAGCGTTCTATTATTTTTACTTTATGTGGATTTATTTTCGTTGTTAACTGGGTCTCTACCATTCAAAATTTCCTCCAGAAGAACTGCAATATAATATGATAATGTTGAATGCAGTCGGTTCTGTTATCAAGAGTTCAAAAATGAGTCCTTGCTGGTGGAATAGCCACCCCTTAACGTAATGTAAACACGTTATCTTTCTGGCTTTCATAATGGTTCCGTTGAAAATAATGGTTTAAACGCCCCTTTCAACACATTAATTTTTAATACAAAGAATAATAAACAAAAAGGAAAGTTTGAGTGAATAAAGAGTGATGAAGAGCTCCAAAATGAAGACGAGTGGAGGAGTTCCACATTGTCCATCCTTTTCTCCTCTAGTAAACTTGAGAGGTGAGTTAAAATCTTACTTTTATCTCTTACCGTCAGTCGGAGCTGCACACACAATGTACAAAGTTTATCCCGGGAGAGCTGAGTGCTAAAGTACCGAACATACTTTCTATGACAAAGCGATCAAATTAGCCGGACAGGAAATATTTGTATTTTGGGCTCTCTAAGAGCCTGTAATAGAGAAATGAGAATTGTAGGATGTTGTGGGGGAGCAATCATCAGGTGACTCGTTCATGCGATGATACGTTGGTTTCTTTACAATCTGAATAGATAGAGACTTATGTCTGAAGGATTCAAATATCAGTATACTATTAAAATCCTCACCGTTTTGATTATCCTTGAAATCCAAGAACAGGAGACTGGAGTTGTTCTCTTTCCAAACTTCCCTTAGCTTACTACTGAGTTGAAATTTCACTTTATATTCATTTTCACGAAATTTGTGCACAGTACCTTTCATTTGGAAAAATAGGTCATTTGAGGTGTATACAAAATGAAACATGATCGAAATATATCAAATTCTTCAGAACAATATTTAAATGCTGAGGAATATTACAGTTCCTTTTGAGGTGTATCGTGCTTTCACTGATGTACACTGACTGACAGAGCAAATGCAACACCAAGAAGGAGTGGTCAGAACTTTATGCCAATTGCAGGGTAGACTGACGTCACTGAGGTATGCTCATGATGTGAAATGCGCCGCTGTGCTGCGCACGTAGCGAACGATAAATGGGACACGGCGTTGGCGAATGGCCCACTTCGTACCGTGATTTCTCAGCCGACAGTCATTGTAGAACGTGTTGTCGTGTGCCACAGGACACGTGTATAGCTAAGAATGCCAGGCCGCCGTCAACGGAGGCATTTCCAGCAGACAGACGACTTTACGAGGGGTATGGTGATCGGGCTGAGAAGGGCACGTTGGTCACTTCGTCAAATCGCAGCCGATACCCATAGGGATGTGTCCACGGTGCAGCGCCTGTGGCGAAGATGGTTGGCGCAGGGACATGTGGCACGTGCGAGGGGTCCAGGCGCAGCCCGAGTGACGTCAGCACGCGAGGATCGGCGCATCCACCGCCAAGCGGTGGCAGCCCCGCACGCCACGTCAACCGCCATTCTTCAGCATGTGCAAGACACCCTGGCTGTTCCAATATCGACCAGAACAATTTCCCGTCGATTGGTTGAAGGAGGCCTGCACTCCCGGCGTCCGCTCAGAAGACTACCATTGACTCCACAGCATAGACGTGCACGCCTGGCATGGTGCCGGGCTAGAGCGACTTGGATGAGGGAATGGCGGAACGTCGTGTTCTCCGATGAGTCACGCTTCTGTTCTGTCAGTGATAGTCACCGCAGACGAGTGTGGCGTCGGCGTGGAGAAAGGTCAAATCCGGCCGTAACTGTGGAGCGCCCTACCGCTAGACAACGCGACATCATGGTTTGGGGCGCTATTGCGTATGATTCCACGTCACCTCTAGTGCGTATTCAAGGCACGTTAAATGCCCACCGCTACGTGCAGCATGTGCTGCGGCCGGTGGCACTCCCGTACCTTCAAGGGCTGCCCAATGCTCTGTTTCAGCAAGATAATGCCCGCCCACACACTGCTCGCATCTCCCAACAGGCTCTACGAGGTGTACAGATGCTTCCGTGGCCAGCGTACTCTCCGGATCTCTCACCAATCGAACACGAGTGGGATCTCATTGGACGCCGTTTGCAAACTCTGTCCCAGCCTCGTACGGACGACCAACTGTGGCAAATGGTTGACAGAGAATGGAGAACCATCCCTCAGGACACCATCCGCACTCTTATTGACTCTGTACCTCGACGTGTTTCTGCGTGCATCGCCGCTCGCGGTGGTCCTACATCCTACTGAGTCGACGCCGTGCGCATTGTGTAACCTGCATATCGGTTTGAAATAAACATCAGTTATTCGTCCGTGCCGTCTCTGTTTTTTCCCCAACTTTCATCCCTTTCTAACCACTGCTCCTTGGTGTTGCATTTGCTCTGTCAGTCAGTGTATATCACAATTTCGTTTAGTTGTTGAAATTATAGTATTGCATGTTCTACGTGGATTCTATCTAAAGTCAATTCAAATCATAACTGATTCACATACCTCCTCTTTTTTATTCAGAATAAGTACTGGATTTTTCCATCACTACTTATCTATTTTATTTCTTGTAGACAGTATAATCGCGCACCTCTTCCCCATCCATGATGCTGCAACCTAGATGAACCTTGGACCACCAAGCGCCGCTTGCTCAGCTTGAAGGCTCCAGACTACAAGGTGACGTGCGGTCAGTACATGAAATAAATCTGTTATTTTTCTTGGCTTCCTAAACTGGAACTGTCATCTCACTAACAGACAGCTTCTATTGTTCTCATGTTGGCTGAGTGGAGCTCGAAACAGCCCTCAGAAGCAATTACAACTCCATAACCCTGCCGGGAATCGAATCCGGGACTTCCCGCTACGAGGCAGGCTCGCTTCCCCTAGACTACAGGGGAGGCTAGTACAGTTTGGTAGAATAAACTTCTCCGCTATAGAAATAGTGTAAAAGATTCGGATGTTATGCGATAAGAGAAGATAATTGTATCATTTGAAACAAAAAATAGAATTTTCTTCCTGCGAAAGGATTTCTTTGTTTTGAAATAGGAATTCAGAAGTCAGAATCTGAACTTCTCTATTTGTTCATTTATTACATTTCTAACCCGGTCGAATGACTGGAAACAGGCTGTGGATTTTCATGTTCATGCTCTATGGGGATT
Source organism: Anabrus simplex (assembly GCF_040414725.1). NCBI lineage: Eukaryota > Metazoa > Arthropoda > Insecta > Orthoptera > Tettigoniidae > Anabrus > Anabrus simplex. The sequence continues at coordinate 874,107,073 of NC_090265.1, read as the reverse complement.
CTATTTAAATTTAATTCAAGTCATAACTGATTCACATACCTCCTCTATTTTCTCCAGAATAAGTACTTGGGTTTCGCCATCACTATTTATCCGTTGTATTTCTAGTAGATATTATATTCTCACACCCCTTCCCCATCCATGGCACTACAACCCAGCTTCTATCGTTCTCATGTAGGCAGAGTCGACTTCCAAACAGCCCTCACAAGCAAATAAAACTTCCTGACTTGGCCGGGAATCGAATCCGGAACTTCCCAGTAAGAGGCAGGCTCACTACCCCTTAGATTACAGGGCAGGCTAGTACAATTTGCTAGGATAAACTTCTCCACTATAAAAATGATATAAAAGAATCGGATGTTATGAGATAAGAGAAGACAATTGTATCATAAGAAACGAAAAAATCGAATTTTCTTCAGCTAAAATCATAACCGATTCAAATACCTCCCCTATTTTGTTCAGAATAAGTACTTGGGTTTTGCTATCACTATTTATCTGTGTCATTTCTTGTAGACAGTGTATTCCCGCACCCCTTCCCCACCCATGTCACTACAACCCAGATGGGCCTTGGCGAGCGAAGTGGCCCCTGCTCTCCTCGAAGGGCCTCAGATTACAAGGTGACGTGCGGTCAGTACATGAAATCCTCTCAGCTGTGTTCTATATGACTGTTAGGACTGAATCATGTACTTATTACATTTCGACACCCACAACTCACAAATACTTCATTTCTGCAGTTCCATTGTATGTCTACTCCCTATCTTACATCTAGCACAACTGAGGTAACTCGAAACACTTAGATGAGCTAGTTGATTAATATTACATCTTTATCTAGCCTATAATAAAATTTTACAACATACCTCGAATATCGCTCACCCAATCATTGGTAACGTAAGTAGTGTGACTTTTAAATCGATACATAAATATGTGTTACAACTTTCCTTTCTGATTTTGTACACCAACTCTTAAACCCTAGTTGAAATACCACATACATTACTTTTACACGAAGTTTCCTGAACCGAGATACTCGTAAGCAATAATAAGGTGTTACCAAATTATTTGAGCCTTCGAACGTTTGATATCGTCATCGAAAAGGAACCTGTGTAACCTGTGTTACTGCCAACGTTCAATAGACTGTTCGTATACTTAGTTCTCTTTTCAGTGCTGAATAGTTAGGCAGAGTGCCGTAGCTAGTTGAACTATGCACTCCAAAACTCACCCGCCACCAGCTGTGCAAAGGTACCTAGGGAGGAGCCGAGAAGCCACAATGCTGAGCACTTTTTTCTTGTTTCCTTGCCTTTGAATATCTGTGCAACAATATTTCATGAAAAACTGAAAGAAGAAAGAGAAAACTGCTGAATACAACTGGGACATTTAGGCTATACTTCCTGACTGGGAGTCAAATGATCCTTTTGCAAGACAAATTGCTGTCTTCATTGCTTCCCCATCGCTTTCTCTACTGTTCGAATTGGTTTCCTCTGGAACTGATCATTAAGTATCAGATGTTTCCTTTGTGCTTCACACGGCAGATGTCGAAGTTGGCATCGCAATCTTCATCACTTTCTCCAAAGGTCATCCTCAAAATCACCGTTTATGAGCATATCTCTCACTTCATCCTAACAAGGGAATAAAATAGAAGCTCATAAGTTATCGAAATCAAATTTGAAAATTTACTGAAATTATCTACATCCTATAGCAAGTCGAGTAGCTCACTTACAAAATTATCTGCAAGTTTTTACTAAAAGATCCAAACACTGAAGCCGGAATCTCGAGAAACATGGTAGTTGGCGGTGCGGTTAGGGGCACGCAGGTGTGAGCTTGCATCCGGGAGATACTGGGTTCGGAACCACGATCGGAAGCTCTGAAGATGGTTTTCCGTGGTTTCCCAATTTCACACCAGGTAAATGCTGGGGCTGTATCTTAATTAAGGCCACGGAGGCTTCCTTCCCACTCCTAGCCCTTTCCTATCCCATCGTCCCCATAGGCCCCTTTGTGTGTGTATGACGTAACTAACTGTAAGGAAATAAGTACAGAAGAACCTCGTCTATCCGGATTAAGTGGACGGGAACTGATCCGGATCATAAAAAATCCGGATAATCCGGAAAACTGAAAAAACAAATACAGTGCACATTATATAATCTATTAACATAAATTGTACAGTAATATCCTTTTTTCAATTGTACAAAAAGTATAAGAACTCTTTTCGTACATTTACGACTCGGTTTTATGCACTAAAATAATGTGTGAGTTTTTTCTGTTTTACATTTGTATAGCCTTTGCGCACAACACTATCACAACGACGTTTTACTAATAACAGATCTGTCGGTGTGGTTTTTGTCTAGGAATCCAAATAGGCCATCAGTTTGTCCAGCTGCATTGTTGCCTCTCCATGAGTCATTGTTTCTTCTGATGGAGCGCAGGTTTCACTTTCGAACTCACGATCAGTGAATTAGTAGTGCGTCACATTCAGAAGAGCGTGTGGTTCGAATCCCACCTCGGCCGTCTTGGTAATGGTTTTCCACGGTTTCCCATTCTCAATTCCAGGCGAATGTCGGGACGGTACCTTTGATAGATCGTGGCCGAATTACTTCCAATTCCTGTTTTTAACTATCCTTGGCGGAAAAGACATTCAAGAAGAGTCGATCCAGTAAAAGAAATACTGTACAAGTAAAAACACATTTTTTGAATTTTAGATCCGGATAAAACGGAGATCCGGATTAATGAGGGCCGGATAAACGAGGTTCTTGTGTACATGGGGTAAGTCTAATTGTTGCTAACTCACTACTTTTATAAGAAATATTCGAAACCTGTGAGTTGGAACACACAGCTACGGTCTGGAATGTGAGCTTCCCATAGAACGTACAGGATTGTAGCAAAATTTCAAGTTAGGTTTCGTTATGACCTCATTGATAGTTCTCTTGTGAAAATTAAAACTGTCCATAATCCGTTGATGTTGAGTGTTCGTAGGTGTTGTAAATAAGCCTCGGTCAGAGTCAACGGTGGTACATAAGTTTCCACTCAGGGCATGGACATTCGATAAGTATCGATGCAGTTCTACTGACATTTAACGCAAGGCCCTTATTATCGTAACAAAGAAATTGTTCAACTGACATACAAGGCTAAAATAGATATCTATTGAATAAAGAACATATCGAAATGTTATTTTCTTGGAAGGATCTTCCCAATTTAATGAAATCATAATAACTAAACTAATAATAATAATATTTACATCGCAGTGTGATTGGAGAATAATCAGATAAAATGAAATCTAACTCTTTGTTGTCTAATATCATGATAATTCACCATCATTAAAATTTTAATTAAAATTGAAGAACTCTACCTTGATGAAAATCAAACATGGAACTTGCTGAAGGTTTAGTGTCATTCATAAAATTGTTTCATTATTATTAACCATCCGCCCGTTATAAAAATAGAATGAAAATCTCAAATGTCTCACTTATTTTTAACGTTCATTCATCCAAGATTTCATCTTTCAATGCCCTATCGTTCCATCGGTCTTCTCATAAATTGCCTAAGTACTAATCATTTGAGTTTCCTAATAATGACCTGTCATCAGCATGGCCATCCTTAAATGAGCGATTTAAAGACATTATAATTGGATTTAGCAATAACTCAATCGAATAAGAACAGCATGTCGCAGGAACTCACGTCCGCCACCTAAAAAAAAGAATGCACAATATCTAGCTGATACTATCATAATCAACAAGATCTAGAAATGATTAACGGCATCTGGTCTCGCCGGAACTGTCCTCCTGAAAGAAAGTCGTGAAGGTCTACTATCAACTAAGATTCATGCTACAAGCAACTACACAAATAAACAACTTACACTACGCCAGGTGATAATAATTTGCTTAATATGGCATTCCACTACATCCATGTTGAAGACCTCTTGTCAATGATCATTCGTCCAAAACATTCGGTATCTGTACCGCATCATGCCGCAAAATAATGTCTCGATGATCGTACGCCAATCTCCATTCATGACCTTCGGACATGTTACACAGCAAAATTAATGACAACCTTACTGCTTGCCTATCTTTGGATTCTCTTAATTTGTATGATGAACGCTTAAATCCACTTCTCAATCCTAAGTTCATTGAAAATCTCGAAAATTAATTATTACACTTCCATAATACCTATTCTCAACGAACCATTTACTATAATAACTTCATTTCACCATTTAAACACTTTATCGACGACCCTATCCTTATATTATTCACCATACTTCAAGCGCACTGTACTTATTCACAATTACTTACCCCAAGAAATTCACGAGCAGCTATCCGAAGGACTATTACCATCATTATAAGACATGTCACAATCATCACGACACTAATCTCACGAAAGATTCGCAACTGTACAATGTACGCACATGATATTATCACACAAGAATACCTTTTTAAAATAGACATTAATTCACATCACCTCACGAAAATAGTTATGCAGTGCTAGTATGATTCAAATTATGAAGACAACGCCTCTTTACATTCACAGCAAACATAAATAAATTCCGGGTAACTCACGACAAAATGCGTATTGTACGAGCTGAATCTCGCATAGGACAAATGATCTCAATACCTTCACATCAAACTTAACTGTAATCACGAGTATCAATGGGCACTTGCGACGATCGCATTAGGTCACTCAAGCTGTTTCATTTAATATCACTTCAATATGAAATGAAATAAAATCTACTCTACTACTATGCGTCTACAAGATAGAATAAAGAAGATGAAATCTTGGGCACTTATCAGTGAAGGTCACGTAACACTGCTCTCAATTCTCCATTCCATCGGTCTCAGTTTGGCATTCATCTCAGCATCATTCCGGGCCTGTTAGGACAGTAATCCTTTACGCCCACATATCAGCTCTCATCATTACATCACAGGAATAATCTTCATTCATTATGAGCCCAAGGACCTGAAACTTATGTAAATAGAATTAGCACAGTGATATAGGCGTCATATAATATTCCACTATTATTCCAGAACACTCGCCTTACAACAAATATGGGATCGTTATTTAATACAATATTATTATCTCCCCAATATATATTTCAATATTTCCTTTAAATTCTACTATTCCAAATGCTCCTTTTTAAGACGTGTAAATCGCTATTATGTCAACCTTCAGTCCCAGTTTTGCTCATTACAATACAATTGTTCATAAAAACAAAAGTTCATTAAAAAATTGTTACATTAATAATATTGGTCCGCGTTTCATATCTTCTGCTAAGTTCGTTAATTTGTAACTTCTCTTCCATATGTTTTTGACATTTGAGGAATAAACTCTGGGATAACGTCATCTGTTCTGACTAGAAAGATGTACAAAGGTACACTTCACCATTTATTTGTCTTCATGACGTATACAATCGATTTATTTTCTTTAGCGCCTTCTTGATCATTTAACCTATAACGTTAAGTCATGGCCTCCGCCGCGTTATTACTGGATCTGAATGTCATATGATAGACTTGCTTCTTCCTGCTGTTGAAAATGTAAACTTTACTTGCTAGTCTCCCATATTAAATAACATTTCATGACTACAAGCATCCGATGACCACGGGGTTCTGAGCTTATGAATCTCCGTCCTCATTTTATATCCATCCAATTTCTTATTTGAATGAGCGAGTTATTCCGGCTATTAGACACAATTAGACGTATGACAACTTGATCTGTGGCCGCTGGACGTATTTTCCGAGTAATTCCCGTTGATCTTTTCTTTAGCATAACCTTCAATGGCTCAACAACTGACTCACATGCCATTGAACGGTTATAATATAAATATGTAAACTTATTTATTTTCATTTTTGGTAATATCAAGTGATATCCAACACAATATATATGGTTATTCAGCGAAGATGTTCACCTTAAAGAACTAAAGTATCGACATTCCGCTTTCACTATCAGTAATATTACCAATGGGCTAGTAATCGAACTCGTACTTCTTTTCCAGGGTGTCGACATTTACTGAGATCACTTTATTTTAATGGAACGACACTGTTTTATATACCTAGCGTTATGCCTATTATTCACGGTAAAATGTTTCGTAAAATTTGTTGTACAATTAATTTTATAAAAATTTGGTGAAAACAAGTTGTGTTGCTCACGGAAAAATCTATATATATAAAATAAGAGTTTTGTCTGTACATTGCTCAGAATTTGAAAATGGTATTTCTGTATCGGTCATGTCCATAGTAACAAGAAAATGCACTTTTTACTTTTCCGTAATTTCTGTCTGTCTGTCTGTCTGTCTGTCTGTCTGTCTGTCTGTCTGTCTGTCTGTCTGTCTGTCTGTCTGTCTGTCTGTCTGTCTGTCTGTCTGTCTGTCTGTCTGTCTGTCTGTCTGTCTGTCTGTCTGTCTGTCTGTCTGTCTGTACACGCATCACGAGAAAACGGTTGAAGAGAATTTAATGAAAATCGGTATGTGAAGTCGGGGGATGAGCCTCTACAATCTAGGCTATAAATAATTTTACTCACGCTGAATGAAATGGTAGTTTAGGGGAAGGCCTAAAATTGAATTCTCAACTATTTATGTTATTAGTGGTCGTATTTTAAAGAAAATGGGTATGCAAAGTTGGGGAATAAGTTGCTACAATCTAGGCTATCAATAATTGTATTCACGCTGAGAAAAATGGTAGTTTAGGGGAAGGCCTAAAATTTAATTCTCAAATATTGTTGTTATTAGTAGTTCTATCTTGATGAAAATCGGATGCAAAGTCAGAAAATAAGTCGCTACAATCTAGGCTGTAAATTATTTTATTCACGCTGAGTGAAATGGTAGTTTAGGGGAAGGCCTAAAATGTAATTCTCAAATATTTCTTATTAGAGGTGTAATCGATGAATGCTACATAACTAAGGTTATATAGTATTAAATTTCCTATTATTCATGTCTTATACATTGTTACCGTACGGGCTATGATCACAAAGATGTTCATGAATTTGGATTTGTGTTACTAAGTCCATATCAGCGCCGAGTAACGAGAAAATGGGTAAACAGTATTTAATAAAAATAGGTATGTAAAGTCGGAGAATAAGAAACTACATTTTACGGTCTAAAATATTTTACAAATCACAAAGTAGAAAGAAAAGAAAGAAAAGAAAAGAAAGAAAAGTAGAAAGAAAACTAAATGTGTAAGCCTACAATATAGAAAGCTCATAACATTGATCAACAATAACATTACATTGAACATTGTTTGTCGTGATGTGCTTTGTGTCTTCTGTTGCCCCTCATCTCCGGTAGATAGGATTACTGCTGCGTACAGAGTATTTTTTATTTGATTTACGTTGCACCGACATAGATAGGTTTTATGGCGACGATGGGATAGGAAAGGGCTAGGAGTGCATTAGGTCTTAATTAAGGTACAGGCCCAGCATTTGACTGGTGTTAAAGTGGGAAACCACGGAATACCATCTTCAGCGCTGCCGACAATGGGGTTCGATTCCACTGTCTCTCGGATGCAAACTCACTGCTGCGCACCGCTAACCACACGGTCAACTCGCCCAGTCGTACAGAGTGTAACAGCCTATCTGAATATTGATAGGAAGTAGCTGGGGAGTTATATAACTTTCTTCTTTAGCATGCCATTCCCCTGGTTTATAAATTTTCTGATACTACTGGTACGCAACACACTGGATCATCATAGCATTCGGGCTATTCAATCCCTACTCTGAGGCATTGATTGGAATGAACAGTGTGCATATTTAGCGGAATAATGGCAGATGAGTGTTCATGGCAATCTGCGGCCTGGTCATTCCAGCTCTGGAACTTTGGACTATTAGATTGGCACCGCAATCTAATCGCAGCACTGTTCGTTAAAAGTAATAAAACGTGCGGCTTTCCATTTGATCGAGTATTTTATATGATAGCATTGCTTTTAATCGCTACATTCATACTTACGTTTTTGTAATGACCTATGTTGATTTCAGGTTAGGAAAACCACAAAGTCAGTCTTTCTGAAAATCCCATAGCGAAGCACGGGTACATCAGCTAGTTATTTTATAAAATCTGTGGAAACATCAAGATGGCCATCTATGAACTTACTTCTGAAGTAAGATATGTATGTGCTGCCGTCTATCGATAAACTTTTAAACCAAGAATCAGCTGTTCAACTTACAATGTTTTTGAGAGTATGGCTCCAACAAACAAAGCAAAACTTGCTGCTTTAGCTGCAATTATATGTTGTACAGTGGTAAAAAGGAAGAAAATAAATGCCAGGAAATGCTGGACCCGGGATTGGATCAAAAGAAGAGAAGAAGGTCTTTGGTCGAAAATTAGTTGAGGTTAGAAGACCAGTATTCATATAGAAATTCGCCGATTGTGCTTTTTGCCTCTCTTCTTGCATTTCTGCTGTGGTAAAGTGGCGTATTAACTTCGTACAAACAAGGATATTTCTGGTATTCGTCAGCAAAACACTAACAGCTTCCTTAGTCCACCCGGATCCTGCCATTTTAGAAGGAAGTGTTTATTTACAATCGAGCTTGGCGATCTTCTCACGACGTAGCGCCAGCCAGCATTACCGTGATGTCAGCTTCGCTGATAGGTTCGTTTCGTAAAATTAATTTTACGGAATAGAACATGTCCTATTTTATGAAAAGTTTTATCGAATGTTTTATAAAACTTGAATTTGACCGTGAGCAACAGAAATTTTATAAAATTAATTTTTTGTACAATAAATTTGACAGAAAATTTTACCGTGAGCAACAGGCATTAATTACACTTAGTGACATTAAAAATCCAACTATGTAATTATTTTTAAATGGGAAAATATTAATTCTCGGGAAAGCGGAATGCCTTTAATTGTGCTTCATTTGCCAGCCAAACAGGCGACAAAAAAAAATCGTTAAGTATGAAACATGAGTTGTTGACATACGGTGTTCCATCACCTTGTTGGACAGCGAGGTATTCGCTCTACAGGGCTCTTAAAAACAGTGCACCGAGCTCGATAGCTGCAGTTGCTTAAGTGCGGCCAGTATCCAGTAATCGGGAGATAGTGGATTCGAACCCCACTGTCGGCAGCCCTGAAGGTGGTTTTCCGTGTTTTCCCATTTTCACGCCAGGCAAATGCTGGGGCTGTACCTTAATTAAGGCCACGGCCGCTTCCTTCCCATCCCTACGCCTTTCCTATCCCATCGTCGCCATAGGACCTATCTGTGTCGAAGCGACGTAAATCAAATAGCGTTAAATACAGTGCAATACATTGTTGTGTGATTTAACAACTTTACTATCGTCGGGAAACCGGATATGCGATTGGTTTCCTTTCCTATGCAACTTCTCCTGTTCAAACCGTGTTCTTCTCTCATCTCAACGGTATTAAGCTTGGGAGACCTCTCGTGTCTTTCATTTTCGCATCCTTCCTTTGTTCATTTGTCGAGGATTCGAACTTCACGTCTAGATGTTCTGCCTGACGATAACTCCTGTTTCTTTGTGTGTGTGTGTGTGTGTGTGTGTGTGTGTGTGTGTGTGTGTGTGTGTGTTTTCAACGTCGCACTAACACTGTTAGGTATTTGGCGATGATTGGATAGTAAAGGACTAGAACTGGAAAAGCAGTGACCATGACTTCAATTAAGGTACAGTCTCCGGCATTTTCCTGGTACGAAAATGAGAAATTGCAGAAAACTATCTTCAGGTTCGAACTCACCATCTCCCGGATGCATGCTAATGTCTATGTGGAGCATTCTTCACAGCGAGCTCGCTTGGTCCTGTATTGCTTAATGGGACGTCAAGATAATAACGTTGCCCACTGCATTCCGTAACTTATTCATTTTTCCTTTACCTGGTACCTACGACAATATGAAAGGTGCCAAATCACTTAATTTATCATAGTGTATTTATGAGCAAAGTAGAACGAACACATAGCTGTCAGAATAATCTGGAGGAACTCCGTACGTCATGTTTCATGCGTAACGCGTCATTTTGGCTACTTAGTTTGTGACTAAATCGGACAAGACGGCCCATCGGTCTGGAATGAAGCACAATTGAAAATATTCCATTTCCTTTAGAATGTATTTGTATTGTATGTTCAGTCCGTCAGCGATTCCGCTGGTGGTATCCTCAACAGCTCTGCCATCAGCTGTCATAGATGGCCTAGGCATCACTGAAGAGGCTTACTAGGGAAATGAGGAGTGAGGTAGTTTCCCGTTGCTTTCCTCACCAAGCCAGAGTTGCCATCACATATCAGTCTGTCAAGCCCACTGAAATGCATGCACCAACTGACCCTATGAGCAACATTTTCACACCATTCATAGCAGGGACTGGCTGCATAAGGATTGGTATTACTAGCATCGCTCATACCTCAGTCACTTTCACAGATCTATGAAAGTAACAAAATTTCTCTGGCCTATACCAGAAGACATAGTGCACTGTAAACACTAGGTCCCGCCAGCAAAGTCATTCTTTAGAATGATTTATCCGATTTTCAATGCAATCACAGCGCTTAAAACTAAGTGTAGATAAGAGTGCCGTTCAATTTAAAAAGTAATTACTGCAGTTATATCGGCAGACATTGATTCACTGCAAGTTCGATTACGGTCTTCTTGTGAACATTACTGTAGCTTGAAACAGAATGTTACTATCGTTAACGGCCCAGAAGTTATTTGGGGTGGATATCTTAGTTGAATAGCCGTCTGTATTCAAACTCACTAACGTACAAACACACCATGTGCTCATAACCAAGGACATAAAGAGGCGGAAATATTTAATAAATGAGAGTCCTATGAAAACTGACGTATTTTACAGCCAATAGATTATTTTTCCACCGCTGGATATCACGACTGAGCTCCAATATTGTGGTTTACAGCAGGCAAAGCGAAAAGGACCGAGAGACTGCACGCTCTTAGGATGGAGGCTCCTCGCTCCGCTCATAGCAATAGTGTAGAAGAAAGTGGTGAACCACTAGAGTGGCGCACATCACTAAGAGCACAAATTGGGTCACGTACCACCATCCTGCAGCAGTGATATTTTCAAAATCATCGGTATAAGGTGTTCTACTTGTTAGTAGGTTCCTGGTACCATCGCTGTCTACATCTGCTCTTTCACATGCCAACTGTTTGGTGGCATATTCCCCTCTTCACTTCACTGAGCATTGTTATTCTTCTCCTTCTTAGTTTCTTTCCCCCTTTCCATTGTATCTTCAAGAACTGTCGTTAGAAGTCCCTTTCTTCTCAATATATGTCCCATCCAGTTCGGCTTCCTCTTTCTAATTAGGTTTAGTTGATTTTTGGATTTTTTCAGTACTGTATTGTTCTTCACTTTATCTACACGTTTAATTTTCTCACTCATCCCCCAAAACCATATATCGAATGTTTCTATTATGTTTCTTCTTCAAAGCCCATGTTTCACAACCGTATAGAAAAACACTCCGCACTAAGCATTTAGCCAATCATTTTTTTAACTCCATCCCCATTTTGATTAACCAGCGTTAATTTTTTGAAAGCTTGTTTTGCCATTTTATATTAATAATATAACCAACATTATACTGCAATGCTAATTTTTTAATGTCCGTTCCAGCCGCTAATGGCCATAAGCGTCGTAGACATTTGTTTTTGCTTTTACGGCTTGCTTAACAAACCAATTACTACCTCTAGAACTATCGAACTTATCTGCATACACTGTTTGTCACTTATTATGCATATAAATCAATTGGTAGCTTAATCATTAATGTTATATCTTAGTGATTTCTTTCTTTGATATTTTCTTTCCCAGCTGGTGCAAAAATTTACAAAGGGGTTTCAAAAAATGAAGTACCAAGAGTTCACGCGAAAGAAACATTATTTCAAAAGGTAGATGTAAGGATGCACTGTATCAGGGCACTGATATGCATTACTGTTCAACGTAGTCAGCATTTTTGACCAAGCACTTGTTCCAACGGTTCACCAAGGCATCGATACTAGCATGGAAGAAATCTGCGTCCAGTCACTGAAACAACGTCATGGCGTCATGCTGAGCGACCGTATAGTCGTTGAATTGCTTTTTCCCATGAGGTTCTTCAACGGTCTGAAGAGATGGAAATTACTGGGGGCCAGGCCGGGGTTGTGGAGAGGATGGTCAATCAGACGCATCGTAACAATTTACGTGGCGTGCTGTAAAGCGCGTACAGTCTGGCGTTGTTGTGCAGTGACGGACGCCTATTGAGAGAAGTCCAAGTCGTTTTCTGCAAATTGTTACCCACAAACTTTCCAGTCCTCCCAGTAACTAACAGCATTCACAGTCGTGAGGAAATCAACCATCTGGATTCTCCCCACTACAACAACGATCTGCCAACTAGCGATTTCCATCTCTTCGGGCCGTGGAAGAAGTACCTAGGTGGTAAGCGAATCAACGTCTATAAGCATGCCATCATGACAGCATTTCAGATTACTTCCATGCCGGCATTTATGCTTTGATGAACAGTTAGAACAAGTTCTTGGAAAAGAATGGTGAATATGTTGAATAGTAATGCCTGCAAAATAAAGTTTCTCCGTGCGAGATCTTGTTACCTTATGCTTTGAAGCTACTTTGTACCTCTGATACCACCGACGATATTGATTCCACTTTTTCCTGTCGTATTCTTAGAGTGCGAGGAGCAATCTAACAAGGTTACTTGCTCACTTCTTTTAAAAATAATAGATTCTAGATTTTTACCTTTTCTCAGAGTGAAGGCGTGAAAACTACTCATTTTTAATTACAGATTGATGCACAACCATGAAAGGAACCATGCTGTAAATTTCATGTTAAAGGAACTGAAACTCCCACGAAAGTGTACCTTTTGTACGAAAAATATAAATTTTGGGAATGAAATGGCGTATGGCTTTCAGTGCCGGGATATCCCAGGACGGGTTCGGCTCGCCAGGTGCAGTTTGTTTTATTTCACACCCGTAGCCGACCTGCGCGTCGTGATGAGGATGAAATGATGATGAAGACAACACATACACCCAGACCCCGTGCCAGGGAAATTAACCAATGATGGTTAAAATTACCGACCCTGCCGGGAATCGAACCCGGGACCATTGTGACCAAAGGCCAGGACGCTAACCATTTAGCCATGGAGCCGGACTAAATTTTGGGAAATAATAAGTGTTGAAGCAAAACATGGAAGGGTGTATAAGTACCACGCCAACCTTACAGCATTAACTTTAAAAACCCACTGCATGAAAACGAATAGAGATTTCAGAAAAACAACAACTGATTTAAATACAAATATATGAGCTTTTATGACACCCCCTTTCCACTTTTGGCCTGGAATACCGGTTATTGGGTCTCTTAACGCTCAAACATCCGATAACACCGAGTTGTCGCAGTAAACTCTCTCAGATACTACCAATCACAGCCGGGATGGCAACCTGCTGTCTCATGAACGGAAGCCTAACGTTTAACTGCCTGCACCACTGAGGTCGGCATTGCCCTAGAAGTTATAATGTATCAGCAGGGAGTCTTCAAGCACAGGACGGCATCATCCAGATGAATGATGTAATAAGTTAACCCTACTCTGTTTTATTAGTTGGAAATGAAGGGCCCTAGTATCACAATTTTGGCAGCCCTCACTCACGCAGACTATAAGCCGTGGCTGATGGCGCTATTAGCTGAAGGTGTTGTGGCCACACTGCGGTCTCAGCTTATGCCCCGGGCGATATTTCATATCGGACCACCAGCCTGTGGTCGTGCGGTCTTGTGCGCACGTTATTACAAACTGCATTATTTTTAAAGTAACCTGTGGCTTGGAATAAATTCCACTATTGAAGCAGGTAGCAGATGCTACCGCAGTTGGTTACAACTCTTAAAAAACACGTGCGTTCTACAATTCCACCAGCGGAGCTCATATTCTCGGTAATTAATTCTACGTGCACGAAAGTTTGCGTTGCTGTGTGGTCAAAAATAGAATAAGACATCTTATATTTAAAAAAACCGTCGTTATAGCGGGGCCTTTTTAAACTGTGCGCAAACTGGTAAGTTATTCGTATTAAATCTCAGATCTGGGTAGACGATGTTTTCATTAATAATCATGTACCTCTTGATCAAAAGAAATCAATATTTTAATCATGTTTTATTAAAACACTTTTGTTTCTATAACTGAGACAGTTCATTTCCAGACAACAATCTATAATACCTCTCTACAAATTCTTGGATTTTGATATTCTAATTTTCCTTTTATTACTCCAGTTTAGATGTATTCACTAAGCTTGAACATTATTCTGCTTCCTACAATGTAATTATTGCAGAATATTTAAACTTCCATAACCATTAACGACCCTGCGGCAGGAATATTTTATGCTTGCAGATCCTACTTAACACCAAATATGAAGCATACTGATTAAGAAGTCACAGAAACTGATGCAAATTTTAATTGCTTTGTTCTTTATTATTACACTGACTGACAGTGACAATGCAACACCAAGGAGGAGTGGTTCGAAAGGGATGAAAGTTGGGGAAAAAACAGAGACGGCACGGATGAATAATTGATGTTTATTTCAAACCGATATGCAGGTTACACAATGCGCACGGCATCGACTCAGTAGGATGTAGGACCACCGCGAGCGGCGATGCACGCAGAAATACGTCGAGGTACAGAGTCAATAAGAGTGCGGATGGTGTCCTGGGGGATGGTTCTCCATTCTCTGTCAACCATTTGCCACAGTTGGTCGTCCGTACGAGGCTGGGGCAGAGTTTGCAAACGGCGTCCAATGAGATCCCATACGTGTTCGATTGGTGAGAGATCCGGAGAGTACGCTGGCCACGGAAGCATCTGTACACCTCGTAGAGCCTGTTGGGAGATGCGAGCAGTGTGTGGGCGGGCATTATCCTGCTGAAACAGAGCATTGGGCAGCCCCTGAAGGTACGGGAGTGCCACCGGCCGCAGCACATGCTGCACGTAGCGGTGGGCATTTAACGTTCCTTGAATACGCACTAGAGGTGACGTGGAATCATACGCAATAGCGCCCCAAACCATGATGCCGCGTTGTCTAGCGGTAGGGCGCTCCACAGTTACTGCCGGATTTGACCTTTCTCCACGCCGACGCCACACTCGTCTGCGGTGACTATCACTGACAGAACAGAAGCGTGACTCATCGGAGAACACGACGTTCCGCCATTCCCTCATCCAAGTCGCTCTAGCCCGGCACCATGCCAGGCGTGCACGTCTATGCTGTGGAGTCAATGGTAGTCTTCTGAGCGGACGCCGGGAGTGCAGGCCTCCTTCAACCAATCGACGGGAAATTGTTCTGGTCGATATTGGAACAGCCAGGGTGTCTTGCACATGCTGAAGAATGGCGGTTGACGTGGCGTGCGGGGCTGCCACCGCTTGGCGGCGGATGCGCCGATCCTCGCGTGCTGACGTCACTCGGGCTGCGCCTGGACCCCTGGACCCCTCGCACGTGCCACGTGTCCCTGCGCCAACCATCTTCGCCACAGGCGCTGCACCGTGGACACATCCCTATGGGTATCGGCTGCGATTTGGCGAAGCGACCAACCTGCCCTTCTCAGCCCGATCACCATAGCCCTCGTAAAGTCGTCTGTCTGCTGGAAATGCCTCCGTTGACGGCGGCCTGGCATTCTTAGCTATACACGTGTCCTGTGGCACACGACAACACGTTCTATAATGACTGTCGGCTGAGAAATCACGGTACGAAGTGGGCCATTCGCCAACGCCGTGTCCCATTTATCGTTCGCTACGTGCGCAGCACAGCGGCGCATTTCACATCATGAGCATACCTCAGTGACGTCAGTCTACCCTGCAATTGGCATAAAGTTCTGATCACTCCTTGGTGTTGCATTTGCTCTGTCAGTCAGTGTATTAATAATAAGTCAGGGACGGCTTAGTTATTTTGAAAACGTGATTCAATAGAAAATCACGTATTAATATTATCTTGATATCATATTCCTGAGCTGCCAGTCTCAGTAATTTTGATTTTCTAAAATGTGGGTTTTAATTTCGCTAACATACAGTCTCTAACAAAATACTTCGTACTTTTTAATGGAAGGTAGCATATTTAAGTATATTGAAAATAAAATCCTATTCCTATGTTTTCTCTATTACAGGCTAACATTTCTGAATATTACCTTTATTTATGTTCAATCAAAAGTTAAAAATATTGCTGTTTTTTTTTTCAAAGGAATCTTGCGATTGAAAACTTACACAAGAGAGCATCCCTTTAGAATTAACTGTAAAAGCAAGTAATTGCCTTGCTTTTAAAACATTAAGGAGAAAAGGACAATTACATTCGCTGAAACCACAAAGCAAAAGTCTTTCTAGGTAAGACATGAACAAAGTGAATCTACTTCTTTATTTACTTATATCCTAGTCCATCGCTTTTGACGTAGTAATTTCTCTCCAGTCTGGCCCAGATTCAATTCCGGGCTCTGTCAAGAAATTAGGACTAGGTTGAGCAGCTAGATCGGCGTGCACTCAGCTTCATAAAACACAATTTAGAAGAAAACTGGGTTACAGTCCAATACTCACAGATATGATCAGCCTTCAAATGAAAGCAGGGATGACTCCTAGCTTATTGCATAAGACTGAATTCTTGGCATTCTACCCAAATTAATTACAAAAGCAACGGGCACCTAAATTCTTGTGCTACACAGACACACACATACACGTTATATGGTGAACTTTACAAGCAGTGAGTTTACAAGGCTGTTGGTCATGATGTTAAAAGCCCATTACATAAAAATAATTATGTCTTCTACTTTTTATCCCAGTTACATATTTTATAGTTTAACCATGATGAATAATATCGGAATATAGGAAACCATACCAAACAAAACAAACCCCTTCAATGCTACTGTCCTAATGGGCATTGGCTTACCAAGCGACCGCTGCTCATCCGGATAGCCTCCAAATTACGAGGTGACGCACAGTAAACGTGAAGAATTCCTAAACCTCGACCGCTATCTCACTTTCAGCTTCTTAGTTGTGTTCAAAGTGGCTGAATGGACCTCGAATCACACATCAGATCCAGGTTAACTTCCTTGACCTTGTCAGGAATCGAACCCAGTGCTTTTCGGTAAAAGGCAGGTTCACTTCATCCAGACCACGTGAACGGAATGAGTGTAGGGAAACATACATGTTTATACGATATTCCCTCCAGAAACGTACAAATCAATTTTAGACTGTGTTATAGATACTGTACATGAATATCTTGGATTAACGGATTGGCATAAAATGAAATAAATTGGTATATGACTGTGCACTGGAGTTGTTGATCCAAAGCGGACTAAACGACTACCTTCGCCTTCCCGCAGGGCTTGGTATCACATGGATAGTACGACGTTTCTCACCACAATTTTTCTATCCAACTTAGGTTAAGTTATAAGGAGATTCCCACCTTCCAATACTTGTCAAATTTGTATAATAATTATATTCATTACATGACATAATTCAGCCTAATCTCCAGATATATATTAAATAGGACATGTTTCGTTCCGGTAATGGAACATCTTCAGCTAAAAGATTAAATCATGTAATCAATAAAATTATTATAAAAATTGACAAGTATTGGAAGGTGGGAATTTCGTTATAACAACCTTAGTTGTGTTGAGCCAATACGGGACAAAATATGAGATTTATAAATTGTTCTATCCATCACCAGCTTTGTTTATTCCTGTACGAGGTCGGGCCACATTATTCTGTTATTCCAGAATGTTCTGACAAAAGTCTTATCAGGGGCTGGATTTAAGCCGCTTTTGTTTGTCACCGTTACAATTTGTCATCCTCCACATTCTCATGATTTGTTTTATGGGTAGGGAATGGAGCATGTATTGATGCTCCGTTCTCGTTATGTGGCCGTATCAAGGCAGCCTGTTTTCTTCATTCTTTTTCATTTATTATATTCCGTTTGAACTCCCACGCACATTCTTAATGCTATACCCAGGCCCAGTGCAACATCTTCATCTGCAACATGCAGATTTCGCTGTTGTTGCAGATTACGTGGCCAACCAAAACGCCTACTGCTTGACATCGTCAGCTTTGACAGAGTCCGTCGTTCTGATATCTTAATGCTTCTTAGCTGATCTCCGGAGGTTGAGTCGACCAGCCTTTAATACTGGTAAAGAGGCAAGTATCGAACCGAGGGCGGGACCTCCAGTAAAATCTATATAGCCTAGTTCTATCCTACTGAGATGGCGATCAAAAATTCAGAACTGAAGTTTAGCCATCGAATTGTCTGGCTCCAAGGCTGTTTGGTCAACGACTTGATTTTCAGTCATTGGGACCCTGGGTTCGAGACGTGGCCGGGTTGGGGGGTTTAAATCTTAAACAGATAATTTCCTTGGGACTGGGTTATTCCATCACAAAACCATGTACGTTTTTCTGGATGTGGCTTACAAATTCTGCACCAGGGTAGCAATAGCCACAGGAAAGTATTATTATTGCTGCTGAATTAGATACCTTTCTAAATTTTTGTCGTAAGGATTTATTTGAACAAATAAGAAATCAGGTTAAAAATCTCTCGTATTCCTTATTTCTTCCTGCTCGCACTTCTCTTCGCAGCTCGCATGAAAAGCCTAAGGAATACCATTAAAACAAACTACGCCAGGAACCGTTACGTGTTTCAATAGGTGATCCGCATTTCACATACACGTATCTTACGGTCCCTCCTCTCAACTTGTAGAAGCAGCTATACCGTTTTATGTGACCAATACGAACCACCATGCCAGCCGCCTCCATAACGATTGATCCATCCAAAGCCGTCGATACTCCCTTGTGCTGCAGCAGACGGCTTGCTCATACACTCCTACGGTAAACAAACTCCTGATGTAAATGATTCAGTGGCTTACTCTCAGCTGGAACGTATCGCGGATTTTACAGACAAAACATATTAAGTCAAAATTTTTATAATCGAGAAAAAGAGAATTGATCGTTTCTATAGTCCTTGATTTCCAATATTTGCTCTCAGAATAAGAATATTTTTTCTTTTCAAATTATGCAATGGGTTTGTTAAAGTATCTATATTAGCGCACTGTAGCTGAAAATATATTTGTCATAGCTTATCAAGTTTACTGTAAATAATAATAATGATGATGAAAATAATAATAACAATAATAATAATAATAATAATAATAGCAATAATAATAACAATAATAACAGGTCGAAAACTAACAGGCGGGCAATACCAACTAAAAGGCAGACAGAAAATCAAAAAATACACAAATATTCACATTGACATTAGAAACGCAGGCTAAGATTCTATGGACATATTAAAAGAATGCATCCAGACAGATTTACCAAACAAAGAGTCGAATTTTATGAAAACAGGAGTAAAGGTAAAACAGACACACTGAAATGGATTGGCGAAATCAAAATTGATTTGAAACAGACAGGAATTACACCAGCAGATGTCCAAAACAGGGTAATCTACAGATCCAAAATTCACAAATGGCAAGTTGACCAAGAGGAAAGACCAAAGAAGACAACCTGGTCTGAAAAATGAAAGAGAGCCCACAGTAAAAAAAATGAAAGGAACGTGATCGCAAAGAAAGGCAAATGCACGCCTCTAAGTACTTTGCGTAGTCGTAATGGGCTTATTCGCATATAATAATAATAATAATAATAATAATAATAATAATAATAATAATAAATTAAATTAAATTAAATTAAATTAAATTAAATTAAATTAAATTTCGTGTGGCTATTTCTAGCCAAGTGCAGCCCTTGTAGGGCAGACCCTCCGATGAGGGTGGGCGGTATCTGCCATGTGTAGGTAACTGCGTGTAATTGTGGTGGAGGATAGTGTTATGTGTGGTGTGTGAGTTGCAGGGATCTTGGGGACAGCACAAACACGCAGCCCCCGGGCCAATGGAATTAGCCAATGAAGGTTAAAATACCCGACCGGCCGGCAATCGAACCCGGGACCCTCTGAACCGAAGGCCAGTACGCTGACCATTCAGCCAACGAGTCGGACATAATAATAATAATAATAATAATAATAATAATAATAATAATAATAATAATAATAATATTGATTTTACGCTCCATTAACTATTACGATTTCCGGTGACACCGAGGTGCCACATTTTTGTCTCACAGAAGTTCTATTACATGCCAGTAAATCTACCGACACGAGGATGATGTATTTGAGCACCTTCAAGTACCACTGGACTGAGTAGGATTGAAGCTGCCAAGTTCGGCTGAGAAGGCCAGCGTCCTACTATTCGAGCTACTCAGCTCGGTACCAAGTTTAACTAAAAGTTTTATCGAAACTTAATGAATTAATGAGTTTTACCAGTCAAAAGTAGTTCACAAAAAACAATAATAATAATTAGGTGAAACCCGTCAAGGAAGAACGGTCCATTGGTTAATATTTATTTCCTTAAATACGACATTCCCTCTTTTACAGTTTTCTTTACGTCACACGGTCACATATAAGTCTCACGGTGACGATGGGATAGGAAATAGCTAGAAGTCTGAAGGAAGTTACCGTGGCCTTAATTAAGGTATAGCCCCAGCATTTTCTTGGTGTGAAAGTAGGAACCCACGGAAAACCATCTTCTGAGCTGCCGACAGTGGGGTTAGACCCTACTATCTCCCGAATGCAAGTTCATAGCAACATGACCCAAACCATGTAGCCCCTTGCTCGATGCATTCCTTGTACCTCAAGCTTTGTACCTTAGGCACTATTGCATCTTTAAAAATATCGCTCTCTTGACATTGCAACATTTAACTGGCCATGGTTGAAAATTGGCTGAGGTAAACAGAGACCTTCTTCCCTTGACGTTTATTGATCGCGATACAAAAATCAAGTGAACTGGAAATTGATGCTTCTTGAAAGAAAATTGAAGTGTTTTATCGGATATTGTTAAAGTCAATTCGAGGGATCAGAGCTCTCTGTCCAGCTTTATCTTCACTTATTATTTCCAAATCTAAAAGAAAACTCTTACATGCTTCTTACAATTAGGCCCTAATCTGGTTCCGTTTTACATCCGTTGGGAAACGTTCAGATTTCTAAGGAATATAACTATGGCTCCAAACTTTAGAGTAAGAATATGTGGAAGCAAACCATTAATTCCAAGGAATTCAAAAATTATTTAGGAAATTTAAGTAGCTAGCTTTCATCTTCAGTATTAATCTGTTGACGCTAGCGTATGGTTTTGAATTACCGGGTATAAGCCCAATGACTTTGAAATTAATTAATTAATTAATTAGGAATGGCAGCTTTCGACAAAATTATATCTTTCGCAGAAGTGAACGTTTTGCTATATAATTCAATTACGATATCATCATGTGCTAAAATTCTAGCTGGTTGTTCAATAACATTTGATCCGTCAGCATCTATCGAGGACAGTCATCGTTACCGATTTCTTGCAAAATGAACCAACGAATTCCATTTATTTTGTGGTTTTTCCCGCATATTTTTATTAGAAAAATTCATTCTAGAAAACCAAGAAGAACGGCCGAGAGGATTCGTCGTGCTGACCACACGGCACCTCCTAATCTGCAGGCCTTCGGGCTGAGCATCTGTCGCTTGGTAAGCCACGGTCCTTCGGGGCTCTTCCACTATGGGGTTTGGTTTCATTTTTTTTTTTTTTTTTTTTGCGATAAGCATGTGGCAAAACAGACACATTAATCAATGATTCCTTTCCATCGGAGCTCTATCCCAAATTGAGCCGTGCAAATCGAATATCGCCAGCTGCTTTGGAATTTAATTTTAAACCAGGTACCGAATTCCCATTTAAATTTAGAGGAATGTTCAATATAATGGGCACTGTTCAACAGCTGGGCAGTGAAACAGCGGTTTTTCCTGACCAGTAAGACGCTGACTGCACATGCGTGCCTACTCCGCTTCTAACTCCCATATCGTGCCTGCTATTCAGCATTCTCACGGTTCAGGCGGGCATGGGCTCGCCAGTACCCGAGCGCATCAGCCAATCAGAGTTCTACATTTTTCTTTAATAAATTAAAAATATACAACAAGAAATGTTTATGCTTTTAAAGACACCTGAAAATCTGCAGGCCAAGAGCTTTCGTCAATATGCTTTACGATGTCAGTCGGTTTAGGTTTCTCTCAAAATAAATGTAACAAAAATCAGTCTAGTGTTTTAAATATATAAATGGTTTTACGACCCACTAACCCCTTTTATGTTTTTCATAAATGTGACATAACTTGACTAAAATCTTCAAGCGTATTTTATCTGTTAATTTTTCACTACATGCAGCACTTTGATCACTATTAAATAAAGTTATTTAATGTTCTTCACCTGATTAAAATTTCTCTCTTGAATCCTAGCATGAAAATTCAGTAACTGAAAGGACCTTGTATTACGTAATGGACAACACCAGTGAATAGGGCGGAAACGGCTACCTTTAACTACATCACCCAGATAAAAGCAATTGAGGACCATTTTTGCAAAACTTGCTTTGTGAAAAAGTGAAATTTTTCAGGAGAGACAAAAAACTGTTTTCCAAGAAGGGCTTTTCAGTTATAAACTTTCTTTTTTGTTGATCAACTTTATAATTAGTGCTTATTACAGGGTGATCTTTGAGTTTTATTTAATTTAAGAATTGTACACTGTATGAGGGTTCAAAAGTCAACAGTTCTTTCAAAACTTGCATTCTACACAAAATATTAGTGAAGAAAGTGTTAGTAATTTTACTAAAACATGAGTTATCTTGGTTTTTCCATCAATTAAACGTATTTAATAACAGTGTAAGTTTTACAGTACACCATTCCTGCAATTTCTGATATGTACACTCTGATGAATATCGGTATCCCCTGCCTGTCGTAAGAGGTGACTAAAAGCGGCTCCACGGGCTCTGAACTTTGGAGCGTGGTTTGGCGACCACGGGGCCATTAGCTGAGTCCTGGCATTATTTCCACTTAATTGTTCCAGGCTTCTCACTTTCATCTATCCTATTCGACCTCCCTTGGTCAACTCTTGTTCTTTTCCGACCCCGACGGTATTACGTATGGAGGCCTAGGGAGTCTCTCATTGTCATGCCCTTCGTGGCCTTTTTCTTCCTTTGGCCGATACCTTCATTTTTCGAAGTGTCGGATCCCTTCCAGTTTTCCCTCTGATTAGTGTTATATAGAGGATGGTTGCCTAGTTGTACTTCCTCTTAAAACAATAATCACCACTACCATCAGTTAATTTAGAAGAGAATGTTATTCTTGTTCTATGAAATTTATTTACATGGACATTTTATCCAGCTTTCACTCAAAATCATTCGATATCATCGTCTTCAAAATAATTTAAACATTGTCTTTGGCATATACGCTATATGAATATAAAAGAAACCACAAAAAGAAAGGAAAATAGTATCATTCTAATTTTATCAGATATTTATTAACACCAACAAGAGAACCATTGTCGTATTAATTTTAAACCAAATCCATGCAGTTATAAAGATTAACAGTTTCAATTACTTCAAAATGAAAATCATTCCTGTAGAAAGCAAGTTTTGCTGTAACTCTAAAGTAGTAGAAAGCTAGTTTTGTAAAAGCTCGCTAAATTTTATCGACTAAACCTGCAGCAAGAAGCAAGTTATACAAAAACAGGTTTCACCATCCTATAGAGGACTTCAATATGAATGTGAATCAATAAAAAAGTAAATTTCCAATTTTTTGCAGAAAGCAAGTTTTGCAAAAACGGTCCTCAATTACAAAATGGATAGGAGACTCGTGAGTGCACATGGAGGAAGTTGGAATTAATCCTAAATTGATCTGTAACAGAAGTATGTTTCGATGTATGATTGATGTATTCATAGAGTTCCAGAAAAAAATAAAAATAAATACCCAAAAATATCCGGTCAGAGGAGGGGAACCGCAGCGAAATATTAAAGATGTTCTGGGAGAACTCAAAAAGGACCAACCAGCTAATCAATTGTTTCCCGTTGTCCAAATTACGCCAAAATCGAAGTGTGAAGAAGGGGAGGAGGAAAAGATAGTACCTATGTAGAATCGATCATGTCCATTTTTTAAGGAAACTGAGGTTTCGTTACATTCTTGTAGTATGAGGCAAGATAGAGCAGAACGCAGAGAAACGCCACAACTCTGTCCAATATTGACTATACAAGCCCTATACACGTTGATTCCTCAGATAGAAGGCTGGTTGGAACCTCAAAAGGTCTTCCATCAAAACTCGTAAATATCTTAGGCGTCACTGAAAAGGCGTGCTGTTGGAGTGAGAAGTGATGTAGTTTACCTTTGCTTCTCTCACAAAGCCAGGTGTTGCTGTTCCATAACTTACCAGTCTGACAAGACCAGTGACATTTCTACACTAACCGATCCTGCATGAAAAACGTTCACACCATTCATAACATGGACTGGTTGCATGAGAAATGACATTACAAGCATAGGTCATACTCAGACATTCTCATAACATCAAGGACAAGGATGAGACAAATTTTCGTCGCCATGAGACATATCTGTGTCGGTGCGACGTAAAGGAAATAAAACATGGTACTGAGACTGGAACAGGTAAATTAGAGTAGTGACACAGTACACTCTGCAGACTGTATATTACCAGAGATGGATCTAGGCAGTTATTAACTTTAGATTTTACATTTAGGTTTATTGCTCTTTCTTATCTGATAATATGTAGATATCTCTATTTCGAAACCGACTTTCAACCTATTAGGTAGCGTTACGTACATTTAGTACGTGTTGAAGAGATGTTAAGTACAGAACAAAAATGGCCAACCGGACACCAATGGGATCCGAACCCACAACCTCCCGATTTCGCGTCGGTTGCTAATAGAATATCGCCAGCTGCTTTGGAATTTAATTTTAAACCAGATACAGAATTTTCATTTAAATTTAGAGGAATATTGAATGTAATGTGTGCTGTTCAACAGTTGGGCAGCGAAACAGCGAAATCGGGAGGTTGTGTGTCGGATCCCACTGGTGTCCGGTTGGCCATTTTTGTTCTGTACTTAACATCTCTTCAACATGTACTGCACGTAACAGACCTGATAGTTTGAAAGTCGGTTTCCATTACAATGCGGTCGTGAAAATTCAATATTCATATCTCTATTTGTTTTTATCATAATTTACTTCTTGGACACCGTGGGATTTGGCCATGCAGTTAGGGTTGCGCAAGTGTGAGTTTGAATTTGGGAGATATTGTTTTTAAATCCCACCGTCAGCAGCCCTGAAGATATTCCGTAGTTTCCTATTGTCACGCCAGGAAATTGCTGCGGCTGTACCTTAACTAATGCCATAGCCACTACCTTCCCATTCCTATGCCTTTCACATCCCTGTGTCTCCGAAAACCTTGGATGTATTAGTGTGACGTTAAACCACTAGTAAAAACTTCCTTGAACATCTGGAGATTGTAATAACGAGAGAAGTCTCTTTCATCGAATAATTGAGACTCCATGTCCTCCTGTAATCTGCATTGGGATATGAGGAATGGAGCTGTGCAAAATGATTCATTCAAACTAAAGAGTCTCGCTCATTATTTCGAAGTCTAGACTTGCTCAAAACTTTCTGCTCCAAACACCCTGATAAATTAGTATTTGAAACAAAACAAACGTTCAACTTCACGGAGCAAATGAATCTATCGAACTTGCCATACTCTTTGACCATAATAAGCAAAACGACTCCGAGCAGGATCAAGCAGTTAGGAAACTTGAAATGTCAAATACCACTCGTAATACGCCATAAACAAGGCAACTACTCACAATTTTATCACTCACTGAAAGACAGATAGTTTACTTGCCAACAAGTTTTCATTCCCCATCCGAAAGGAGAGGGGTGGGCCACCCAGAGGTTTACGCCCTCTCTCTGTCCTAATACTAACAGAACAACTCAGTGGACTGGTATCCGAGCATGTGATCGAGTTTAGGTTGACACGCACGGATGACTATTCAAAATAACATTACCCACTTTATCTGAGCAGCAACGAATTCATTTATGAGTCCCTCTCTGTTCGTTCTAGGAGCAGGCTCGATCTGTGACCAAACTAGCTGAGTAGTTGAAGTGGAGACGTACAATCTGACGGCATAAGCTCAGATGAGCTCATTTAACGCGTCTCATAAACTATAATCGTTAAGCAGGACAGAATATGGAGTGACTTCTTCTGCATGGACGCGATGGTCTCCGGAAATGGATGCAAGGATCGTACGACCTGCAACAAATAGTGACACGATTTTTATGCATGTTTTTCATCACAATGTAAGAGTATGCAAGAACAAGAGTTGTCATGAACCGGACTCTTTGTGTATGTTCATGTTATGTGAAAAATAATGTTACAGATGTATCATACGGTGCTGGGTAAGACAGCAATCTCTAACACAGTTTTTGAGGACGTTAAACTTAAATGTACTTGTCAGGTTTGTGCGCTCTCTCTATTCATCTTCTTCTTCCTGGCTTTATCATCGATGTACCTTCATTGATGACGTCTGGGTTGGGCAGCTGCTGCTGCAGATCGAACAGTATTAGCGGAACGCAGTTGCACTTTGTTGTAGGCAACTGCTTGTGTTTCAACATCAGTGCATCCGTAAAGTTATTGTTGTTGCCTCATATGTTGGGCCGGGCTCTTCTTAGGCCTTCCTCTTCTTCCCATCCAGAGTAACTGATAGTCATGGCCTCTCCCTATTATAATACTTATAATATTTGTCTGATCTCAGACTCCTTAATCAGGTATTTCGATTTCACTCAATTTAGGCTGCCTTCTCACCAATTTCGACGTTCCTTTTTATTCTGCTAGGTGGTAGAGGAGCCGAAACTCTGTTGGGTGATGCATTATTGAGCTTCTAATTTATTTTGTCTCGGAAACGACAAACGTGTCGCCAGAGATCCTTTACATGCCGACATCATACCTGATGAAGAGATGAACGCACTTGTTCTACCCATCAAAAACCAGCTACCTATGTATGGTTTGAATTCAGTCTTGAGATGCTAAAAATGACACTAACTTTTCTCGATGATTTTTGACGACATGGAATTCATAGTATCTTATAGTCGAGTCTGTAAATGTTATATATATTATCAAGTTCTCAAACAGATGTGCATCAGGCCTCGGTATGAGTCATCTTCCTATAGCCTACATAGGCCTGGTATGAACTTCATTGCCTAAGAGACTAGTTGGCTGGAATTAGAAAAAATAGATTTTTCAAAGTAACATTAATGATAGTAGCAGTGTAATTGTACGCACCTTGGCCAGGAAATTTGATATCACACTGTTCTGTGCGTATGTATAGTATATCTAACATGTGTTAGTGTCCTGTTGATAAACCCTGTCCTTCAGGTAACCCCACAGCCAGAAATATCACGGGTTCAAATCTGGTGATCTTTGTGGCCACGCAGTTTGGAACGATCGGCCATAGATTCGGTCTTCTCCAAATGTGTTACGGAGTAACCGAGTGACATCACGAGCAATGTGAGGTGGAACTCTATCATGCATCAAAACAGTTAAGTCCAAAGCACCTTTCTCGCTTAGAGCAGGGATCACATGTTGGCGAAGCAGATTACAGTAACGTGTTCCGTTCACCTGCTTGTCCTTGGTCCTTAGGATCCGAGTTCCTAAAAGAAAAATAGACCAATTATGAACAGTGCCGTGAAGCCACACCACAGAGTGATGCGTTCACTATGCAGGGAACTTCATGAACGTTCGTTGGCCGTGACGATCCCCCAAATGCGGCAATTATGGATGTCCACTGCCCCAGTGAGCGTAATGTGTTCTTCAGCACTCCACAAAGTGTTCCATGGCCACTTGTTGTCAAACTGAACCCTTGCAAGAAACATAAGGACAAAGTCTACTCGAATGTCTGCGTCACAAGCCAACAGTTGGTAAGTAAGGTGAAGGTTGCACGGACACCATTTCACAAATTTTCTCACGGTGGACCATGAGATGTTCAAATATCAGCTCATCACAGCTCATGCACTGCTTGAAGATCCCACATTTCGTCCAGCATTCACAGCCGTGGCAACAGAGACTTCTTCAACAATTTGTGGCGCAGTTGGCCGTTGGCTTCTCCCAGTAGAAATTCCCAAATTACCACTTAATTCGAACTTCCGAATAATGTTCTTCAACCCCGGTGCAGAAAGAGAACCTCTCCGCATCCCCTTAATGCGTGGATACTCGCGAAGAGCAGCTGCATTATTGCTGTTGGTTTGATAAAACAGCTTTACGAGTAAAGCCCTGCTCAACTTGCCCAGACCCATGTTGACTGTCTGCAACTGTAATGCTCACTGATGCTTGTGTTTCAACCCTACATCACCGTACCAGTAACTCATGACAACTCATGACACTAAGAATAATATCAAGTCAAATCCTGCAACCCACAGTATCAACAACATTCCTATAGAGTTGGGTACCCATACGGTACATGATTTTTCGTCTGCACTGGCTCAAGTAGCGAAAATATGATTATAACCACCCTGTAGAAAGTTTCATAAGAGAACATGAGAAATTGTAACATATACACTGACTGACAGAGCAAATGCAACACCAAGAAGGAGTGGTTCGAAAGGGATGAAAGTTGGGGAAAAAACAGAGACGGCACGGACGAATAATTGATGTTTATTTCAAACCGATATGCAGGTTACACAATGCGCACGGCATCGACTCAGTAGGATGTAGGACCACCGCGAGCGGCGATGCACGCAGAAACACGTCGAGGTACAGAGTCAATAAGAGTGCGGATGGTGTCCTGAGGGATGGTTCTCCATTCTCTGTCAACCATTTGCCACAGTTGGTCGTCCGTACGAGGCTGGGGCAGAGTTTGCAAACGGCGTCCAATGAGATCCCACACGTGTTCGATTGGTGAGAGATTCGGAGAGTACGCTGGCCACGGAAGCATGTGTACACCTCGTAGAGCCTGTTGGGAGATGCGAGCAGTGTGTGGGCGGGCATTATCCTGCTGAAACAGAGCATTGGGCAGCCCCTGAAGGTACGGGAGTGCCACCGGCCGCAGCACATGCTGCACGTAGCGGTGGGCATTTAACGCGCCTTGAATACGCACTAGAGGTGACGTGGAATCATACGCAATAGCGCCCCAAACCATGATGCCGCGTTGTCTAGCGGTAGGGCGCTCCACAGTTACTGCCGGATTTGACCTTTCTCCACGCCGACGCCACACTCGTCTGCGGTGACTATCACTGACAGAACAGAAGCGTGACTCATCGGAGAACACGACGTTCCGCCATTCCCTCATCCAAGTCGCTCTAGCCCGGCACCATGCCAGGCGTGCACGTCTATGCTGTGGAGTCAATGGTAGTCTTCTGAGCGGACGCCGGGAGTGCAGGCCTCCTTCAACCAATCGACGGGAAATTGTTCTGGTCGATATTGGAACAGCCAGGGTGTCTTGCACATGCTGAAGAATGGCGGTTGACGTGGCGTGCGGGGCTGCCACCGCTTGGCGGCGGATGCGCCGATCCTCGCGTGCTGACGTCACTCGGGCTGCGCCTGGACCCCTCGCACGTGCCACATGTCCCTGCGCCAACCATCTTCGCCACAGGCGCTGCACCGTGGACACATCCCTATGGGTATCGGCTGCGATTTGACGAAGCGACCAACCTGCCCTTCTCAGCCCGATCACCATACCCCTCGTAAAGTCGTCTGTCTGCTGGAAATGCCTCCGTTGACGGCGGCCTGGCATTCTTAGCTATACACGTGTCCTGTGGCACACGACAACACGTTCTACAATGACTGTCGGCTGAGAAATCACGGTACGAAGTGGGCCATTCGCCAACGCCGTGTCCCATTTATCGTTCGCTACGTGCGCAGCACAGCGGCGCATTTCACATCATGAGCATACCTCAGTGACGTCAGTCTACCCTGCAATTGGCATAAAGTTCTGACCACTCCTTCTTGGTGTTGGATTTGCTCTGTCAGTCAGTGTATATTATAACTCAGCTTTATTTTGAAGTGTTGTGCTTTTTGTTGCTCGTTAGTGTATTTGCAAGTAAGTGAATATGTTCTATTTTCTTTTCTTTCGTTCGACCTAAAGGTGAATGTGTTTTTAAAATAAAAATAAATATTTAATCTCCAAATCCCAATGTTCTGGTCAATCATCTCTCATGCCCTTCCCCCAAAATTAATTTAAAGTCAGTGCCACTGTCAGATTGTAATTCCACACTCATCGCAAAACTAGGCTCATTTTATTCCATTAGTATATACACAACCAAACGGCTTTGCATTTAGCTTCATAACTAACATACAATAGTAGTGTGAATCAGGCTGACCTCAATTTTACAATATGGCGTAATCGTATTGTGTGTGTGTGGAGTACATTTGTTTCGTGAATGTATCGAATAGAACACTGCAAATTACGCATATCAATCCCATTACATAAAGTTCATATAGTTTCTATACATTTGTATCCAAACCATAGCGAGAGAATTAAATAAACTTACAATCGTTACATGTTTCGTAAATGTTTGTTATTTAATAGAATAAGCGCAAGAGAAGTGAAAATGAAAATCCACACCCTGTTTCCAGTCTCACCCGGGTCAGGAATGGAATGAATGAAGCCTCCAACTGGTGGCGAGGATAGGAACTATGCCGGCTGCCGGGGCCTTTCGCACTCCTCTGGGGCAATGATTAATGAACGACATATGCAATGAAATTATATTGGAGACTGTTTCTGGAATGAAATATGACAGGGAAAACCTGGGGAACCCGGAGAGAAACCTGTCCCGCCTCCACTTTGTCCAGTACAATTATCACATGGAGTAATCGGGATATGAAGCACGGAACCCAGCGGTGAGAGGCCGGTGCGGTCCAAGCGCAAGAGAAGTATTTTCCCCATTCTACTTTACCTTGCTCCTGAATTCATTTAAATATTTGATACTTAAATCACCTAGGACAGGGATGGCGAAACTGTGACACGCGTGCTGATAAGTGATACGCGAACACGACCTCTGTATGCACGTCAGATAACATACTTGAAGGTCCGGCCCCCCGATGTAAGGGGCAACGCGTCCGCCTGTCACCCGGCGGCCCCGGGTTCGATTCCCAGCCGTGTCAGGTGTTTTTAATTGTAATGATTAATATCCCTGGTCTGGGGACTGGGTGTTTGTGACGTCCTTAATCTTCCTTTCCTCACACACAACATTTCACACTACCGTCATTCCAATTAGACGCAGGTTCATACAGTACGGTATAGTGCCAGTAGGAACAGAAGAATCACATGAGTCGACGCCCCGAACAAAGAGCATTTCCAAAAAGCATACTTGAATACTTTTAACATGTAATAGATATGTCAGAAATCTAGTAACATAGCATATTTTAATATTGTGCTTTAATAAAGAAGTGTCCGGCTCCATGGTTAAATAGTTAGCGTGCTGGCCTTTGGTCACAGCGGCCCCGGGTTCGATTCCCGGCAGGGTCGGGAATTTTAACCATCATTGGTTAATTTCGCTGGCACGGAGGCTGGGTATATGTGTCGTCTTCATCATCATTTTATGTTCATCACGACACGCAGGTCGCCTACGGGAGTCAAATCGTAAGACCTGAACCTGGCGAGCCGAACATGTCCTCGGACACTCCCGGCACTAAAAGCCATACGCCATTTCATTTCATAAAGAAGTATGTCTCAATTCTATGGTAATCTCTTTTTACATATTTTATTAGGTTAAATCAAAAAGTATGCCTTATTATTAAAGTTTACCTGTTTTAATAACGTAATTTTCAATGATGTTTGCAGAAAAGTCATGAAACATTCAGTCGAATGGAATTATGTGTAACGCAACCTAATAACTAAATAAAGTCAGAAGATGGGTTTCATGATTATTTAAGGGAAAATAACTGATAGCACAGTAGACAGTAAAATGTGATAAAGAAGACCTTAATTGACACGCTCATCGGAGAAGGTTTGCCATCCCTGACCTAGAGTAAGTGCTCCAGTAAATTACCATTTAACGGTCATAAATTTGAACATTTAATCACTGAAATTTATGATATTCAAATACAAAGGTTTCCTAGGTTTATGTCTGAAGAATTTGGAACGAAATTACTTGGTTTAAAGCCGAAAAATACAACGGCAGACACAAGAAATATAGTGGTCTCTTTGTTATATTCGTTGACTGCTCAGAAATATGAACAAGTTATAAGAACTTAATTCTATTAATTCTGTATTTTAATTGATGTTTACGCAGCTGCCATATAGAGTAATTTTTTTTAATGTTACGAGTGAGATGTTTACGTTTGAACCGCAGGCGAGGATGGGAATTCGAAACGAGTAATGACATTTTAATTCATACTATGCTGAATTTATTTATTTTAAATTACAGTAAGTATGTAATTATGAATAATTTTGACATGTCTTCAACAAAACCATCCATGTTTGACTCATGCAATGACGTTTGTTTTGTCTCTGTGACAATATTGATAAGAAAGATATAGGAGGAGTGTACATGTATATGCATTAATAAAACATCAGAATTGATGTTGTATGAAGTAATGAATTGTCTACTAAGCTACCAGAGTTGTAAACATGGTCATCCGGTCTTGGATTAATGAAGGTAACACGAAATATATAATATACTGTAATAAGTGCGATATTTCTTTCTGCTAAAATGAATTAACCTGTACATTAGACAACAAAGCGATGGCGGCAGATTACTTGAGCTGGAAATGTGGAGTCGACATTTTTGCTGTATGTGGATACGAAACCATATTGCTGCAATTAGGCGAGGAAAAATTTCTCTAAGGTTACGTTAGGTGTTCTTTGATTCACAATATCTCTGACTATCCGTGCTTTCATTACTATGAATCGGAGTTCAACCAATCAGAGACGATTTCCAATTTTTAAAAATTGGAAAGAAAGTAATTACAATACCGGTACGATAAAGTGTCATTTTCTGTACCATATTTTAGTACGGAAAGAAGGCAATCACGACATCGTATGAAAAATAGTACATTATGCAACAAGCCTATATTGGCAATAATTAAGACACGAGTGTGTTTATAAAACGAGTGAGGTGAGTTGCATAAGACTGTTTATGCTCGACGATAATTATAACTCTATTTTTTTTTATTCATAAATTTCTGTCGCGATGTCACTTGACAGATGAGTTTACTGTACAGCGCAGAGCTCATGCGCTGGGTTATTGATTTACAGTGAGTGGATCAGAGATCTTGAAAATGTCATATGTTTTCAAAGCTTTGATAGAAGGTTATCATAATCTAGCTTTATTTCAAGAACAAATTGTTTACTGTACAGTTGGTGAAGTGAATTTGCGGGAATGTGCCGTGTGGCTCTGGAATATTGGAAGTAGAAGGAGCATTGATGTTAATATGTGTGTCCGACATGTTTGATTTTGGAAACAAGTGCAAAGCTAGTGCGTTGAGCGAAGGTTCGATGCTATCCTTACCTAACTGGTCAAACAGTTGTGCCATAATTAAAATCTGAACTCTGATTAGTGGATAACCTGTATCATAATAAAAATCTGAATTCTGATATGTGGTGAACCTTAATCATAATAAAACTTGAACTATATTGAGCCTCATTAAGATTCAGTTTCCTGGCATATGATATTTGTATTTCGGCATCGTTGAGCATAAAAATAATTACAGCTTTTGTAAATATGTAAGGGACAGTAGTAGCATACACAAAAGTATACCTAAGTGTTTACTGACCGAGAAATATCAATAAGTCATATTAATATTGCAGTAACGGTTAAGTTACACCAACTTTTCAGCTAGTGATAAATGAAACATTAACTATCTATACACATGCTCTGTGATCGGATAGTCTTGGTGGCGCTTATTCAGAAAGTTTCAACCTATATCTGGTCATTTACTAGTTCCGTTCATTCACTATTGCATTCAACCTATCTATGTATAGGGTTCGTCATAAGCTGCGTTCTCAAAATATCTTGATTGTTGAAGATATAGGTATGCTACGTATATGCTGGTGAATGACAGTAAATTTTGCAGGATAAAAAATACAACAGTTTGCCTTGGCCGTATTAACCACTAAGATAGCGATTCCAAATTAAATGAGAATGGTTACACCTCCATGGATCCAAAACTAATGTGTTTATAAATTCAGTTTGTTTCTTTATAGAATATACTACCTTCTTTTGTCTAGTAAAAGAATTTCTACGACTTCAAAGGGTCTATTTGTAAATATTAATGTACATCACTTGCTATATCCGACTCTGCCATATGTATACAGTCTATTTTCCGAAATTTTCATTTTCTCGCCGAGAGAGTGAATGCGTGGTTTGAGTCACTTTGCTGTCGGCTTGCATTCAAGAGATAGTACCTTAATTGTGGACATCATAGGTAAACTATCGTGACATTTCACTAACTTTATAGAAGAACAAGAAGAAGCTGCTAAGGCACATATATTGTTACCTTTAAAGCAGGTTGCATCGACAGTTTTGACCATGGCAAACTACCGTAAGAGCCAATAAGATAAGGAGTGCGGCTGAGGGCATAAGGCTGAACTGTTGTATGATCAGCTGCCATTGTTTATCTCTGGCTTCTCCTTGCACATACCTTATCTTAATTCCTGCTAAACATACACATACAATGGTGAACACTACATTCTAAACTAGATGAATTCTCCGTGCTTCGCCACGGAATTCTACATTGTGTACAGAATTATAGCTTAAGTGATACACACGTTGTGAGTAAAATTGTAGCATAGCTCTTAAAGTTACCCAAGAAATGCTACGGGGAAGTCACCAAACGTCTTTCCTCGTGTGAAGACTGGTTTAGGGAGTTTTCATTGTAATGGTAGACGCTCTTGCCTACCATCAGTCGCAATCAACTTGGGAGTTTTACGTTATAATGGCAGACTCTCACTCTCCACTTGCTTTTTTACATCCTCAGAAAGACTGTCTTAGTGCGTTTTCCAACTTAAATCAATATAGGTCATTACAATAACGTCAGTAGGAATTTCGCGATTAAAAGCAATGCTATCATATGAAATGTTCGATCAAATGAAAAAAAAAAACACATTTTCTTACTTTTAACCAACAGTACTACGCTGCCGATGTAACAGTCCAAAGTTCCAGAACTGGAACGACCAGGCCGCAGACAACCGTGAACCGTGAACACTCCTCTGCCATTATTCCGTGGTGTGGACGCTGTTCATTCCAATCAGCGCCTCAGAGTAGGAATCGAATAACTGGAATTAGTTGGAATACTATGATGAACCAGTGTGTTACGTACCAGTAGTATCATAAAATGTATGAATCACAGGAATGGAAGGCTTAAGAACACAGTTATATAACTCCCTAGCCATTTCCCGCCAATAATCAGGCAGGCTGTCATACTCGGTACGCAGCATTAATCTCATCTATCGGAAATGAGTGGCAGAATAAGAGACAAAGAACATCACAACAAACAATGGTTAATAAAATATTATTGCTGATCAATTTTATGCGCTTTCAATATTGCTGGCCTTCTCATATAATTTTCCTCTGGCTCTGAAATACCACTCTGATCACAGTTGGTACGGTAAAACTGAATAAAACATAAATCATCTGAAATTGTATTCTCCGTAACGTTTGTTATGCAGTGCTCTCGATAGACCAATAACGTAGGTATTTAAAAATATATATTTTATGCGCCTTCCCCTAAACTATCATTTGATGAAGGGTGAGCAAAATTATTTATAACCTAGACTGTAGTTTCTTGTTCCCCGACTCTACATACCAATTTTCATTAAATTCTGTTTGCCGATTTTCTCGTGGATTGGGGTTGATATGGACTTAGCAAAACAAAAAAACAAAAAAAATACAAATTCATAAATACCCCTGTTATCATAGTCGGTACGGCAAAAACGTATAAGACATAAATGGTCGGAAATTTATCGATAGGACCACTAATAACATAAATATTTGAGAATTAAATTTTAGGCCTTCCCCCTAAACTACCATTTCACTCAGCGTGAATACAATTATTTATAGTCTAGATTCTAGTGACTCATTCCCCGACTTTACATACCGATTTTCATGAAATTCTCTTCAGCCATTTTCTCGTGATGCGCGTACATACATACAGAGAGATCGACAGACAGATAGGCAGGTAGACAGAAAGACAGAGGTGACGGAAAATTAAAAAAGTATATTTCCTTGTTACTGTGGACACGTCCGATACAATGTACAGACAAAACTCTTATAGATGTAACATCCTTTTGAAGGTTCATTAAGTTTTAATCAAAGTTGTAATTAAGTTTTAATTAAAGTTGAGAAACAGATCAAATTCCCAAAGTCAATGGCAGACCACTGTTATATGGGAGGTGAAGTATATTTCGACAATAATCAAGTTTGATGAAGTACTGAATGCCAGGAACATAGAATAGCATTTAATTTATTTACACTGACTGACAGAGCAAATGCAACACCAAGAAGGAGTGGTCAGAACTTTATGCCAATTGCAGGGTAGACTGACGTCACTGAGGTATGCTCATGATGTGAAATGCGCCGCTGTGCTGCGCACGTAGCGAACGATAAATGGGACACGGCGTTGGCGAATGGCCCACTTCGTACCGTGATTTCTCAGCCGACAGTCATTGTAGAACGTGTTGTCGTGTGACACAGGACACGTGTATAGCTAAGAATGCCAGGCGGCCGTCAACGGAGGCATTTCCAGCAGACAGACGACTTTACGAGGGGTATGGTGATCGGGCTGAGAAGGGCAGGTTGGTCGCTTCGTCAAATCGCAGCCGATACCCATAGGGATGTGTCCACGGTGCAGCGCCTGTGGCGAAGATGGTTGGCGCAGGGACATGTGGCACGTGCGAGGGGTCCAGGCGCAGCCCGAGTGACGTCAGCACGCGAGGATTGGCGCATCCGCCGCCAAGCGGTGGCAGCCCCGCACGCCACGTCAACCGCCATTCTTCAGCATGTGCAAGACACCCTGGCTGTTCCAATATCGACCAGAACAATTTCCCGTCGATTGGTTGAAGGAGGTCTGCTCAGAAGACTACCATTGACTCCACAGCATAGACGTGCACGCCTGGCATGGTGCCGGGCTAGAGCGACTTGGATGAGGGAATGGCGGAACGTCGTGTTCTCCGATGAGTCACGCTTCTGTTCTGTCAGTGATAGTCACCGCAGACGAGTGTGGCGTCGGCGTGGAGAAAGGTCAAATCCGGCAGTAACTGTGGAGCGCCCTACCGCTAGACAACGCGGCATCATGGTTTGGGGCGCTATTGCGTATGATTCCACGTCACCTCTAGTGCGTATTCAAGGCACGTTAAATGCCCACCACTACGTGCAGCATGTGGTGCGGCCGGTGGCACTCCCGTACCTTCAGGGGCTGCCCAATGCTCTGTTTCAGCAGGATAATGCCCGCCCACACACTGCTCGCATCTCCCAACAGGCTCTACGAGGTGTACAAATGCTTCCGTGGCCAGCGTACTCTCCGGATCTCTCACCAATCGAACACGTGTGGGATCTCATTGGACGCCGTTTGCAAACTCTGCCCCAGCCTCGTACGGACGACCAACTGTGGCAAATGGTTGACAGAGAATGGAGAACCATCCCTCAAGACACCATCCGCACTCTTATTGACTCTGTACCTCGAAGTGTTTCTGCGTGCATCTCCGCTCGCGGTGGTCCTACATCCTACTGAGTCGATGCCGTGCGCATTGTGTAACCTGCATATCGGTTTGAAATAAACATCAATTATTCTTCCGTGCCGACTCTGTTTTTTCCCCAACTTTCATCCCTTTCGAACCACTCCTCCTTGGTGTTGCATTTGCTCTGTCAGTCAGTGTATTTTTATTTAGTGACTTTACTGTACGAACCTCATAATGTGAGTTTTGACAGCCTCATACGCTTCTTGATAAGTTATTTATGACGTCACTAAGCTCTGATTCATTTCAGTAAATGACAAAGGAAAAAATATCCAATTACATAACCTTCTTTAGAAGGAAATAACATTTAGCTAAATTATTTTCCAGAATATAGCTTACTGCTATCATAGTACCAAGTTTGTCAACGGAACTTAGTTTGTTTCTCTTATAACGCAATTTGATCCAGTGAACGTTTCAGAAAAGAAATTATCCTGTACACAGACAAACTGTGACGAGAACGGAGCAATTAATTCTCTCAGCAACAATAAATAAACCCCACTCACGTATAAGATGAAATATATGGAGAAAAAAGAAAGAGAGTGAGAGGAACTTTTTTCAATCTCATCTTTTCTGACAAACACAAACGAGACGGTGTTATTTTCTTCGTTAGCCCCGACTCCAAGTTCCTTCGGAGACAAATGCAATATTCCAAGAGGGCTAGAAATAAATTACAGTGTTCTCAACTTAAAGAGGAAGATATTGCGGAGTGATATCTCTAGTGTCTCCGTGCTTTGTTCCGGAGAAGTGAACTTACTGTGAAATAATGAAGAAACGGGTACAAGATTACCATAAATTGGGAACAAATATGCGAAGAAAAAGTTTGGTTTCTTTCAGTTTCACAACCCTTTTGTTATCGATAGGACTAATAATATAGGTATTTAAAGAATACGTTTTAGGTGCCTTCCCCTAAACTATCATTTTATCCAGGCTGAATAAAATTATTTATAGCCTAGACTGTAGTTTCTTTTACAACCCTGCTACGATAAAGCAGAACGTACTTCTTTCTAATTACAACTGAGCACACAGAGCGAGTTGGCCATGCGGTTAGGGTGACGTAGCTTTGATCTAGTATTCGGGAGCTGGTGGGTTTGAATCCCATCGTCGGCAGCCCTAAAGATGGTTTTCCGCGGTTTCCCATTTCCACACCAGGAAAATGCTGGGGCTGTACCTAGGTTCCGGGACGAAATCATTTTATAACAGTGTTCAGTCTTAAAGTCGAAAGTATGATAGCGTCACAAGCGATGAAGTTGAGCTCTGGTCCTATTAATAGAAATTATATCATTCATTATAGTGCTTTCATGGTTAAACAGTTATTTTCAGTTAGTTGTGTTGTCAGCAATTCACAAGTTGGCGAATATTTACCAGTAAAACCAGTGGAGTTATTGAGTGTACGGTGAGAAGTTTTTATCCTAAATATTTGCCTTGTTACAGACGGAATTGGTACTAGAAGATTGTTTACTAGACGATTGTTGACAGTCGGAAATTGTATTTATCAAGAAATCCTTACTAAGTGCGAACACGAACCATTATGAATACATATCGCGGACGTGTGCGAGTTATAACGTGTCGAAACGCATTCCGTGTGATTTCTCTTACAGATATTTCCTAAATATTATTCCAAAGATGAAAGAAGGAAGGAGGAAATATTATCAAAAATTGCCTGTAAAAAAGATGATGACCGACTAGACATGTATTATCCGGCCGGATTGGCCATAGTCTGAGATCCCAAGATGAAGATTTGTCTTCTTCTTCTTCTCCTTCTTCTTATTATTATTATCATTATATTATTATTATTATTATTATTATTATTATTATTATTATTATTATTATTATTATTATTATTATTCTACCGCTTTTCCCACACTTTTGGGGTCGCGGGTGAAAACTGTGAAAACATGTGAATTTGAACGTGTTTTACGGACGGCTGCGCTTCACGACGCCAACCTTATATGGAAGGATGCCATCATTACTGCGTATTTCTGCGGTGGTTGGTAGTGCAATGTGTTGTCTGAATATGAAGGGGAAAGAGGAGAGTATCCGAACCAGAAGAATTAATCAAACAAGTTAAAATCCCCGATTCGGCCGGGAATCGAACGCGGGAACCTCTGACCCGAAGACCACAACGCTGACCATTCAGCCAATGAGTCGGACAGATGAAGATCTGTAACTCCATGTTTCATTTCGTGTAGGCATGTGGTTGTTTACCATTTTAACAGTGTACGAGGTGGGCAGAGCGCGGCCTTGGCAGAGCCCTTGTTTTCTTTGAAATGTAAAGTAGGAATGTGATGTCAATAGTTAGGCAGATGGTTAGTGATAAGCGTGCGGATAAATTTTATTTTGCTTCGGTTATTATATTTGTGTATTTGCGACGTGCTAAATCAAAGGAAGGAGTAAAGATAAACCTTTTGTTAATTTCATGGTATCATTATGGCTGCAAGATTTAACCTGCGAAGTGGAGGACATTTTATTAAATACAATATTTGTTCGGAAACCTTTTTGTCATTAAATGTTAATTGGGAATGAAATGCGTTTGTCTTTGGATGGAAGCTGTGCGTCTTAAATTGTCTAAATTTAAAGTTTTGATGGTAAAATAAATATTATAATAATGTCCACCTCTGAAGTGTAGTGGTTAGCGTGATTAGCTGCCGCCCCCGGAGGCCCGGGTTCGATTCCCGACTCTGCCACGAAATTTGAAAAGTGGTAGGAGGGCTGGACCGGGGTCCACTCAGCCTCGGGAGGTCAACTGAATAGAGGTGGGTTCGATTCCCGCCTCAGCCATCCTGGAAGTGGTTTTCCGTGGTTTCCCACTTCTCCTCCAGGCAAATGTCGGATGGTACCTAACTTTAGGCCACTGCCACTTCCTTCCCTCTTCCTTGCATCTCCCTTCCAATATTTCCCTCTCTCAACAAGCTCCTGTTCAGCATAGCAGGTGAGGCCACTTGGGCGAGCTACTGTTCCTCCGCCTCAGTTGTATCCCCCAACCCGAAGTCTCACGCTCCAGGACACTGTCCTTGAGGTGGCAGACGTGGGATCGTTCTCTGTGTCCGAGGGAAAAAACCAAACCTGAATGGTAGACAGATAAAGAAAGGAAGAAATAAGAGGGAGAAGTAGAATATGTGAAAACCGCTAACTTCTACAATAAATAATGCATGAGCGTTAACACAAAAGTTCGACGGTGGTCAAACCTGAAACACTCTATGCCAGTGAGACCTTAAAACTCAGTTATAAAGGGGATCTCGAAAATATCAAGAAAGCTGAAAGGAAAATCATCCGAAACATCCTTGGCCCAAAACTTACAGATGAAGGATATCGTCTACAATCGCACAAGATCACAGAAAAATAGTCAAACATTAAAACAGATTTCCGTAAATGACGATTGAAATTGTTATAGACACATTATGAGGCTAGATGGCAGCCGACTGACAAAGAAATTGATGTACTCACAAACATTAAAGACCACAACGGTTTGGATCAAACAAGTCCAAACTGATCTCAATAATGCCAACATCACACCTACAGATATCGAAGACCACAAAACTTTCAGACATAAGATCTACACTAGGGAAGTTACTTCAGAAGATAAGTCCAGCAGATATAGAAGAAAATAGAATGAAGAACGTCTAGCTAAACATAGCGACATGATGAAAGAATTCCCGAAGAACAAGAAAGTTAACAACAACAAATCATAATTTGCTTTATGTGATCCTTTATGGGTCGAAACGAAAAAAATAAATTAATAATAATATTACAAGCTAAAATACACTATACGCGAGTAGCCGAACAGGCCATGAAGAGATCACGCGAGTAAAGTGTGGTAGTATCGAAGGAGCGAGCCAAAGATAGTGTGCTTTGTCTTGTCGTCACGATGGTGTGAGGTTGTGAGGAATCTGTGTTAGTAATATGCTTTTGAGAGTAATGATGTTGTTGATGATATTGATGTTGTTTTTTATGTCGTCCTAGGAAAGGATATTGTATTATTGAGGAATTTGTAATAATCACTTTATTTAGTTTCCGTGTTTTCATATCTGACGAACAGATTGAAGACAAGTAATTTCTGAAATAGTGTTATTCCCGTCGATGCATTTGAAGTAAAGTGTGTTGTAGGCCCTAGCAAGGCGTATTCCATATCGATCAAGAGAATGAGATTTTCGTATGTTAGGATCGTATCTGTCAACTGTAAGTTTATATTTGTATCTGGTTAGAAGGGCGATAGCAGGTAGCCGGACAGAAAGTCACCCCGATCGGTCGGGAACCATGTGTTCGTCGAGTCGCAAGTACATTTGTCACTTCACTGGGTAGAAAGATTTCGTTCATTGACGGATGACTTTGTTACTTCAAAGCACGGCTATTCCAGATTAAAGCTTGTATGAATTAGGATATGGTGACATTGAACCTTTTAGTTACTCCATGCCAGGGAGATGGTGTAATTTGGTTGAATTTTATTGTTGTTGTTTATCACGTCAGGGTAGTGATGTGACGTTAGCAGTTAGCGGGGTCGTATCACGGGCGTAGATTCTATTTAGATATCTTAGGTCGTTGGGTTACCCGAGTCGAAGCAATTGAGAGTCCTTCCTCAAAGTGAGTCGGGAATCGCTTTCGAACTGCATACTGGTAATCACGCGGAATCTTACGGAATGGATGTACGGCAGAGCGCTAGCCTACGCATTGGAACATTTGTTCGATATCTCACGCGGGCGTTATATTTCATCATTTCTATTTAATATTATTTGTTTTCAGGGTTGTACATTTATGCCCGGGGCGTTAGTTCGGCGTGATCCACAAGTTTAGCTATGATTGATGAATTTTTGTTTGTTTTAACATTTTGTTATGGATGGTACACGGTTAGAGTGGTAATTTTAATGAAGACCAGGCATTCATTTTCAGGAAGCTACAGACGATTGACGGTCATGCGATCTGAGCAGTAAATGAAGTAATAAAACCAATTAAAGTTTTTCTTTGTAATTAAATTGGTAAGAAAACCATCGTTTAACTTTTATACTTTTTGCTTGTTAAGTGTTTTATTGGAGTTTTGTTATTGACAAATGACCTTGAGCATTACTAAATAATTAATGATTCATGTTTAACTTAATTATTTAGGCATGTTTATGCAATGAACATTTATTTGGGATCTTCAGTCCAATAATTCGGTCAATTTGACTTATCCTTTAACCATCAGCCCGAGTAAATTACAGTATATTCACCGGTCTGAGTGGCTCAGACGGTTGAGGCGCTGGCCTTCTTACCCCAACTTGCCAGGTTCGATCCTGGTTCAGTTTGGTGGTATTTGAAGGTGCTCAGATACATCACTTTCGTATTGGTAGATTTACTGGCACATTAAAGAACTCCTACGGGACTAAATTCCAGCATCCCGGCCTCTACGAAAACCGTAATAGTAATTAGTGGGACGTAAAGCCAATGAAAGTATTATTATTATTATTATTATTATTATTATTATTATTATTAATATTAATAATAATAATAGTATTATTCCCTCAGGCAACATTGTGTGGAACGTGGCAATGCGACTCAGAAATACTGACAGGTTGATATGTATGTTTACCATTCCCGTTAATTAAGGAAGTTCAATCTTCAATTTTTCTTGATTTAATACTTATTGCCTTAACCTCTAAAAGTGTGTAATTTCTCGTAAGGTAGAATCTTAACTGTTTCCGCAGTCCTGTTAGCAAGTGACGAAGAACCGGAAGAACCGCTGAGAAGGTAAAGAGTGCTCTTATATTCCACCGACTTATTCCGGCGAAGGATTACTTTTCTGATAGACTGCAGTTAAGGGCGCAGTATGAAAATCACAAAGAAGCAAAAGAAAAACATCTTCAGGACTGCTGATGGCTGCATTTGAAGCTACTATATCTTGAAACTAAGTCACAACTTCACAACCCGTATCATGGAGCTCCATTAACTCAGGGGTAATTAGACCAATTCTGTCAATATAGACTAATTA
The DNA here is from genome assembly GCF_040414725.1 of Anabrus simplex. Lineage (NCBI taxonomy): Eukaryota > Metazoa > Arthropoda > Insecta > Orthoptera > Tettigoniidae > Anabrus > Anabrus simplex. The sequence continues at coordinate 874,063,651 of NC_090265.1, read as the reverse complement.
GCAGACCACGTTAAAGTGTGTGCTTTCATTACGGTTAATTGAGTTTGTCCATACACTGATTTAACGACTACTTTCGGATAATGAAAATGCGCGTCATCCTTTTGTACCCCTTTTACAGTACTGTAACGTAGCAACTATCGCCTCTCTCGGGAGTATCGCCCTGTAACAACTTCTAATCCTTTAATTAGTACGTAAGTGATAAATAAAGATGAATTTACTAGAAACTAACAAAAACCACCTAAAATTGCAAAATATTGTAGTGGATTTTGTCACTGGTGATTTATGAGAACTATACTCAGAGATGTAGCGCCTATTCGGCCGATATAGTGGCGTATTGTCCACGGGGGTCCCACAACATTTCGAGCAACAGCGTAGAGGTCATGACTTGGATGGGAGAAGAGAATGCAAAATTAAGGGAACAATAAATGATTGCCAAATTCTACAACATCGACCAGTTCTGGTAAAAATATTTGATGATGATGATGACGATGCATGTTCTTTAAAGGGGCCTAACATCGAAGGTTATCGGCCCCGGTAAATAAATTTAATATGGCAGTATTACAGCTAAACTTAAGGTTCTAGAATTGGTCTCTCAAGCGAACTGAGAACCCATTATCGTCAACACTGATGCTCTCGGAACAGAATCGTTGTAATCAGTAGCGTGTACCTATGGTGACGATGATGTTATATCTGTTACCACCAGTTGGCTTATTGTCTATTGAAGCTTACTGACGATCTTGGTGTTGGAGCACAGTTCACATTATTTGAGAACATACAATAAGCACAATAAGGACTGCCTCAGCAAATGCTCCAAGTACTGTCAAGACACCTAAATTAAGCCAAATTTCAGCAAAACACAGGTGACAGTGTTCCATCTTCGCAAACCACATACTTAACGCTAACAGGAAGAAAACATAGTTTGAGTTCACAAATCTCAATGAATCAACGTCTAAGGCTATATCAAACAAGTGTTATATCTCCAGAGTTGAAAATAAATACATTGTCAGTGGTCATGGAAGAGTTTTGTAACAGTATCAGTGAAGCAACAGCTGCAAGTATTATTAGGAATGAGTACACGACTAGAATGTTCACATTTTGACGGAATTAATCAAACATTGGCGATTTTAGCTCATGCTTCATTATCATGAACAATTCGAGAAATTAAGGAAATAAATATATTGTCAAAATGAGGTTGTATACAAGATGCTAATGGTGAATGTGGTGTAGTTCAAAATTTAATTCATATTAGGGCAACTTACTGTAAATATTGGACTATATCCGGATTCAGATATTTATCAGCATTGCAGCCGGACCATCGGTGTAGGAGTAGCGAGCCTGCCTCTTACCAGGAGGCCTCGGGTTCGATTCCCGGCCAGGTCGCTTTCCTTACCTGAATGTAATGGATGGCACGAGGTCCATTCAGCTTACGTGATTACAATTGAGCAGTTATCTGAGGATGAGATGGCAGCCAAAGTCTAGAAGGCCAAGACAAAACGGTCAAGATGATTCGTTGTGCTGACCACGTGACACCTAGTAATCTGCAAGCATTTGGACTGAGCAGGTATCACTTGGTAAGCCATGACTCTTCAAACCAATTGCGCGATGGTGACTGGTTTGGTTTGGTTTGGTTTGGTTTGGTTTGGTTTGGTTTGGTTTGGTTTGGTTTGGTTTGGTTTGGTTTGGTTTAATTGCTTGTTATAATAGTTTATGAGAGCCTCCGTGGCTCAGACGGCAAGGCGTGGATACCGTGGATCAAATTCCGGTCACTTCATGTGAGATTTGTGCTGGACAAAGTGGAGGTGGGACAGGTTTTCCTCCGAGTACTCCGGTTTTCCCTGTCATCTTTCATTCCAGCAACACTCTCCATTATCATTTCGTAGCATTTATCAGTCTTTAATACCACCTTGGGAGTGGCGACCCCATTGTAATAATAGCCTATATCTGGTCCATTCATTACATCCCTGACCCGGTCAAAGATTAGAAAACAGGTTGTAGGTTTTCATTGTTCAGTAGTTTGTGAATGAAATCACTGTCAGTGGGGATCAAACGAGGTGGAAAAATATTTCATGAATAATATCCTTTGAAGTTTTATCAGGATCAAGTTGTTGAAAATTATTCTTTCTTTTTGAATGGGATGTTTTTACATTGCAGGAGCCAACAAAATAAATTCACTGTAGTTTGGCCTGAATTATATTCCAAAATAGGTTCACAACCCACTTTTTAATCCCGGGCAATGTCGAAAAGGGAAGCCAGATCTTACCATCAAGAGGCATCGATAATAAATAACCTATTATCAAAGGGAATGATGTAGAAATCCAACTAATGAGCCCACTGCTACACTGGGGCGAAACGCTAGTAATTTCACGATTGAGAAAAGGATAAACTTTAAATGGTTTTACACGAGAATTCTTATTGTACCCATGACCTAGGCCATGGGTTCATTATACATTTTAAAGCTGGCGTTATCAAAGGAACTGGTAGCTAAATGTTCCAAACCCTTACATGAAATATGTCAAGAAAAATATCAATGGATATTCGAGAAAGATGGGGAAATGTAACGTGTTGATGGTTCATTTCAGGATGAATGATTGCAAGTTTTCCAGAATAATCCCTGCAATTAACAATGGGTTCCTTATTTAAGTAGTTACAAACATGTTTCTTACCAGTCCTCTAATATGGTAAAATTCACGTCCTATAATGTTTTGATTCCAATAATATCTCTGTAGCAGTGTGTTGGCCTCCGAATCTCAAGATTGGAGTTAAAACCTGGCCGAGGTAATTGGATTATTGAAGGGTGAAAAGCACTTCATATCGTACAATGTCGACATGTAAATTAACTCTGGTGACACATTTGGTATTTATCCAATGAATGTAATTAAACTACAGCCATAGATCACAAAATGGAGTCCGGTTTGTCTGCCATGTGGTAAAGTAAAACAGAACGTAAAAATTGATACGAAGGAAGCCTTTATTGCGCCAAATTGAAATGTCTACAACAAGGTATCTGAAGCTATACGGCTATTATTGTCTACTAAGTATGTAGGCTACCGGACCTTTCACCTCGTGAGTGGTACAAATAGATCACGATAGACTATTGCTGAAATAAAGCAGGTAGGAAAATCCAGATATTGTGCAGAAAATTGTATTCATTGTCTGGTACAAATTTCACACGGTTAAGCAGAATATCTGAGTGTAAAACTGACATGTGTTTTAATCAAATACCAGTTTACACAGAAAAATGAAAATCTAGGAGCACTCTCATTTGGACAGCAGATTTTTCGTGCTACATTGCTGTTCAATATTAGAATAGAAGAGATCATTAGTTTTAAGTGAGAGGCCGGTGGAATGAAAACGCGGCTATTAAGAAGACTGAGGAACTCTCATAAAAGAATATACAGCCAACTTGGAGCGGGATCATTTCGCAGAGTATTGGGTGGCACTCGACAGAGTCGTAAAGCAGTAGCCTACTAATTGCATCCTTCAATATCCAACGGAAATGCTTGTACGTACTTGATACCCTAACTTCTCGTTCAAATGCAGTATTGTGTTGTACTGAAGTGAAGCGGAGTCTTACACAGTTTCACGTTTCTTTCTAGTGGTTTAAGATCGCTCTATCCGGCTCCATGGCTAAATAGTTAACATGCTGGCCTTCGATTCCCGGCGGGGTCGGGAATTTTAACCATAATTGGTTAATTCCACTTGCACAGGGACTGGAGGGGGGGTGTGTGTGTCGCCTTCATCATAATTTCATCCTCATCACGGTGCGCAGGTCGCCTACGGAAGTCAAATCAAAAGACCTGCATCTGGCGTGCCGAACTTCTCCTCGGACACTCCAGGCACTAAGAAAAGTAATACGCCATTTCAACGTCGTTCTTACACCTAGAAAGTTTTCGGCGACATAAGAATGGAAAAGGAAAGGTAGACGTCGTTGCTCAACTAAGAAACAACCATAGTATTTTCTTTGTGTGAAAATTGGAAACCACGGAAAACCATCTTCGGGGCTGCCGAGAGTGGGATTCTAAACCTCCATCTTCCAGTTGCAAGCTCACGCGACGTTAAGCACGTGGCCATCATCCCAGGTTCATATACAGCCGTTTAACATTTGCTAGTGATTGGAAGACAAATGACACAGTCATTATCCACTTAAACGGAAATACAGTAATAATTTTGAAAAGGAGACACGGCTATTAACCGAACGGAGAAGGTCGGGTGATAGTTTTGGATTCGCAATAAATACCGTACCAGAGCGATAACTTCTTTCGGAGGAAAATTTCTAATTAGCCTATCGATTTATTCTTCTTCATGGCACCTTTACCAATATCTTGAGTTTGGCATTTTGCGTTAATTTGGTCCAGTTTTACTGTTTGATCCCCTTCCTTTCCTTTTTTTCTTGCTAGTGGTTTAACATCACATTAACATATCAAAGGTTTTCAGTGACCGAAGAAGGGAAATGTTCTAGTATTGGGGAAGGTAGTGGCCGTATCCCTGATTAAGGTACAGCGCCAGCATTTGCCTGGTGTGAAAATGGTAAACCTTTCTTATGCCAACCCTATGCTGAACTCCCTGTGGGTGGAGACGGTAGAATAACATGCACGGTATCCCCTGCCTGTTGTAAGAGCTGGCGAGAGTGGCTTGGCGATCATGGGCCCCTTAGCTGAGTCCTGGCATTGCTTCTACTTTGCTTCCAGGCTCCTCACTTTCTTCTATCCTATCCAACCTCCCTCAGTCAACTCTTGTTCTTTTCCGACGCCAACAATATTAGAGCATTCTTTCATTTTCACGCCCTCCGTGGCTATTATCATTCTTTCGTCGATACCTTCATTTTACGAAGTGTCGGATCCCTTCCATTTTCCCCTCTGATTAGCGTTAATAGAGGATGGTTGCCCAGTTGTACCTCCTCTTAAGCAATAATTACCACCGCAACCCTATATGTAATCGTATATCACTATTGCATACTTCTGTGGTGGTTAGTAGTTGTTGTCTTTGTTGGTTCCCTACTTCCCTATTGGAATTGTTAAAGAAGCAGTAGTGGTCGATGGTAAAAGGATCATCTTACCATCGACCAGGAATCGAAAGAACACGGTTTAATCAAACAGATGGAACAGAACGTATTCCTGTAAGATTATTCTGATACAGATAACATCCGCGTTTTTTATTTTAAATAATGGAAAAGAAATGCTATATTTGAATTTCAATATTTCACCAGAGAGGGAGATTGTTCGAATCCCTCTTCTTAAGAATATCCTACCAATGTCGATTTTCTTGAATATCCAACTAGTCTATCTCACAATTAGATTGTAACACTACTCTTCTTTACATTAAAGACAGAATGCAAAATAATAATACGAATGTCTTTTCACTAGTCACACAGGTAGCTACTCTGTTATTTCACCCTGTAAAGCAACAGCAATGTAAAACCATAAGTCTGAGGACCACTGGATGTGCTTTTCAATACCAGTAGTAAATGGATTCGGACAGAGTATTTCATTTATTTATTTAGCTAACGGCAAGTGAAAATCGTAAGATAAGTAAATGTATATCATTTTTCATGGGCAAATTTCGGAATAATGTCAACAAAGAAATACCCAGACGTGTGGGTAAATTCTGCAAGGTACATTGTTATCTGTTGTTACCTTTCGTTAGCAGCCACTGACACCTCTATGTTAGCGGACACGGTAAGTCTATTCTCTGACAGGTCAACAATTGATAGTTCCTGCCTCTGAGAACTGTTCAATTCGCGCACGTTTTCTTTATCCCTCTGCTCCCTAAAGCCAGATCAGCAGAGCTCAGTAAACTTCGTAATTGGAGCTGACAACTTCAATTGCGACAGCCACTACAGCATTGCAACCAGAGAAGCTCAGAGCACATTATTGTGTGAGTTCGTTGTAGATTATTTCAGGTCTACAATGTTTTATTTATTTATTTATTTATTTATTTATTTATTTATTTATTTATTTATTTACGACATTCCAACTACAGTATATCACGCTAGGTGCTGAAGAATTTAATTATTGCTGAGTAACTTAACTGATTTAAAGGACAACTACTCTGAACAACAACCCCATTAAATTCATACCCAATAATATTTTTGGTTGACTAAAGATCTCTGGATGTCACAGGATGAAACTTTCACATCTTTTACATCTCCGACGATTTATGGAGAAGCGTTAAATCGCTGAGGCTGAGGTTGAGGCTGCACCAGAGCCCGTCACAGAAGGAGCCCTGTAACAGTTAATAATCGTGAATAAACCCTCCAGAAAGTTTATGGTGTTGACGTAATAGAAAACACACAAGATCATACAGTAATTCGTCTTCATCCATATAAGTGCGATTTAAGAAATATCTTTTTAAACAAGACAGCATCACGGGATATGTGGCACTGAGAATGTACGAAAGCAGATTGTTGATACATTCGTTTCCGTCACTCGCAAGTATTGAGAGGAGTAATGCAAACACGTCTAAGAACTTGAAGACGATTATTGGAGGCGCGATGGGGTCATGGAAATTGCCATGAATTAAATAATTATCAACATGTTAGAAATTACGATTGACGAGTATTACTCCGTAGACTCGCAATAGGAGAACAGTGAATGATTTGGGACTTAAAATGCTCCGTACAAACTGTTATAATAAATTAGTACTTATGACGCAAATGGGGGTTTATGAAAATATATATTGAGTTCTTAATCTTGTATCTCAATATGACGATCTCTTTATTGTTGGTTCTATAACCAAGAAGAGAGTCGGAAGTTCAACCTACCCTCACCCCACAGCTAGCGCTGTGAAAGCTTTAGGAAATTTGCGCAGTTAATGGCTGTTCTCGGAATGGTTCTCCGTTATTTTTCCATTCTCCTGCACTAAGACGAATGCCGGATAGTAGTTTCCACGTATGATCGCTGCTTAACTTTATTTTCATCCATCTTGAAATAAGTTTGGTGGCATACTAACTTTTTCGTGTTTTGTGCGTTGTTAACTAGCCCTCAACGCACCAAGGTCCGACTCGTTGGCTGAACGGCCAGCGTACTGGCCTTCGGTTCAGAGGGTCCCGGGTTCAATTCCCAGCCGGGTCTTCATCATCATTTCATCCTCATCACGACGCGAACCGAACCCGTCCTGGGATATCCCGGTACTAAAAGCCATACGACATTTCAACGCACCAAGACGACATCTGTAGGCGGCATTCAGTAAAGCGTGATGCAGATTTTCAAGCGTATATTCGAGGGCTGTTTTTTCAACCTCCAATATGTTATAAAAAAAGACTCATTGACATAACAAAAAACTTTATCACTAAAAGTTTAGTAGTTTCATACTTATTTTTCCACATAACGCCAAAAACGATTTAAGCATTTGTTGTATCGTGACACCAGTTTTCCGATGCCCTCTGCAAAGAAATCTGCCACATGTGCGTCTGGACAGCTTCCAGAAGTTCTTCTGTTGTCCGCCACAAATGGAGGTTCACGATCAGTGAACTTTCTATAACAATCCCAGACATTTCAAAGTCTTCTCTGTACACAATTGTGACTCAACACTTAGGATACCAGAAACTTTGATCACGTTGGGTCCCAGCAGTGTTGACTCACGATGACAAAACTTAGCGAATGGCGTCAGCTGTAATGTTTCTCACGCGTTACCATAGTGAGGGGAAGAAGTCTTTAAACTCTGTCGTTAGTGGCAATGAAACTTGGGTCCTGTTTGACACTCCAGAAACCAAAAAACAGTCTAAGCAGTGGATGCATCCTTCTTCTCCGAATAAGCCAAAAATGTTTAAACTGACACCGAGCAACAAGAAAACAATGGCTGCTGTTTCTTGAGACAATAAACGTGTCCTGGTGGACTTAATGGGTCCAGATTCTGTCCAGACGCACATTGCCTCACTGGCGGCAGATTTCTTTGCAGAGGGCATCGAAAAACTGGTGTCACGATAAAAGTGCCTAAATCGTTTTGGCGATTATGTGGAAAAATAAGTATGAAACTAGTAAACTTTTAGTGATAAAATCATTTTGCGTAGTTACTGTGTCTTTTTGCTACAGCCCATCGGAGGCTCAAAAATGAAACAGCTTTCGTAAGTTACTGGACCAACCATGTTCACACATATCACCGAACAAAATAGCTTCGGCTAACAATGGCCACGGCCAAGGTGAATGCCGGAACAGTTCCTTTAATAGAACGAGGCCACCCCCTACAAGGCCAACCTTAATCCATCAGGGTACAAATTGCAAATATTTTGGTAGTAGTAGTTGCACTTCTTCAGAAGATATAACACTGTTGCCAGGACCTATAAATCGACCTCCGTATTATCTCTTTTACAAACAGTCTCTCAGAAGAAGAAGAAGAAGAAGAAGATATTACGATCTTCCTATATACTCTACGTTTACCTACCTTGCTTGGCGCTGCTTGCTTCAATTCTACGCTCGCCGCATGATGTACTCTGCTCACCTACTGTCAACTCGACTGATTACGTCAGCTGTGCTACACTTTGCCGTGCTTGTGTACTGTGCACCACGTGACTTTATTCTTTCTACAACTCGCTAGTGTGTATAGCCTTCGCTTCGTTTCTGGAAACTTCCTTTCCTCTTTAAATTGCTCTCTCCACCCATCATTCCTTGAGTCGGGCTTTCGTGGCGGAGTGGTGGATTTACACACGCTAACAACTGTGTGCTGTGCTATTATGTCAACTTCAGCTGGACATTATCTGCTACAACTCGGTGAGCAAGGCTTATAACACATTTGTTTACATTTGGACTTTACCTTCATTCTGGCATTTGCCTATTATAAATACTTTACTCAGTTGAGTGGCAATGCTTCGCTTTAAATCTTTCACATAGACTCTTTCTACTTATGAACTGCGCTACGGACTATTTGCAAAAAGAAAGCTTCTTCAGTTCTCATTTATGATCTATTGCTACTGGTAAACTATTCAATTACCCGGTGAAGAAGATCCTTTCTCATTCTAGTCCCCTTTCCCTTCCCATGCGTCCCTTTTCTTTTCAGGGTTCTGGTTTCGATGCATATTGTATACTTTTGTAAATGTGGCATATCTTTTTAAATATTTTTCTTCCATTTCCAAATTATTATCTGGTTGTTAACTTATGGTTGTTAAAATATATTTATATATTATTTTGCACTGTTATTCTGGTCATCTTCTTTTGGGCCTAGTTCCTTCCTTACTGCGCGATTTTCCTCATCATAGCCTACTTCTTATTATATTTTATTAAGCACGTTTGATCACCGAACGTTATCTTATCAATTATGGTACATTTTATTTCATTGTGGTATATCAAACTATAATATTATTATGTCGTCGCCCCGACAAAGAAGAAGAGGGAGTGAATGTATGATATCGTATGCATTCCTCCCAGTTACATTTTATAAGAAACAATTAACCCATGTAGGTAATATTTGTTGTGGGCATCACAGGAATTGTACCTACTTAGGAGGTAGAGTAACGAACCGTCCCGCATTTTAAGGTATTTCCTAAATGTCCCTCGCGCTACGTCATTTGTCCGGCAATTATTCCGTTTTCTTGCCTTCTTAACCCGTTTAACCTTCATGGTTGTTCTTTCCCTTGGACTCAGCGAGGGATTCCACCTCTACCGCCTCAAGGGCATTGCCCTGGAGCGTGAGACTTAGGGTCGCGGGATACAACTGGGGAGGAGGACCAGTAATTCACCCAGGTGGCTTCACCTGTTATGCTGAACAGGGGTCTTGTGCGGGGGATGGGAAGATTGGAAATGACAGGCAAGGAAGAGGGAAGGAGACGGCCGTGGCCTTCAGTTAGGTACAATCGCGGCATTTGCCTGAAGAAGTGGTAAACCACAGCAAACTACTTCGAGGATGGCTGAGGAGGGAATCGAATCCCTTTCTACTCAGTTGACCTCCGGAGGCTGAACAGACCCGGTTTGTTTTGTTTTCTACATGAACAAATTTTCGTGTTATTGTAATCGGTATGAATTTTCACAGTACGTAACTTCCCTGCCATCTAGCTTCAAATAAAAGTAGTGTAGCCTTTGCCAACAGTACGATCTTTGAAAGTACAAAGAAGTAGGTTATAGTATCTTCGGAGAAGCGTTCCGGATGTACCTTCCGACTTCCGAGTTACCGTTATTCCGTGGCGTGGCGTGTGCGGCCATTCTGTAACACGAAGCGCATCAACATAGACGTGCTGTGTTGACTGGCATTTTCGTTGTTTATTTGTAATTTTTGAAATGGTTTCGGTGACTGACGGTACTTCTACTCGTAAAATAAGAATGCCATCATTTAAACCTGAGAAGGCAAAAGGAAAAAAGTAAACGCATATGTGCATATAATGCAAAGTGGGAAACCAACACGCCATGCTTATCTCCTGATCGGAGGTAATGCCCACAAGGCGTTTTGTAAACTTTGCACGAAATCATTCAGTATATCTCGTGGATGAAGGGTCTTCAACCCACAGACTGTAAAATCAATTATACAATAAAAATGAGTGATATGTCTTTTCTTTGTTATTACTTAATAGTACTCTTAGTCAAACATGAGGGAATTTTTCAACACAATGCTTTTGAATGTTAAAAGTTTTGTGGTTTTAACATTAGGCCTACTGCTAAAAATGTAGCTGTCCCCCAAAACTGTGGAATGACCCCCCGCCCCCACCCCCCTTCTGACTCTCTCGTCCCTCATTCCTTCCTTCAGCAGCTGGTCACCCTAATGGGACGTGAATTATATTATATAAATATAATTAACCTTATAAATTTAAATGCAAGGAACATACTATGCGCTCATTCTTTCTTCACCGACTATAAATTCAATTGCTACATATTTTAAGAGACACCGAGATGTCGTACCAAGCCATATCGTATTCAAACACCCTCAAATGCCACTGCCCTCAATCGGGATCGAACCTGCTGCCTTGGGAAAAGGACAGTGAATAACTGGCTGCTCCACTGAGGTCACTTGGAGAATGTATCTGTCTCTTCATATGCAGTACCTCTTCCCACAGTCACAGTTTATTTCTTGAAGACGAATTGGAAGTTAATCCATCACTGAGTTCTGTGATTTATTTTAGCAATATTTCTCTACTAATTAGGTCGTAGAATGAAGCTTAAACATTGTACATTTATCCTCTCCCTCCCCCCATGGCCAGTGACCTTTCACTGACACGGAATTATTCACGATGTACGGGAGAAGAACGTACGTCATAACGGGAAGTTTATTATGAAGAACAGGAAGTCCACTCATTGTGAGGATAAAGTTATCATTCAAAATTCTGAGGCCCATCAATGTCGGTAATTAATTTAATTATTTCCACGTCTTTCCGTGTTAAGGAAAGAAATGATTAGTTGTGTTCTAATCATGGAAAGAAATGCATGACTATAAAAGAAGACATTTGAAAGTGCATTTGTCATCCTCCACATCCCTATTCAAATCGTGAAAGCAAATCTAACTCGTACGTATACAACAGTATAAGAAGCTAAGTCTATTGCTGTCATTGATGTTAGAAGATTGTTGAACCAGAAAACTACATATCTTTAGGACGCTAGGTTTAAATAAAATATCCAGTAACGATTACACTAACAATAAGTGTAAGTTGTTTCTGAAATTATCAATTTTCATTATGGTAAATTGTTGTAGCGGGTTTTGATAAATGAATAACTTCACCGCTAGTTTTTCAGCAAGGCTATCGCGGCTCAAATCCAGTTCATTGAAAATAAAAATTTCGAAACTGAAGTAAATACCCCAGTTGTTCGGATTCTCCATGAAAATGCCTCTGGTGGATATTACCGTTAACAGTCACTTAAGATATATGCTCTGAAAAGGTCATCAGTGAGATTTAAAAGGGGTTGGTCTATCTCGTCTCCTATCGTCAAGCCTGGCATTCGGAACACACAGCTCTGGTCTCGGTGTTCAGTGAAATGATGCTCGTCCTTATCCTGGACTTGAAACTTATGAATAATATAGACATTACTCTAGCCAATCCTCTTTTCTATTTTCAAGTCCTGACATAGTCCTGATAATTGAAAGCTAAAACAGGGACTCCTCCAGTCCAGCATTCTCTACTCAAACCTCCTTTTCAGCATTCATTCACTAACCCCATGTTCATAATATATCACGTATCCCTAATTCCCTATGGTGCACGCTTCTCTATTAATAGTTTTAAAAATTGTACTTTAAAATTCTCCTGTCGTATTTATAGTTAAAAATTGCGTACCGGTAAACTTGATAAAAATAACTGAGAATCTGCAACTAAAATTCTCCGTTATTATTCTTGCTTCGAAATAAAAGATCTAACAATATGTTTGCTGCTTTCTTTGTGATTGATAATGTTTTAAAAAGAATAATATAGACTAGAGAATTAACCTCTGTATCTTCCTTTAAACTGGCACGGAACTACATCATCATATTCAGAAAAATTAAGGTACATCGTAAATTACATAACCCCTTTCCTGAAGCTCTTAAGGATATAGTATTCATGAAGTTAATTTGAATATTTTTACCCGATGTCGTAACTGACATATGAACACAAAAACAGACACACGACATTTCAAATAGATCTATTGTCGAATTTTACATGACCAATCCGAGGTAAAATTATCTTTCATGTATCTAATAATTCAAATAATACAGGAAAATAATCATTAATGAAATTCATCAAAATATGATATTGAACATAAATGTTGCCTCATTTAAAACGCATTGCCAGAAAATGTGAGACTTTGGCTTTGAGTAATGGCAAATTGTAGCTCTCTCTACTTCAAATAAATGACGTACACATCCATCCTCTCATTGAATAATATACTTGAATAATCATGTAAATAGGAAGAACAGTTGTTGAATCAAGGTTGATCGACCTTTTCTGTCATAATTTGTGTGATGAGGCGCATACACTTATGGTTGGGTGAAAATTAAATAAATAAATAAATAAATAAATAAATAAATAAATAAATAAATAAATAAATAAATAAATAAATAAATAAATAAATAAATAAATAAATAAATAAATAAATAAATAAATTTCCGCCCCTGTTGTGTAGTGGTTAGTGTGATTAGCTGCCAATCGCGGAGGACCGGGTTCGATTTCCGGCTCTGCCACGAAATTTGAAAAGTGGCGGGAGGACTGGAACGGGGTCCACTCAGTGTCGGGAGGTCAGCTGATTAGAGGAGGGTTCGATTCCCACCTCACCTATCCTCGAAGTGGTGTTCAGTGGTTTCCCACTTCTCCTCCAAGCAAATACCGGGCTGGTACCTAAATTCCACGACCGCTTCCTTCCCTATTCCTTGTCTATACCTTCCGATGTTCCCTTCCCCCTACAAGAACCCTGTTCAGCATAGCAGGTAAGGCCGACTGGGCGAAATGCTGGTCCTCTTCCCGGTTGTATCCTCCCAACCCAAAATCTCACGCTCCAGGGCACTGCCCTTGAGGCGGTAGAGGTGGGATCCCTCGCTGATTCCGAGGGAAAGCCAGCCCTGGGAGGTAAACGGATTAAGAAAGAAAGAATAAATAAATAAATAAATAAATAAATAAATAAATAAATAAATAAATAAATAAATAAATAAATAAATAAATAAATAAATAATCATAGTGAGAACCTAGCCATAGACACCAGGTGCACAAAATTTGAGAGGGCCTACCACTTCTGCAGAAGCATCTACGAATCCAAGTACCTCTCCAAGAACCTCAAACGCGGGCACTATAACGTAGTAGCAAAATCACCTGTTCTCTACGCCTCTGAGTGTCTCGTGATGGTCAGGAAAGGCCATGTCTGGAAACTACAACTCAAGGAAAGAAAGTTCCTGAGGATAATACTGGGACCCGTAAGGAAAGAAGGAGGCACCTACAGAATTCGGCATAATAGTGACAAGACATCTGGTCTTCTATGGGCACCTAATCCGCATGAACCTCTGCAGACTTACCAGCAGGATTTTCGCTTTGGCAGGAACAATTGGATCTCTTCGGTCAAGTTGGATCTCGAACAACTGGGGATCCCGCATGTGTCCATATATGACCACCCACTCTTTTTCCAACGTCCCTGACTACGAGGAACAACAAAGGGACCAGCAGACTTATGTGGACGGAAGAAAGATGGCTCACAGCCAGAAAATGAAGGAGTACTGGAAGAGGAGAAGACAGAAGGCCCTAGAGACGAGAAGATACGAGCTCCCTAGTCCTCAGCAGGCTCAAACGAGAAAGAAGATGATGATGATGATGATGCTTGTTGTTTTAAGGGGCCTAACATCGAAGGTCATCGGCCCCACGAGAAATAATAATAATAAGAAGATATATAAACAGATACGGTTAGAATTGATAATATAACCTACAAGCTGGTACTCTAAAGGATTCCAACTCAGATATCTTCTGCTCCGTTGATGACATAAATATACCATGTCTACCTTCATAAAGGCAACAAAAGGCGTATGGGAGAATGATAACGATTTAGACGGATTAACAAATGTTGCAATATCAGTTTTGCGTCGTTAAATGAATTCATACGTACTTATTCCGAACACCAGTATAGCTGTCTCAAATTAGCCAGATTCAGGAATGTTCTCAGCATAAGTCTATTGAGAGTCGATTGGGAGCTTTGTGCTCCATGGCGCTTTGTTGGATGGTACTCAGCAGCGGAATTTCGTAGCAGGTAGGTGTGAGTCACAATGTATTGACACGCATATTATGAGACCCTTATTACCTACCAGGATCACCTATAGCTGAATACCATCGATTATATCCGCGACATTTTAAAGAGTATATTTATTACAATATAGAATACAAATTTTCCCCGTGTAAACTGGTAATACTTTGAATACAAGTTCACAACGGAATTTGGCTGGTAGATGAAACCTTCGCAGTTTCCATTAATAAGAGAGTTACACATCGCGGTAGCTTAAATTTAGTAACATTCCAATGTGTACATCTTATTAACAACAAAATCTACTTAAAATGTTAATGTTCAGCATAAATTCTACTGAATATTCCGGATGTATAGATAATTTTAAATGTACATATTTACACTCCAAACACTGTGCTCCTAGAACAATAATTACCTTGATTTATGGTATACATTTTAGGAGTAAAAATACCCAGTCACTCATACCCCCGTATACAGACTCTTCCAACCTCATAATCATTAACAAACACCTCACACCCCTTCGCATGCACATTCGTCCACATTCAACTGTACTCGCACACACCATTCTTGAAATTCTAATTTATACAAATGATATACATCACATATGGGTTTCAATTTTCACATAGGCCTACTGACCGAGGATAAGGCCCTTTTCATACGATCCACTGTTTTCTACGCCACGCCACTTCTCAGACTGTTTTTTCTTGCTGTTCACTTCCGACAACTTCTAGTCCTCACCACATCTTTTGCGACTCAGTTTCATTTGTTACCATGGAAGCGAGCGTTATCCTTGGGATTTATATTCTTCCGAAAAAAGATTGAGGGGAAAGAGGAGTACTAGGATTTATTGGGTCCATCTATTGAATTCATATCGCCTAGAAGAGGAGCACATCGTTTCCTTCTAGATGAACTTACCAGTGGTCCGAAAACGTTTAATTATTTTTGTATGAGTGGGAATTCCTTTGATGAAACTTCAGTCCACATTTCAAGTTTTTGTGTATTATCTGTCGTTCGTAAATCCCACAGACAAGGACGATTTTTTATTGCAATTATTAATTTTTCAGAATCTATGATTGGAACCGATATTTTGAGACGAAAACGTCGAACTTACGGCGCACACAATGTTGACCGTCTGAACGAACTAATCTGATTTCGTGAGTTTCCGGTCACCAAGACTGGAAGAGACTTCAGGCCAGTTGACGGCGACTTGCTGTTGACGAGAGTGCAGGGAGGTGACGCGGGCGTACAACCCCCATTATTACTGATGTGTTGCGGGAAGTGGCCAAGAGAAAATCACAGGTCTGCTGCTAGTTGCGCAATTCGTGTACTGGCGGTAATGGCAGTTTTGGGCATGTTGCGGAGTTTGAGTGTTGAGCAGGTAAAAGTTGCGGAGTTCGTGTGAGCCGTGTGGCGCCACCCGAAGTATCTCGTGTGAATGCTCTGGGCACCTTTCTACACCTCTGGTGGAGTGGCGTGGAAAGCAGTGGATCGTATGATAGGGGCCTAAGATCGTGTAATAACATTATCACAACTGGCCAACTAGGCAATGCAGTAATGTTCACGATATTTCCTCAGAAAGCCAATAGTGACTTGCAGTACAGGGTGTTTACCCAAGTCGTGGCGAGGTGATATGTGCGATGACTAGGGTCTGGATTCTTTACATATTCCATTCCTTTACTTGTAGACAATTGAAAATGAAACATGTTGGTGAATTGTGGTTCTGATATGGTTATAAGTTACCTGTGTTTCATTTGACATATTCTTAGTAATACTACGTGTTTCTACATATTATGTGAGGAATGTAACAGTTGTGTACATACATACATTCATACATATCCCACGTCGTTCCACATCAAGCGATGGGTCGGCGAACGAGGCTTCTCCACCAGTTGCGGTCTCTGAACTTCTCTCCTTCTTCGATGCTTTCCAAAGTACGTACTCGCTGTTGAATGTCAATCTTCTCCATGTCCTTGCACCTGAGTCTTGGTCGCCCTCTTGGTCTTTTGACTTCAAGTTTTAGAGCATACATTTTTTTCGGTAATCTGTTATCTCCCATGCGTCGCATGTGTCCATACCATCTCAGTCGCTGCGCTGTTATTCTGTCCTGTAGTCTTACAACTTGAGCCTGCTTGCGGATTTCCTCATTACGGACTCTGTCCCTCCGTGTTTTACCGATCATGCTACGGACAAATCTCTTTATTTCTCATAGTCCACGTTTCGCAACCATACGTCAGGATTGGTACGTAATAGGTTTCATATATGACTATCTTACATTTTGTTGATATGTTCTTGTTACATATTATGTCTTTAACTATTTTGTAATAGTTGCTACCTGCCTGAATTCTGTGGGAAATTTCCTTGTCTGTAGAACCAGTATCAGAGATAAAACTCCCAAGATATTTGAATTGATGGTTCATCTGTAGCTGTTTCCCCTAGAATTTCAATGTGTCCCGTTGGTTGTTCGTATCTCTTCATGACCATAACTAGATTCAAAAAATTAAATATTGTGTCAACTCGTTTCATTTTCAGACTATATTAAAATAATTGGAGAATTTCACCTCATATAGAGTATATTTTAATTGCTAAAGTTGGTGGCTTTAAACTTTCTTTAAAGTTGGGGTTTCTATCCGTTAATCTGTGAAGTACAGTAGGTCCGAGTGGCTCAACTGCATACATCAACACGAATCCTTTCTCTGAATCTGGGATTGCTAGGTGCCCTTCATTGGTCAGAGTTCCTGGCGAATTCTATGCAGGCTTGAAACAAAATCTAGGTTATTCAACCCATCTGTTTGTAAGATCATAAGTGGCGAATAAGAGGAGTCCCCGCGAAATATTTTACCCAGCTAGTTTTATCTTTTAAAATATGCACAGGTGACTTCCTGCGATGCTGAACAGTCCTGCTCAGCCTCCAAGAGAATTTTATCGGATCAGCGCCAAAACATAACAACGAAAAACAAGAAGTAGTACTTGGTGGTACACTGCGAATCATGATTTCTCGTCGGGGAATTTGATCGTGTTTGATTCATTCTTCAGGCTTGGGGACTGGGAGTTTGTGTTTGTTCCGACATTTTCCTCTTCATATTCATAAAACACACTACACAACCAACCACCACACAAACACGCAATAGTGATTACATCTTTCCATATAAGGTTGGCGTCAGGAAGGGCATCCGGCCGTAAAACAGGTCCAAATCTACATGTGCGAACATACAGGTGTGAGAAGAGGGGTAGAAGAATATTGGATTTTGATTAAGCCTTTAATTTAATTATTTAATAATGTCCAAATTAGAAAGCAGTATACTATATAAACAACGATAAATTTGTCATAAAATATGGAGGTATTTAAAAACAATTCTACCGAGCTCGATAGCTGCAATCGCTTAAGTGCGGCCAGTATCTAGTAATCGGGAGATAGTAGGTTCGAGCCCCACTGTCGACAGCCCTGAAGATGGTTTTCCGTGGTTTCCCATTTTCACACCAGGCAAATGCCGGGGCTGTACCTTAATTAAGAACACGGCTGCTTCCTCCCACTTCCTAGGCCTTTCCTATCCCATCGTCGCCATAAGACATATCTGTGTCGGTGCGACGTGAAGCAAATAGCATCAGAAAAAATACAATTTTGTCTCCATTAATCATAACCATTTATGCCGGCCCCGCGGTGTAAGGGGGGGGGGCGGCGTGCCTGCCTCTTACCCGGAGGGCCCAGGTTAGATTCCCGGCCAGGTCAGGGATTTTACATGCACCTGAGGGCTGGTTCGAGGTCCACTCAGCCTACGTGATTAGAATTGAGGAGCTATTTGACGGTGAGATAGCGGCCCCGGTCTAGAAAGCCAAGAATAACGCCCGAGAGGATTCGTCGTACTGACCACACAACACATCGTAATCTGCAGGCCTTCGGGCTGAGCAGCGGTCGCTTGGTAGGCCAAGGCCCTTCAAGGGCTGTAGTGCCATGGGGGGATAACTATGGGTCTTAATAAAAGGAATATACGAACATTTTTGTAAATTTTGTGTATTAGACCCTAACACTATTTCATATTTTATGAATAAGAAATACTTAATTATATACTTTAGTCATATTTACTACATTTTTTTGTACATTTTGATGTTACATAAAATTTCGGGCCCTAGTGATGATTGTAGTTCCCTTTCTGTGAGTTTTGACTTGACAGTTAACCGAAAGTCAGACATTGGTGCCGATTTGTTACGAGTACAAACAACTGATTCACGACACAAACATAAACGGAAATGTGTATTAGCGGAAAAAACAAATTCAAACACCAAGAAGGGGTTGCGATAGATTAACGAACGGTGGTAGGCGTGTTTATATATCTGAAATACGTCGTTTATTCAAATTTCCCGCAAATCGCATTAGCTTAGCGCTAGCAGGGGCCCCGTGACGTTGCACATCAGGTTTGCTTTAAATACGGGCTGTACTGTGCAAGAGCCTTAGTTACCTGTGAGAATGAACGGAGTGCCTGTGAGTGGGTCAAGAATGCCTTTATGACGACGAAGGAGCCAGTATCAGCAGCACACTGCGGTTGAACGAGGCCGTATAATAGGGCTACGGGAAGGTGGATTTCTTTACGTGCTATTGCAGAACGACTTGGCAGGAATAGGTTATTAGTGGACCAGCATGGCACATTTGCGATGGCTTTTCTCGCGTGGATATTATCCTGTAGTCTTTTACCTTTAATCAAACCCAATCGTCGGAAATTACCAATGTTTCACCCCCCGTGCAACATGGGCTCATCAGTTGGATACCGCACCTTCCCAAGACACTGGCCGGCTAGCACGCCGGTAGCGAAACCACTGCAGGCTATACATGTGATAAGTACACTGCAGTGCCGACGTACTAGGAGAGAATTGCTTCTCCACTTGCTATACATGCCCTCTCGGTCTAGCATGACCAAAAATATCACTTCCAATTGCGATAGATAAATAACATTCAGAAAACTCAATCGTCAAAAAACACCATTGTTTCGCTCCAATGCGACATGGGCTCATCCAGTGTCTTGGGAACGTGTGGTATCCAACTGATGAGTCCTTGCCGCACTGGGGAGAAACACGTAATTTTTTACGATTTAATTTCCTGTATGTTATTTAATTAAATATGTTATCTCGACAAATATACTGTCAACATTTCCGTATTCTACATTCTTTATTTCATGGTGTTTGCATACTTTTCCGCCAGTGTAGATATTCGAATATAAGTCCAGAATCAATTATTCCTTGTAGCAACATGCTTAAGGTGAACAATAACACAGTTGGGATAAGACTATACGATAAAATAGATCAATGCTCGAACACATATAACGCGAGAAAATGAAATGAAATTTCTACTCACATCTAGAAGAGCTCACGTTGCTGATAGATTCAGTTTCTTCTAAAGAACGAAAAAAAAAAATCCTCCAAAGGGAATACACCACTCATGTCATTATCGAAATTCTCATCGTCTGTTGAGGTTTCACTCTCGCTTTCACGTAACGAGATGATAACGCCTTTAACATAATCGTCTGTTATACTTTCCTTCTCCCAAGCTTCACTTATCTCGGATTGTGTCTCACAACCTTGCTCCAGTCGTCCGCTCTTACACGGCCTACGACTTCCCAAAGAAGACTTTCAACTTCCAAAAGTGTGAAGAGTTGCAAATCAGTTATATGTCGTTAAAATGACAATGGTATTTTGGAAGGCGAACGACTTTATGCCCATTCCTTCTGGCTATTTTATCCTCTAGGTGAACTAGGTACTAAGGCTTTATTTGTCTGATAAGATGCATGAGATCTTCCCTTCCTCATGTTATCGCGAACCGAAATATTGTTCTCTTTCAATAGCTCAATCAACTCATTATTTCTTGCCGCAGTGTTCGTAGTTTGTCAAGAATGACCGAATGGACTGACAAAGACCGCGTAAAGAACGGAGCACAATGCAACATACTGCTGATAGCACGTGGTTACAGAAAACAACTGATCGACAACGCTGGTAACCTTGTCTAGAGTCTAATGCGCTCTATCGGAGTGATCGGCTACCTATCATTGGCTGTTTATTAATTCGCTTAGACTACGCCAAAAGGCAGCGCTCAAATGTCAAGTCGAAACTCATAAGTACACTGTGTCGTATCTCCACGATACAATTTCGCCTCACTTGTTGGCGCTGCCCTACTAGTAGCATTTGAAATTGAGAGCTCCCAAGCTCAGATAGGCACAGTTTTGTTACAAGGTACGCCATAAACATTAAAACAAATAATCATAAATTATTACAGTCTAAGATTTTACTTTTAAATGAACATCTTCCTCACCAGGAGGGATGAGGAGATTGAATCAAATTTATAATTTCAATACACTACCTTCACTCTAACCGCCATTGTCATACGTCACGCGAACTTCCCGTACGTCATTGACATTCAGGTCACACCCAGTCTTTCTATCCTGCTAACGTGGTAGTGAATTAGTAAAATCAGTAACGAAACAGATTTTCGTGGGGTGCCAACCTCAGACTAGAATCTTTTAATGGTGTCCTGAGGCAAGCACCTGATGGTAAGGTAGCGACGTTCATTTTATTTTGCCTACTTGAAGGGTTAAGGAGTTTTTAGTTCACAATTGAAAGCAATATCACATCATAATCGAAGAGTGTAGATGAACTGGCACATATTTTCTAACCAAGAAATACCCCTTGGTCGTGCTTGTACTCGGGAACTTGAACCTTGTTTCTGCTGAATTTAGAGTATTTTGTTAAGTATATAATCCTGGCTTCTTGGCTGAATGGTCACTGTACTGGACTCAGATTGAGATGACTCTTGTTTCGATTCCCGGTCGGGCCTAGGCTTTTACTTGCGCATAGATAATTTCTCTGACTCGAGGAGTGGGTGTTTGTTTTCGTCTTAACACATACAACACCAGGGAGTAAAGAATACAGGGAGATGCCCTGGAGCTTGGAGAATGAAGCCCAGTGACAGTGGTCTACATAGGGGGCGTGGTCGTGAATAGGCGCGAGAACGCATGTTCTTTTTTAATAGTCAAATCTATCACAGCTCATTGAAGTGAATACGGTGTACGCAAATTGTAATTGCGGGAATTTTCAGATGCAAACACTGTACGACACGCTAAAAATGTAAAAGAGCTAATATTTAGTTGTAGCTCTTAGCCTACAATGTCGTGTTGTGCATACGGTTGCAAGAATCGGAAATCAAAAAATATTCCTGGAATAACATCTCACAGATAAGATTCTAAGTATGGCTTGTAATATGTAGTACAGTACATTATATTACCTCCATTGTATTTCGGAGTCTCAGAAGCACCGTCCACATTTTGTAAGAATTTTTAGGTTAGACTTGTTGTTTATCGTCAATTTTTCCTGAGGTTTCCTGTTCGTGAAGAAAGGAGAGCGGATTGGATTAAGGCCATTAGAAGGGAAAATCGGATACCTTCTCCTTACACCAGAATATGTTCAGCACATTTAAAACCGGAATTATTTGATCGGTCCATGAAAAAGTTGTTCTGAAGGAGAACTCATTACCTACTATTTTTTAAGCATTCCCTTCTTACCTACAGAATTATAGCACTCGAGGCCTAGAGAGTTTTTCATTTTCACGCCCCTCGTGGCTCTTATCTTCCTTTGGCCGATACCTTCATTTTTCGAATTGTCGGATCTCTTCCATTTTTCCTCCTAATTAGTGTTAATAGAGGATGATTGCCCAGTTGTACTTCCTTTACGGTAGAATAAGACCCACGGTATCTCCTGCCTGTCGTAAAAATTCCTGGGGAGGTGGGTGTAGTAGGACAACACCCACGGTATCCCCTGCTTTTCGTAAGAGGCGACTTAAAGGGGCTTCAGGAGCTCTCAGTTTGTGAGCATGGGTTGGCAACCACGGGGCCCTTAACTGAGTCGTGGCATTCCTTCCTCTTACTTTGGCCAGGCTAATTTTAATCTATCAAGTCCGACTTCCGATGGTCAACTCTTGTTCTTTTCCGACCCTGAGGCTGTACGAGGATTCGAGGGTAGGGTGTCTTTCATTTTCTCGCCCTTCATGACCCTTGTTTTTCTTTGGCCGATATCTTAATGTTTCTCTTATTAGTATTAATAGAGGATGGTTGCCTAGTTGTACACCCTCTTAAAACAATAATCACCACCACGTGTCGTAAAAGGCGATTAAGAGCCTAAGGGGCTCTTAAATTCGGAGTGTGGGTTGGCGTCCAAGGGGCCCTTAGCTGAGTCCTGCATTGTTTCCACTTGTGTCAGAGGATGGTTCGCTTGATGGTTTTACTTCCTATTGAAGCAATAATCACCACCACTAGTCAAAAATATGTAGTAAGCAATGTTGCTAAGCCCAGTTTGGTGATTTATTCCCCTAAAGCATTCAGATTGCGGTATGTCATTATTAACAGCCTACTCCTTATCTTTACTGATATATGGTGAAGATTTGCATATATTTTTTTAATATAATCGGTTTATAGTACCGATAGTCAACTGGCGAGAGGGTAGATTTAAGACTGCGGGTCATAAGAAACGCTTCCTTTGAGCTCTGTAAAAATGCATTAATCGGTCTGTTTGCCCGAAAATTTTGTTACAGTTAATGGCCGTGTTATTTTGAAAACGATTGTACTTCACTGAGCGATTCGAAGTTTCCCTACTCCCGAGAAAATGTCTTAGTTTGTATATATCCACAACGTAAGAATTGCCATGTTTTGGTAACCATGGGGGGCGTGGCCGCTGGCTTCAAGCGATAGCCACAAAGAGTAGTGTAGCGGGCAGCTCCCTGTATTCTTTACTCCCTGTACAACACATCGCATTACCAACCACCACAAAAACGAACAATAGTATATCTATCCCTCCACATAAGGCTGGTGGCTCGTAGGGCATCCAGCCGTAAAACTGGCTAAAATCTACTTCAAATGCCGACCTCAATAAATTCAGAAAAGACCAGGAATAAGAAGAATAAACTAGTGAATTCTGTAAAATGTACCGGCTCACTAATGTAGTGGCTCTCAAATTCAGTATCTTCACCGATACGTTAACAAATATATTTTCAATGTTAAAGTCTGGTTACTTTATATCAGTGCCCACTGCTATTAAGAAACATCAATCCACTGATCTTTTCTTGGCTGGAGGTCAGTGAATATACATATCAGAATCGAGTATCAATCGATATTCACTGTATATACTCACGAAATCGATGGTAATGCAGACACAAGTCTCTAGGGAAAGATAAGGAAACAAAGTCCTAATTTTACTCCCCTAACGTAGCTATTCATTTTACATTATTCTATGAAGTATTATGTATAGGTATTATTTAACTATAAGACAAATAAGTTCAACATTTTTCAAAAAATTCCACCCCACTACTACAGTAGACGATTTTTCATCTTCCCTCTGAGCGTTTTTTACACTTTGCTTTTCGTCGCATCGGCACATGGCGACGATGGGATAGGGAATGGCTAGAAGCTGGCAATAAACGACCGTGACTTAATTAAGATACAGTTCGAGCATTTGCCTTGTGCGAAAAAAATGGAGCCACGGAAAGCCATTTTGAGGGCTGCCGACAATGGGATTCAAACCCCCTATCTTCCGAAAGTAAGCTGACAGCTACGTGACCCCAAACCAAACAGCCACTCATTCGGTACTCAAAGGTATTGTTTCTTCCCTTGAAGACAGGAAATTTCAATATTTTAGGACTAGAATTAAAACAAACTCATTTTTAGTAATGTATGATCATAGTATTTATTGAGACATCAAAATCGTATCTCCGGTATCACCATCATATACCTGACATTAAACAATGTACCGGTATGCAATTCCACCCCAAAAAGACGATTTCATTTTAGCATGTGAAATTGGGTGTCTGAGTTGCATATATATATATTCCTGGACACGAAAAGGAAGTTTTTTAATATTAGAATAACCACGCTCAGATTGAAACAAGAGGTGGTGGATAACCAATAAGAAATACGAGGGGGAAAATATACATCTCACTCACTGAAAGAGATCCACTGCATGAATAAAATATCATGAAGTAGGAGTTCTGAGTGAGGAAGAAAGGGCAAAAGTAAAAGATTTCTTCAAAAGAACAATGTGCACACACATCAACTTTTCTAGAGTTAGGGAGACTTAACCAGTGTTTCTTATCCCGTTGTCAAGAGGATACGCAGGTCTTGGCCGTCCACTGATCTTGTAACCGAGATGGCCAAGAAGGACAGACTACTTCTCTGAGAGGGAATCTCTTTGGTGCACTATCACAAGCTTATAAGCCGTGGCTGGCGTGAATAGGATGGTCAGTCTAAGTGATAAAGATTACTATAATAGTTTAAGTCAAAAATCACTGCTATATATAATGAAATGCAGAAAATTCCTACCGTTTGATTTACAAATTTCTGCACTAAGGCATCGTAAAAGGGATTATTATCTCTGAATATTCATGAAGGAATGTACTGTGCAGGCATATTGAACTACAAGATGCAAATCGGTGTATCAACACATGCAAATGCGAAGCTAGAGACCACGAAGGTGTGGAATGTTAAGACCCTCGACACTAGAGGAAGAGAGTAGGTTGGTGTATACTCGGATGCACTTTCCCGTTGAAAATAACCTGGTACTCATTTCTGATGAAGGCTAACTGAACCTCAGAAGAACCTCACCAGAAGTACAAGTCTCCTTCTTAATTTTTCAACTTCCTAGCGAGGAACTGAAACAGCGTCATTCCGGGTGACAAAAGCACGCTTCACTGTCTCAGCTAGGCATGTACAACGGATGGAGGATGAGGCCGACCTCTCCTTCTCCTGCCCCCAGGGTGTCTTGTCAGTGCTTTCTCCATCCGTTGTACATGCCCCAGCCATCCAATTCGTCTCATTTTGATTGATGTCACCAAGTCCGGCTCCTTATACAATAATCTTATTTCTTCATTTGTTCTGATTTTCCATAAATCTCTCTCCTTTACCGGTCCAAATATCTTCCTCAGAACTTTCCTTTCCCACACATTTAATCTCCTCTCTGTGGCCTCAGTCAATACCCATGCATCACTCCCATACATAAGCACTGGTTTAATTATTGTTTTGTAGAGAGTCAGTTTTAATTTCCTGCTTAAGATTTTACTTCTCAGAAGGGGATACAGTGCCTTGTAGGATCTGTTGGCAGCCTTAATTCGATTTACAATATCTGTCTCAACTTTATTTTCTGATGTTATTACTGAGCCAAGATATGTGAAGCTATCTACTGCTTCAAAGGTGTAACCATCCACTTGGAGTTTTTCAGTGTTCCTTCCATTTCATTCTCCGGATCTAACAGTGTGCGATTTTTTATTTGTGGGGATAAACTGAAAGAAAAAGTGTATCGAACAAATTCTGATACATTGGAGGAACTGAAAGAAAATATTACTAGTTAGAAACATTACAGTGGCAGAACATACTCGCGTCAGCCAGAATGTGGTTACCAGATAGAATGCCTGTATAACCCAGTAATGACGACACTTCCAGCAGTTTTTATAAAGTAAGATTTTATGTAAGATTGTATACACGCTTAAAGCACAGAACTTGTGGCGCTCTTACTGCATACAAAAATGGTGGCACCGGGTCACCATGACCCAATGTTCTGACTGTGGATGTTCTTAAAATGCAGGATGTTTATATAAATTCTTGCACATTGATGTACATCTACAGATGTTTTCAAATTAAAATCAAAACGAAATGAGTTTATTAAGCAATCTGCAACAACAGTATTAAATCAGAAGGAAATGGGTTGCAAAGGTACACCTATTAGAACTACAGTAGCTCAAAATAATACCAAAATGCGTGGTGTTCAGGAATACTGTTATAAACATGTTCTTTCTAGTTGTCTTATATAGACAACACAGCGTCCATTTGTGTGCATTACACGCAGTCATTACATACCAGCATCCTGTGATTTCCACAAACGAACTTGTTAAGAACTGGATAGGCATTATTTGTTTTTGTGTCCTTGTTTCTTGGTACGAAGCTCACATCTCTTCCTTCGTGGAGATACTTCCTGATGGTCTGTTGCCTTTGTGTAAGTTCCCTCATCTTGTTTAAGTGTAAATAAAAATTCAGACCTCAATGTCTTTGGCAGACTCATCTGCTGCAGTCTCAGTCTCATAAAATCCACAAGTTCCTGTCCAAATAACTTCACGAACTTCCTGTCCAAATAACTTCAAGAACTTCCTAAGAACCATATGCCTGTTCCCATATGGCATTACAAAAAACACAACTTGAGCATTGATTGTAGCTAAATTAAGGATAAAATGTTGATAAAATACAAATGTACGAACAAATTAAAAGTATAACAACGAATACAAAGTGCACACGAAACTAGTGGCAATGGTTCACTGTGACCCGGACATGTCAACAGTGCACAAGGAATGGGCATGAACTAAGGTATGAGTGCCACGTTATGCAGAGAGTGGGGTGCCAGGAGGGTACTAGGAGGAGCAAGGGCAGTTACTGGCCGGTTGAGGAATTAAAAGCAGAAATGTGTGGTGTTGGATCATGGTGACCCAGCGCCACAATTCTCGGGTTAAAGCAGGCCAGCCGCGTGAGTTCGACTGAGGATGCTGCCGTAACGCAGAATACGAACACCGTGCCTTCGGTCTTAGTTTATGAGAGAGATCATGTATATGTATGAATTGTTCCCATGTTAAATATCCACTCGGAATTCATTCAACAAAATTAACTACTCGGCCTTGGAAACCTTTCAGCAGTTGGCAGTGACATCAAAACGTTCAAATTTGTATTCTATGCTAAGTGGCACCACTTCAGAAGGTCTGTAGCATGGTAGCTGAGGACATTATTATTATTATTATTATTATTATTATTATTATTATTATTATTATTATTATTATTATTATTCACATTTCACTTGCCGAGGTTGTCCACCGATCAGGAGACGTGACTGTTGTCATTTTCTGCCGCCCTCTACTACTGTGAGAGGAAGGTTCTTGTCATGCATAGGTATCAGAGTTACGGCTTTCTGCTTTTGTGGAAGTGCATAGGCGATGAGTGTATTCTTTACCTGCCATGGCCTAATATGTATCCCAAATAAGCTCCAGCATCTCAACTGCTTCTCCTCATCTCCGGCGTCTGTTGGTCACTTCTTCGGCTTATTATTATTATTATTATTATTATTATTATGTCCGACTCGTTGGCTGAACGGTCAACGTACTGGCCTTCGGTTCAGAGGGTCCAGGGTTCGATTCCCGGCCGGGTCGGGGATTTTAATCTTAATTGGTTAATTCCAATGGCACGGGGGCTGGGTGTATGTGTTGTCTTCATCATCATTTCATCCCCATCACGACGCGCAGGTCGCCTACGGACGTCAAATAGAAAGACCTGCACCTGGCGAGCCGAACCCGACCTGGAAAATCCCGGCACTAAAAGCCATACGACATTTCATCATCTTCATTATTATTATTATTATTATTATTATTATTATTATTATTATTATTATTATTATTATTATTATTACCGGGGTTTCGTGGGTCTAACTACAATATCAATAATTAATGTAAAGCTTTGAAATAAAGGCTATATTTCTTTTTAGAAAATCAACCTTAACAACATTCTTCACTTAGTGAAAAGAACAAAGTATCAGGTACAATGACAATTTCGATATAAGAATAGAAAACCCCAGAATAGGAAATTTAACACATTTGGGCTTCAAGCCCCTAATGTACAAATTTACAATGTAGCGTTTACTTCGACACAAAGTTCCAGAGCACTTTGCTCCAACCG
This sequence comes from Anabrus simplex, assembly GCF_040414725.1. Taxonomy (NCBI): domain Eukaryota; kingdom Metazoa; phylum Arthropoda; class Insecta; order Orthoptera; family Tettigoniidae; genus Anabrus; species Anabrus simplex. Next base: position 874,035,321 of record NC_090265.1, on the reverse strand, counting down.
TTACAATTTATAGCCTTCCAGAGGCACCCCTCAATATTAGAGCAATCTCAGAAAAGAGCTTACATGGTCTCCTACTTCAACCCAGGAGGCTGTGCTCCAAATTTCTTACAGCCTACTCAAGGCAACATTACACCAAAAATCTTACAATTTCTGGCTTCTCTAGGCCCAACCTACAATTTACAATTTTTTGCACACAGGGTTATCTAGTACCAATACTACTGTGCCCACGTGAAAAATGAATAGCAGGTTAATATTACAGGCCGAAACTCAAAATGTATGGAGGCGTACACTTGCGCTCCTTGAAAACTAAGTTAAAACTCTACTTGGGCCTGTGGCCCGATGATGCACAGGCAAATCCCAAGCTACTGAGGTGACTAGAAAGAAGGCTATTAATGCCTTACAGAAGAAGAAACAGTTACAAAATCGTAGTCACCTCGAGATAAATTGAAGGGGAACTCAAGAGGGTAACGCACTCTCTATCCCCGAATTACAGTTAAAGACTTAATTAGCAAGAAGTAATTTACAATTTTAGGAAACCGGAGGTTACACAGTTAAAGATTAGTACCTTCCCCTCGGATAATTTTGCGGAGACAGCTACAAAGATAGAAAACTGGTTGTCATTATCTGGGCTGATGTACTGCCTGCCGAAGAATGAGGCATCCCGCCTCCTGACTTAACACACACACACACACACACTCTCAGAAATTCGGAGATCTATAAGACAATATAGCTTGAAAAATCCGCAGCTTATATACCAGAGGGGATGGTTCCAGAAGGCTCTGGACTAAATCCGGACACACCCTCTCATTTTTATTGGCCGAATAAAAAGCTACAAGAAGCCTGTGATAGTCTGAAAATAAATACAAATATTTCTAATTGGTCAGATTCAAAAGCTGGCGGTATCAGAAGAAAGTTTTTCAAACCTTGAAATAACGAAATAAATGAACGTTGATTTAGTTATGAAAACATAGAAACACAAAACTTCTTTAAATCACGAATTCTTCCACCTTGCACCAGAGTTCATGACCTCAGTTTTTTGTAAGGACATCTATGGAGAAAAGTTCAGACTACTTGCTGTACACCAAAACAAAACAAATAAATCCAGTCAGTTTAGGAAACTTTAACATAACACAATACTCTGTTATTTATGAGTGGCATCTTCTGTCTAATGTCCCCACTTCATGCAGTAGCTGTTTCACGTTTTGTTTGATAGATAGAGTTCCTTAAGGCGCTTCTTTTAAATGTTCGGGGTTGAGGTGTACCTTCCGGTTCAATTCTTCTTCTTCTTCTTATTATTATTATTATTATATCCGGCTCCTTAGCTGAATAATCAAGGTAGTGACCTTTGGTTCAGAGGATCCCTGGTTCGATTTGCGCTCGGGTCGGAGAGTTTAATTTTAAGTGATTGATTCCCTGGCTCGGAGAGTGATATTTATGTTATCCTCAACATTCATGCAACGTACACCAAACAAAAGCACACTATTCTCCACCTTAAAAACACGCGGTTTCCTATTCACGGCAGATACCATCTCCTCTCGTTGGAGGGTCTGCCTAACAATAGTCTGCTAAAAATAGCCGCGCAAACTTAAATAATATTATTTTATTGTTAATGATAATATTATATTTAACACCTTAGTCCTGATTTGGGCTTTACAGCCAAGATTACTAACTTACTCTAGTAAATACATTTTGTCCTAAGTTAGCTTCTTTTTCTTCTCAAAAATTTTCCCGGAATAATAAATTAATTTAATTTTATCGATTGCGAATGTTGCATGCATTAATGCAGGTGGAGGCACATACTTTCCCTAGTGCACTGTCACTGCATTGTCCTAGATAGGACGCTTGTAGTGGTGTCACAACGGCGCACTTACCACCAGCAATTGATTAGCCCACTGTTACACTGGGGCGAAATGCTGGTAACTTCACGCTTGAAAGTGGTTAAATGTTTTTCTTTTCTTCTCTTAATTTATTTCAACTACCAGTTCTATCCCTCATGGCTTTCCATTTTCACCCCAGGCAGATGCTGGGGATGTAATAATTAAGGCCATGGCCGCTTCATTCCCTGTACTAGCTATCTCCTAACCTATCGTCATCGGAAATCTGAGTTGATGCGATTTTAAAAACCAGTATTAAAAAAAGATAAAAGCAATTGAGGTTAATTGTAACTTATTAAAATATGTTTTTGTGTACAATTTTTTTACGTCGCACCGACACAGATAGGTCTTATGACGACGATGGGATAGGAAAGCGCTAGGAATGGGAAGGAAGCGGCCGTGGCCTGAAATAAGGTATAGCCCCAATATGTGCCTCGTGTAAAAAATGGGGAAACCACGTGAAACACTCTTCAGGGATGGCAACATTGGGGTTCGAATCCACTTTCTCCTGAATGCAAGCTGATTTGTAGGTACCCAAATCTCGAATCTACTTGTTCGCTGTATATAAAAATATCCGAAAGCAGCTGATGTTTTTTGTGACTGAGAGAGTTGACTAGTCAGGTTTCATTCGTCAGCCCTGAAACGGTTTTTGGGAGATTGCCTATTTTCACATCACGGAAATGCTGTAGGCTACTGCCGCATTCTTCCTAATCCTAGTCCTGTCGTATCCAGTTGAAGATCCCGGTGCAGGGACCAGACAGCTCCAAAATATAAACATTTTCAGGAGACACAAAAAAAGGATCATAAAGTATTGATATTGTACGTTGAAAAGGTAAGGATTATCCACGTTCACTAGCTAGAAGCAATAGTAACATGCGTACTGAAGTGAAAATGATACGGATTGTATTAATGGACTCCTCTCAATTTATTCACACAACCCCTGGAGCTGTCTTGTTCCATGCCCCGGTAAACTATGTTTATTAAGGAGAATGCAATAACAAGTACTATATACCTGAGTTATCAATCTAAGATACTATACAGCAGACTTACTGTGAGAATAAATATCGTTACAATGCAACAAGTTTTATATACAACAAGGAAATGAGGTTCGCAGGAAGTTCATCATTATTCAGAACCAACATCATCACTTCCAGTTGAAACTACTTGGTTGTACAAGGAAAAACAGTCAGGTGAAACATATTTCTAAGATGATTTGCATTGACTTTTAAGACACTGCGATGTAGAACACTTGATGCTTCTGGTAAGGGAAGAGTAGCTCCTGCTTTCTCCAGAACAAAGACATCCCTTAGCATGGCACTCGCATTGACACTGCACGACAGTTCATTGTTGTTGTATTCAACGTATCGATATTTTTACACTGGCAACGTTGCACCGTTACTAGGACTGACCTTTGTTTTGAAGAAGGTTTTGAAGTGAGTTGCGTAGTCCAAAAATATTGTTCGTGTTACATCATGAAAAATGAACTTGCGACTCACATTCTCTACCAGACCACGATAAACTTCTCTCCCGCTTTCGTTTTTCCTTCTGGATTACATCAAAGGTCTGGTCACAGGGGAGAAAGCTGCGTCCAGATACAGGTGTATTATTTTCACAAAACTTCCAAGTCCTTTGACAAGTGAATACAGAAAATAAAAAATACCGAGGTTCGTATTCTGTGCCGAATATTGAACTATAGCCGCTGCAAGAAACAGACAGCTCCAGGAGCAGAAACAGTTAAAACAACCCTGACAGCTCCTCTTATACTCCTACTACGCACCAAATCAGTGGAACAGTACAGTTCTTGCACTGGCAGATAGAGATTATTTTATGATAGCTTAGAGCAAAATAAAGAAATAGACCAAAAAGGGGATCTGTCTTGTTTTTGCGCCTGGCTCTGCACTTATCAGATAAAGAGTCCGGTTTATTAGATACTGATAGGTTAGAATGCAAACTTACTTAAGTATACCCTACACTGTACAACGGTTGTGCTACGAGATTTGCATAGATTTTAGGGGTACAACCTATAGGACTCCTTGAATTTATGCTACTCTTCCTGCATTATGGTACAACGGGTTGCATGACACTTACTACAAACGAAATTACTCTGCATGCTAACCTATTACCACCTACAAATACGAGGTATTCATATCACCATAAAACGTATCTGTGTCGGTGCATCTTAAAACATAAGGTAGAGGATAGGATGGTGTCATCTACAAGTAAGAGTAAGACTACCGTGTTTACAGACTGTGATCTTGACAGTTATGTCGTCTAGAAGAGACGAATGGAACCAGAAGAGACTAAGTACAACTCAACTAACAATAGTCAGTGTAACGTTCCGGTTTCGGCACCACTACCCTGGCAGCATCTGAACGATTGCATGTAGTATTGCCAACCAGCATACTCGGCGCTGAGCTGCGAATGAGCCAGACACTCGCGGAATAAACCCCATCTAACAGGTTAATTTATTCCATTTCCTTGACATAAGCAAAAGAGCTCACAGGATAAATAAAATTAGCGGACATTTTACAAGGAGTCTATAGACGTTACAGAAAATCAATTGTATATGGCAATGTATTAAATGTACTGTATTCCTTTGCGACCCATCGTCACCGAAAATCTGAGTTAGGGGAAATTAAACCATTAGTAAAAGATAAATCATCCATTGTAATATCGACAGCAAGGAGATTACATAATAGGACAGTCAAATATATAAAGCAAATGTTAGCTGACAGTGTGTTGAGAGTACATTTTCTCTGTATTTAACTAAAATATCAGAGTAATGTAGCAAATCACACCATTTGATCAACAGCATTTGGCAAGGAAAAATAAATTCATTAAGTAATTCACACTCGTGGGATCGAATCCCCGTCAGGAAGTCGTAAAATTTAAGAAACGAGATTTCCACTTCCGGAGGTGCACATGGCCTGGGGTTCACTCAGCCTACACCAAAAGTGAGTACCAGGTTCATTCCTGGGGGCAAAGACGGCCGGGCGTAGAGCTAACCACTCTACCCCATCAAGTGCCGAGGTTACGGATAGTGGAAGCCTTTACCTTCCACCCCTCCAAGGGCCTTCATGGCCTGTACGGAGATAACTTTGCTTTGCTAATTTACACTCACGCTGTCACCGACTCAGGAAAGGAACTGTCTAAAATTCAAAGTGCTATCATCTCCACTAGCTGACTTAATATGAAAAACAGTGCTAAAGAAACAAAAGTTTTATTTGTTAGCAAATATCCTGAGCTAGTTCGTATTAACACTCGTATCAAGCCTGCGAACAAGAAGATTGAACAGGTCAAAAAATTTCCCCTATCTTAGAATTATTACTACACGGGATAACAGATGTAGCATGAATATCATGAGGAGGATAGCACTGGCCAAACCAGCGTTCATAAACAAAATAAATTTGCTGGCAACTAAACATATGGACCCAAGTCCGGAAAAAGCTCTCGAAAATCTTTTGTCCGGAGCGTGCTGTTATACTGTTGTGAATCCAGGACATTAACTAAATAAGACAGGAAACTGCTACAGCATTTTGAAATATGGATTTGGTGACGAAAGCTGAGGATTAGCTGGATGGAAACGAGATCAAATGACAAAGCGTCCTGAAGGAAATCAAAGACAAGAGAGAACTACTCAGATTTTTGAGCACACCGAAATAACAGCTTCGTGACCAACATTACTGAGAGAAACTTTCTGGCAAAGAAAGGGTGAAGAAGAGCAAGGACTAAGTATCTGAACGATATGACACTACATCTTACATATACCACCTACAATGAGATGAAACATGAAGCTGAAGATTGGGGATTATGGTTGTATCGACAAGGCATCGCCTTTAGTAACTAATGATAGATAGGGTCCAGAATTCAACAAGGGAGAATGATTAAGATAGGAGAGATAAAAATGAGGAAGCTGGCCAAGTAAGTGGAAGCAATGCTATGTTTATCTGAAGGCCCCGTTGAATCCTCCATGGAGGGTGTCTAATGTAACCTTGATAGACATTTTCCTTCAGTGTGTGTTGAAAAGCAGCACAGATCGTTATTGTGACAACATCTGCTCGCAAGCGTTTAACGATGATTTGAATGTCTTGTCACTTTTTTACGTAGTAAAAGAACATGCTCCTGAATACGAGGCGTCCTCTTCTCATTTTTTTACTCGCGGGAACAAAATTACCATCACGAAGCAGCCGAGTCTTTGTGGGTATAAAGCACGTCATGCATATGTATTATGTCTCTTACGCACTCTTCTTCTCCTTCTTATTCTTCTTGCCATCCTCAGACGACAGTTGAGTCAGAAAGACGTCCACTATCAATGATTAAACTTAAATAAGAAGATGAATAGACGGCAAACTTGAAGTTGTAACCAAGAACTGAGCCTGCAGATTGTTCACATATACGAATATGTCTGTTTGAATAGAAGAGAAAGAACATTTTTCTGATGACAAATATAAGATGATTCAGTTACCACTACGGTGCAGTTTCTAAGTAGGCTACATATTTCTTAATTGTTATTCCTGTACAATAATATTATCATAATATTGTTAATAAAGGTTAATGATCTCTGCACATGGTTATGAGGGTATTTGGAGATTGTCGTAAGGATGTAAAGGATCGGGCATATAAGTAACCCCTAAGACCACAGTCAGAGTGTAAATTCCAGTGTATTGGACCTTCACGAGGGTTACTTGATTCGAGAATTCGAAAAGTCAAAAGAAATGCAGCACGGTTTTCTACTGGGTGATTTGCGACAAAAAAGTATTGTTATGAAAATATTGCATACTTTGGGCTGGAAAACTTAGGAGTAAAGAGAGAAGAATATCAAGAGTCACGTTAAAATAGAGTTATGCTCTTCATCAATAATAATAATAATAATAATAATAATGATAATAATGGGCCGATGACCTCAGGCCCCTTTAAACAACAAGCATCATCATCATCATCATCAATAATAATAATAAAGATGGACAGAACTCAAACATCAAGAAAGTTTAGATGTTAGACAGGAAAAGATTTTAGACCATGATTCAAAATTTGGAAGTGTTTGAAGGAAGAGGAAACTTCAGACAAAGTAAAAAATTAATTCTAGTGTGATCCTAAGTGATCAGTTCGCAAATGAAGTATATAAAAATCACGGCAAAGAAAAGAGCTACATGGGATAACGATGCAGGATACGAAATATGGCATTCTTTTGTTTACACCCATATATAAAGAAAAAACTAACAGAAATTTTAAACTGAATACTGCTTATTCTCTGAAGAAATCATATATATGTCCACGATACTATCCTATTGGTTAGACACACAAGGAGCAGAGACCCTACAGTTCACATGCTGGGAGAGCTCAAGAAATCTTACTGTGGATGAAATCTCTATGTTGTGCATCCTGAGGAAATTCCGAAACTTAAAAAAGGAAAACACATGTGAATAGGATATTCTCATATTGACTACGCAGTGGCTGGCTACACTGCGGATTTACACATCCATTATTTTATGAGCAGGAAGAGGCTACTATTCTGTATTGAAGTGAAATTTGACACAATTTTCGTTATTATAATATAATATTTGAAGAAAGGTAAAAGTTATCAGCACAAGGAAAGCTATATATAAACAGCTGTTCGATGATTGTAGACTATTCATGGTGAAGCGTGTATGCAACATTAAAAATTTGCAGTGTAATCTGGGTCCGGTTCTTTAAAATATGGGATATGGTGTAATTAGGCCGAAGTTAATGCTCATCATGCGACTAATAGTGCACCTAAATGACACAAGAAAGTGGGTCACATAATGACATTTGCTGAACAAATGTGACAGCTAGCACTCTGCTAGCAATTTGTTATTGTAATGGGAGTTGGGGATCACAGCACAAGAGGTGCATAAATGTCCGACATCCACGTGACTGTGTGACGTGTTGAAGTTAACGCTTCATTATGGTTGGTGATAGAGATCGAGTTGTGAGAACAAGATATATCTAGGGTAAAAATAGCAAGGTTTTGTTGTAATTGCAACGGTAATGCCATCTAGGGAAGTACAGTGGCAGTGGAAGAGACAGAGCACGCTTTTACAAACAATAATAGTCAGTTCTCTTCCCTGTCCTTTCCACATTGTAATTCCGTTTCGCTGTTTTCCAAATTCATGCATTCGTCATCACCAGTTGGTTCATTCCAAGTTATCTATAATGTGTTAATGCCTACTTTCGGACGTGTGAACACCGGGTATGCTCCCCTCCCCGCCCTCCTCTCACACCATCGCACATCATCATCATCCGCTGGTTTTCTCCACATACTTCCTTTCCATTCTTCAGCTCTGTTCTATACTGTATACTATTCTGGTGCCTTTTGTTACTTTTATTTTATTTTGTTAGTTTCTGTTTCTTCTACCACTTTCGTTCCTGATTCGTCTGATGTCCTCTCTGGTACTTCTCAAGTACGTACGGTGATTTGGGGTACGGCCTATTTGATGCGTCGCTCTAGCTATCTCTTTATGTAAGGAGTGCGGCGAGGAACTCAGTCGGCCGTGTTTGCGGCTTAATGTTATCGTCAGCTCCCGCTTGGAGCGCTGTGCCAGCATACAGCGAGCCACCTGGTGACGAGCGAGCGTATCACTAAAATTCTCCAACGGTCAAATATTCTTAAATTCAAACCCTCATTATTGTAGAAGTCTTCCTCGTGACCAGTAGAGATTTTCTTCTGAAGACGCGGAGCGAAATTCTCTGTGAAACGTAAAGAGTTTCACCTTGTTTTCTTGACAGGGCATAAGCCCAAAAGCTCATATTATGTCTACAGTTAGCTATTGTTGTTGGTCGTTAAGTTTTAGGGGTTAAATACATTGTAGGCATTTCGTTTTGCTTTTGAGTTGTTTTATTTTGGTTCCGCATTATTAGAGCATTTGAGGTGAAGATTTTCAATCTCCCACCTCTGCGCCTTCACACACTCTATCATTCATGATTTCTTAACCCCCCCCCCACCTAGTTCGAGCGATTCTTCCTTCATATTTGTCTTCCCATTTTGATAGATAAATTCATTATATTTCTGTTCAATAGAAACTATAATAGTTACGCTGTTTTGCAGTTATTTTGTTCGCAGAACGAATTCGCGACAGTTCGATTTATCGTCTACATGCACATGCGCGATTGGCAACTAGTTCGAAACGTGACGAGCTATTTTCCACTTCGCACGGAAGTGGCTGGAGATGTCAGCTATTTTGAACCAACGTGTTGTGTACTCTGTGAGCTTCGGAAATTAAGGACAGATGGTAGAGTTGAGAATAGAACTAAGCACAACCATATATGCTTTTATGATACCACCTTTTTCCCATCCTATGTCCGGCTCCATGGCTAAATGGTTAGCGTGCTGGCCTTAGGTAATAGGGGTCCCGGATTCGATTCCCGGAAAGGTCGGGAATTTTAACCATCATTGGTTAAATCCGCTGGCACGGAGGGCTCAGTGTATGCGTCGTTTTCATCATCATTTCATCCTCATCACGACGCGCAGGTCGCCTACGGGGGTCAAATCAAAAGACTTGCACCTAGCGAGCCGTACATGTCTTCGGACACTCCCGGCACTAAAAGCCATACGCCATTTCATTTCATTCCCATCCTATTATAATTAGAACACTCCAATTTTACACATGTACTGTACAGTTCTTCTTTATCTCGAAACAAAAAATATGGCATGGTTTATGCATTCATTTCCATAAAAAAGCATTTTTAAATTTAATGTGCAAAATATTATTCTTTAATGTATTTTTCTCTAAAGGTACCCTTTTCTCAGAGAGAGCAACTAATCTTCATACATATGATTTATAGACATAGATTTACATGCTAGGTGAGATATATTAGTTTTATTAACAAATTGGTCATACTATATTTTAATTCTTTACAGTATTTCATTTATTGTTGGGATCAACATTTTACTAATTTTCAAGACGTATTTCACCAGGTGTATAGCTAATATCCTTGTGGATACCCTCAACAAATATTACTTCAATTGGTTCAACGGTTTCTGAGAAAAGATAAAAATAATATTTTACACAGGAATTAAAAAAATCTGGAAATGAATGCATAAATCATGGCATAATTTTTGTTACAGGTTAAAGAATAACTATATAGTGCAGGTGTAAAATTTGAGTGTTGTGTGTGTAATAGGATGGAATTAAGGGGGGAATCTTAAAAACATGTATTTTTGTGCTTAGTTCTATTCCCAACACTACCATGTGTCCTTAATTAGTATTTTATTCGTAACTTCAAGTTTAAAAATGGCTGAGCTATGTAAGATAACAAAGTGAATAACTAAATAGTATTAGTTGAAAGTCTGGAATATATATATTTAGACATAAATACATAAATGGGGTTATATTTTTATATTTGGCAAGTTTTACTTATATTATAGGTTACTTGAGCAACTAATCACGGCCGTGAAATAGTTCTCAGGTCAGTTATGAAACGAACATAGATGGCACTGGGTATGCCCGCGCATATTCTGACTCCCTGACTGAAATAGTTTTCGTCCAAGATCAAAAACTATTCCAACGGTTTGCAGATGGTTCCCAACAGTTTGAAAGCCTTGCACGAACAACACAGTATTAGTCAGCAACTCTGATGATCGCTACTACGAACGCGAATTTGAATGTGCTCTTGCCTCTGATAGTTGGCAACAGTTTCTGACTGTACTACGAACGAAACTATAAAACCCATAACGTCAACAATAGAGCCACCGCCAGCGACTTCGTAACTATGACAACTAAACAATATTTTCACATGAACGATGCTCGCCGTTGATGAACTTGGCAATAATAATCTACATATATGAATATTTGCGTTATTATAGCTCGTCCGGTAGAAGTGTATCACAAATGAAGGACTGGAAATGGGGTTTTCTTTTTTGTTACATATACGTTTTATATCGAACAAATGTTTCTGTAGGTATTTGGAAGTCTGTGAAAAATGTGACAATCGCAAATAAATTATCTCCGTTATTATCACCGTATTTACTCCCATATATCTCGCCATCATCCTAATTTTGATATGGAACAGAGGGAGGAAAAATAATCCCTGCTTATACCAACCACCGGTTTTTCATCATAGGTCGGAATTAATACGGCAAGGTACGCATTTTCGGAAAATCAGTCACACGTTTGGTAGTGTTCTACGATACTAGTTTGAGATACAATGACTGATCGAATTTTGAATTTCATTCTTCACGTCTGTAACTTAGTACTAATCAAACGACGGCATTTACATTTAGCACCACTACTCAAATATTAAGGATACTGTCATAAATTACCCCCCCCCCCATGCATCTTCTAATTGCCAGAAGCCACGATTTATCGTTGCATTTTCTTCTGATATATTTTAGGTAATGTAATATTAAGCCACCGGAACTAATCGTCCATTAATTATTTGATGTTATCTGCTCTACGGCCCAATGACCACTTTTGAGGTTTCTGGAGTCGCCGAAGTGCCGGAATTGAATCCCACAGGAGTGCTTTTACGTGTCAGTAAATCTACCGACACGAGGCTGACTTATTTGAGCATCTTCAAATACCACTGGACTGAGCTAGGATGGAACCTGCCAAGATGAGGTCAGAAGACCAGCACCTCAATCATCTGAGCCTCTCAGCCAGGCTATTAATTTTCTAGCGACATGCAAATGTGGATTGGAATTTCGTTTTTCACGTGGCTACCTGGCCCATAACTAAATACACAATCAAAGGAGTGCTGACGGGATTGTCTTTTGGCGATAAGGAGTCATGCTGTAGATCGAAGAACTAGTTACTTCCTGCACACTCATTTCATGATAATTTTAATTCCGTGTGGGTAATGGAAGCTTGGTGCAGCCTCCGTAAGGTAGACCCTGCGAAGAAGGTGGTTGGCATCTGTCGTGTATAGGAAAGTGCATGTTAATGTGGTGGAGAATATTCTTATATGCAGTGTGTGAGTTGCAGGAATGTTTGTAACAGCAAAAACACTCTGTTCCAGAACCCAGAGATTTAACCATTTAAAATCCTTAAATCCGGCCGGGAATCGAACTGGAAGCTCCGAAAACTGATGGCTAAGACGGTGAATATCCAGCCATGCAGCCAGACACTTCATGTTTATTAATTTTCTTCCCCCAATATTACCTAAAGCTTCTCGAATCAAAACAAATACTGGACTAGACAATCACAACCGTAGTTCGTCGAATATATACATATACTTCTTACCTCCACAATCTTAGGTTTAATTCCACAGATAAGAAAACTGTCGGACATGTTGAGTCCAGTTGGTGTAAAAGGTCACAATATTCCTCCTTCACTGTACAGGCTCATCACTTCATTATTTGACATCGTTTAGGTTTCAATTCTAATGCTGTCTTCACAGCCGAAGGGCTCTTACTGCCTACTACGTGACCTTACTATCTCAGACGATTTTCTCGCACTTCCTCGAGTATTGAATGCATTCAAAATGTGGAGTTTTGATTTCTGACGTGGTTCAGTGTAGTGCCTACTGACCATCGAATTATCTTAATTTCCATAACATCTAGGTATCTTTAGAAGTGAAGCTTCCACGGTGTGTAGAATTACTTAGTTCTTCTGCGGGTTTGAAACGCGTTGTTGTTTTCTGAACATTACGTATAGCTTGCCGACTTTTCGAATATATTGCAGTATCCTTTGTCAAGGCGAGTGAAATACCCCTACTCGATCCGGGGTAATTCTCCCGGAAATCAAACTACTGCAGTGTATTCCGAACATCGGAAAAGTGTACGGAATGTACAGGAAACATGGTTAAACCCGGAAGAAGAACTAATAGGTGTTATTCGTGTTTCTTTGTGTCTCCAATAACTACAGTTATGACACACTCTGTATATATTGCACCCGCTCAAAGCCCCCACCAGGTTACAATGTGGAAAGTATTCCAAGTTTTTGTTTGAACTTATTTTTAGTTTCAAATAATAATAATAATAATAATAATAATAATAATAATAATAATAATAATAATAATAATAATAATAATAATAATAATAATAATAACAATAATAATAATAATTTTGGGCAGAATTTCTGTTTCCAGTCAGCTGAATCACTTTTTGAAACTTCCATTTTCGTGAGTCACATACTTGGGTAATTGTCATGTGAAAACGTTTCATGTTACCTTCAAGAACAAGCCATACGAGTAGATCTTGATGAACTCATTTACGTTAATAGCTTACAAAGGAGAAAGAGATTGCTCTACAATGGCAGCAGTGTGTGTTGGTAATTTGCTGCTTCATCAGGTGGTGTTGATTGATTTCATAGCAGAGCACAGCTGCTGCCACCAGAGGCTCCTCTGATTGGTCCTTTGAGAGTGAGGACGAGCAAGTGGGAATTCACACGAAATGTACTGAGCCATGCCGGAGTGAGTATCGTGCAATGTAAAAGCTCTAGCACAAAATGTTTGACATTAGTTAAGAAATCACCTGGAACAGACAGAAAATTTAAGCTGATAGGTGAGGATATTGAGTCCATTAACAGTATTAAAATTACTTAGTAACTAGTGGTACCTTTGCTAAAAGTATAAATCAATTTTAAGAGAAGAACTTCAACAATAAATGCATGTTACTACTGTAATAGATCATGTTACATTATAACGTTAATAGACATGTGAGCCTCATTCTTCGCGTTCCTGCCTGGGTCTTCTCGCATAGGTTTGGGAACTTCGAATTTTTTTAAGGAATTAATGAGGGTGTTAGGTTCTTTGTCACCAAGTTCCAAAGTTCTGGTGTGCATTAAAGTACCTCATTAATTCATTAATATGTTCATATTTATGCTTACGTTTACTCATCCATACATTTTGGGGCAAATATTCATTTATAGGAAGGGGAGTTAGGGATTGGAATAACCAAGGGAAATTTTCTATAAATTTCAAATTTCTTTGAAATCATTTAAGAAAAGGCTAGGAAAACAACAGATAGGGAATCTGCCACCTGGGCGACTGCCCTAAATGCAGATCAGTATTGATTGATTGATTTGCCTTCCCTTTCACATAGAATATGTTTATCTTTTCGTCCCAGTATTATGTTAATCGGTAAACATCCAAGTGTCTAAAAGAGTGTACACCAGACTTCCTTCAGTCATTTCAAAACTAAAAAAGCTAGCAAAAGTAACTGACTTTAAAAAAAAGCAATTTCAGAGGTACACAATCATGAATTTGGCATTTTAATGTTAGAGGCATTTGACCACCATTAAATGAAGGTGACGAAAGACTGATGATGCTTTAAGGAGCCTATCATTTGAATTATTGAGCAGCAGCCCAACTGAAGGCTAGGTAGGAGGCGAACATAATGCCTCAAAATTATCCAACACTAGATGGGCGTAGAAAGCAAAGAACTACATCGTGTTGGAGAAAATCGAACAACACTCACCATATTGACCGTCAACGTTCTGGAGTTTGGATAGGGTACTTAGAATAATAATAATAATAATAATACTTCTGGTATGGGACATTTCAAAATTAAACAACCCCGAAAGACCTTGGCCTGCCAAATGACCGATGCTCAGCCCGTTATTCTTGACATTTTAGACTGGGGCCACTGTCTCAACATCAGATAGCTCCTCAATTGTAATCACATGGCTGAGCGGACCACGAACCAGCCCTCATATCCAGGTTAAAATCCCTTACCTCGCCAGGAATCGAACTTGGTGCTTCCTTATAAGAGACATGCATGTTATCCCTACATCATGCCGCCGGCATAGGACATTACGACTCCTCTTAATTGTTCTTATAAATTAAGTAGAAGAACATATTTAAACCAAAGTATTATAATGATTACTATTTGGATTATCATTCATCTTTATCACTGCACTTCTATGATGATAGAGAATCCAGCAGACGTAGTAGAAACTCGAACAAAGAAAGGTCTTAAAAGTTTCGGTGAAGTGTGTGAATATTCTTACGACGTTGTTAAAGTTTTTATGTTATCATTATGAAGATTCATAATTAGGTATGAATACTGCACCACTGATTAAAAGCTTTAAAATTTCGCACATCTTATAATTTTCAAGCCGAGACATAATAATGGTTCCTCAGTTCTGAAAAGTTGAAAGTTGTTTCGTACTCAAGTTTCCTGACGCAATAAACTAAGAGTTATTGTTCGACTGAGAACTCGACTCTCATTATCCAACTTCTACTTTGCGCTCACTAATTTCTAAGGAATTATAAGTACGAATTATGATTCCATTGCACTTAATTTTTAAAACGTTAATTGAATATAAAATGTTCCTTCCTTTCTTTTGTTCCTATAAAACACGGGAATAAGAAACGTGTCATATGGGCTTATTGGTGGAGTCAAGTTTTCGAATACTTTTCAGATATGTAACCGTTTTAGGTCAACTCAACATAGTATCAGTTGTTCTTAGCTATCGTGTCTGTTTGTCTGTCTGTTTGTTTGTTTGTTTGTTCCACCATCACGATGAAACGGATGGATAGATCTCGACTAAATTTCACATTTAGATTACACTCAACCAGGAGAAGGTTTTGATATGCATATGATTTAAAATCACGGAAAATGGGGGTTTGTCCTTTTCAGAGGATGCCGAGGTGAGTAGATCAGGCGGTATAGCGTTGGCCTTCTCAGCCCAACTTGGTGCTCAAACACGGCAGCGTCATGTCAGGAAGAAGAATGTATTAAGAATAAAGGATGAAACAGTGTGGAAGTTGGACGGCTATTACTGAACAATTTTATGATATACTAGTGATGGCAACAGGCCGATGAACTGTAACAATTCCATTTCCAACTAATGAAGTACTCAGTTCCTTTCAAAGCAGAAGTGTGATGCTGAGTTGAATGTTCACCTTATGCTCTCTCTTGAGATGTTATTAGGGTCTATAATCTGCTAATTGCCCGCATTAAGGCTATACAATGCAGTCTGTCTTAAACAATGCTACTCATCAGCCGCGCCGAAGATAATGAGACTACTGAGAGAAATGAGGTGCGTGCTCTGCCATGTAAAGTGTTGATTATAACAAGCACTATCATGGCAGTAGTAATAATAAACATTGGGATGGGCGGGCAGTGCTTTTTCTCTAAGAAAAAATGACAGGCAAGCAACATCCTAGGCATATGAGCTACGAATTTTGGGTAAAATAAAATATACGAAGTCCGCCTCTGTGGTGCAGTGGTTAGTGTGATTAGCTGCCAACTCCGGAGGCCCGGGTTCGATTCCCGTCTATGCCACGAAATTTGAAAAGTGGTACGAGAGCTGGAACGGGGTCCACTCAGCCTCGGGAGGTCAACCGAGTAGAGGTGGGTTCGATTCCCACCTCAGCCATCCTGGAAGTGGTTTTCCGTGGTTTCCCATTTCTCCTCCACGCAAATGCTGGGATGGTACCTAACTTAAGGCCACGGCCGCTTCCTACCCCCCCTTCCTTGTCTCTCCCTTCCAAACATCCCATTCTCCACCAAGGCCCCTGTTCAGTATAGCAGGTGAGGACGCCTGGGCGAGGTACTGGTCAACCTCCGCAAATGTATCCCCGACCTAGAGTCTGCAGCTCCAGGACACTCCCTTGAGGTGGTAGAGATGGGATCCCTCACTGAGTTCGAGGGAAAAGCCAACCCTGGAGGGTAATCAGATTAAGAAGAAGAAGAAGAAAATATAAGAATATATTATTTATTTATTCCTAAAAATTACAATCATTTTCTTAATTATCGATATCCGGTCGATTAGATTAACAGTTTGCCTTTGCCTTTGCTAATATGAGTCAATGCAGAGTTTCACTTAAGCCTTTATAACTACATTCGGTGTGGACATTTTTCAGAAATTCGAAGAATTCCTGAGGGTATTGAAACAAGGAACACATTTCAGAAATAATTTAATTTTGCTAGGATTTGAATCAAAAAGAAAACAAGTGAAGAAAGAAGCGATTTTAGGCTGTTTTTCCGGAAATGCATTTAAGCCGGAAGTGATTTTCAAAATTTTTCTTGTTTTAGTTTGGAAGAGCTATCCAAGACTCTCAATTTCAAACACTTCCGGGCCCTTTATCCCTTCAACTTTTAGCACAATAGAGAAAATTGCTTCGTTTTAGGTTTTTCGAAGTATGGGGACCACTAACTTTGTCCGCCAAGATACGTTTTCAACATTAAAAGGGGGTGGTAATTCCCCGACCTTCTTCACAAACTGAATCTCACACTTTGTTCATATCTCCACAGGCACTGCCTTCTTCTCTTCCAAAGGTACTGATTTTACAACTTGCCCACTCTGAAGAAAATTCTCATTTCCACCTTTTTTCTGGTAATAAAATTTATAAACACTTGACACACCTTACGACCAACGATTTTATATATCGCATAAAGCCAGTCGTTTCTCTGGAATAAATCATTTTTATGAGTAGGGCCCGGATTTCCATGAACTATCAAATCTCAAAATATGCATGCTTTCATGCACTATCATATGGCAAAACATGCAAAATGAACTGGAAAATATGCACTATCAACATTCAGTTCCTTTTGAAACATTGTACAATTACCGTTATTTCTCCTAATTGTCTTGATTTAAGCTCGTCCGTTTATCTGTCAGCACATTCTTAAGCACAGAAAATGATATTTCTACGTCACAAGAAGAGAAAGGTGCATACCTAAATGAAGACATTTGGGACATAGTGAGGTCAAATTGTACGTCTTTTGCATTTTCACCACAATACGTCTTTTATAAGCTTGACGAATTCAAAATCAGGATTTGAACGGATCACTTTGTTCAACTTATATCTAGCTGCCGCAGCTACTTCTACGTGCGATGATGGTAGACACATTTGACTGTCCTCAATAACTGGTAATGAAAATGAAATGGCGTATGGCGTTTAGTGCCGGAAGTGTCCGAGGACAAGTTCGGCTCGCCAGATGCAGGTCTTCTGACTTGACTCCCGTAGGCGACCTGCGCGTTGTGATGAGAATGAAATGATGATGAAGACGACACATACACCCAACCCCCGATCCAGAGAAATTAACCAATTAAGATTAAAATTTCCGACCCTGCCGGGAATCGAACCCGGGACCGCTGTGACCAAAGACCAGCACGCTAACCATTTAACCATGGAGCCGGACTCCTGCTAAATAACTATGAACTCGCTTGCATCGGCAGCACAAAATAAGTGTTTTATGCTTTTCAAATCAATCCTTCCGGTGTCCGGGCCTAGTGAGGTTTCCCGTGTTGAGTCAAATTAAGCCGCTGGCTCCACTCCTGGTGATGCCCTTCCGTCAGTTCCTTTAATTTTCAGCTTTGTAGCCATACTTCCCCCGGAACCCAAAAGCTTTGGTTTCCCGGGAGCTGCCCGCCGAGTCATCGGAGGAACTTCAGCGGATCGCTAGCTGGCATCGTTTATGTTTAGAACTAGGGTGGTATCTGATCGCCTTCGAACCTCTAACTTTCGTTCTTGATTAATGAAAACATCTTTGGCAAATGCTTTCACTTCGGTCCGTCTTGCAACGATCCAAGAATTTCACCTCTAACGTCGCAATACGAATGACCCTGCCTGTCCCTCGGGTTCCGAAAACCAGCAAAATAGAACCGAGGTCCTATTCCATTAATTCATGCACACAGTATTCAGGCGCAGCCTGCCTGCTTTAAGCACTCTAATTTGTTCAAAGTAAACGTGCCGGCCCACCTCGACACTGGATGAAGAGCACCGCGGTAGGATTTCATCGGGTTCTGCCTACGGCGCGCAGGAACCATACGCAGATTAACCACGGCGGCCACGCGCTTTCGACTCGCCACCACCGGCAGGACGTCCCACGAACCATGCCAGTAAGACACCGACAAGCGATGAACCGACAGCGTTGGACACAAATACAACTACGAGCGTTTTAACCGCAACAACTTTAATATACGCTATTGGAGCTGGAATTACCGCGGCTGCTGGCACCAGACTTGCCCTCCAGTGGATACTCGTCAAAGGATTTTAAGTGTACTCATTCTGATCACGGGAAAAGCAGTTAAATTTAAACATGCATTTGTCATTTGTCATTTGTCATTTACTAGCACCGGGTGAGTTAGCCGTGCGTTTAGGGGCACGCAGCTGTGAACTTGTATCCGGGAGATAGTGGGTTCGAATCCCACTGTCGGCAGCCCTGAAGATGGTTTTCCGTGGTTCCCAATTTTCACACCAGGCAAATGCTGGGGTGTACCATAATTAAGGCCCTGGCCGCTACCTTCCCATTCCTAGGCCTTTCCTAGCCCATCGTCATCATAAGACCTATCTGTGACGGTGCGACGTAAAGCACATAACATTTACTAGTTATTTGCTGCTGCGTTGGTATTAATGGTACTTGGTGCAAGAGGGATATTGTTACATTGTCCTGGACAAGAACAGTTTGTTTGCTGAAGGGTGACGAAACCAAATGCATATTCTATTTTATTCCAGAAGCCAAAAATGTGGATGGATAAGAAATAGCAAGACGAAGATCGTCCGCCTCTGTGGTGTAGTGGTTAGTGTGATTAGCTGCCATCCCCGGAGGCCCGGGTTCGATTCCAGGCTCTGCCACGAAATTTGAAAAGTGGTACGAGGGCTGGAACGGGGTCCACTCAGCCTCGGGAGGTCAACTGACTAGAGGTGGGTTCGATTCCCACTCAGCCATCCTCGAAGTGGTTTTCCGTGGGTTCCCATTTCTCCTCCAGGCAAATGCCGGGATGGTACTTAACTTAAGGCCACGGCCGCTTCCTTCTCTCTTCCTTGTCTATCCCTTCCAATCTTCCCATCCTCCACCGAGGCCTCTATTCAGCATAGCAGGTGAGGCCGCCTGGGCGAAGCACTGGTCATCCTCCCCAGTTGTATCCCCAGGCCCAATGTCTAACGCTCCAGGACACTGCCCTTGAGGTAGAGGTGGGATCCCTCGCTGAGTCTGAGGGAAAAGCCAACCCTGGATGGTAAACTGATTAAGAAGAAGAAGAAGAAGATCACTTCTTTATTTTTCTTTAATTCCGAACTGACGATGCGAAATGGTTAATAGGACAAGAATGATAATTGTAGAACGGTAGTTCACGTAAACGTCACTCTGTACGTGTATGCCCTACATCTGTCCAGCCACGCGGTGTAGGGGCAACGCGTCCGCCTGTCACCCGGCGGCCCCGGGTTCAATTCCCGTTCGGGTCAGGGGTTTTTAATTGTAATGATTAATATCTCTGGCCTGGGGATTGGGTGTTTGGGACGTCCTTAATCTTCCTTTCCTCACACACAACACGCAGGTTCATACAGTATGGTGCCAGTAGGGGTAAAAGATCCACATGGGTCGACGCCCCGTACAAATAGCATTTTAATTAAAAAATGCACTATATCTACTGTATAGGCGGGCTGAGTGGCTCATACGATTGAGGCACTGGCCTTCTAACCCCAGCTTGGCAGGTTCAATTCTGGCTCAGCCCGGTAGTATTTGTATGTTCTAAATACGTCAACCTCGCATCGGTAGATTTACTGCCACTTACAAGAACTCCTGCGAGACAAAATTCCGGCACCTCGGCGTCTCCGAAAACCGAAAAAGCAGTTAGCGGGACGTAAAGAACAATAACATTATTATTACCTACCGTATAGGAACGTAACAAATTGGACAAACAAGCTTGATTTTAAGCCATAGGCCAACACTTCATAGGAAAGGTGATTGGAGTATTCCGAATAATATCCTATTCATTTTTTATTTCTTTCTAGGAAAAGGTGCCGGCACTGTGTACCGTCACAAATAAACCCTGGGTATGGGGCAAATAAGGGAAAATCCCGCTAGCATTTTCGTGACAAGTCGCATGGTTGAAGTATGAAATGAAACACACGTCAGGTTGTCAATACAATACAATTTTGTTTAAAAGTAAAACATATCAAAACCTCACTGTGCTACCGTGGTGAGACATGGCCTAACAATCAACCGCTCTACACCCTGAAGGTCCACAGATTACGAGGTGACGTGTGGTCAGCATGACGAGTCCTCTCGTCCGTTATTCTTGGCTTTTAAAACCCAGGCCGCTATCTTAACGTTAAACATTCAAACGACAATACTTTATGGCTAGACGAAGTAGTCGAGAGAAAAACGAAAGTCCTCAATTTCCGGTATATATTTAAAAACGTAATTCACATCCTTTTTTAAAAATATAAATTCAAGTAAAGAATGTATAAAAATGTAAACAAGGTAACAAAAATTAAAGTGAGCTCAACAGTAAATATAACAACAATAAAGAAGTAACATTTTTTGGAATATTAGAGGACCAGTCTCAAGTAAAATGTGAGCCTAAGATAACAATAACAATGCTTAGGGAGTCCTACAGAATTCGTAAAAGAAAAGGAGTGTTCATGGAATTGAATTGCTAGCCCGATTTTATACAATAGATATTGCGGTTTTGTTTATTATTTTGATGTTTATTTCAAACCGATATGCAGGTTACACAATGCGCACGGCATCGACTCAGTAGGATGTAGGACCACCGCGAGCGGCGATGCACGCAGAAACACGTCAAGGTACAGAGTCAATAAGAGTGCGGATGGAGTCCTGAGGGATGGTTCTCCATTCTCTGTCAACCATTTGCCACAGTTGGTCGTCCGTACGAGGCTGGGGCAGAGTTTGCAAACGGCGTCCAATGAGATCCCACACGTGTTCGATTGGTGAGAGATCCGGAGAGTACGCTGGCCACGGAAGCATCTGTACACCTCGTAGAGCCTGTTGGGAGATGCGAGCAGTGTGTGGGCGGGCATTATCCTGCTGAAACAGAGCATTGGGCAGCCCCTGAAGGTACGGGAGTGCCACCGGCCGCAGCACATGCTGCACGTAGCGGTGGGCATTTAACGTGCCTTGAATACGCACTAGAGGTGACGTGGAATCATACGCAATAGCGCCCCAAACCATGATGCCGCGTTGTCTAGCGGTAGGGCGCTCCACAGTTACTGCCGGATTTGACCTTTCTCCACGCCGACGCCACACTCGTCTGCGGTGACTATCACTGACAGAATAGAAGCGTGACTCATCGGAGAACACGACGTTCCGCCGTTCCCTCATCCAAGTCGCTCTAGCCCGGCACCATACCAGGCGTGCACGTCTATGCTGTGGAGGCAATGGTAGTCTTCTGAGCGGACGCCGGGAGTGCAGGCCTCCTTCAACCAATCGACGGGAAATTGTTCTGGTCGATATTGGAACAGCCAGGGTATCTTGCACATGCTGAAGAATGGCGGTTGACGTGGCGTGCGGGGCTGCCACCGCTTGGCGGTGGATGCGCCGATCCTCGCGTGCTGACGTCACTCGGGCTGCGCCTGGACCCCTCGCACGTGCCACATGTCCCTGCGCCAACCATCTTCGCCACAGGCGCTGCACCGTGGACACATCCCTATGTGTATCGGCTGCGATTTGACGAAGCGACCAACCTGCCCTTCTCAGCCCGATCGCGATACCCCTCGTAAAGTCGTCTGTCTGCTGGAAATGCCTCCGTTGGCGGCGGCCTGGCATTCTTAGCTATACACGTGTCCTGTGGCACACGACAACACGTTCTACAATGACTGTCGGCTGAGAAATCACGGTACGAAGTGGGCCATTCGCCAACGCCGTGTCCCATTTATCGTTCGCTACGTGCGCAGCACAGCGGCGCATTTCACATCATGAGCATACCTCAGTGACGTCAGTCTACCCTGCAATTGGCATAAAGTTCTGACCACTCCTTTTTGGTGTTGCATTTGCTCTGTCAGTCAGTGTATATACATGATGAGTATGTCCTTACCTTGCCACAACCCGAGCACGCGACTTTTACGCTCCTGTTGCACACGTAGTGAATCGGTTCACTAAGGATATGAGGCGCTCTTTCATATTGTTCTGAACAGCCGCTGATTGGACACAGTTAGTGCCACCTTACCAGTCCGGAAAATGGGGTACCAACCACGAAAATGAATTTATCACGGCTACATAAAGTTCCGAGAGCTAGGCTAGATGGCGCACAGTATATGTGCAAGAAGGATAGACTAATAACTGTGGAAGCCGTATTTTATGTCACAACGATGATGATGATGATGGTGATGATGATGAATTGTATGATTTTGTTTGCTAGTGGCTTTACTCGCACCGTCTTATGGCGACGATGGAATAGGACATACCTAGGAGTTGGAAGGAAGCGGCCGTGGCCTTAATTAAGGTACAGCCCCAGCATTTGCCTGGTGTGAAAATGGAAAACCACGGTAAACCATCTTCAGGGCTGCCGACAGTGGGATTCGAACCCACTACCTCCCGGATACAAGCTCATAGCCGCGCGCACTTAACCGCACGGCTGCATGATATCTAAAGACTGATAGTGTGTATTTAAATTAAAACAAGTATTTAATTGTCATTTAGCCTTTGGGTCCGGCAAATCCCCTCAGACCGAGAGTGTGACTGCGTGGTTCAGGTCCGGTAGCTGTGAGCTTGCTCTCGGGAAACAGTGGATTTGAACTCCACTGTCTGCAGCCCCAGAGAAGTTTTTCCGTGGTTTCCTACTTTCACACCAGGCGAATACTGAGGCTTTACCGTAATCGGGGCCACGGTCACTTTCTTCTAACTCGTAGTCCTTTTCTCTCCCATGGTCACCATAAAACTGTTCTGTATCGGTGTGCCATAAAGCATGTGGGTGATATAACCCCCACCCCCAAATACTACTGTCAAGTAGTATCCTGAAGCTTTACACACTCAGTTTTGGCTAAAACTGGGAAAGAGGAATTGTTTCTCATCCTAGGTGGTAATGTCCATGAAATAAACGGAGAATTTTCAGTGATGAGAGTCAGGAATGTATATACTGAAAGAAACAAGGTGCCATTTGTTTCCTTTCAGGTACCATATTGTGTCTTAAAACTAAAGTAAGAAGTCCTGGAAATATACTGCAAAGGTGGATGAGGATTGGAATTTGAACTCATCTCTATTCGATTCTGCTCACGAAGCTGGTTTTATCCAATTCCAGCTCACGTGTCAAGTATTAAATCTCTGACAGAGGATGGAAACGAACTCAGAACTTTAAAGACTATAGTATAAATACATACCTACTACTACGAAGACAACCTTTAAATGCATTTTTACAACGAATAGATTAACATTCCCAAATATATATTTACTTGGCATTTCAAGCTTCAGCTTCAAGTCGAATTTTAGTAAATCCTGACAAATTCAAACCTCTGGATTACCATTGACGTACTTTGAAATACCTGCGAATTTGTTGCAGAATTAAAGCACATAATAGAACTGAAAGAGCTATGCACTCAATTCCATTAAAACATTGCTGCAATACCAATACACAGAGTTATTTCGAAAATCACTTAATACTTTCGTACAGATTGTTGGTCGAGTGGATAGGAATAGAATACTTCTCGAATTCCATTCCAGGTTCCACGTTACAGCATCGCACAAATTTAACATCCTCGTATTAACATTGTGGTCAACATTTATTAGAGAACCAAATATCAATAATGGTATTTCATCTCACTTGTGTGATTCTGCCAGCAGCAACAAAACATTGACAGTTTCACAGGCTGAGAAGCATGTACTAACATCTTAGTTTCTAAACACAGTGCTTACTCACATTTCAATATGATTTTCAATAAGAAAATAATTACAACTATTGTTTACCACAATACGGTAAAGTTATTATTGTTGGTCAACATGCGACGAATATAGAAAATAACATCCATTCGTTGGACATGAATAAAACAGCGTTAATAATGTACACTGAGTGGCTTGACATTGAATGTGATGTCAAGAACGAGTCGCTCTTTCGCGAACCCTCGAAACGGCAGCTATATGGCGAGGCATCGACTCTACAAGATGTTGGAATCGTCCTGGACCTACGTATCTTGCACTGCTTCTCACAATTGGTCATTTGTAGTTGGTGCGGGGTTCATAGAGCGTACACCAGCATTGACAGCATCCTATAAATGCTCGATTGGATTAAGATCGGGGGATATGGAGGGCCAATCCATGGTCGTAACTTCACTGGAGTGCTCCTCCAATCACCTGCGTACCACCACAGAGCGGTGACATCGCGCATTGTCCTGTTGAAACATGGCATATCTATGAGGGTACTCTAGGGCAAGAAAGGGATGCAGTTGGTCTGAATGAATATCCACATAACGTACACCTATCAGTGCTCCCTGTAGCCGGACGATGGGGCCTAATTGCGACCATGAGAACGCCGCCCAGACCAGAACTAAGCCACCTCCTATCTACACACAACCTTGTTGACTAGCAGGATCCTTAGCTTCATGGGGCATACGCAACTCGCTCACGCTTCCATCAGCTTGATGCAACTGGAACTGGGATTCAGCAGATCATACCACACGTCGCCACTGTTCTATGGTTTATTGTCGATGTTCGCGAACCCATGCCCGTCGTTGAGCTCTGTGTTGAGGGGTCATCAAAGGGACACGAGTTGGTCGTCGGCTGATGAAGCCCATGCGGTGCAGTTTCCTCCTTACAATCCTAGTAAAAACGGGTTCCTGACTTCCAACATACAAGTGGGCGGTGACCTGACTCACAGTTGCCCGTCGAGCGCCCAGTGTGATTCTGCAGAAGCGACGTGATGTCCGTTCGGTAAACACCAGTGGTCTTCCCGTGCTGTGGTATACGCGGGTGGTAATATTCTCTCTGTTATAGTGAAGATCCACCCTAGACAATGTTGACCTCGGAAACACGAATTCGCGCGTAATCTCCGCAATGCTATGACTCATGCGCCGTGCTCCGATAAACATCCCACGTTCAAAGTCGGTTAACTCGCAACGTGTTGCCGTCTTCACGACACTGGTGTCCGTGACAGACTGCTCAGCTACACCGCAGGTAGCCGCAACGCTCAGAGCTCATACACGGAACATTTTATAATGGAACACCCCTTCCTGTGACTTTTGGCGAGAGATACAGCAAAGGACAAAAAACGACAAATTCCAGAAACTGAAAGGCAAACCTGTGAATGTTACATTTCGATTCCCAAGCAATCTTCTGACTAAATTAAATCGTTATAACGAAAGAGTTATAAAAAAACCGTCAATAACAAAAAAACTCAAAGTAACATAAGGCAGACTGAAATAGATTTTATTTATTACAAAAGTGTATAGCTGAAGGGAATATACTTTATATTGCTTAACGCAAAATGCTCATGATATCTCCTCCTAAATGCTTGTACATGTCAATTGAAATAGTTCCTGGCAAGCTGTTCATGAAATCTTTTAAAACTAATGAATTATATCACAATTATTGCACTATTTCGCAATAATGCATTGGGACAAATAAATCTCGCTGAACGTCGTCATAGATAATTAATTTCGTGAAGCTATTTATAGCCGAGTGACCGAGCTCGAAAGCTGCAGTCGCTTAATTGCGGCCAGTATCCAGTATTCGGGAGATAGTGGGTTCGAACCCCACTGTCGGCAGCCCTGAAGATGGTTTTCCGTGGTTTCCCATTTTCACACCAGCAAATGCTGGGGCTATACCTTAATTAAGGCCACGGGCGCTTCCTTCCCAGTCTTAGCCCTTTCCTGTCACATCGTCGCCATAAGACTTATCTGTGTCAATGCGACGTAAAGCCACTAGCAAAAGAAATTTAATTTAATTCATTTATTTATTTACGTAGAAGTACTGATTTCTAAACAGCCTCTCACAACAGGTGGAATATAAAGTGTCTTTGTCTTGGTATTCACGGAAAGCAGAACCGTGTAGGACGAGTTACACATTATAACCAATCAATACGTTTCCAGTCTCATTACTTGGCGACAGGCTTTGGAAGCCGGCAAAATTCCTATCCTCGCCGCTAGATGGGGCTTCATTCATTCCATTCCTGACCCGGTCGATTGACTGGAAACAGGCTGTGGATTTTCACTAAGCCGCTTAAATTCCCACAGCCGGACTGAGTGGCTCAGGCGAATGAGGTGCTGGCCTTCTGACCACAACTTGGGAAGTTCGAACATGGCTCAGTCCAGTGGTATTTGAAGGTGCTCATATACGCCAGCCTCGTGTCGGTAGATCCACTGGCTCGTAGAATAACTCCTGTGGCACTAAATTTCGGCACCTTGGCGTTTTCAAGACTATAAAAGTAATTAGTGGAACGTAAAGCCAAAATGCTTACATTATTATTATTATTATTATTATTATTATTATTATTATTATTATTATTATTATTATTATTATTATTATTATTATATTCTCTCATTTCTGTTTTCATTTTAAAAACTCTGTCTACTCCAGGTGGTAAGGATCTGTTCTGTCAACTGAAAAGACGTGGATTCGATTCCCCGCCAGGAAATCAGAACATATTTAGAAACGAGATTTCCAATTCCCGAAAAGTTCATCATTTTAGACCAAAAATGAGTGCCGTTCCAGAGCTGAGCCAGCACAATAACCACATCTTTAATTTTCTGTGTAATGAGTGTAGACCTATTTGTACAGTACAATTTAATCACATCTCAAAGCAATTGGCAATTTCGGACTAGCACAATGACTGAAAGTCACATTAAACCTTTTTAAAACCAGGCAAGTTGGCCGTGCGGTTAGGGGCGCGCGGCTGTGAGTTTGCATCCGGGAGATAGTGGGTTCGAATCGCACTGTTGGCAGCCCTGAAGATGGTTTTCCATGGTTTCCCATTTTCACACCAGCAAATGCTGGGGCTGTACCTTAATTAGGGGCACGGTCGCTTCCTTCCAACTCCTACGCCTTCCCTATCCCATCGTCGCTATACGACTTATCTGTGTCGGTGCGACGTAAAGCCACGAGCAAAAGAAATTTAATTCATTTCATTTATTAATTTACATAGAAGTCATCATCATCATCATCATCTGTTTATCCTCCAGGTTCAGTTTTTCCCTCGGACTTAGCGAGGGATCCCACCTCTACCGCCTCAAGGGCAGTGTCCTGGAGCTTCAGACTCTTGGTCGGGGGATACAACTGGGGAGTATGACCAGTACCTCGCCCAAGCGGCCTCACCTGCCATGCTGAACAGGGGCCCTGTGGAGGGATGGGAAGATTTGAAGGGATAGGCAAGGAAGAGGGAAGGAAGCGGCCGTGGCCTTAAGTTAGGTACCATCCCGGCATTCGCCTGGAGGAGAAGTGGGAAACCACGGAAAACCCCTTCCAGGATGGCTGAGGTGGGAATCGATCCCACCTCTACTCAGTTGACCTCCCGAGGCTGAGTGGACCCCGTTCCAGCCCTCGTACCACTTTTCAAATTTCGTGGCAGAGCCGGGAATCGAACCCGGACCTCCGGGGGTGGCAGCTAATCACGCTAACCACTACACCACAGAGGCGGCCAATTTACATAGAAGTACTGATTTCTTAATAGCCTCTCACAGCAGGTGGAATATAAAGTGTTTTGTCTTGGCATTTACGGAAAGCGCGACCGTGTAGTACGAGTTACACATTATAACCAATCAATGTTTCCAGTCTCATTAATTGGCTAGGGGGAAAATATTGAAAAATTAATCGTGTCAAGGAGAATGTCATTCATAAAATTCGCATTGTGTCATTAAGAATTTTGGGGCTATTTTACAAAGAATGAAGTCCTGAAATTTGGTGAATGGAGTTTAATTAACTCCATAGAAATGACATCTTAAAGCGAAAGAGTTTTGCTGTTGACAAAATGAAGTAGACAGATGTTCGATTTCTGCAAAATGTTCAGCCAGGCATATTTAACATTTATCAGTTCTCGATTGACGTCTGAGGGGAAGAGTGAGTTTTACAAGTGGAAATTAAGGTTCATTGTTCAATAGAAATTCATTTGCATATCAGAGGATTGTTTACCAGTTGTATCGCTGCAATATGCTGTAATGAGTTTAGCCGGCTGTGTAAATGGAAACATTGATTTTAGTTTCAGGGTGGGATGCAAATGTCCCTCCTTTCAGTCTGTCATCAAGCTGCATGGATGATGCTAGTTGCACAAGCAGCTCAGTTTTCAATTATGGGGTATATAAAATGTCTTGCACTTACAAACAGCTTTCCATAGCCTATTTTCTACAGTAGATTTACACAACTCTTAAATGATTAACATGTGGGGGCACATAGGTTTATTTTAAATCGAAGTCTATAGTTGAATATGTAGAGCTGAAGTTCAACGAAATAGTTTTCATCCTTTCCTACTCTACATTGTACCGGTACTACAAATAAATCACACTCAAGAGAGGGGCTACTGGCAAAAATATAATAAATTGTTGTGTTTATTCTTGAATGTATCTTAATAATGTTGTTAGTATTATGTCCCATGCCGGACCTGCCGTGTAGGGGTGGCGTGCCAGCCTCTTGCCCGGAAGTCCCGGGTTCGATTCCCGGGAAGGCCAGGGACTTTTACCTGGATCTGAGGGCTGGTTCGAGGTCCACTCAACCTACGTGATTACAATAGAGGAGCTTCCTGACAGTGAGATAGCAGCCCCGCTCTAGAACGTAAGGAATAACGACCTAGAGGATCCGTCGTGCTGACCACACGACATCTCATAATCTGCAGCCCTCCGGGCTGAGCAGCGGTTGCTCGGTAAGTCATACCCCTTCGGAGCTGTTGCACTATGAGGTCTGGTTTGTTGTTTGCTATTATGTCCTACTAACTTCCCTTATAGTTTTAAAGAGACGACGAGGTGCCAGAATTTTGTGCCAAAAAGAGTTATTTCAAGTGCCGGTAAATCGAGTGACACGAGCCTAGTGTATTTTAACACTTTCAAATACCACCGGACTGAGCAAGGAGCGAACCCGCGAACTTGAACTCAGAAGGAAAGGGCTCTACCCTCTGAACTACTCAGCCCAGCTTACAACCGTTGGACTTCACAGATTACAATCAAAATAGCATGATCAACTGAGATATCAGAAAATTAATGGTACTATTCAATGTGTCGTAAAATATTTACCGGGAGAGTTGGCCATGTGGTTAGGGGCGCGAAGCTATGAGCTCATATCCGGGAGATAGTGAGTTCGAACTCCGTCCGACTCGTTGGCTGAATGGTCAGCGTACTGGCCTTCGGTTCAGAGGGTCCCGGGTTCGATTCCCGGGGATTTTAATCGGTTCTGATTAATTCTTCTGGCTCGGGGACTGGGTGTATATGTCCGTCCCAACACTCTCCTCATCATATTCAGACAACACACTACACTACCAACCACCACAGAAACACGCAATAGTGCTTACATCCCTCCATAGAGGGTTGGCGTCAGGAAGGGCATCCGGCCGTAAAAACAGGGCCAAATCCACATGTGCGACGCAGTTCGCACCCGCGACCCCACAGGTGTGGGAAAAAGCGGCAGGAAAAGAAGAAGTGAGTTCGAACTCCATTTTCGGCAGCCCTGAAGGTGGCTTTCCGTGGTTACCCACTTCACACCAGCAAAATTGTAAAAATTTAATTTAAGAAAAGGATTTGTTTGTCTGGCTGTCAGGTCATCAGCCCAGAGGCTGGTTCGATCCTCAAAGGGTATCACCAAAGGCTATGCGGTTATGGGGACGCAACAAACAATGGAAGCACCAAGCTGATGAGTATTAGGCAAGATGAGGAGTGAGGTAGTTTAACATTGCTTTCCTCACTAGGCCAGAAAGTGCTATTTCAGCACAACTGACACTATGAGCAACAACATTCATAACAATCAGGCACACCGGGCTGAGTGTCTCAATCAATCAATCAATCAATCAATCAATCAATCAATCAATCAATCAATCAATCAATCAATCAATCAATCAATCAATCAATCAATCAATCAATCAATCAATCAATCAATCAATCAATCAATCAATCAATCAATCAATCAATCAATCAATCACTACTGATCTGCATTTAGGACAGTTGCCCAGGTGGCAGATTCCCTATCTGTTGTTCTCTTAGCCTTTTCTTAAATGATTTCAAGGAAATTGGAAATTTATTGAACATCTTGCTTGATAAGTTATTCCAATCACTAACTCACTTTCCTATAAACAAATATTCTCCCCAATTTGTCCTCTTGAATTCTAACTTTATCTTCATATTGCGTTCCTTCCTACTTTTGAAAACACTACTCAAACTTATTCATCTACTAATGTCATTCCACGCCATCTTTCCACTGACAGCTCGGAACATACCACTTACAGAGATAAGTTTTTCAAGGTTCAACCTTTCAATATAAAATTATTTGTACTGAATACAATGCAGTAATTAAAACTGAGAGAAATTTTCCCATTTGTAAAACTCACAATCTGACTTAATCCCGTTTATCATCATACCATTGCCTGCTGTCCATCACATAACATTATCGAGGTCATTTTGCAGTTGCTCACAATCTTGTAACTTATTTATTACTCTATACAGAATAACATCATCTGCAAAGAGGCTTAGACGGTTGAGGCGCTGGTCTTCTTGTTTGTTGTTTAAAGGGCCCTAACATCTTAAGATCATCGGCCATTGACCTCCTGACCCCGTACTTGGCAGGTTCGATCCTGACTCAGTCTGGTGGTATTTGATGGTGCTGAAGTGCGTCAGCCACGTATCTGTAGATTTACTGGAACGTAAAAGAACTCCTGCGGACTAAATTCTGGCAACTCAGCGTTTGCGAAAACCGTCAAAGTGGTTAGTGCGACGTAAAGCAATTATTATTATTATTATTATTATTATTATTATTATTATTATTATTATTATTATTATTATTATTATTAATATTATTATTATCATCATCAACCAGACACACTAATCATGCTCCAAATGTCATTACTCAGCACTACCCATACACCAGCAGCTTCCATATTTTCAAAGCCATGGATAAGACTGGGACTTCGGTGCAAGCTAAACTTTGCTCTAACCTATGCCTAGAGACAGATGTGAAAGTCTGCATCCACCAAGAGTAATATTTACGAACTTAAAAGAATAATAATTATTTGCTGCACATGGTGTATCGAATCCATAGACTGCAATCCAATGTGATACATGTACGTTCCCTACGTACGACTTAAAAACCAAGTTTTGCCCTTTTGAAGGAACGTAAAATAGCGGGGAGTAATCATTGACCTGCACCTCTCGTGGCCGTATCAGACAATATCTTTGAGTAGACGAGTATTTGCCATGTTGCACACTTTAAACAATTTCAAATTTCATAATAATACTGAATTTGGGGATATTAGGTCGCGTAATGTTAATAAGGATGTACTGACAACTGTCACTCCATAGTTACCAGACTGAAGACAGAGAGACCCTGTTAGAAATACAATTCATTCCACGGCCTTCAGAATCAAGGAGAAAGTTGTTGCGAGTTAACTATGACGGGTAGCCATGATCTACTCAGTATAATTATAGCCGTCACCTTATTCGTGTGTTTAGCAATTTCTATCGCCTCTTGAATGATTCTAGGTATAAAATGTTTCTCTTTATAAATGACTGAATGAGCATCAAAAATGATTTGATGGTCATTATGTATGGCATGTTCTGCCACAGCAGATTTCCCTGGCTGGCAAAGACGTAAATGCCTGCGATGTTTCTTAACCCTCGTTCAACCTTCCTACATGTTTGGCAAACATAAACCGATCCACATGACCAAGTAATCATATATTCCAGCACAGTTTAAACCAATATGATTTTTAACAGATCCCAAGTAATTGCCTATTATGATATCAGGCTTAAAAATGGTCTTGATATTGTGCCTTCTGAGATTATTGCCAGTCCTATCCGTGACAGATTGTACGTATGGCAAGAAGGCCAGACTCAAAGGACGAAAATCACGTGACAATCTGTCCTTTGGCTTAGGATGTAGCACTTCGTCAATCTGTTTCCTTGAGTAGCCATTGCGCCATATTGTTATGCAGGCGTCTAAATGCCTGAACTTAGTAGCCGAGTCCGTACGATTATTATTATTATTATTATTATTATTATTATTATTATTATTATTATTATTATTATTATTATTGCGGAGATGTGTGGCTCAGACGGTTGACGCGCTGGCCTTCTGATCCTAACATGCCAGACTCAATCCTGGCTCAGTCCGGTGGTATTTGAAGGTGCGAAAATAATTTATGCTCTGCTACTAGGTAATTGTTAATATTGTTATTAATATGCTTAATTGAGGGATCCTAGAGTGAGGTCTGGTGCCCATTTGCCTGCATTTTCAGCAAATTATACATTAATAATTTCAAAACAAATTTTATTTATTTGTTTACATTTTATTTCTTTGGAAATCGCCAAGTTAAAAGTATAGTCTACTGTGGTACAAGAATAAATACTGCCATTAATGCTCTCACGACCCGTACTTATAGACATGATATTTTACAGGCTCTTGGGCTTGTGCCGTGTCAAGAAAATAAGGTGAAACTCTTAACGTTTCGCAGAAAACTGTGCTCTGCGTCCTCAGAATAATTCTCGACTGTCCACGAGAAAGGCTTCTTAAACAATGACACTTTTGAATTTGGAACGTTATAATAGAAGTAGAAGTGGAAATGGTACATTCATTCATCACCAGATGGCCCCTTGGACGTGGCACAACGCTAGCGTTCGAAGCGGAAGCTGACCGAACCATCAACATCAGACTAAGCGGTTCACATAACGTGTTTGCGTAACATATGACAGGTGTAAGACATAGACATAAGCCTGGAATGAAACATCTGGCGACGAGGAACGTACGAATTCGGAAAACACCGAGACGAAATAACAATAGTGAAGGGGCAGGGAAGAGAGCTACCTACGTAATTTCTAAACGGCTGATATCCAGTGTCCCTGTTGAAATTGTTAGGATTAGTGCGTATATCCACAGCTTCCAGTATCATCCTGGACCTGTAGTGTCTAATATGGGTAAGAACTCGAGCATCTTGGAACATGGCATCATGACCCGACGATAGAGCGTGTTCACCTATTGCCGATTTGTCAGGTTGGTTGAGACGAATAGTACGTTCATGTTCTTTGATACGGGTACCAATGGACCGGCATGTTTGGCCGATGTATACTTTACCGCACGTACAGGGAATTTCGTATAACCCAGGATGTAAAAGTGGGGACAATTTGTCCTTGGTTTTACTCAGACTGTGAGCAATTTTAGTGGCGGTGCCAAACACGGTTTTTATATCGTGTTTGCGGAGGACTTTGGCAATTCGATCAGTGGTGTTGGGGATGTAAGGCAATTAGGCAGTTCCCTTCACTTCTTCCTTCTGTGACATTTGCTTGGTAATTTCTCTGGGATGTAGGGCTCTATGACTCTGCAAATCGCTGTAACCATTACCCTTAAACGCGACTTTGAGCGTGTCCATCTCCATCTGGATATGTGATGGCTCACAAATTCGTCTCGCCCTCTTGGCGAGTGTCGTGAGGATGCCTTGTTTTTGTGCTGGATGGTGGTAAGAATCTGCATGAAGATAGCGATTTGTGTGGGTAGGCTTACGATAGACGGTACGTCCTAAGGAGCCGTCCGGTTTCTTTCTTACTACAACATCCAAGAAAGGAAGGCATCCGTCCGACTCCATCTCCATAGTGTATTTTATTGACGGATGTTGCTGATTTAGGTGGTCTAGAAATAGATGAAGTTTCTCAGGACCTTCAGTCCAGATTACAAGTACATCATCAACATACCTCCACCATATCATAGGCTTGACGGGCGCCGAAGCGATAACCTCCTCCTCAAAATGTTCCAAAAAGAAATTAGCCACCACGGGCGAAAGTGGACTTCCCATAGCCACTCCGTCCGTCTGTTCGTAAAAATTTCCACCCCACAAGAAATAGCTGGACGTCATGCAGTGGTAAAATAGCTCAGTAATGTCCTCAGGGAACGGGTGTTCAATGAGAGACATGACCGAGTCAATCGGCACTTTAGTGAACAAGGACTCCAGATCGAAACTCACCAAAAGTGCATTAGGTTGAAGGGTTATGGTTGACTGCTTGTTGACGAAATACCGAGAGTCCCTGACGTATGATTCAGTACGTCCTATGTGTGGCTGAAGCAATTTGCTTAGGTATTTAGCCAGAGCATACGTAGGAGAACCTATCGCACTAACAATAGTTCTAAGGAGAACATCTCTTTTATGGATCTTAGGCAGTCCGTATAGTCTAGGTGGCACTGCATCCCCCGGGGACAGCTGTTTAGCCTCCTCTTTTGGAATTGAAGATTGCCTTAAGAGCTTCGCGGTGGCGTTGGACACACGACTGGTGGAGTCACGTGAGCTCAGTCTAGACAGGCTCTGACAATATAGCCGATACCTTATTCTTATACTCGTCAGTGTCCATAACCACTGTCACATTACCCTTATCAGCTGAGAGAATGGTCAGTTCAGAATCATCTCTAAGTTCCTTCAGAGCTATCCTTTCGCCTCTTGTTAAGTTGGGCGCGGGTACAACAGCGGACCTTACGAGTCTCACAAACCGTTTTTGGCACCGCCACTAAAATTGCTCACAGTCTGAGTAAAACCAAGGACAAAATGTCCACACTTTTACATCCTGGGGTATACGAAATTCCCTGTACGTGCGGTAAAGTATACATCGGCCAAACATGCCGGTCCATTGGTACCCGTATCAAAGAACATGAACGTAATATTCGTCTCAACCAACCTGACAAATCGGCAATAGCTGAGCACGCTCTATCGTCGGGTCATGATGTCATGTTCCAAGATGCTCGAGCTCTAACCCACGCTAGACACTACAGGTCCAGGATTATAGGGGAAGCTGTGGAAATACGTAGTAATCCTAACAATTTCAACAGGGACACCGGCTGTCGATTAAGTAATACCTGGTTGCCAGCCATTAAGAAATTACGTAGGTAGCTCCCTTCCCTGCCCCTTCACTATTGTTATTTCGTCTCGGTGTTTTCCGAATTCATGCCGGCCCCGTGGTGTAGGGGTAGCGTGCCTGCCTCTTACCCGGAGGCCCCGGGTTCGATTCCCGGCCAGGTCAGGGATTTTTACCTGGACCTGAGGGCTGGTTCGAGGTCCACTCAGCCTGCGTGATTAGAATTGACGAACTATCTGACGGTGAGATAGCGGCCCGGTCTAGAAAGCCAAGAATAACGGCCGAGAGGATTCGTCGTGCTGACCGCACGACACCTCGTAATCTGCATGCCTTCGGCTGAGCAGCGGTCGCTTGGTAGGCCTAGGCCCTTCAAGGGCTGTAGTGCCATGGGGTTTGGTTTTTGGTTTGGTTTTCCGAATTCGTACGTTCCTCGTCGCCAGATGTTTCATTCCAGGCTTATGGCTATGTCTTACACCTGTCTTATGTTACGCAAACACGTTATGTGAACCGCTTAGTCTGATTGTGATGGATCGGTCAGCCTCCGCTTCGAACGCTAGCGTTGTGCCACGTCCTAGGGGCCATCTGGTGATGAATGAATGTACCATTTCCATTTCTACTTCTATTATAACGTTCCAAATTCAAAAGTGTCATTGTTTAAGAAGCCTTTCTCGTGGACAGTCAAGAATTCTTCTGAGGGCGCAGAGCACAGTTTTCTGCGAAACGTTAAGAGTTTCACCTTATTTTCTTGACACGGCACAACCCAAAAGCCTATACAATATCATGTCTATAAGAATAAATACTGTTATTATTAATATACATTTTCTTAATGTCAAAATTGACGCTCAATAGTGAGGCAGGTACATCTTTGTGAAGTTACAATGAAATTGATGCCCACTATTGGGGTTAATAAATCTGAAAGAAATTTCTAGAGATACAGTTCATGCCCAACATTGGAGCATGATTTGTGTTAAGTTGCAATTATGCTTAACAGTGGGGTATGTTTTGTGTTAAGTTAAAATATTGCCCACCAGCCGGCGAAAATTTCTAAAGAAAATCGATGATATAATATACTTTGATGGTTTGTTTTTTATCATTGTGACCCATTGCGCGAAAGGGGACCCAAAGTCGACAACGAAAATTTTACAACAAGGGTGAACAACATTGTCCGTGGTGTAAAAATTGCATTTCTACGTTTTAACTTCTTGCACTATCTATGAGTCTTCTTAACAAACTAAGCTGGGCAGCAGCTTCAGTCGTCACCATTCGATGTCATGAAAACTTTGCACAATTGGTAAGAAAACTAATAAAAGTTGCATTTGCGTTTTTCTTAATAGCAACAGTCAATAATTTATATCAGTGGCGGAAAAAAATCCAAAAACCATGGTCTAAGGAATGTAGAACACGGAAATTTTGGCAACAAATTTGTACAGGTAACATATTTAATTGATTAAAGGTACAAGATTATGTTAATAATCCGCGCGAGAAAAGCCATCGAGAATGTGCAATGCTGGTCCATTATTAATCGGTGTAATCGCTGACTGTTGAATGCAGGCATGCAAACGTGCATGCATTGTGTCGTACAGGTGCCGGATGTCAGCTTGTGGAAAGGAGTCCCGTACTTGCCGCACTTGATCGGTCAATACAGGGACGGTTAATGACGGTTGTGGATGACGCTGGAGTTGTCGTCCAATGATGTCCCATACGTGCTCGATTGGGGACAGATCGGGGGATAGAGCAGGCCAAGGCAACCTGTTGACACTCTGTAGAACACGTTAGGTTAAAATAGCGGAATAGTGGAGTGCATTATCCTGTTGGAAAACACCCCCGGGGTTGCTGTTCATGAATGACAGCACAACAGGTCGAATCACCAGACGGACGTACGCATCTGCAGTCAGGGTGCGTGGGATAACCACGAGAGTGCTCCTGCTGTCATAGGAAATTGCTCTCTAGAACAGAACTCCCCGTGTAAGTCCAGTGTGACGACGCCGCAGACAGGTGGAATGCAGGGGCTCACCTGGCCTCCTTCTAACCAACACATGGCCATCACTGGCACCAAGGCAAAACCAGCTTTCATCGGAAAACACAACGGACCTCCACTTCATCCTCCAGTGAGCTCTCGTTTGACACCACTGAAGTTGCAGACACGTGTGGTTTGGGGTAAGTGGAATGCACGCCGCAGGGCGTCTGGCTCGGAGCTGTCCTTCAAGTAACCGATTTGGAACAGTTCGTTGCGTCACTCACTGTCGTGCCAACTGACGCTCGAATTGCTGCTGTAGACTCAATCCGCTGCGCCACAGCCATACGCCGTATACGGCGGTCCTCCCTCTCGGTGGTGCCACGGACATCCGGAGCCTGGTCTTCTTGCGAGCGTATCTTCTCGTGACCACTGCTGCCACCTTGCATGCACAGTAGAGACATTTCTGCCAAGTCGGTTTGCAATAGCGTGGAAGGATAATCTACCTTCACGTAGTCCTATTATACGGCCCCGTTCAACCGCAGTGAGCTGTTGATACTGGCCTCTTCGTCGTCGTAAAGGCATTCTTGACCCACTCTCAGTCACTCCGTCCAATCTCACAGGTAACTAACGCTCTAGCACAGTACAGCCCGTATTTAAAACAAACTTGGTGTGCAACGTCATGGGGCCGCTAGTAGCGCCTCGCTTATGCGATTTGCGGGGTATTTGAATAAAAGTCATTGTTCAGATGTATACACACGCTTACCAACGTTCGTTAATCTAGCACAACCCCTTCTTGGTGTATGGATATTTTTCCGCCAGTGTATATTCGGAAGTATTGCACCTAGAAGCATTAACACGCATATTTTAGAATCGAAAAATCTCAAAAATGTACAATTCGCCCTGAAATCCCCTTGGACTGAAATTGCTGATTAAAATTGCATATAATTTATGTGAGAATCAATTTAGTACTCTTCCATGTTGTTTTATTAAATACAGCATATCTGAACTCAATTTTTTTTAAATATTGACATGCCACGCTTCAAAGTGTTTGTGGAATGGTTGCTCTTAAGAGGCTGTTGTTTGAATCTATGAACAGGTGATTTATATAGTCCTTCAGTTGGTTGTACACTCAACGACAAATTGCTTTTGTCCGGTGGTTTATTGTTGTGTTTTTAAGGTTTTCTTTCAGCGTGGTCTCAATTATAACAACTTCCAACTTCAAGTAGCATTTTCACCGAGCTCGATAGCTGCAGTCGCTGAAGTGCGGCCAGTATCCAGTGTTCGGGAGATAGTAGGTTCGAACCCCACTGTTGGCAGCCCTGAAAATGGCTTTCTGTGGTTTCCAATTTTCACACCAGGCAAATGCTGGGGCTATACCTTAAAAAAATTAAGGCCACGGCCGCTTCCTTACAACTCCTAGCCCTTTCCTGTTCCATCGTCGCCATAAAACCTATCTGTGTCGGTGCGACGTAAAGCAACTAGAAAAAAAGCAACTAACCTTTCTAAAAAGAAGCATTTTCCAAACCATATCACATACAGGGTGTACCAGAACTACACCGCAAAAAAAATTCGAGGATGCTGTTCGTGTTACAATAAGAATGATGGTGCAATCGGACAGGCGGAGAAAACTTTTCTTTTCGAGAAAGTAAAGTGAATTTTTTACTTCCGGGCGAGTGATTAAATTTGACGAACTTGCCGTATTTGCTGTGCCGGAGAGCCAGCCATTGCCTGTTGCTTTGCGTCAAAGGAGGAGAAAGATACTGGAGGGGAAATGGGAAGTGGGAGACAGAGGTAATGCTCTGTGCGAATACTGAAGTTTCTCGTTCGTTTCACATAGTCGCTTTTCCGCCCCCGTAGGCAGTGTACAGTTTGTTCCACACATATTAGAAAGAGAAGATGAACTTGTACCAAGAATACAGGCAGCTTTCCAGGTCGGTCGCAATACACTACACATCATGAACAAAGTCCAAAGTTCACTACTGCACCGTTGTGAACTGTACACGAAGTAGGAGGGGACCACAGTGAACATCTACTGTAATCAATGGATTCATTGGGCGTATTGTTTCCTTTGTTCAGTATTTCGTTCCATCTAGAATGTTGTGGCACGGCAGCGTTGTGCAACATCGAGCATGTTAAATAATAAAGAACGTTACTGCGACCATAAGACAAGAAAAGAAAACATGTCATAAAAGAAAGACTTTTTTTTTGCTACTTGCTTTACGTCGCACCGACACAGATAGGTCTTATGGCGACGATGGGACAGGATAGGGCTAGGAGTGGGAAGGAAGCAGACGTGACCTTAATTAAGGTACAGCCCCAGCATTTGCCTGGTGTGAAAATGGGAAACCACGGAAAACCATTTTCAGGGCTGCCGACAATGGGGTTCGAACCTACTATCTACCGAATACTGGATACTGGCCGCACTTAAGCGACTGCAGCTATCGAGCTCGGTAAAAGAAAGACTGCTGACCTCATTTTACTAGAATGCCATCTATACGATCAACAAAGACAATTATGTAATTTAAACCAGAATAATAGTGCATGTGACATCCTGAACAAACATACTCAGTGTAAAAACATCATTAACTTTTTAAACAAACAATTCTATTCAAATGACATGTAATCACTATCTGATCAATATGTACTATTGTTATTTTTGCAGTTGTAACTCTATGTGTAATCAATGTAATTATTCCTTCATGTATGATTATGAATGTCGCGATATGACTTTCTAAATTAGAACAACCGGCCGAGTTGGCCGTGCGGTTAGGAGCGCGCAGCTGTGAGCTTGAATCCGGGAGATAGTTGGTTCCAATCTCACTGTCGGCAGCCCTGAAAATGGTTTTCCGTGGTTTCCCATTTTCACACCAGGCAAATGCTGTACCTTAATTAATGCCACGCCCAGTTCCTTCCAACTCCTAGCCCTTTCCTATCCCATCGTCGCCATAAGATCTATCTGTGTCGGTGCGCCGTAAGGCCACTAGCAAAAAAAAAGATAAAGCGACAATAAATAAACTTAATAAAAATAAAAGAAACGATCTAGTGTATTCCTTGACTGACAAGTGTGTCTTAATTACAGTGTGTTCTTGTATTGTGTGTACAGTTACGATTGTTTAATAGAGGAACTGTAGATATTGTCTGTAAGAGAGAAGGACAATCTTTTGCGAGTCGAACGAGGAAACTTGTGCATACGCGTGGAGCATTACCTCTGTCTCCGTCATACACTCCACTTCCCTTCCCTCCCCTCCCTTTGTCTTCCTTGATGCAAGGCAGCGGCTTCTGCTCTGGCATGGCAAAAACGGTGAGTTCTTCAATTTCAAGCACGTGCCCGGAAGTAACAAAATAATCTTATTTCCTCGAAACGAAAAATTTTCTCCGCACAATCCGATTTCACCATCGTTCTTAACATAATACGAAGGGCATCCCTGATTATTTGTCGGTATAGTTCTGATACAACCTGTATATCACACAAACCCAACACATCTGTAACAAGAAGACCCAGACTTACGGATATTTTACCGCAGTTTATTGATACTTTATTGCATAAAGTGAACCTTTAAAGGTAGAAAAGTATTGAAAGTCTGGAAAATAATTTGTCTTATATTTTTCTTCGGAATTCACTTAGATATATCAATTTTATATTTTAAAGGTTCAGTATAAACAAAACTATATCTCCTAAATGACTATCTAAGACTCCAAATAGTGCTCTCGCCGGGCCAGTAGTGTAGGGGTAGCGTGCCTGCCTCTTACCCGGAGGCCCCGGATTCGATTCGCGGCCAGGTCAGGATTTTTTACCTAGACCTGAGGGCTGGTTCGAGGTCCACTCAGCCTACGTGATTAGAATTGAGGAGCTATCTGGCGGTGAGGTAGCGGCCCTGGTCTAGAAATCCAAGACACCTCGTAATCTGCAGGCCTTCGGGCTGACCAGCGGTCGCTTGGTAGGCCAAGGCCCTTCAAGGGCTGTAGAGCCATGGGGTTTGGTTTGGTTTGGTAAATACTGCTCTCATTCACAAGAAGAAAGGTAATTTTGAATATGGCTAATTAACATAATCGAGATAAGACTGTTATATTACTCTTAATTGTAATTTAGTACTGACTTGTGTGCTAGAATACAATGGAATATACGAGTCCATAATCTGAAAAAATGAGAGTGAAGGTTTCATTTGCATTAATTTTGTTATTTTATTCGGAAGTGGTATCTGTAAATGAATTATGTTTATGTTGATACTGAAACATTTTTAAAATAATCAAGTTCGCTTATATGCAAATCAAAGAGAACTGTATGCTGATCTATTTAATCTGCATGAGGTGGAAAATTTGGACGGTGTCCCATTCAATTTCAGTGATGCAGTTTCATTTCTACATATTGCACCGCATGCAGAACTGTAACACGATCCCAGATATCCTCTGCAAAGCTGGCAGTCAGTGTCCGTGATAACGCTTTCAATTCTAGGGTTGGAGAGCCATAAAAACCGCTTCATGCACGCAACTGGATACGCCTAGTTAAATGCCGCACATAATATATATAGTACCCGTAAGCTTCAAACAGTTGTAGTACGTTCACTTGTTTGCCCACACACACATTCAGTATACACACAACTATTGATTCATGCCAACACTTCCCCACGCGTGCACACATTCATACTTATCGAGAACAATAGGCAACGCTCTTTATTTCAAGAGTTGTCAAAAATATGAATGGTCAATACAGTGCCATATATAACACGGCGTCTCTCTTCGAACAAACCTCACTTTGTTCAGCAAATTAGTTCGAACAGAAATTTCGCGAGATAGTAACAGTATTTGCTTTCAGTCGTGAATCATTGTAAATCACGTAATTGGTCGAAATGTGAACAATTATCAGGGGTAGCAAGCATTTATCAGGATATTTTAACCCATAAGTATCATTAATATATCTAACTTATACATGTCAACGTACAATAACTTTAATAATTCCTTAAGTCATTTATTTAATTAACGTCAAACTTATATTAACTTACCTTTTCAACACGGATTATGTCAAATGTGTAACAAGTTAATGCTATTCGGATAAGGAAGACAAAGCGGAAGAAGCAGGAGAATAATGGGTATTTGGTGTCAACAATGAAGGCAATGTTACCTAATTCATACCCGTTCTCTTACACTGAGGCTACGTCACACAGTAGTTACTTAGAAACCCCTGAAAGGATGATTTTTATACTTATTCTGTAAAATAATAATAATAATAATAATAATAATAATAATAATAATAATAATAATAATAATAATAATAATAATAATGTCCGCCTCTGTGGTGTAGTGGTTAGTGTTATTAGCTGCCACCCTCGGAGGCTCGGGTTCGAATACCG
Source organism: Anabrus simplex (assembly GCF_040414725.1). NCBI lineage: Eukaryota > Metazoa > Arthropoda > Insecta > Orthoptera > Tettigoniidae > Anabrus > Anabrus simplex. The sequence goes on along the minus strand of NC_090265.1, from coordinate 873,992,542 downwards.
GCTCTGCCACGAAATTTGAAATGTGGTTTGAGGGCTGGAACGTGGTCCACTAAGCCTCGAGAGGTCAACTTAGTAGATGAGGTTTGATTCCCACCTCAGCCATCCTCGATGGGGTTTTCCGTGGTTGCCAATTTCTCCTCCAGGCAAATGCCGGGGTGATACCTAACTTAAGGCCATGGCCGCTTTCTTCCCTCTTCCTTGTCTATCCCTTCTGATCTTCCCACCCCTTACAAGGCCCCTGTTCAGCATAGCAGGTGTGGCTGCTTGGGCGAAGTACTGGTCCTCCTCTCCAGTTATATCCCACCGACCTAGGGTATCGAACTACAGGGCACTGCCCCTGTGGAAGCTACAGGTGGAATTCCTCGCAAAGTTCGAGGGAAAAACCAACCCTGGCGGATAAACGGATTAAGAAAAAGGATAATAATAATAATAATAATAATAATAATAATAATAATAATAATAATAATAATAATAATAATAATAATAATAATAACTCCCACGCAATAGATATCAGTAGCTGCGATTTTTTTACCTGTCGTGTTGTTGACATCTACTTGTGTAACCTGTTTTATTTAATTTTCTTTGTTCTGTGATGTGTACCTTAATGGCAATAAATGAATAATAATAATAATAATAATAATAATAATAATAATAATAATAATAATAATAATAATCACCATGATGTTTGCTTTTACGGAATAATAATGGATTTTTAGAAAGCGGAAAAATGGGAACAGGAACACAGTTATGACTCAGGAAATAGGGGAACTGCATACATTTTGGTGTGATGAAGTTGTTGGAGAGGATGAAGTTATGACGAATTATGCTTTGAAAATATAGAGTACTGATATAGTGAGAGGTTGCATTATGGTAGAATGCCGAAGAAAAAGTACAATGTAACGCTGTGACAAAGCTGATATGAGAGGATTTTTGTGGGACAATATAATGTTTTGATGTTGATATGAGAGGGTTTTGTAGGGCAAGAAAAGAAAGTGTTCAACTTCAGGAAGTTTTGACTGTTTGACCGAAGGCGTAATCGTAAATGGTCATAAGGAAGAGAGCAGAAAGTGAAACTTCTGATGAAATTTTTTGACCACTATTTCAAATAATTACTTTTTTTATTTTTTGCTAGTTGCTTTAGGTCGCACCGACACAGATAGGTCTTATGGCGACGATGGGACAGGGAAGAGCTAGGAGTGAGAAGGAATAGGCCGTGGCCTTAATTAAGGTACAGCCTGGTGTGAAAATGGGAAATCACGGAAAACCATTTTCAGGGCTGACGACAGTGGGGTTCGAACCTACTATCTTCCGAATACTGTATACTGGCTGCACTTTAGCGACTGCTGCTATCGAGCTCGGTTTTCAAATAAATAGTCAACATTAAATGTTCGAAAGGGCTACAATGAATGGTGTACTGTACGTTAGATAACCAATATGGTTATGGACCATAAAATGTTATCAGTATCAAACTGTCGGTACTCATCTGATAGTTTGGAAATAAAATGGTAGAAACTGACAATAACGTTCCTTTTATAGACACTGTATAAAATAGGCAAATAACCGAGTATTAATGGAAATATGTTCATTGTTCTATAAGCCGACATAACGAGCGAATGGGAAAATAAATACCTAGTCTCGAGTGAGTACTAGTTGAAAGAGGTAGTTGAAGCCAGTAATACGTATTTTATTATCAGTAGTTTACAGAAAGACGTGAAGTTGTGGAGATTGATAAAAATAGGTTACGCTTACTGATGAACATGAATGATTATTTATTTTTTTGCTATGGGCTTTTACGTCGCACCGACACAGATAGGTCTTATGGCGACGATGGGATAGGAAAGGCCTAGGAGTTGGAAGGAAGCGGCCGTGGCCTTAATTAAGGTACAGCCCCAGCATTTGCCCGGTGTGAAAATGGGAAACCACGGAAAACCATTTTCAGGACTGCCGATAGTGGGATTCGAACCTATTATCTCCCGGATGCAAGCTTCGCAGCCGCGCGCCTCTACGCGCACGGCCAACTCGCCCGGTAATGATTAAATTTAACAGTAATGGCAGTCTAGAATATAAACGCACAAATGCTCATTTTCATCGAATGTTCCCTGGATACGTGTATGAATGTGATGTCGATATTAAAGTTCTCGGTTTTGATATTACATGTGATACAAGAAAGAAGGTAACACCAAGACGAAATTATCCCTTCATAGCTTAAATGATGTCTGAAGTTAAGGGAATTAAACTTTTATTGACTGGATGTGCAAGAGATGATCGTCGTACGAGCAGTCTGAAAAACTGTTTTCCTCACAAGTAAAAAAAATGCAGAATGAATAAGGTACACGTTGGATCAAACTCTGAGACTGAAACAGTTTAGATAAGTCCTTCTGAAAGGAATGGATGAGGCAATATTATTTAGTGAACTATTGACTGTAGCGAATAAGTGGACCAGATGGAGATCTACACAAATTTGAATTGATCAAGGTAATGCCTACCATAAGAGTGGCAGGGAGGTAGTCACAGCATAAGAAACAGAAGAGCAATAGTCGCTCATCAAGGGCACAGAGGATTTTAAATAAAAGAATGCAAGGGTTGATATGAAAATACGAGAGTTGGGGCAAAAGTCATTGCAACTATATTTCTTTTCTTGCAGATATGTGAGCGGATACTGCTATTTGTCGCGTGGAAGCTACGCGGACATAGTGTGTATTCACAACAACAGATGGCTCTGTGAATGCTGGTAGTAGCACAGAGAACGCTGTGAAATCAGTTGTGTGGTGAACATCGTGTGAGCTGGAAGTAACCCGTATTGAGCAGCGCGCCAAGCTAGGGATGAGTCTCAACAGATCACAGCGTGACAACTGCTTTACCGAGTACAACACCCCGGCCGGTACCTAAGTCGTCTACAGACGATTCCGAGTCTCGACATCGAACAGAGGTATACCAATGATCGACCACTAGGAGCAGACGGACGGAACGGATAAATCCCGACACGACCGCCCGAGTTGCCCCACTGACGAGGCGCGCCTTGTAAAGTCACATTGTTTGGAGCCTTTCGACCATCAAAACAGCCGTTCTCCGGGGGCAGGAATGTGAGAGAATATCACAGTGAATTGGTGAAAGCCCTTGGGAATAATGCTCTCCCATACCATACAGTAGTATGGTGGGTAGTAAAGTTTCAGCAAGGACGTGTGGCCACTGGTGATCATCAACATTCGGGACGAACTGTCAATGTGCGGACCGACATGACATGTGCTGTCATCGAGCAGCTCCTGGAGGAGGACAGATGATGAACGCTACTTGAGTTAGAGAGGGCAAGTGGCATCGAGAAACGCACAAATCACAGGATATTGCGCATAGAGCTGCAACTGCGCAAAATCGCATCGCAGTGGGTACTGCATGCACTGACGGAATTTCAACGGTGGATGCGATATGCAACATGCGCCGACCACCTAGCACGCTGGCAACAGGACGGCGACCACTTCCTGCATTTGCCACTATGGGTCCCACTTTCACTGATCCTCTGATGTAATCATGCCTTATTCTAACAATTCTTAACATTCCTATTTCTGCCACTTCCATCTTGCTCTCTTGGGCTTTTATGATCGGCCAAGTTTCTATACTATATTTATTTCGGAAATTCCCCATGCATTGGCCAAGATACGATCCGCAACAGCTTTCGTGAGAAGCCAGAGACTATATCATTCAAGTATCATGTCTCCACTATCAATCAATCAATCAATCAATCAATCAATCAATCATCAATCAATCAATCAATCAATCTCTATCAGCTCAGATTCTGTATCAGCTGTTTACCTAGTCTTTCCTTAACTGATTTCAAAGTTGGAAATTTATCAAACATGTCCTTTGGTAGATTATTCCAATCCTTAAGTCTACAGTATAAACGAGCTTTTTCCCCTTGAACTCCAACATATTATGATCTTTCCTGAAAAGCAATATTCAAACTTTTCGTCTACTAACGTCATTCCAAGCCATTTCACCACTGACAGCTGGGAACATACCGTTTATTAAGCAGCTCATCTCTTTACTCCCAAGTCTTCCATGTCCAAAGTTTGCAACATTTCCTTAACACTACCTTTTTGTCGAAAATCACCCAGAACAAATCGCGCTGCTTTCCATTAGATCTTTTCCAGTTCTCGGATCAAGTAATCCTGGTAGGATCTCATATATTGCACGTACTCTAATTGGGATCTTATCAATGACTTATACGGCTTTTCCTATACATCTGTACTAAACCCCTAAATACTCTCATAACCATATGAAGAATTATGTAACCTTTATTTACAATCCCGTTTATCTGATTACCCCAATGAGGTTCTTTTCACATACTAACACCTAGGTACTTACAGTGATCGCCATGCCTTACTTTCACCACATCAACACACTAATTCAAAGTGAGAATGTATTTAAAGATCGTTATTTATGGTTTTCTAATTAATAGTGGATTTTTCTTTGTGTTTTACTTCTTTTGTCTCTAGATTTCAACGATATAATCATAAAGATCAAGTGACGTCAAATATGGATTGAATTTTCTGGGGAACAATTTGATAGTTCCAAAAGCTAGCTCCTGTTTACTGGCTGCTATTTATACCGCGCCTCTTAGGACGAGGCGACGTTGATTCTGGAAAGCAGTGCAAGGCTTAGTCCATAATATACATTTTCTGCGGCTGTACATTGTTCTGGCTCGTAGGGGAGGTTCTGATAAATGAGTTAACTTCATCATAGAGACTTTGCTTTTGTCGGGCAAGTTTTACAACTCTGCAGGGAACCTGCTGTCCACCTCCATCTTACTTCACTCATCCATTACCTCAATAAGAATGGGAGGATGTTCGTCCTAGAAAAGATGCAAGCCTTCACCGTTGAAGGAAAAATACCACATTCACAGTATCTTTCCATTATAAATGTATAAATAATTAATTTTCTACAGAATACGAATGGGTTTTTTAGTTTATATCCCACATACGTCTAGTATTAGTCTACTCCATCTTCATTCAAAGTGAAATGTTACTTCTCTTTTTATAACATGGCAGCTTTCAGTAAAATCTTCGCATTGTAGCGAATTGCACAATTCATACAAATCCTCTACAAAGAAGAACTTGAAACAACTCTTTAAAGAACATCTATAATATTTCGAGAGTGATAAAAATATAGTCAATGGTCATGCGTTTTGCTTCGGTAGCTCTTTCATTTATAATTCGTATAGAGAATGCCTCGAACCTTTTGGGTCAAATTGAAACAGGTGATAGCGGATCCACAACCGATTATATTGAGATAGGGAACCAATGATCGGAAATGCATATTTATTGTGTTATGGACATACACAGAGCACACCGCATAACAGCAACAACGTAGCTCATAGTAAATGTTCAAAGTGACGACCGCCAGTCTCAATGCATGTATTCTTCCGCACTCTAGCAAAGATCCTGTTTGTCTGTTGAACACTGTGACACGTAGTCGGTGATAAAGAGGGAGGTCCTGTCCCATGGCCTGCGCGATTGCTGGATCTCACACCTCTGGACTTTTTCCTCTGGGGTTAGGTCAAGTCCTTGGTGTATGAAACGGATTAAGACCTGTTTGATATGGCCCAAGCCGTCTGTGTCCTGGTACAATAGACACCAGGGATCTCTTAGAGTGCGGCAGAACTGCATGCGCCGTTGCCATGCATCCATTGAGATTGGCGGGCGTCACGTTGAACAATTACTATGAGCTACGTTGTTATGTGGTGTACGCTATGTAGGTCCATAACACAATAAATATGCATTTCCAACCACTGGTTCCCTATCTTAAAATGATCGGTTGTGGACCTACTATCACCTGTTTCAATTTAACCCAAAAGGTTTGAGTGTTTAATGCCCGGTTTCTGAAATGGTAAGATATCTTTCCGATAGCTATCGCTTTGTTACAGCTGTCGGCTCGATAAATCTTCGCTGCGTTGCACATCGGAACAGCAGCTAACTTATTGAAATGTCTTGGCCCATTGATCAAGTTTTATAAATACACACCAGATGCCACCACTCGTATTGCTTTGTTTTTGTGCATTAGGTGTTTTCCCTAGCTTGTCAGGCGCATGCGCAAAAGTAATGCATCGCATTTGAGCTTTCTGTGCAGCTCCTATTATCCCCTCATTGCCACGCAGTAAGAAATGGGTATTCGACTAGTTCTTGCAGACGCGGGTGTCAGTTACGTAGTGCTTAAGGGCTGTCAGAAGAATTTGACATTACTTGAGGATTTCTAATGAAATATGCACACGAGTGGCACATGGCACGCGCAATCCAGTTTGTACTGAGCCTTATAAGTATACCGTATCTCTTCCCTGTTATTACAAAATATGAACATTGTTTGATCACAGTATAACGATATATATCGGGTAATTAACATAATTATATAACCTGTTAGTTCATTGTAATATCTTTAAAAACAATCCCACGATAAAAGTATATGCTCACTGCCAATGAAAGTAGGCCTGCAGTAGGCCTACTACGATAAATGTGTAATTATCTGTTAAACTCAGTTACTGGTACCAGTGTCTTTATGAACACGAATGCAGTCACCGATACAAATATGATAAGACTCAGTTGTACTGAATCTTAAAGGGTATTGTAATTAATAATTGATCAACAGAGGACAATGGAAAATTCTGTGGCTTGGTTCTAAAAGGGCCAATGTCATTTTTTATCGAAATTGAGATATTAACTGATACAAACGCGTTTTATCCTGGCTTGCAACATGTTAAAAGGGCCAATGTCTCTGTTAAGTACTAAACGAACAACGAACAGTTAACGTGTAATTCAATAAGCCCTTGCCAATAATGTTAGATTACCAATAAAGATTAGAAACCTGCCGATTTTTAAAGAATACGATAGAAAAAATTAGTCTTTAATAAGGCGACTTCCACAAAGAAAGTATAAAGTTATTTAAAGTTAGTCACTGAAAAAAAAATTGGAAAACTATAAGCAAAACTTCAAATGCTCATAGCTCAAAAAGAGGTTTTTTGACATTGTCGCCTGTAACCTCTAACAACCCTATGACAGTATATTTGTTTAGCCTCAATCTGTTTTTGAATTCGTATTCACTACTGTATACAGTTCTACATTAGAATATTAGGTCGACGATGATATAATCGTGGTCGTTCTAGAATGTTGACCATTTCTACAATTTCTTCGTCGGAAGAAGATGAGAAAGCCATATAAAATTTTAACAAATACAATGTTAGCTGCTGATACTGAAATTCTGCGCACGCGCCTGCCCACCAAGTTAACAAACAGATATCTCCTACTCAGGGCCCTCTAAGTCAGCGAGCGATTTGTCGAACCGATGGGTGTATCTTACGTTCATGCAACGCCAAAATACAAATTAACCATTCGATACCGCTATAGGTTCGATATCTCACGTTCCTGAAACAGGGCATAAGTCAGCTATTAGCGGAGCTGTTGAAGAAACCAGCCTTCGGGCTGAATACCCAACACAAAACATTTGTAGTGTCATTACCAGACATCGGATATGTATGCAAATGCATATTTTTTTTGCCGATATGTAGACCAGCAAAAGCAACAAAGAAGTGATGGAAAGGTGGATTGGACTAATTATTAACTTTAATCGTGCCTATATATGCATATTCACACATATTTGTGATTAGTGCATATATTTCAAATTTCGGATTTATTGTTTATGTTTTCGGATTTTATTATGCATATTTTAATATGTTTTGCAAACAAAAAGGAAATGTAAAGTAATGAATGCCGTAAACTCTTGCGGAATGAGTGTACCTGTTCTGAATGAACAGCTGTGGTAATACTGTATTTCAAGGAAAATCAAGACAAGAACACAGCGTGCACTCCCGAATTCAAGTACTTTCCTGTCACATCCGAGGATGTAGAGGGATCATTCTTCGCAATGAAGCTAGTTTTAACAGACAAACGCCACAGATGTATACAAGGAAACTTGGAGGCGATTACTATAGTGCACTGGAAAGCAAGTTATGGGCCGGAAAAATAGAATGCGCAGTGTAAAATGAAAAAGAAATGTGTATTTATTTCTGTTTCTTCACGTTTGTGTTTTCATAGACAGCTTCCTTACAGCCTTACAAATTATGATTTGTCCGCCTCCGTAGCGTGACGGTCAGTGTTATTAGCTGCCGTCCTCGGAGACCTGGGTTCGATTCCCAGTACTGCCAGAAATTTAAGAATGGCAGGAGAGCTGGTATGTGGTTGAAATGGTGCATGCAGCTCAGCTCCAATTGGTGGTGTGCCTGAAAAGAGCTGCACCACCTCGGGATGAGGACACGAGTTTACTTCTAATAATGATTTATCGTGTGTATTGATTAACACACTGTGTCTTATCTAGGAGACGTGTGCACATGTTTTAACGGTGAACACAAATAGATTGATACGTCTCACAAACTATGCACGTATTTTTTGTGCTAGTGGAAAAGCCGCAGCTGTAAGTAGAGTGACATTTTAGTTTTTCATTCAGTTGTTTATACGTTTTTTTTAAAAAAAAAAATACTTTCGTGTATCTATTTCTAGCCGAGTGCAGCCCTTGTAAAGCAGACTCTCCAATGAGGGTGGGCGGCATCTACCATGTGAAGGTAACTGCGTGTTATTGTGGTGGAGGATAGTGTTATGTGTGGTGTGTGAGTTGCAGGGATGTTGGGGACAGCATAAACACCCAGTCCCCGAGCCAAGGGAATTAACCAATGAAGGTTAAAATCCACGACAGCCCGGAATCGAACCCGGAACCCTCTGACCCGAAGGTCAGTGCACTAACCATTCAGCCAACGAGCCGGACAGTTATTTATACGTGATAATGAATGTATTGGTGTGAGTGAATCTGTGAGTCCAGTAAAGGAATGTCATATTTGCATTTCATAAAAGTGTTTAATCGTATACATACTTAGTAGCATATTTCACCACTTTTTGTAGCATAGTTACATGCTTATACTGGTGATTAATACTGAATATATTATATCCAATATCTAGTCATTGCATTCCTCAGAATTAATATTTCTTTCTAACATACCGATTTGCTGGTAAAGAAATACAAATTAGGTAGATTACTAGTATCATTTCCCTTTTTTTTTTTTTTTCAATACTGTTTGTGACCTGACGATCTGTTTGGTATTTACGTGGAGAATTTCTGTATTTCCTCCTCAGCACAGGTGTTTGGGTTCACCTCACTTTTGGTTTCCTTTTCTTAAAGCTTTGCAGTATCCTATGGTATTGTTAATCCTAGAGGCATGTTCTTTTTGCACTACAAAATAGTATCTTCATGATTGTACACACTCACTATAACTTATAATTTGATATAACCTTTCGGTTGCAATTAGCCGTAATAAAATATTTTAAATACTTATTACCGAGGAAGTGGCCGCGTGTTTTGGGTAACATAGCTGTCAGCTTGCACTCGGGGATATTGGGTTCGAACCGCACTGTCAGCAGCCATGAAAATGGTTTCCCATTTTCACACCAGGCAAATGCTGGGTGACAATAATTAAGGCCACGGCCGTTTACTTCTCACTCCTAGCTCTTTCTTATCCCATCGTCGCCATAAGACGTACCTGTGCCGGTCGTTGAATAAGCTTCGAAATTAAGATAGGACAGCAGGAAGTAAATTCCAGAATATTAGTAAAATAATGACAATTAAAAGGGTATTTTATAAATGTGTTATCTACCTCCTTGCCAGCCAAACTCATCACACTGAGAGGTGATATATGGTGGTATTTACGAGGACAATTAAAATAGTTCGATCGTATCTATAGGAATGCATGGAAAGAATTAGGAGCTACAGAAGAAATGGCACAGTAATAATGCAGAAGTTATCCAAAAATGAAAGTGAATGTATAAATCCATATTATTCGAACTGTTATTTGCCGGAAGTAACAATCACCCATATTACCTCGGATAGTCCGGGTTCTACTGTAATCGGTAATTCACGTAGCTAACTACAGAAAAAAGTTGGCACTTGAAGAAAATAGCATAAAGTCTAATCCCGTGTATACTGCAACGTTTAAATTCTGCGACGAGATTTATTAGTTGCTGAATATTACACAGTGCATAGACACACAAGTACACCAGTTTGCGCTCTCTCTACTCTCGCTAACTCAGTCACAAAAGTTGTTCCCTTATAAAGTAACAAAATCCAGCTAGCAGCACAGTACTCATTGCAAATTCTTCCGCTGCTGTCACTTATATTCTAAGGCAATTCCACAATTATACTCGCTATACACTATCACAGACACTGAGTTCACAGCTTATGCACAACGCAGTATCACAATTCCGTTCGTCATACACTGTCCGTACACTCACAACAGACTTCGTTCACTGTCCTGTGACGGTTTCTCACCAACCGTTCTCACGCTGCACCAGAGGCACAAACGTTCACTCCACAGCAGCTCGACACGAGAGACTCAGCTCCCTGACGACAGAGAGAACAGAATCATAGCCTCATTTCCATGGACAGACCACTGCACTGCTCAACCGCACTAAATCCTCACTGAAACAGTGGACTGTGGACTCACAGTAGTACACTCGGATGCAGCAATGAACGCTGACTGAACTCCTACATGCAGCCAGCACACACACACACACACACACACACACACACACACACACACACACACACACACACACACACACAGAAAGAGAGAGAGCACTGATAGCACTCGGCCGTCACTGCCTCCTGACGGAACAACCTGACTGACAGACTGAACCACCTGAGCTCATCTGGTCGGCCTTAAATAGGGAGGGCAGCCTTTCGAGATTCTTCCCGAAAGAATGTCTCTACAATCCTCTCGATTTGGAATAATGTGGGTTCATCTTCTAGGTCTTTCCCGTACCTCCCGGAGGCCTACAGTGACAGGACAGTGTGATGATCAGAAAGGGGTTTGGCTTGCACTCCTGGCCCGTACCTGATTGATTGGCTGCGGCAGCGAGGTCAACATCAAGTAATGACGTTGAGTCTCAGGTAGAGCTGACCTATGATGCTCCTCTCCGGAGTCTTACAACAAAATGGCTTCTGTATTCTACGAAATTTTAATTACCTAATGTGGTATATGCCTATAATGCGTATGATAATCAGTGTTACACCGTATTCGTAAATTATGTATATATACATACAGAAAATAAACGGCGTGCTGGAAGAAATTTTAAGGTTAAACCCATGTGAACCTACATCTAATTGACAATGACTCTATAGCATCTGAATTTTTAGTTTATTTTTATGTACGTGTTGTCTACATTTCTTCTTCTAATCGACTTCGTGCATGTTTTCAACGTCTTAACATTGCACGCACGGTGACTGCCTTACAGAGAATTAGCGGCCAAAGGAATGTTAATATCTTGAACTTCTAGAATTAATTACTTCTAAACTGCCCTTTCATCAAACCTCAGTGCTTGAATCCTAAAGTGAAAGAAGTATATAAACGATCTTCACTCTTCATTTTAAGAACTGTAATCCTGCTATTACTCACCGCATTTCTTATGAGCAGCTTCGCGCAAAACAAAGAATGGGATCGTTTTGGCAAGCATTTCTGCCCATAACTCATACATTCTGCTGGCCTCAAGAATGTGAATGTGGCTGTCAACAGGGTCATAACTTGTAGAAAACGATTTCATTAGAAGCAGATACTTTTTAATCTAGGGTAACTTCCATTGGTTTTCATTATCTTTTTGCTTAGTTGTACTACGGAGATGTTTTTACGTCCTTCCAGGGAGACGACGATTCATTACCGGGAGCTTTTAATTTTGCATGTAATCTGCACTTCAAAGGAAATGATGCATGGGTAATGCGAGACCGGCGGAAGGTGGAGACCTTTCTACGTTAGTATTTATATCTCCACTGGTATGCACATTTTAATTCGCAAGTTCATTGTATTATACTTCCCGGCGGATCATTTTTCTGCTAGAAATATTATCAATATTGTAACCTTTACAAAATCACTTTCTGAGATATTAAAATTATTCTGTATTCTATACTAATATTATACAGAAGAAAAATTTGTATATTTGTTTGTAACGGATAGACTCAAAAACTACTGAACCGATTTTAAAAATGACTACACCTATAGAGAGCTACATTGCCAGTGAGTAACATACGCTCTATTTTATTTTCAAAACAATTCTAAGGGGTGACGGGGGGAGATATAAAATTCAATAGGCTAATATGGGCGAAATCGAATTTGCCGTACAAGGACGAGACAAAGTTCATTTTAAGCATCTTGACGCAAAGAACAAAACTCAGTAAGCCCTTCGGGCCCAAAAACTGTGTTTTAAGATCCTAAAACCAACTGTTATGGAGATATTTTCACCACACTACACCTGCTTTAGGAATCGGATAAAGAAAAGAACTGCCGTAACCATGGCAATGTCAGCTCCAGCATTCTTACAGCAGCGAGATTATCTACAATATATCACAAAACCTAACATGTTACAGACATGAAAATTGGTATTTGGAACCTCCTTTAAAAATAAAAGAACACAAACTTTTGTTTTCAGAAAATCCACTTAAGGGGTAATGCTGGGGAAGGGGGGAGGAGGTGAAAAGAAGTGAGGAAGGATTTGAATTATTTATACGAGGATACATATATCTCAGAAACTGAAGACGTTACAGACGTTAAAAGTGGTAATTGGAAACTCTTTTAAAAATAAATGAACACACTTTTTTGGAAAATCCACTTAAGGTGTGAAATAATAAAAAAAGCGGGTGAGTTTTAAAAATGAGTATCCTCTTCTTCTACCGCTTATTCCACACCTGTGGGGTCGCGGGTGCGAACTGTGTAGCAAATGTGGATTTGACCCTGTTTTACGGCTGGATGCCCTTCCTGACCCCAACCCTATGTGTAAGGATGTAATTACTATTGCGTGTTCCAGGTTTGGTTGGTAAAGGGGTGTGTTGAGTGAGTATGAAGAGAAGAGTGTTGGGACAAACACAAACAACCTGTCCCAGAGCCAGAAGAATTAATCACACGCGATGTAATTCCCCGACTCCGCCCGGAATAGAACCCGGAACCCGGTGAACAGGAGGCCTCAATTCAGCCAAGGAGTGGGGCAGTTTTTAAAATGAGTATATCTATAGTATACCTCATAAACTTATCTTGTTACGGACGTGAAAATTGGTATTTGTAATCTCCTTTAAAAATAAAGAAACACGTACTTTTTTCCTTTTGGAAAATCAATTTAAGCTGGAGATCGAAAATAACTGAAGAGGAGGTTGAATTCTCCTTATGAGGATACTTATATCTCAAAGCTAAGATGTTACAGACATAAAAATTGGTATTTGGAATCTCCTTTAGAAATAAAGAAAACCTTCTTTTTTCTTTTTTTTTTTTTCGACTTAAAAGAGGACTGTTTCTCACATGTAGAGTTCCATGTTGGATGTTCCAAGATTTAGCTCTGCCAGTAGCTAGGTCGTCTTTGCTCCAAAAGGCAATGCCATAAACGTGGTTTACAAAGTGGTCCTGGGAAAAAATGAAATGCAATTTCTCGGCGAGTTTTATACTTTAGGGATTTTCAGATAATGTCTTAGTGCAGTACCGAGGAACAATTATTTTTTATCAACTTACGAAATTCTCGCGGGCGAAGCAGTGGGTAACAGCTAGTCTAGTAATATAAATGTTAGCAGATTTATCAAGAATATACAGTCAAATGTATCAATGCTGCTGAATATTTCACTTCACTCTCAGTACAACTATCATAGATATTGATTTTATCATCCCATACTCAGGAATTAATCAAGGTCTTTATCCTTACTATTTTTCTGAACAGTGTAAAGAAGATCGCACAAACATAGAAAAATTAATAAATAAACTTAAGGACCCCGAAGAAATAATTCAGTCTAATGGTCTTAATAAAGAGGCAAACAAAACATGATAAACAATATGGAACTAGCTTATCAATTTACTAAAGACATTCAGCCTGAATGAAAAAGAAACATTATTGCAACTATTGCAATTATTATTATTATTATTATTATTATTATTATTATTATTATTATTATTATTATTATTATTATTGTTATAAATGTCGTCGGGGTCGGAAAAGAACAAGAGCTGAAGAGGGGAGGTTGAATAGGATAGGTGAAAGTGAGGCAAAAGTAAGCGGAAGCAATTTCCAGGACTCAGTAAAAGGCCCCGTATTCGCCAACCCACGCTCCCAAGACTCTCCTCTTCTACAGCAATTTAGTCGCCTCTCACGACAGGCAGGGTATTCCGTGGGTGTTATTCTACCGCCCCGACCCACAGAGGGTCGGAGGAGAGAAGGAGGGGACATCGTGAAACAACGAAGTAATGGAAAGAAAAGGAAGGCAAGTAGAGAAAGAAAATCATTAAGTTACTTCACAGGATTCAGAGCGGGGCACGATCGAAGAGATAATAATAATAAGAAGAATTTTTCTTTCCAATTTTTCAATCCGTCTACCCTCGAGGTTTGGTTTTCCGTTGGACTCGGTGAGGGAACCCACCTCTTCCGCCTCAAGGGTAGTATTCTGGGTCGAGGGATACAGCTGGGAAGGGCGACCAGTACATCGCCGAGGTGACCTCACCTGCTGTACTGAACAGGAGCCTTGTGGAAATGACAGACACGGAAGAGGGAAGGAAGCGCCTGTGGCCTTAAGTTAGCTACCATCCAGGCATTTGCTTGGAGGAAAGGTGGGAAACCATCGAAAACCACTTCAAGGACGGCTGAGGTGAGAATCGATCCCCGCTCTACTCAGTTGACCTATCGAGGCTGAGTGGACCCAGTTCCAGCCCACGTACCACTTTTCAAATTTCGTGGACAAGCCGGGAATCGGACCCGGGCCTCCGGGGGTGGCAGCTAACCATTGCATGACAGAGGTGGGCATGATTATTATTATTATGATTATTATTATTATTATTATTATTATTATTATTATTATTATTATTATTATTATTATTTTGTTGTTTTTTCAACATTTCCTTTTTCCATGAAGATCTGTGATTCAAAGTTATGGATACGTTCTTAAATATGAATATAATTTGGCACCACATTCAATTGGAGTGTACCGGGCGAGGTGGCCGTGTGGTTAGGGGCGCGCAGCTGTCAGCTTGCATCCGGGAGATAGTGGGTTCGAACCGTACTGTCGGCAGCCCTGAAGATGCTTTTCCATCGTTTCCCATTTTCACACCAGGAAAATGCTGGGGCTGTACCTTAGTTAAGGCCAAGGTCGCTTCCTTCCCACTCCTAGCCCTTTCCTATCCCATCGGCGCCATAAAAACTATCTGCCTCGGTGCGACGTAAAGCAACTAACTATTGGAGTGTATCATTAGCTTCTTGCTCAAGGTGATATATTATATCATCTTTATATTGTAGGAATGTAGAAAGATGGAAATCCTTTTTCTGTTTACTGTGATATAAATCTCAGAATGCGTTTCTCGCTTCATACACTACAATGCGCCTAAAATATTAACAGATACTACGTTGCGAATAAGTTATTACCACAGATTTATTCTCAGAATATTACAGCTCTTCTACAGCAATTTATCGCTCGTTCATATTCTCCCATGGTGGTGGAGCAGTGATCGCAGTAGCTGCGGATATTCCGGAATTATGAAATTCCAGTGTATTGATTTCCGAATCCTCTATGGCACAGTTCTTGCCGTGTTATTCATTTTGTTCGACGACGTCATTAATCTCATTAATGTTGTGTGTGAAGCGCACGAGTCTCACTGAGCGTTATTTTACTGAAAGGGAAAAATATATTGTATATAGTGATGCGAATTCATATATAAACGATATTTTATACAGTATTGGCCTTAGAATCACAACTGCACAGATATTGTCAACTTATTTATAGGCAAAACTCACCTAAAGCAGAGTAGGATTACATAAAAATATCAACATTAGGACGCCATCGAAGAGAAGCAAGAAGACAGAGATGATTTTCCTTACCGTGCGAGTTGAATGCGAAGATATACAAGAGAACAGTCATTGCCAAACTGCTGTCCGCGAGCCCCCGGGGGACTGCGACGATAATCCAAGGGGTTCGCAACAACAACATCAATAATAATAATAATAATAATAATAATAATAATAATAATAATAATAATAATAATAAATTTATTCAATTAGTTTTTAAGTCCATGTTACATCCAATGAATCTACGCATTTGTATACACACTTCTTGCACACCATTTACGGTACCAGGACCGCCTCCATCTGGTCCATCATTGTTTGCAAGTCCTCCGTCCACAACTCGTTATCCAAGTTGCCTCGTCTGAAGTCGATTAGCACACTCTCACATGTTCTTTTTAGTACAATGGTCTGTAGGTAGGCCTGTAGCTGTTTGCTCACTTCCAATTTGTCCATGTGCTTCTTGAACAAGTTGGTAACTAGCCCGTCCCATGTTATTACCACAGGGACCATCGTCACCTTGGCCCCATTGTACATAAGTGAGAGTTCGTTGGCTAGCATCTCGTACTTTCTTCCTTTAGTGGTTTCGGTCTGTTTCAGGATATTTTTGTTTGTGATTCCAACTTCAATTAATAGGATTTCATTCTTTACAAGGTCATGTATCATCAGATCCGGTTTATTGTGTTCAATGCGAAGCTCAGTCTGTATGATGACGTCTGACTTTATTCTAATTCGCTGATTGGATATGACATTTTCAACTTTATAGTTCTTTATTTTCTTAGAATTATTCAGCCCATACTTTTTGGTGAACATGAAATGCAAGCATCTGACAACATCATTGTGGCGTTTCTTGTAGTCCAAATTAAGCATTCGTCCACATTGTGTTGCCAGGTGATCTAGTGTCTTATTGCCCTGGTTGCAGTGTGGGCACCTCTGGAATATACTCCCATGACTAAAGAAGATGTTTCTGTCTTGTATCTTACAAAACATTCCTTCTTCCTGTGGAGATATATTCCCCCTCATTAGCCATAACGATGACTGTTTTACGTCAACAAATTTCTCCTGTTGTTCACGGAACAATGTGGAATGCATTGACTTAGCCATGATTCGATCCATTCGCATCTGTTTTTGTTTCTGTTTAACTACTTTTACCGTGACATCGTTTCCTTCCTCAATTAGGTACTTCCGTTTCAAATGTTCTTCAATCAGTCCAAGATGGGTTGCATTTCTTCTTTCACTTTCTGCGATAAACTTCGTTCTTGTGTTTGTTGCCAAATATTTACATAGTTCTAGTAAAATCAATTCGGCCTTCTCAGAAATATTTTGTAGTCCTCTTCCTAACTCATGTCTTTTCAGGTACAGTCGTTCCATATTACCTGCTGTTCTGACGATATTATGCTCTCTCAAGATTCCTCTCACCTTCAGATCAATGTTGTTAAATTCTTCGTGCTCGTACGGGATCAGGCCAATATAATAGTTAATAGTTGATAACGCGTACTCATTTATTGCTGCAAACAGGTTTCTCGCGTTCAACTTTGTTTGGCATACATTTGTTACCCGTGATTCGATCTTGTTGGCTATGATAACTTAATTCTCGGGTTTAATTACATTTCTCGAGTCTTCTAATATTCCTAGGTATTTGTATCCTTCCACGTCATTTACCTTCTCTCCAAAGATATGGTTCGAATTGATATTGTTCGCTGACTTTTGCTGATTGATTGTAAAACCCATGTTGTTGAGACATTGAATCGTCCACTGGCTCAGCTCGTTCAATGTCTGCACATCTTTGGCGAACAATTTAATGTCATCGATGAAAATGAGGTGGTTGCACTCAATTCTTCCATGTTCATCTGCTTGGATCTTCTCGCAGTTCTTATTTAGAATTCTGCTTAATGATTCCATAGCAATTACGAACAACTTGGGTGATAGAGCATCTCCTTGTAATATTCCTCTATTTATTTTCACGTCACCGACCACTTTATTTCCACATATTAATGTTGTTCTCTGTTTGTCAAGTGTTCTATTGACAAATTTAATGATGTTTTCTGGCATATGTATCTTCCGTAGGCATTCAATTAGGTATTCATGTGACAACGAATCATATGCTTTCTGAATGTCCACCCAAGCAGTACACAATTTATTATTGTACTTTTCATTTATGGTTTTGCTTATAAGTGCTTGTTCCTTAGCGCCTTGACATCGGTTGCGTGTTCCCATTTGATTACTTGAGATAATATTGTTCACGTCACAGAAATCATTGACTATTACCGTGAACACTTTGCTGATTAATTTGAATAAATTTGAAAGGCATGTAATTGGCCTCAGGAGCTGCGGTATGTTTGCATTCGGGACTTTTGGAATCAAATATGTTATCCCAGCATAAAGCTCTTCATCGATCAAGTCTGGGTTTTGGATTATTTCGTGGATTAGTTGTTCTAACCTCTCATGTAGTGCATACATTCTCTTAATAAAGTAATTATATACAGAATCAGGTCCTGTTGCTTTCCAGTTCGCAAGGTACTTTATACAACTGGATATGACCTCTTTTATCTTATCTCTATCCATATCTACCTCCACTTCCGCTGGACTTAGTTCTTGGATCAGTTGTTCATAATCTTGTCTTTCATCATATTGCCAAATTGTAGTCCAAAAGCGTTTGGTTTCTTCAAGATTAATATCTTCACTTACTGTAAATCTGTCGCCTTCAAGGTCACGATAGAAGGTCTTCCTATTAAACTCAAACTTTCGGTTTGTGTTTCTAGATGCTATACGATTTTCAGCTATCACTATCTTCTTCTTGTAAATAGCTATTTTCTCAAGAATCATATCACGCATCTTCTGAATATCACTACTCTTGTTTGAATGAATTCGATTTTCTCTACACATTCTAATCAACTCTTTACTTGCTCTTTCATAATAATAATAATAATAATAATAATAATAATAATAATAATAATAATAATAATTTTAAGCATTTGAAGATTGATAATTTATTGTACACGCACAATTCATAGGCCATTGTACTATTTGTAGGAACTATGTCTTCCTGTTGTACAACTTACATACAGCACATGTAACTCTTAACAAGTCAGCAGCGGAGAAAGAAAAGAACAAGACAGTGTAAGTGATGTAATTGTGAGATACTCAGAACTGCTAATATCCACATTTCAGACCACATTTTCCACCTCTGGTTGAGAAAATCTCGTGGATCAGTAATCCCTTCTTTGAAAGTGAACATGAACTGCCCACCTTTGAGGAAGATCATCTAGCCGAAGTACCTTGGCTGAGAGAAAGTGAAAAATAAATTGAAGTATGACATAGGTGGAGAATCAGATGGAGTGGCATGTTTAGCTGCAGGAAGTTCCATGAATGTATTACAATTCCACGTCTGTGATCGACTTTTGTGTCCATGACATCCCCTATATCCTACAATCTCTAGAAAGTTTTTTTTATTTTGCTATTGGCTTTACGTCGCACCGACACAGATATGTCTTATGGCGACGATGGGACAGGAAAGGGCTAGGACGCGGAAGGAAGCGGCCGTGGCCTTAATTAAGGTACAGCCCCAGCATTTGCCTGGTGTGAAAATGGGAAACTACGGAAATCCATTTTCAGGGCTGCCGACAGTGGGGTTCGAACCCACCATCTCTCGAATACTGGATACTGGCCGCGCTATCGAGCTATCGAGCTCGGTCTCTAGAAAGGAACTACTACGTTTAATGCCTTCCATGACAACATACCTGTGTTCTGCTCTCACACAAATAGAAACGAAGTACTGAAACAGAGCTAATGTACAGTAGAGGCTGATCTTCGGTTCGAGTGACTACGCTTGCAGAACGCGCCGTCTTTGGAAAACAACACCGTCCGTCCTATTGATCGAACAACCCAACAAGTGAATTTTTTCAAGTAAGTTTCCAGATCCAGTCTGTTGTAATTATTAGCCAATTGTCACACTGTTTCATAATTTATGTGCATTTATAAAATATTTTGTGTAAATTAAGTTAACATAAATTTTCAAAGGAACTAAATATTAGTCACAAATAGGGATCAGATATTTAAGACCTAAAAGTAACCCAAGCAAATAAGACCTAACAAGTGACGAAATAATACCTCAAAAGTGCCGAAATATGACGTAAAAATGACAAAATATGACCAAAAATGATTAATATAAATATGACAGTTTTAAAATAAGTTATAAATCGAAACGGCAATCCCTTTGATACATAGTCTATTTGTTAACTAAATTATGTATTCCTACTTTCATATTAATGTTCTTAATATACATGTTTAGAAGTTATTCACAGTCTATTGTCCTTGATTCACTTATCAAACATTCGTAAATACCTACCTCTAAAGTAATGTAAACCGCGTTATACGCGGATTCGTTATCCGCAATTTCGCATATACGCGATTTAAGTTTCAAGTCCAGTGCTGCCATCTGTTAACATTGCGTGAAAGCTGCAATGCCTTGAGGCGGGTACAGACAAGCGTGCCGAACTGTGTAACGTATACTACGTCGCGCGGGAAGGTTAAACGGGGCAAGCGCATCTCGAATCGCGTCTTCTATCATGTTTGTCGAGACGTGAATCGTCAGTTCCGGTCAGTAGAGCTGTGAAGTTACACTTTACAGGTTTCGTATTTAAAACGCCTGGCAAAAGGAAATAAATTGAAGCTGTCGAAAGAAAGAAGCGTGTACCAAAGTCGTATTTGTTAGATACAAAGTTAGAAGTTTTGGATCGCTCTCAGAAAGGTGAGCGTATTGATGGCATTCAGCATGCTTTGGGACTTACTGAATCCACTGTGAGAACTATTCGTGACAATGCGGAATCAGTTAGAGAAAACTGCTCAGAAGCGATGTAAAGAATGGATTGGATTGAGCATCACAACCAACGCACATGCCTCTCTCCGGAGCTGCTATTCAAGCTAAAGCCAAGGGCTTGTATGCAGAGTTTAGTTTATTATTGTGTATTTCAGTGTTAAATTTTTAAGTGTATAAATTTTGCATTAAAATGCGTTTCAGGGACAGGATAATGGTTATGTTTTGTAAAAAAATAAAAATAAATAAATAAACTTAATATGTGAGTAAACGGACACCTAATCCTGTATTTTGCATATAAAATGACTCTCGATTTTACGCGAATTCACTATGCGCGGCAATTCCGAGGAACGTAACTATCGCGTATAACGAGGTCTACCTGTACTAAGTTCTCTAAGATTATCAGATCACACAACATTTTAAAAGTCCATATGATTGTTGTCTGAAAGTTCAAAACTTCTTACAATTTCAATACTTGCATGAATTTCTAAGCTAGCAGTTTCTAAGCGAGCAATTGCACTCGATATAATTCCGAAGTTTGACTTAATATATGCCAGACTTTCTGACAAACTGTTGGAAAACTATTCCTGCGCAATGTTGATAGAACGGACAGAGTATTCCACTCGTATTACCGTAACTGTAGATGAGATACCGAGAAGCAGTTTTGTGAATACTAGTTAGAATTCGATAAGTTGTATATGATTTTGCACAGCTACAGCTGTCGTCAAACCGCCTAAATATGACCGAAATATGACGTTTCTACGAAAATAGTTCAAAATATGACCTTATGACAAAAAGCAACCAAAATATGCATTTATATATCAATTAAAAATCACTTAATTGTGACGATAATCACCTGATTTGCACCAAAATCCAATCAGGCAAGAAAACAGAGACAATGAAAAAAAAACTTTTCCTAGCCCTAGTCATAAATTATACGAATAAGAACAAACATGGTAACATTACAAAATTCTGTTTTTTTTTGTTTACTGAATGCAGTATTATGTTGTGTGGCTAAGGGTTTCTTGGACATAAATGCGATATGCTCAGAAGGCTTCAGAGACAAAACGTTTGGAAAACCCTACACTTGGAGATTCATCACGGCCATAAGTTGAGTAACCACATTCATACAATACAAGCGGATAGAATGTCTGCCTCCTTGGCTGAATGATCAGCGTAGCACACCTCGTTTCAGAGAGCCCTGAGTTCGACTTCCGACAGGGTTGGAGATTTTAATCTTAATTGTTTAATTTCCGTGACTTGGGGACTTGGTTTTTATACTAACCCCAACATCCCTACAACTCACACAACGTACACAACCCTACAGTAACACTCCGTTTCCTATATATGGCGGGTGCCAACCAACCTTGTCGGAGGGTCTGCCTTACAAGGGCTGTACCGGACTAAAAATGTATTATTATTATTATTATTATTATTATTATTATTTATTATTATTATTATTATTCAACAGAATAATTTTATTGGCGTTAATCAACGTCAATCATATAGTAAAGTATCCTGTATATTGTATTAATAATTTCGTGTTGCTATTTCTAGCCGAGTGCAGCCCTTGTAAGGCAGACCCTCCGATGAGGGTAGGCGGCATCTGCCATGTGTAGGCAACTGCGTGTTATTGTGGTGGAGGATAGTGTTGTGTGTGATGTGTGAGTTGCAGGGATGTTGGGGACAGCACAAACACCAAGCCTCCAGGCCACTGGAATTAACCAATGAAGGTTAAAATCCCCGACCCGGCCGGGAATCGAACCCGGGACCCTCTAAACCAAGGCCAGTACGCTGACCATTCAGCCAACGAGACGGACTCCTGTATATTGTAATGACCCGATTATAAATAATAAACATAAATCAAAATGTAGACTGATATCAATTCATACTGAACATTAATATGCGTAAGGTACATGGAGCGTTTGTATGTTGGGATTTGAAGTTGCGAAAGCAGAAGAACATACATGAGTTTTATGACACCTGTACAGTTTTGTATTTTCGATGGAATAGTCTATGTATCTGTAAATGGCTATTATTGAAACAGGAGCCTGTATATAACTTTAAATCAATTGCTCAGCAATGGCACACGATGAATTTAAGGTAAAGAAACGGGTCACAATCAAAGCGGGTCACAATCGCACCACTCAAAATGGGCAAAAATAAAATTACCTCCAGAATTAAATGAGGAAATGGACAGTAGTGTAAGTAGCGAAATTACTTTCTTTATCAACTGAGAAATATAATTTTTCTCTCAGTTTTGGATTACTTCGCACCGACACAGGCAGGTTTTTTGGCGACGATGGATTAGAAAAGGGCAAGGAGTGGAAAGGAAGTGGCTGTGGCCTTGATTTTCCTGGCTTGAAAATGAGAAACTATGGATAAATTCTTCATGGCTGCCGATAGAGAGAGTTCGGCCTCAGTTACCTCATGGCGGTTTTTCGAACTGACGTCATTTAGGTTACTATGGGCCACTTTCGACGTCCTATTTTCCCCGCCAGGTGACAGGAAACCGCGAACTCTATTGAGCGACCTGTTGCTGAGAATTAATTTGTCAGGCTTACTCTACATTTTTAATAGTGGAGGTTGTTATTTTTTTTAAGGAAAATGCAACGTTTTTACCCCCAGAGATCTTTTACATTTCGATATCGTACAACATGGAGTGCTGAATGGAGTATTGCCTATTTCACACCTGACGACCTCCGTCTGTTATAAATCCGAAATCTTATGATAACGAGGTCAACACTTTGCCACTGAACTCTGTAGGATAATAATAATAATAATAATAATAATAATAATAATAATAATAATAATAATAATAATAATACTCGGTTAGGGGCGCGCAGCTGTGAGCTTGCATCCGGGAGATGGTGCGTTCAAACCCCACTGTCGGCAGCCCTGAAGATGGTTTTCCATGGTTTCCCATTTTCCCAACAGGCAAATGCTGGGGCTGTGCCCTAATTAAGGCCACGGTCGCTTCCTTCCCACTCCTAACCCTTTCCTTTCCCATCGTCGCCATAAGATCTATATGTGTCGGTGCGACGTAAAACAAATTTTAAATTAATAATAATAATAATAATAATAATAATAATAATAATAATAATAATAATAATACGACTGGCGCATGTAATATTCATTCTCCGTGAGAAATAGAAAACTCAACCCTGCTGGCTAACAGAGGCACACAAAGATCACCTTTAACGAGGAATAATGTCAGTAGAAATTAAAGACAGGCTTGTTTTGCGAAGGAAAATAGCAGAATTGTGGAATTATCGTAAGAAACAACCTGCTAAACTGTGGAACATTTCGGTGGAAGAATGACAGAGGAGGAGACATATGAAGTGTAAAGGAATAGGTGGAAGCTTGTGATCGGAGCATTTCATGTAGCTTGTGTATTCGTAGCCGACAGTTGGCTCTATTAATAGTACCGTATTGATGATGTCGATGATGATGCTCGTTGTTTAAAGGGCCTAACATCTAGGTCATCGGCCCCTAATGGTACGAAATGTAATGTCATTTGAAAGTCCGAAACTCATGC
Source organism: Anabrus simplex (assembly GCF_040414725.1). Classification (NCBI taxonomy): domain Eukaryota; kingdom Metazoa; phylum Arthropoda; class Insecta; order Orthoptera; family Tettigoniidae; genus Anabrus; species Anabrus simplex. The sequence continues at coordinate 873,968,313 of NC_090265.1, read as the reverse complement.
ACTGATTAGAAATCAAAACGTGATGATTAAGAATGAATGAATGAATGAATGAATGAATGAATGAATATAAATTTAAAATAATCAGCGGATCCAATTCACAATATTGAAAGTTAAAAATAATTCTAAATTTAATCTAATGACTAGAATTTTAAAAAAAAGAGACGATGAACAATGATTATGAACTTAAAACAATCAATGGACTCGACCCGCAATGCCCCACCTTCCCAGAAACGATCTGAAAACAATGGTATATACTGACCAAGGGGCTGCTTCCAAACCGCAATCCTGAATCGATGATGCTTGTTGTATAAAGGGGTCCAAAATCCAGGTCAACGGTCCCTCATAACGGTACTTATCGCTAGTAAAGTAAGAACCATGGTATTTCTCATGTAGCGGTACTAATCATGAGTAACGTAGACTTGCGGTGTCCCACACATTGTGCTACTATTCAAAGGTAATGCAATATACACAGGTAACGCATACCTATGGTGTTCCTCACAAGTACTCGTACTACCCCGTCTGTTCCTCATATAAAAGGTACTAATCACAGGCAACGCCTAGACCAGCGGTGTTTCTCACATTGGTACTAGTGAAGTAAACTCGTATCCTCATCCCGAGGTGGTTCAGCACTTTTCAGGCACACCCCCAATGGGGGGGGGAGGTCAGTTTTAAATTTCTGGCAGTAACGGGAATCAAACCCGGACCCCACGGATGGCACCTAATAACACTAGCCATTACGCTGCGGATGGCACTAATCACAGGCAACATAAGCCCATGGTGTTCCGCATATAGTGGTACTAATCAATGCTACTGTAAAACCCACACTGATTCACACTCTGTTGCTTTCTTTTTAATGCTATTTTTCCGGCGCATCGACCTATAGAGATCTTTTGCCCCTGCTTGCACCATGTGATACGAACCTGCGTGTAATTGGAATGGAGAAAGTGTAGAGTGTTGAATGTGAGGAAAGGAACGTTAAGGACGACGCAAACACCCAGTCGCCAGGCCAGGATGTTTATCATTTACAATTAAAAAACCCTGACCCAGCCGGGAATCGAGCCCGGGGTGCCGGGTGTCAGGCGGACGCGTTGCCCCCAACACCGCGGGGCCGGACTACCCTCTGTTGTTACTAATCACAAACCTATTGTGTACCTAACATAGTTGTACCACTCGCAGGTAAAGGCGACCCATAATGTCCCTCGCGCGATTTACTAATTACAAGTAGTCTCATGATTTTAATTCAATCATCCCTTGGTCACCCCTTTTAGTCTCTTCTTACAACAGACAGGGGATACCATGCGTACATTTATCGCCTACGTCCCCCACTCACAGGGGGTATTATAATTATTATTATTATTATTATTATTATTATTAATTATTATTATTATTATTGGCAGTGCTGAAGATGTTTATCTGTGGTTTTCCATTTTCACACGAGGCAAATGCTGGGGTTGTACCTTAATTAAAGCCACAGCTATTTCCTTCCCACTCCTAGGCCTTTCGTATCCCATCGTCGCCATATGACCTATCTGTGTCGGTGCGATATAAAGCAACTTGTATAAAAATATTATTATTATTACTATTCGGAAATGTATGACTTAAAGAAGTATTAAATTTCCAAGGAAATATTCCCTAAAAACTAGATAAATATGACTCTCCGCCCCCCAAAAATGTAAAACATGAACTTAAGCATTTTAGATATAGTTGGTAACGTGTCGACAAGTGATATGCGATAATACAGCAGACACATTTAATCATGCAAAATGACAGTGCTATAGCAGGTAAATTTAAACTTTATACATTCATTATCATAGCCCTCAGGCTCAGTTCTCATTGTGTTTTCCTAAAATAAAATAAAAAATGTATAAGCGTGCTTTTTGGTACCTGTTGGTTTTACATTTGTACAGCATCTCTTTCTCAGAATCATTTCGTCTGAACCTACCATCTATCTCTTTCGGAAAAATAAGAAAAAACTATTTTGAAATCCTGTGTTTGAAAATAGAAGCAGAAAACACGTGCTTTGTTAAAATGACGCCTCAGTTTGAAAAAAAAATGTCATAATATAACCTAATATGACCTTACATTACGAAAATGATTAAAATATGACTAAAGCATACAAATGGCCGAAATATGCATTTATAAACATACAATTATTTTAAACGGGGTCAGGGATCCATCATGTATGGTTACTTCTCACATTTCGGATAAAATGACATCAGGACTGAAATATGACTTTCCCTTAACCCGAAACTTTATTATTATTATTATTATTATTATTATTATTATTATTATTATTATTATTATTATTATTATTATTGTTACGGAGTTTTCCGTGGTAGTTAGAGGTGAAAGAAGGTGCGGGTGGTGAACAGGTCTCAGGCTACGAAGTTAAAATTAATTTAAAATTTAACAAGGTTATATTTTCTTTTCAAAATGCAGAAATAACAAAAATGGCAGGTACAGAGTAGCAAGGCAACAAAAGTACAATTACAGTATTTACAGGATTTGGGCTTCGAGCCCCGAACTCACAATTCTTGGGCAACTAGCCCAACTTTAACCCAAAACAAGATTTAACAGAGGGGCAGAAAACCCCATTCATGCCCAGGAGCACTTGCTCTAAATTACACAGAAAAGCCTCCTCGAGGCATACATACTCAATTTTCAAAAAAGAGCCACTCGCTCTCAACTTTAAGCCTATCAAAGGCCACACCAAACTCCACCTTCAAGTTGTCCTCTAAGGACATAGACACCGGGGTAAAATACCCAACCTACTGAGGTCTATTAAGTGAGAAAAAGGTTAATTACATGACCTCCAAAATAACAATTTGCGAGGAGGCGATCTGCACTCCTAATACCTTTTGTTTAAAACCTAATCTGGCTCTAGCCGCTAATGCAAGGGCTAATCCCATACTAAAGAGGTGACTTTAGAAGGAAACAATTTACATTACGTTAAGGAAGAATCGGTTATGAAAAATAAGTTCACCTCAAAACAATATGAGTGGGAGCTCGAGAGGGTTAAGCACTCTCTATCCCAATATGTAGCTTTGAAAGAGAATAGATGCTAAGAGTCCTTACATTTTAGGGAAAGTTACATGGTAGAAACGCTTCGGACCCGCCCCGAGAGTTAAACTGCTGAGCTAGCAAGAAAAGAAGTTATTAAAAGGCCATTACCTTGGTGTTGAACTGCTCCCCGACGAAAGAGGCGCTTCCCGCCCCCTGCTACGTACTTTACACTTAGAAAGTTGGTACAGAAGTGGCGCAGAGACCCTAAAATCAGCAGTTTATATACTCTCGCGGAAAGTTCGAGGCGTTTCAGGAAAGAAAACACCTGCCCACAATCATTTATTTGTTAGGGTTAAGCAGCATATCCAATTTGAAGAAGAAACACCTTATTGGTCATAAATTAATTAAAGAAATTCGGGATTGGCTAAATTCAAAACAAGGGGAAAGAAAGGGGGTATACAGCCAACTTAAACAATACCAGAAATAAATTTAACAAGAAACAAACTTTTGAAATAAAAATTTCTCCAAAAAACAGTTATTTCACCTTGCACTAGGGTGCACTATTGTAGTTCTTCAGTAGTGTCCTCTAGAAGAGAAAGTTCACACTTCTTACTACAAGCAAAACAAAAATACGTCGAAAACGACCCAGTTCAGAAACTTCAAAATTTCCAAGTAGTGACATCTTCTGGGTAACTAGAAAATTAATACATTAGATAAAGTTCGGACTTCCTCCAGCAGAGGATTTTCAACTGGCGCAAAGTTTGAATAAGCGGCGTGGAGGTGTACCGCCCGGTACAATTATTATTATTATTATTATTATTATTATTATTATTATTATTATTATTATTATTATTGGTGAAAATCGAAAATAAACTTCATTTGCGGGTGAGAGAGAAGAACATTTTCTTTTGTCGTCATTTGCTGAAGACATTGACAGAGGAATTCCCAAGAAGTTGACTCTAAGCGTTAAGGAGTGGGGGAAGAAGACTTTCAGCGACTACATCAGGTCGCGGTTGGAAAAATAAGCGTAAAATATTAGATCACGTCGAAAGAGAAGCTGAAGGGTGAGTTCGTTCCATCAGCTCCAGCCTCTCCACATCTGGAGGAGACATTATGGAGCGTGCGCGGTATCTGCCTTTCCGACACATTGACCTTCAACAATCAATTGCTGCCCCGGGAGAGGTGGCGTGTTGGGACAAGTGATTCATGGCAGGAGAACTCTCGTTAATTAATTCTTCTTCGTTGCTACACGAGCAGTCTGAAAATGTATAGCATTTACTGTGGTATCAATTAGGGTAATTATAAATATTGCACCGGCCTTGAAAAATTTAATGTAAATCACTAATCTCGATTTCTTACAAACAGTACATTTGTGTTAATTAAGACATGTGGATAAAATACGGGATCTGAATAACTACTCTATCTCTAACTCATATATTGATCATAGGCACGGAATATCTAGTTTTACGTAGATTTAGAAACATAGGAAGTTGACTTTTCACTACAAAATTCCCACATACTGTGCATTACCCGAAACTCGAACCGTGGGGCACTTGGAGATAAATCCGTGACATGGACACTCGGCTATCACACCCCCAATTTGTAAGAAGGTGGACTTTTATACTATTAGTTATGAGACAATTCTAGCGTAGTTGATGTACTTATTCACAAGAGACCTGTCCTAATGGATTTATTGTTAAAGTACTATAGAGCGATTTTGTCTTATGAACTGTGGAAGTACTGAATTTTGCAATATTTCCTAAATACCTACGAGTTCCTTAAAAGGCGGTAGTCTTTTAAAATGTCTATAACAGAATAAGAATGAGAATAAGAAGCAGCCCTTCTCCCTCCCCCTACCTGCCACAGAAGAAGCTGTATGGTTGAAGTCCCTGAAATGCGTTGCTAAAGCTGAGGAAAAAACTCTGTTTCTTACTTCTCTTCTTACTCTTCTTTTATTACTATTATCCCAAACTAACTGCAAATTGTTTCTTTAATTTTCTAGCTTTTCATGGGGGACAAAATTGAATTACAGTATGTTTCGGAGGAATATATACCTAAACCTCTTAACTTTTAAATATAAGAACCTACCTCAATGTTTCAGTGAGTAATTTTGGATTTTCATAATGAATAGAAAATTATTGGCAAGTGTTTGCTGTAAAAGAATTCTGCTGTATTAAATGGTGTTTGAATCGTTGATGTTGTGTAAAATATTGTATAGAGAAGTGTGTTAAAATACGTTCGAAGTACTGTATATTTCTGTAGTTTTCTCCATGGACTCAAAATTTGTGAGCATGGAGTGTCGCGGCAGCTAGACTGAGTCAAGCATATCTCACCCATGTTTGATTCAAGCTCCTTTCATTCATCCTTCCTGTGTTAAGCCGCTTGGTCATATCCTGTCCTGTTCCAACGCCAACCGTAATTTCGTGTGGCTATTTCTAGCCGGGTGCAACCCTTGTAAGGCAGACCCTCCGATGAGGGTGGGCGGCATCTGCCATGTGTAGGTAACTGCGTGTTATTGTGGTGGAGGATAGTGTTATGTGTGGTGTGTAAGTTGCAGGGATGTTGGGAACAACACAAACACCCAGCCCCGAATTAACCAATGAAGGTTAAAATCCCCGACCCGGCCGGGAATCGAACACGGAACCCTTGAACCGAAAGTCAGAACGCTGACCATTCAGCCAACGAGTCGGACATTAGATATGCTAAGGCAGTGTTACTTTCATTTTCTCGCCTTTCATGAATCGTCCTTCTGTGTTCCAGTGGCAAGTCGCCAGCATCCGAAACCTAAGATTGCTGGTTGGAATCTGTCAAAGATAGCGGGAATTTGGAAGCCCGCTCGGCATTCTACGCCATACGACACCGGTGTCTAAAAGTTGATACGGGGTGTATGCACAAGTCTTTCCTGGTTTCACTAAGAGATGGTGTCAGCGAACAATAAGCAGCGTATGAATTTGACAAATACGTCAGTTTATTCGTCTGACATTCACCTACCAATATACAAGAGTTGAGTCCGTCAAACCCTAGCATCTATATTGTATCATTCAGTGATCATGTCGACGTTTGTGCCTGAAAAATAACATTTGCGGCACGCATTGCTTTCCTTATTTAATCAAAGGGAAAAGTCATCGTTTGCTGGCAGAAACGAATGGTGAACGCGCTCCATCGATTAGAACATGTGTGACATGGTTTCGACAAATCGCTTCGGCAAGATTGTGCTTTATGTATGGTGGGACCAGGGCGGTATTGTGTATTATGAACTCTTGAAGCCTGACGAAACCAATAATGCACAACACTATCGCCAACAAATGATTAATTTAAATCACGCATTGATCGAAAGACGACCGGAATGAGCCAGAAGACATGGCAAAGAGATTTTGTTACACGACAATGCGCCATCTCACACAGCAAAACCAGTGAAAGACACCTTGAAATTGCTTGGATGGGACATCCTTCCACACCCCGACCAGGCGCCATTTGACTATCACCTCTTGACTTCAATGGGGCACGCGCTCGCATAGCAACACTTCAGGAATTTCGAGGAAATTCGAAAATGGTTCTATGAATGGTTTGCCGCAAAAGAAAAGGAGATTTTCTGGCATGGTATTCATAACTTATTTGAAAGATGGGTGAAGTGTGTAGAAGCCGATGTCCAATATTTTGAATAAACAAAAAATTAAAAAAAAAATGAATTTCGCTTGAAAATTCCATGTTTTCTTCAAAACAAAATACCGGCAAAACTTATGCATACACCTGGTAGATTCAGGATTTATCCGACATAATTAATAACTAACTCAGGTATTGCTCGCCGAGTTGAATTCTGGTTTATCGGCTATCAGTAACACAAGAAACGGAACGTTATGAGAAATGGTAATTGTATTGCCTCAGTTATCGAGTTGCAAACATTCTTATAATAATGTTATTTGCTTTACGTCCCACTAACTACTCTTTTGCTGTTTTCGGAGACGCTGAGGTGCCGGAATTTTGTCCCGCAGGAGTTCCTTTACGTACCAGTAAATCTACCGACACGAGGCTGACGTATCTGAGCACCTTCAAATACCACCGGACTGAGCCAGGGTCGAACCTGCCAAGTTGGGGTCAGAAGGCCAGCGCCTCAACCGTCTGAGCCACTCAGCCCGGCAAAGAAACATTCTGAAATCGTGCCATCCATTGGGCCTGGCTACTAATTTTAACTTTCCGATTGTATTTCTATCTAGCAATTAAAGCGGAATTCTACTTGATGGATACTAAGGTTGAGTTAATTTAATTTTGATGGGTCATACTTCAGCGCCATCAAAGATCGTTGTAATTCCAAAAACAGTGACATAGATCGCTAATATATTTGACCGACTTTAAAAATCGACTATCTCTGCCAGTATCGAACCCACGAACTTAGGATAATGAGTTGGATGTTCTTTCAGTGATTCATAACAGCAGCTAACGGAATGTTGAAACTGACACAAAAACATCCTAAATGGCGCCAAACTAAATGTCACCACTACGTAGGTAAGTTCATACTTCTTTTGTAATCGTTAAACGTCGCACCTAGACATCGAAGGTTTCCGGGACGTGAGAATGGAGAAAGGGCTAGGAGGATAAGATAGCGGCAGTGGCCTTACTTAAGATACTGCCCTAGAATTGTACTGGTGTGAAAATAGAAAACCACGGAAAATTATCTCCGGGCTCCTGACGGTGCGTTACTAACCTACCATCTCCCGAATGCAAGTTCATAGCTACGCGCCCATAACCACGCGGCCAATTCGCGTGGTAAATATGCTTATTATTATTATTATTATTATTATTATTATTATTATTATTATTATTATTATTATTATTATTATTATTATTATTATTATTATTATTATTATTATTATTATTATTGTACCGGCCGGTACACCTCCACGTCGCTAATTCAAACTTTGCGCCAGTTGAAACTCCCCTACTGGAGGAAGTCTGAACTTTATCTAATGTGTTAATTTTCAAGTTTCTCAGAAGATGTCACTACTTGGAAATTTTGAAGTTTCTGAACTGGGTCGTTTTCGATGTATTTTTGTTTTACCTGTAGTAAGAAGTGTGAACTTTCTCTTCTAGAGGACACTACTGAAGAACTACAATGGTGCACCCTAGTGCGAAGTGAAAGAACTGTTTTTTTGGAGAAATTTTTATTTCAAAAGTTTGTTCCTTGTTAAATTTCTTTCTGTTATTGTTTAAGTTGGCTGTATAACCCTTTCTTTCCCCTGGTTTTGAATTTAGCCAATCCCGAATTTCTTTAATTAATTTATGACCAATCAGGGGTATCTTCTCCAACTTGAATATCTTGCTTAACCCTAGCCAATAAAGTTTTTATGGGCGGGTGTTCTCATTCCTGAAACGCCTCGAACTTTCCGCGAGAGTATATAAACTGCTGATTTTCGGGTCTCCGGGCCACTTCTGTAACATCTTTCAGTGTGTTAAGTACGTAGCAGGGGGCGGGAAGCGCCTCTTTCTTCGGGCAGCAGTTCATCCACAAGGTAATGGCCTTTTAATAACTTCTTTTCTTGCTAGCTCAGCAGTTTAACTCTCGGGGCAGGTCCGAAGCCTTTTCCATGTAACTTTCCTTTAATAATGTAAAGACACTCGGTGTCAATTCTTTCTGTTTAACTACATATTGGGATAGAGAGTGCTTAACCCTCTCGAGCTCCCACTCATATTGCATTGAGGTGAACTTATTTTCATAACCTTTCTTCCTTAACGTAATGTAAATTGTTTCCTTCTATAAGCCACCTCTTTAGTATGGGATTAGCCCTTGCATTAACGGCCTAGTGCCAAGTAGGTTTTAAACAAAATGTATTAGGAGTGCGGATCGCCTCCTCTCAAGTTGGTATTTTAGAGGCCATGTAATTAACCTTTTCTCACTTAATAGGCCTCAGTAGGTTGGGTATTTTACCCCTGTGGTTATGTCCTTAGAGGACAGCTTGAAGGTGGTATTTGGTGTGGCCTTTGACAGGCTTAAATTTTGAGAGCGAATTGCTCTTTCTTGAAAATTTTGTTTTCTGCGCGCCTCAAGGAGGCTTTACTGTGTAATTTGGAGCAAGTGCTCCTGGGCATGAATGGGGTTTTCTGCCCCTCTGTTAAAACGTGTTTTGGGGTAAAGTTGGGCTAATTGCTCAAGAATTGTGAGTTCGGGGCTCGAAGCCCAAATCCTGTAAATACTGTAATTGTACTGTGTTGCCTTGCTACTCTGTACCTGCCATGCTTGTTATTTCTTGATTTTGAAAAGAAAATATAACCTTGTTAAATTTTAAATTAACTTTAATTTCGTAGCCTGAGACCTGTTCACCCCCGCACCTTCTTTCACCTCTGCTGTTTCACAGATATCGCGGAACAAGTGGTAGCAGAGCGTGGTTGAATGGGTCTCAATTTAGCCCCTTTTGACGGCTAAGCATTGCTTTGATTACAACTCTAACTATTTTCCCAGTTGCTGGAATTTCTTATTTCTCCTTTTTCAAAATTGTTCTGTCATCATGCCCGGCCCTCGCGATGTTCTCCATCTTAACTATTTTCGCAAGGAGGAGTTGATCTATGAATTAACTATCAGAAATGTGCAATCTGGAGGCACGGTTGCGGTAGACACCAACAAGCTTAGAGAGTCCCTTGATTTGCCCATTTCCATCCCCACCTTGGGAGAGAAAGAAATTGACGACTCTCTTTCCACGATCACTGATAATACTACTGAGCTAGCATCTGTAGTTAGTTTTTTGAAGAAAATGATCCTTCGCCTAATCAAATTAAGCGTGTGCAAGCCAGGCTATTTCATTTTTCAAATAGAGTTAACGATCTGTTGTCTCTGAAGTTGAATGACGTTCAGAGGCAGGAAGCTAGTATGGTTCTTGAAAATCTTTCTGAATTGTCCAGTATGGTTACCCAATTGTTAACTGGGGAAGTTCCTCCCAAAATTGATCAACCCGTCACGGTGAATGTAGGTAGCGAGGAAGAGCCTCCTAAGGGAGAAGTCAATAGGAAATCTGTTGCAGCTCAAACAACATCGGCCCCATTGGACAACGAGTCTGAACGCCGAACCTCGTTGAATAATGTACGTTCTGAATTAACATCTTTGCCACTTAAACCTTTACCTACTATGTCACCGGGGTTCAGCAGCTTGCCTCATCCATTAGCAATGTTGCTCAGAGGTATCTCTAAGTTTTCTGTTAATACCACCAGTGAAGTTATTTCTTTTTTAAGGTTTTTAGTTGAGTTCCAGGACCATGCTCTTGTTTTTTCTCTTTCTCCATGTCAGATTTTGCAAATCATCTATCCCTATGCAATTGGTATTCTCTCAGACAAAATAGTAAGAGCCACTGCCGAGCAATCATCTATTGAAGACTTCCACGCCCACTTGCTAGCTAACTTCATCCCGGCTAGGGCAAGGTCCTCCCTTATTCAGAAGTACTATTATCGTGTACAGCGCTTGGATGAAAACTTGGCAGACTTCATCCAAGATATTAAGTTCTATACTAGGGTGTTTGTTCTTCACTTTCCTGAGGATCAGATTGTACAAGCTATTGTGGAAGGTATCTCACCATCCTATAGGTCATATTTGTGTTTCGCGGCGTGCCCGCAAACTTTATCTGAACTTGAAGCATTGGCTGTTTCAGCGGAAGGAGTTAGATACGCCGATTCCTTGCGTGTCGCGAAAGAACCTCCTCCTTCTTTTGGTAATCCTCGGCCGCCACCTCGCCGACCTGTCACACCTCGTAAATGCTATGCTTGCGGGTCGCCTGACCATCTTCGCAATAAGTGTCCATTGATCAAACCTAGTAGGGCAAATAATGGAGCTGGTTCATCACAAGGCTGTTTTAAATGTGGGGCATTCTCACATATTGCCAAGAATTGCCCAAATTCGAATAGCACCCCCTCCTGCTCAACTTCTGGTGCAAATTCCACCAATGCCAATACTAAAAAGTGACTAGTGGCTTCGGCTGAGTCGACTAATCCATCTTCCCGAGGCTCAGCCCCTGGTAAACAGGTCGAAAATTCAGGGAAAATACAGTCCTCAAATTCATCTGTTGAATGCCCCAAAGAATGTCTTAGGATTGCGGCGGATACCCCCGCACCCGTACCTTTTCTCAAAATAGAGTTAAATAATGAACCTGTAACTGCTCTATTAGATTCAGGCAGTGTTTGTTCTATTATTTCGGCTGAATGGTACTCAAAATTGAAATCTCTTTGTAAACTACCTGACTATGGCTCATCTCCTGTTCAATATGTTTCGGCTAATTCATCTCCATTAGAAATTCTAGGTTCTGTAAATGTCAAAATTCGTATTTTTAAATTTACTTGGAAAATTAAATTGTTTGTGGCCAAGCACTTGTCTTGCCCCATTATATTGGGAGCTGACTTCATTTCTCACACTGGTCTTGTCCTCGATCTTCAGAGTAAGTCGTGCACATTCAAATTTGCTTCCAATTGTAAAATCCCATTATTGAAATGTAATTCTGCATCATGTTCATCTATTTCGCCTACCCAGGATGAGATGTTGTTAGACCTTAGACATCTACCTGAGGAGCAGGCTGATAGTATTCGTAAATTGTGTCAGTCGTTTCCAGAGGTGTTCTCTGATACTCTTGGTGTTACTGACCTTATTGAATACAAAATTGAGGTCACGGATTCGATTCCGGTCCGTTTTCCACCTTATAGGCTATCTCCACCTAAAATGAAGGCTCTGAAAGAAATCATCGATCAGATGTTGAAGGATGGTATTATTAGGCCCTCCAAGTCGGCGTATTCTTCGCCTATTTTTCTAGTCCCGAAACCCCAAGGTGGCTTCAGGCCTGTCATTGATTATAGGGCTCTCAATCGGAAGGTGGTGTTACAATCTGTGCCACTTCCTGACCTTCATTCTTGCTTTCCGTGGTTTCGTAAAGCTAAATTCTTCACCATCTTGGACCTGAATCAGGCCTACAATCAAATTCCCCTTGCCGAAGAGTCTAAACATCTTACAGCGTTTGCCACGGATTGGAATTTGTATGAATACATCCGCGTGCCTTTCGGGCTCCCCACGGGAGAAGCTGTACTCACTAGACTGCTAGATAGGGTCTTCTCCGACATCAAATTTGAGTACTTGTATCACTACCTGGATGATGTCGTCGTATTTTCGGAGACATTTGAAGAACATCTAGATCATCTGCGAGAAGTTCTCAATCGCCTTCGTAAGGCTGGGTTAACTGTGAAGGTGTCCAAGGTTGCCTTTGCTAAGCCCTCCATGTCATTCCTAGGGCATATTGTGTCACCTGATGGTGTTGCAGACGATTATTCTAGAACACAGGCCATCCGTGAATTTAAACCTCCCAAGGACATCAAAGGTATCGCCAGGTTCATTGGTATGGTGAATTTCTTCAGGAAGTTTATTCCTAACTTCGCTAATAGAGCGGCGCCCTTGAACCTTCTTTGTAGGAAAGGCATCAAATTCGAGTGGGGACCTTCTCAACAAGCCGCTTTTGAAGATCTTAAATTAGCTCTCTGTAATGCCCCTGTCCTTGCTATGCCCGATTTCTCGAAGAAATTCATCGTCCAAACCGACGCGTCGTCGTCGGCGGTAGCTGCAGTCCTTCTTCAAGGGACTGAACTAGGGAGGCGACCCATCGCCTACGCATCTAGGACTCTGTCGGGTCAAGAAGCCAAATATTCCATCTATGAGCTCGAAGGTTTGGCAGTCTTATTTGCCTTAGAAAAGTTCCGTCTCTATCTGGAACATGTCAAATTCGACCTGGAGACAGATAATCAAGCCTTAAGCTGGGTCTTAGGTAGGCCGCGTCGTACTGGTCGTATAGCCCGTTGGGCCATCCGTATTTCTGCTTCCAGTTCGATGTCAGGCATATCAGAGGTACTGAAAATGTTGTCGCAGACGGACTCAGCCGTATGTTTTCCAACGACGTTGAGACCCATGAACCGGTCGACAGTTCATCACCCCCCGAGTCCATACTATTTGATGTTAATGCCATCTTAACAGATGCTCCCATGCTCTTTAGGGATATCGAGAAATACCAACGTGAAGATCCGACGCTGGCTCCGATAATGGAAACCCTTTCTTCTGGGGAACATGTTGTCCCTTATGTACTGAGGAATGGTGTTCTATGTTGCCCTTCGAGGCATGACAACATGATGAAGGTTGTCGTTCCAGCTGTTCTTGTACCTATGATCCTCAAGTACTATCATGAGACCCCATTAGGGGGGCATCTTGGAATCTTTAAAACTCGTGAAAAGATTCGTGAAAGGTTCATATGGAAAGGTATGGATGGTGAAATCCGTGAACTAGTAAAGGCTTGTAAATCCTGCTTGCTTAGTAAACCCACCATGTCCACCAAGGTAGGCCTGTTGTCATGGGCGCCCGCAGGATCTTTTCCAGGGGGGGCACATTAACAATTTTCTTGAATATAAAAACCAATATAACGTCAGCAACATTAAATTGTTTACAGAAACTTCCAGTTATAACATATGCTAGGTGACTGTCAGTAATTTCAGTTTATGAAATAACCTCGTATGATATTAAACAATATTGAACATCAACATCTTTAGAATTCCAGGGGGGGGCAAGTGCCCCCCCCCTTGCCCCCCCCCCTTGCGGGCGCCCATGCCTGTTGTCTTCTCATCAAGCGTCGCGCCCTATGGAACGTCTGTATATTGATTATGTAGGACCCTTCCCCCAGTCGAAGGGAAATGCCAACAAGTTCATCTTGGTATGTGTAGATGGTTTTACAAGATTTTCCTGGTTATTTCCGACTAACCTGGCTACCGCTCAGTCCACCATTACTTGCCTAAATTCTATTTTTGCTTCTTTTGGTCCGTGTCAATATATTGTGTCTGATAATGCTAAGGCTTTTACATCTAATTTATTTCGTAAATTCTGCTTTGACCTGTCCATCTCTCATGTGACAACTTCTGCTTATTACCCTCAACCATCTCTGGCTGAACGGGTTAATCGTAATCTCAGGTCCGCGCTTATTGCCTATCAACATGAAGATCATTCTAGGTGGGACACGTCCCTGCATTGGTTAGCTTTTGCTTTGAATTCGGCGGTTCATGAATCTCATAAGTTTACTCCAGCTTCTTTGATGTTCAAGTTTGTTCCCAACACGCCGCTCTCTAACCTCTGGTCTCTGAGTGACATTCTGTCTGAGACAATAGACCCAGATAACATTAAAGATCTTTGGAAGAAGGCTAAAGCCAACCTTAAAGTGTCTCATGAAAAGGTTAGGGAAAGATATGATCGTGGACGGAGACCCACCCATTTGAAGGTAGGTGACCAGGTGATGGTCAAGATTTTTGTTCCCGCGGGCAAGCTTGCCCCCAGATTTCATGGGCCGTGTACTATTCTAGATTTCCTTACTCCCGTTACCTTATTGTTAAGCAATCCAGCCACCAAGAGGATATTTAGGGTTCACCTGTCACAGGTGAAACCGGTGTAATTTCTGTGTTAACTTGCTTCATATAATTTTGAAAGAAATAGGTAGGTTATATTTTTTTTGAAGGGTTTCACTTTTAAAGCTTCTGCTCTTGGAATCTGTTTCCTTTGTGTGTAATTATTTATTGTAAACCTTACCCGCACAGTTAAACTACCATCCTGTCCTTGCCAGGGCCATTACCACGCTCCCGTCTCCTGCTCCACAATACACAGTGGCTTATAAATGCCATGAATATCTGCACGCCGCTGGCCCCTCAAACTCTCCACAAAGCCTGTGCCCTCAAAAATGATGATGGTCCAACAAAATTCTGCCGCCGAGCTTTAATGTTTCAGTGCCCCCGCAGCAGCGAGGCGCCGTACCGCTCCTGAGGCAGGGTACGGTCCCGCCCTTCTCCAGTGAGGCCAACCTGTGTACGGCGAGCCGGAGTCCTCCTCCCGGCCAAGGCTGATGTGCGGCGCACAACCTGTAACTGGCCCGCGACCTGCATGTTCGCCGCGGGCGCGGCGTGCTTCAACTCCACTACTCCTCTCATAGTGCGGGCGAGCGGTATCTCAGGGTACTTGAGGGGTCCGTGCGGCCTCCTCTGAACTCAAGCAGCGGCGGCTGGTCTGGCCGTCAAACTGATCAACGTTAAAGTACATATCCAGCTATATGGACATTCCAGTTCAACATTACTACCTTTATTTTGGATTTTACTGCAATATCGGGTGGACTTAGAAAATTTTTCCTCAACTTTAAAAACTAAAAGTTTCCTTCTGAATTCAACTTCTACAAACATAAAGACATTACTTCAAAAGTTACTACAAAAATTTTGAAACTGGATCCAATCATTTTAAGAAACTTTGTTGGTAAATGCTTCTGCAATTAACTTCCGTATCAACATCGTAGCTTGGACCTCATGTTGAAATAAAAGTATATGTTCTTCTGTGTTACCCCTTGGAGGGACTTTTGGGGGGGGGGGGGGGGACGTCTGTATCGGGCGGTACACCTCCACGTCGCTAATTCAAACTTTGCGCCAGTTGAAAGTCCCCTACTGGAGGAAGTCTGAACTTTATCTAATGTGTTAATTTTCAAGTTTCTCAGAAGATGTCACTACTTGGAAATTTTGAAATTTCTGAACTGGGTCGTTTTCGATGTATTTTTGTTTTACCTGTAGTAAGAAGTGTGAACTTTCTCTTCTAGAGGACACTACTGAAGAACTACAATGGTGCACCCTAGTACGAAGTGAAAGAACTGTTTTTTTGGAGAAATTTTTATTTCAAAAGTTTGTTCCTTGTTAAATTTCTTTCTGTTATTGTTTAAGTTGGCTGTATAACCCTTTCTTTCCCCTGGTTTTGAATTTAGCCAATCCCGAATTTCTTTAATTAATTTATGACCAATCAGGGGTATCTTCTCCAACTTGAATATCTTGCTTAACCCTAGCCAATAAAGTTTTTATGGGCGGGTGTTCTCATTCCTGAAACGCCTCGAACTTTCCGCGAGAGTATATAAACTGCTGATTTTCGGGTCTCCGGGCCACTTCTGTAACATCTTTCAGTGTGTTAAGTACGTAGCAGGGGGCGGGAAGCGCCTCTTTCTTCGGGCAGCAGTTCATCCACAAGGTAATGGCCTTTTAATAACTTCTTTTCTTGCTAGCTCAGCAGTTTAACTCTCGGGGCAGGTCCGAAGCTTTTTCCATGTAACTTTCCTTTAATAATGTAAAGACACTCGGTGTCAATTCTTTCTGTTTAACTACATATTGGGATAGAGAGTGCTTAACCCTCTCGAGCTCCCACTCATATTGCATTGAGGTGAACTTATTTTCATAACCTTTCTTCCTTAACGTAATGTAAATTGTTTCCTTCTATAAGCCACCTCTTTAGTATGGGATTAGCCCTTGCATTAACGGCCTAGTGCCAAGTAGGTTTTAAACAAAATGTATTAGGAGTGCGGATCGCCTCCTCTCAAGTTGGTATTTTAGAGGCCATGTAATTAACCTTTTCTCACTTAATAGGCCTCAGTAGGTTGGGTATTTTACCCCTGTGGTTATGTCCTTAGAGGACAGCTTGAAGGTGGAATATGGTGTGGCCTTTGACAGGCTTAAATTTTGAGAGCGAGTTGCTCTTTCTTGAAAATTTTGTTTTCTGCGCGCCTCAAGGAGGCTTTACTGTGTAATTTGGAGCAAGTGCTCCTGGGCATGAATGGGGTTTTCTGCCCCTCTGTTAAAACGTGTTTTGGGGTAAAGTTGGGCTAATTGCTCAAGAATTGTGAGTTCGGGGCTCGAAGCCCAAATCCTGTAAATACTGTAATTGTACTTTTATTGCCTTGCTACTCTGTACCTGCCATGCTTGTTATTGCACCCGCCCACCTCCTGAGTCCCAGACTAGCATTTATTTCAGGGGTGATCAGTTCGAAAATGATAAAAAAAAATTTATATAAAGAAAATCAAAAAAATATATATCGGCGCATCAAATGAACACAGGGATGAACGGGGCATGGAAATTTAAGGTTACGGGGAACGACTCATTCATGGATACAAATTTCTGACTCCACAATAGGACTGGGAAGTGACAACTTAAATTCCATGGGCATACTGGACTAACTACAATGAAAAGATATGGAAACTGTTTCCTATTGAAATTGCAATGAAGAGCAATTTATTCACTTATTTTGCATACTACACATGATGACAATTTTACATTGGGACACTTTCATCCTGAAAAATAAATGACATAGTACTTGGATTTTACCTCACTACTCTGGTAGTGTAAAACATCTGGTGAATTCGCCCCAATTGGTTACTGGGGATCGAATTCACATCCGTATGATTGGACGTTTCACCGCTGGAGATCTTCTTTCGGCGACGAAGGCACGACAGTAACTTTTTACTGTCGTCTCCTCGTTCCGTTTGGACATGAGACACTTCCGGTATGTACATTCTGGTGAGCCGGACACCCACCGTAGAAAATGTTATCGCCTCGAAAAAACGGGAATTTATAATACGGACAAACTCTAGCCTATTATTTCCAGATTCACAAACACACCAGGTAGAGTTCATTAACTCAAAAGCTACTTTAATATTTACCCTTGTCAATACGACAAGACGTACGGAAAGGTTCATTACTATGCTCTGACCCTGCAAACATGTGCCGTCCGTGGGTTATTTACGTATCTAGCGCTATCTCCCCGTGAAAACCCAACATCTGGTTCAGAGCAGTTCGACACAGGATGACTGTCCCTAGCATATCCTCCTATTATTATTAGATAATATCATTACCATTCTTTATCTGATCATTAGCATATACTTTGACTACCATCAATTAATTTTATTATTATCATTAATTTCAATTATAATCCGGTATTTGATTATTATCATTTGTCATCCGGGATGATTATATGCCAACCCTTGCCGACGTTCCAAACGAAGGGTCGTTCTTCCTCCTAATTTATCCGCACAATATAATGATCAGCTTCCTCATAAATATTTTTATTATTATTATTATTATTATTATTAATAGTGGAAATCGTGATTATCGTAACCCGTAATCATCCTTTCTATAACACTCCAACTTCTCGCTCTTATTAATTTCATCAAAAAAATAAAATTAAAGAAAAGTACCTTCATTGGTTATTCTTCTTCTCCTTCTTCAAATATTTTATTTATTATTATTATTAGTTAAAAATCTCAAATCTTTCATTTCATCTCCCAACATCATTATTATGTCCAAAATATAAAAAAAAATTATTCTTAAAAAAAAAAGTCGCTTAGTTTTTATTATTATTATTATTTTAAAAAAACTTAAATTCGCCTGTTACACGGTAGTTCACTCTTAATATGTTTAACGCATAACCCCTTTTTACAATTTCGATTTATCTTGGCACTAAGCACTTGATTTAAGACAAGATTCACTTGGAGTATGATTATTGTTATTATTATTATTATTAAAAATGGAAAGATGATATTTTAATATCCACTCTTTAGAATTTAGTCACATATGTTAAATCCCGTTATGAACCACTAAGATCTGCTTTATATCGGTCGGGACAACACGGTATTCGGGACCGTACCTTCAACTTCGTACTGCCGTTAATTTTATATGGGGACACCTGTCCTCCCAAGACACATCTCACAACCTATGGCACATCGCGGCTGGGCAAATACCTCCAATGCCGGCGATTGCTAAACTATTCCTTCAAATTTGAAGTCCATTTCCTTTCATCGGAACTCTTCAAACATTTAATTCATAAAATAATCCTCGGTGCGTGGATTCTACCACTAATAACACCGGCATATGCATTTATATCATCTTAGGCCTTGAGATTCATCTATTTCATCATTACAAACAATACGGCTCAATTTATTTCACGCCGGATATTCGTCCCTCATGACTTCCAACTCTAAATATGGCCTCAAATCATTCTGGGCTTTTAACATATCGTGACCATTCTAATTCACGTGCCTTTATTGCTTTTAAACAAAATTTTAATGCTTAAATTAAAGTCCAAAAACGTAAAATCAAAAATTTACGTAAAATCAAACTGACTACGCGAATGAAAGTCTTTAACGCTACATGTCATCTCCACTTTGATTATTATATTTGCACTGGCTAACTCGCGAAGCACCGTCATTATTATTATTATACTTTAACTTGCACACGCCCAAATATTATTATATTTATTATTTTACTTTCCTTTGTCGACTCACAAACATGATTATTATTAGTATTTTAATGACCTTCCGTACGCAACACAAATCTTCCATACTCTGGCTCTTTCATAATCTGGCTGTCTAATAGAAATTATTCCTAATTAAAATACAAATGATCACCGCAGTGAATGAAATTCAAATAAATGGGTCAGCACAAAAAAAGACCTTAACACTTGAACTGAACTTAAGTCAAAGTATTATAAACAGCATGCATTAATTGAAAGAAATATATCCCATATTTACATTATATACAACAAACAAATACTCAAATCAATTAATCTAACCCATTATTACGTTAATATAAATTAGTTCGTCCGTCTAACAAAAAAATAAAATCATGGACTCGGGAAGCGGACCATGTTAAGTAACCATAATTAATTTACACTGAACCCCGTTTAGTCGCGATAACATCCCCTAAATATCAAAATTGTGTACTCATTCCTATGTAGAATTCCATTGTCTCGTAGCGGAGGAGATATAGGCCTTACGGCCCCATGGTGATTTACCCGTCCATCATGTCGCACAATACAAATTTTACACAATAAAACACTTCTGGGTGACTACCCATGATTAATACCTTATTACACTATTTTACACAAGAATACTAATAACAAAAAAAAACACTTATAGGTGCTCCTAGACCCCTGACACTCGCACAATATACTCTTCATATACGCCCGAAACACACGTCGTGACACATTACGACGAAATGTCGTTCATTTGAACCGGCGCGTATCGCGTCTTCAACCGGCACTTCCTGGTTTATTTTCAAGCCGTCTTGATCATCGCCTAGCTCCTATAATTCCCTGCTCGGATAGTTATTCACCGTCTATCTTGAGGTGTTTACCTCAGGCTCCGCACACTGCCTTCCAAAGGTACTATCGGCGTTCCGTTAGTTATTTATTATTTAAACACATGACATTCATTAAATTCAACATACAATTGTACTGATTATACACACTCGGTACTATGGATAATTTCACTGTTCGTATTCATTCTCCTAATAATTCACGTACTTTCAGCTCTAATTGACTTCGAATACGTCCCGAGGTACTGACTTACAGAGTCAACGTGTCAGAGTCTCAACTACTTCATTACGACTGACACGACTGGTGACCGATAACGACTGGTGGCTGGTAAGAACTGAGTGATGTGAGGCCCCACTTCTGGACTTTTATGGACGATATGATTTCCCGCCGGGGTCATCCGCGGTCATTTCCTGGAGAGGGGGGGTTGGTTTCCTAAATCGGCATATGCAGGTGGATTTGGATCTCCTGCTTTATCCCACTTAATACACTGGCGATACACATTCATGTATCGTATTCTGAACTCCTATCGTTCGGTGATCATGGAAATATCACTTAATTTCTGTCCTCCACCTTTCGCGCGCTAACTCGGCGTCCCTGATGGCGTGCTCATCTCGACCAATGGCGAGATAGCGTGGGTCATTTCCACGAATTCATTACTTTAATTTATTACGATTACCATTATTCAACATGGGAACGATATCACAAAAATCCCCTCTATTCAATTATGTGGTTGGAATAATTTAATTATTGTTATCGGAGAAGCTAACTGGAGTTCACTCTGAGTTTTTCTTATGTTGGTTTATCTGCGGGCCTGTGATATATTTTCTCATTGGTCAACACCGTTTCGGTTAGTTTGAAATCTCTCCCTTGAAACGTAACCACACCAAACGCCTCGGGCGTGGAAAAAC
Source organism: Anabrus simplex (assembly GCF_040414725.1). Classification (NCBI taxonomy): domain Eukaryota; kingdom Metazoa; phylum Arthropoda; class Insecta; order Orthoptera; family Tettigoniidae; genus Anabrus; species Anabrus simplex. Next base: position 873,947,468 of record NC_090265.1, on the reverse strand, counting down.
TGGCACGTCACATTCTCGGTATTGGTGATGCATCTACTCGCCCTTGGTCCGAAATATATACTCTTTCACTTCCTCGAAGTCATTATTCTGTTGTCGTGAGCTCTAGATTTAATCCTCTTATCTTCTGACCAGGAAACCTTTTCCCCCTAATGACAAGCTTATTGTGGCGCCGGACAGTCGCGATCACGGCTGGCTTATGTCGAAATTTTTCCCGTCCACACAAAACTGCCACTGTATTCATTTAATATTCCTATATATCTGTATTTCTCATATCAAAATCAAATCATGAAACTAGGGCCTATCTCATCAGGGTACATTATTTCTTGATTTTGAAAAGAAAATATAACCGTGTTAAATTTTAAATTAACTTTAATTTCGTAGCCTGAGACCTGTTCACCCCCGCACCTTCTTTCACCTCTGCTGTTCCACAGATATCTCGGCACAATTATTATGCGACTCCTTGGCTGAATGGTCAGCATTGGGGCCTTAGGTTCGGAGGGTCTCGGGTTTATTTCCCTGCGGGGTCGGGGATTTTAAACGAATATGATTAATCCTTCTGGCTCGAGGCCTGAGTGTTTGTGTTTGTACCCACACTCTTCTTTTCATATTCACAGAAAACACCACACTACCAACTGACAGAGAAACACGTAATAGTGAATACATCGTTCCAAGCAGAGTTGGAGTCAGGAAGGGCATACAGTCGTACAACAGTACTAAATCCATATGTGCGATACAGTTTTCACTGCGGCTCTGCACGTGTGTGAAAAGTGGTAGAAGATTATTATTATTATTATTATTATTATTATTAGGGCTATTCTTACGCATGATACATGAGAGGTTTAGCCATATTTCTCCCGCATTTGATAGACTTTCATGGCTACGCTTATGAGAGCGACGAAATTTACACACTGTTTCCCTGTTAAATCGTATACTGAACCTCAACACTCCTGAATACCTTGCCACACAATTCCATTACCTAGCATCACCTTCTAGTATTCCTACCAGATCATCATCCACCGCAGTACTAAGCATTCCCATTCACCGCTCAACTGGCTACAGTAAATCATTTGTAATCGCCGCCAGCCGAAATTGGAATTCCCTACCTGATGAAATTAGGAGCTTGTCAAACCACCTTCGCTTTAAGAAACTCTGTCAAACCTGGTTAATAAATAATAATTATTATTCATAACATAGTGGGATTAGATCATATCTAAGTTGTTAGATTAATTAAAATAAAATTAAAAATTAAAATTAAAATAAAATTGTCGATAATTTAGTGTATATTTAACTCTTCATGTACGTGTATGTATGGTCGGACAGAATAGCAGGCTTCATAGCCTGAGTCCCGCCATATAAAACAAGACAATAAATTAATTAATTAATTAATTAATTAATTAATTAATTAAATAATTAATTAATTAATTAAATAAATAAATAAATAAATAACTTAATTAATAAATGAATAAATATGGGCCATGGCCCTAGGCGGCAAATTTGGGAAGCGGCAACTTTTTAAAAATTCAAAATAATGTCATAGGTAAGAAATTGATAAACGTAGTATTCACTCTCATAACACTGTCGGCAGCCCTGAAAATGGTTTTCCGTGGTTTCCCATTTTCACACCAGGCAAATGCTGGGGCTGTACTTTAATTAAGACCACGGCCGCTTCCTTCCCATTCCTAGGCCTTTCCCATCCAATCGTCGCCATAAGACCTATCTATGTCGGTGCGTCGTAAAGCAAATAGCAAAAAAAGAAAACTTGCGGATGGTTACTCGTCGTAAAAAGAGCTGTGCGTCTTGTCCTTGAATGTATTTCATCGGTTCCCGAATATCATTGAGTATATTTTTGTTTATCTTCACTTATCCTTCTTTGTAAACCCTGTTTAAGATCTTAGGAAATGCCTGTACTCTCTATCTTTTCTTCCTTTTGCTTTCAGATTAAAGGAATGATTAACGGAACTGTTTATGAAAGTACAGGCATTTACTATTTCAGGTTTGTTGAGTCATATACGTATTGTTTAAACAATGATAGGCAGAAGCTTGCTTTCAGTGAGGGATGTATCCCTGTGCGTTGTTTTCCTAGCCAATATTTTTTCTTCTAAAAAGAAGGGTCATAACCAGTTTTAGTTGTCAGCTTACGGTGGAGAGAGGAGCTATATCACTGACACCATTGCTTTCTCCTCACGATAATGAAATTTTATATAAATTCACCCCTCAGAAGAGACACGCATGGCTCCTTCAACAAAGGACGATGCATTTTGATGAAATTATTATTTTTTCATCTTATTTTCGTGGCGACGATGGCGCTGTAGTGAAGTTGTGCTGCATAATATATTGATCTATATGCAAGAATTGTGTCTCTGTTGTGGTTTCTAGCGTGTGTTAAAGGCTTATTTTGATGTGCTGACCTAGTGTTTGTGTTGTCTTGTAGTTTTACAATCTTCATTTGCTGTTATTGGTGTTTTATTTGTGAAAGTTTTGGGCCCTAATTGGCAGCCATTTTGGGTTTCCTACAATGGTTACATAGATAACACTAGATAGAAAGGCAATTTATTTTATCTGTCTATAAATTCTTGCCCTAAGTGTCAGCCATCTTGTCCGATTTAACATACTTGCCATAGAAACCACGATTCATATAGGAACTCTACATATCCGGTGTTGCCTAGACCACAGAATCTGTATTGTTTAATTCCATCTATGCCCTATCTAAGTAAACCATCTTTAAAACGGGCAAATCAGCAGCGTCTGTACTCCAGTCGAACGACTGCGAATGGCGTTTGTTCTCCATATTAGGGGCGGCCTATATATCACCTGGCAGTAGGTATAAAATGCCCTCAACGACAGGCTAAGCGACCAGCCGGTTGAGGTAATCTTCGTCGCATCTATGGCTACGGCTCCGAAATTCGGAGTTCCCCCAAAGCGACGGGCGCCACTTGCACTCGAGTGACGTGAGAAATGTCCAACGGTTACCTTCCCATGGACAGGGTAGGTTAAAGAAGTTAGTCCAACAAGGTCAATTAAGAGTAAGATTTGCTACACTAAATATTGGAACATTGACTGGCCGACATCGTGAGCTAGCAGAACTGTTGAAGAACAGGCATGCTGATATTCCCTTCATACAGGAGACCAAGTGGAGAGGTTCCAAGGCGAAAGAAATTGGAGATGGCACCAGCACAACATCGAATGGTGTGGCAATAGTGGTTGGCTTACGCTACCGCAACAACATCACAAGTGTCGTCAGAGTGTCGGATAGGCTCATGTCTGTCAAGATTGATTTAGCATCAATAACTGCCCAGATCATATCTTGCTATGCACCTCAAACTGGATGCACGGAAGATGAGAAGGATGAGTTCTGGAAGAGTATTGATGCCCATCTTGGAACAATTCCTCCAGATGAGTTCATTTTCCTAGGAGGGGAATTAAATGGACATGTCGGATCTCAACGGGATGGATATGGGCGATGTCATGGAGGATATGGTCTTGGCACGCGAAACGATGAGGGATGTCGTATACTTGATTGTGCAGAGGCTCATGACCTAGTTGTGACCAACACATTTTTCAAGAAAAGGATAACACATTGCCACAGTAACATCCAGCCAGTGTGAATTTGTTAAGGGCTGCAGCTCAGTGGAGGTCATCAACTCAGATCGATTACCGGATGGTTCGAGAACAAGATCTGAAGATGGTAATGGATACCAAAGTGATCCCATATAACAGTACTGGCCCCCAACACCGCTTGCTTTTTCTGGATATTCCAAAAACTGTCAAACGTTCTAAGACACCTAAAACTGGACCTGAGCGTATCAAGTGGTGGAAAATTAATGTCCATAAGAACGAAATGAAGACAGCATTAACCAACTTCTTAGTGAAGCCTGACCAGTCAGTTGAGGACATGTGGGAAGACGCTGTAAACCAGATACATCAGGCAGCAACAGTAACTCTGGGAACAACAAAACCTGGGCGAAAATACATTGATAAACAGACTTGGTGGTGGGATGATGAAGTCCAGCAAGCTATCAAGGAGGAAAAGGTAGCCTTTAAGACTTGGTGGAAGACACGCCTGGATTCTGACCTTCATAGGTATAAAGTGCTGAAATCAGCAGCGAAAAGAGCAGTGGCTGCTGCAAAAGATTGTTGTTACCAGGATCTGTACGACCAGCTTGACACATCAGCAGGAGAAAATAACGTTTATCGCCTAGCGAAGTCCCGTAACCGTTCAACCCAGGACATTGGATACGTCATGCGTATCAACCGAGCTGACAACAAATTACTACGAGACCAACAAGCTATCCTTCAACGATGGTCAGACTATTTTGCAGATATCAGCAACAAAGAATTTGATCATCCACCGATTGAAAGCTCTTATACCGTCTATGGACCCGTGCCTTTGATTATGGCAGAGGAAGTAATGTTTACCATAAAGAAGATAAAGAACGGTAGAGCAACTGACCCAAATGACATACCAGCAGAAATCTGGACAATTCTTAGCAAGCCCGCTGCAGAATTCCTTGCCGCACTTTTCAACCAGATCATCATCGAGAACAAACGTCCCCCTGCATGGACAACTAGCACGACAGTCCCAATCTGGAAGGGTAAAGGAGACGTGAGCGACTGCTCAACATACCGCCCTATTCGACTCCTCTGCCATACACTGAAGATAACGAGTGCTGGACAACAGGCTCAGAAACATTGTCACAGTAATATCCAACCAATGTGGATTTATTAAGGCTGCAGGACAATCGATGCCATCCATGCCACACGTCTGTTGATGGAAAAACATACGGAGAGGCAGAAGAGTGTACACATGGCATTTCTGGACCTAGACAAAGCATTTTACGGAGTCCCGCATGGCCTCATCTGGGGAGCTCTTCGTAGTAATGAAGTCCCGGAAGCCTATGTAAGCTGGGTACAACTTATGTATCATAATACAACTAGTGTGGTCCGGAGTCCAGCTGGAATCTCTCCGCCTTTTGATATCACCGTAGGTGTACATCAGGGCTCGGCTCTATCGCCTTTATTATTTATCCTCTGCTTGGATACGGCAACGGCTGACATACAGACATGGCATCCCTGGACCCTTCTTTTACGGATGATGTGGTACTTGCCCAGCAAACACGCCTTGGACTCCAACGCCAGACACAAACATGGAACGACAAATTAGCTGAGAGTGGTCTGCGCCTCCACACCCAGAAAACCGAATACCTAGAATGTGGCCCCCAAACTAGTGGGACCATAAGGATCAATAATCAAGACTTGCAGAAAACCATGCATTTTAAATACCTAAGGTCAGTTGTCACTTCGAACTGTGATGCCAATTTGATACCCGAGCGCGAATAAATACAACTTGGCTCAAGTGGAGACAAGTCACCTGAGTCCTCTGCGATAGAAAGATGCCTCACCATCGAAAGGCAAAAATTTACAAGACCGTGGTACGCCCAGCAGCTATTTATGGGGCAGAATATCGTCCAAAGACAAAAAAGCACGAGCAGACTCTTCATACAATGGAAATGAAGATGCTTCGATGGACTCTTGGACTGACTCGATGTGACCACATAAGAAATGTAGATGTTCGACAAAGGCTTGGCGTCGCTCCAATTGTGAAGAAAGTGAGGGAAGCGCGTCTCCGCTGGTTCGATCACGTTATGAGAAGGCAGCATGGCTCAGTTTCTAAAACAGCTCTGCAAGTTGATCCGGGAGGAACACAAACACGTGGAAGGCCTGTAAAGCGGTGGAATGACAATATCAAAGCCGACTTGCACGACGTTGGTTTAAAACCTGAAGATGTCAGCAATAGGACGAAATGGAGATGTAGCAAAACAGCGGACCTCATAATTTGGGATAAACGCTAGGAAAAAGAGAGAATTCGTGACTTAGTTCCTTTCTCCACCGACCCATTCAAACAACTTTTCGCTTTTTTCTATGCACCCCTGTACCCAAAATTCTAAGCATATCACCGTTCTTCACCCTCTAAGGTTAGCTTACAGAACTTCTTTGTTTTGTGCAGTGAGAGTTAACTAATAAGATCCACAGACCATGGTAATGTGATCCATGTCTTTGCCCAAGATAAAATGTGAAGAAAACCTCTTCAGAAGCGATCTCATATTGATAAGGGAAATCAACCACAGCTTTATTCGATTATCCATTCCATTGTCTAACTTTCGAGTATGACTTTGCTAGCGAGACCTAATCTTTACAGGGCACTATGTCTTCTGATGTGCGCAAGAACAAATTTGTTACTTCATTCACAGGTTTCAGTCTCATCCTGTTTTTTTTTCTTTTTTTTTTACGTCGCACCGACACAGATAGGTCTTATGGCGACGATGGGACAGAAAAGGCCTAGGAATGGGAAGGAAGCGACCGTGGCCTTAATTAAGGTACAGCCCCAGCATTTGCCTGGTGTGAAAATGGGAAATCACGGAAAACCATCTTCAGGGCTACCGACAGTGGGGTTCGAACCCACTATCTCCCGGATGCGAGCTCACAGCTGCGCGCTCTTAACCGCACGGCCAACTCGCCGGTCATCCTGGTTGTGACTACATGAAAGTAACTAGGGTATGAGCGATGTTAAAATAATGCCATTCGTTGTGCAGCCAGCCGAGTTGACCGTTCGGTTAGCGGCATGCAGCTTTGGGCTTGAATTTGGGAAAAGTGGTTTCGAACCCCACTGTGGGCAGCCCTGAAGATGGTTTCTCGCTGTTTCCCATTTTCATTTTAGGCAAATGCTGGGGCTGTACCTTAATTATGCCATGCTCCCTCCTTTTTCTGTCCCATCGTTGCCATAAGACAAATCTCTGACGGTGCGACGGAAAGGAAATAGTAATTAAAAAATCTATCCCGAATGGTGTGAAAATGTCGCTCATGGGATCGGTTGGTTCGTGTATTAAGAATCAAATGAAATCAAATCAAATCAAACCGGGCGAGTTGGCCGTGCGCGTAGAGGCGCGCGGCTGTGAGCTTCCATCCGGGAGATAGTAGGTTCGAATCCCACTATCGGCAGCCCTGAAAATGGTTTTCCGTGGTTTCCCATTTTCACACCAGGCAAATGCTGGGGCTGTACCTTAATTAAGGCCACGGCCGCTTCCTTCCAACTTCTAGGCCTTTCCTATCCCATCGTCGCCATAAGACCTATCTGTGTCGGTGCGACGTAAAGCCCCTAGCAAAAAAAAATCAAATCAAATCCGATCCAATCCAATCCAATCAAATCAAAATAATTTTATTTGAAAATGAGGTGTTTACCTCGGTGGCAAATAGCAATGTAAAGTCACCTCCATACAGACCATGAAGGCCCTTGGAGGAGTGGAAGGTAAAGGTTTCCACCATTGTTAACCTCGGCACGTGATGGGGTAGAGTGGTTAGCTCTACGCCCGGCCGCCTTTGCCCCCTGGAATTAACCTGGTGTAGGCTGAGTGAACGTCAGGGCCATATGCATCTCCGGAAGTGAATATCTCGTTTCTTAAATTTTACGACTTCCTGACGGGGATTCGAACCCACATCCTTCCGGGCAAACCGAGCACGCCTTTACCGCCTCGGTCAGGCAGCCCCTGGGTGGCAAATGATACACAAAAATAAAGAAAATATTATAAGTATAGTATTATGCAATTTACATTAACAATTAACAACATTAACAACAGCTCATTACAAAATTATTCTCATAATACCTTCTGTGTCCGCCTCTGTCGTGTCATGGTTAGTGTGATTAGCTGCCACCCCCGGAGGTCCGGGTTCGATTCCCGGCTCTGCCACGAAATTTGAAAAGTGGTACGAGGGCTGGAACGGGGTCCACTCAGCCTCGGGAGGTCAACTGAGTAGAGATGGGTTCGATTCCCACCTCAGCCATCTTGGAAGTGGTTTTCCGTGGTTTCCCACTTCTCCTCCAGGCAAATGCCGGGATGGTACCTAACTTAAGGCCACGGCCGCTTCCTTGCCTATCCCATCCAATCTTCCCATCCCTCCACAAGGCCCCTGTTCAGCATAGCAGGTGAGGCCACCTGGGCGAGGTACTGGTCATCCTCCCCAGTTGTATCCTCCGACCCAGTGTCTGAAGCTCCAGGACACTGCCCTTGAGGCGGTAGAGGTGGGATCCCTCGCTGAGTCCGAGGGGTAAACCGACCCTGGAGGGAAAACAGATTAAGTAAGTATACTTCGCACGGCCTTACTTCTAAATTGAAGTTTCGCAAAACAAATGAGCATCGCCTTTCCTCTGTTGCCAGCGCGCTACGCCCGCGAGAACAGCTGATGCAATACGGCCGCGGTAAACAGCCCTCGTAAAATGTAATACTGTACTCAGAAAAACTAATGAATATGGATTGAAAACAAATTCACAAAATCTACACTCACTGACAACATCTGACACTAATAAGACAATATATTATTAAGAATAAAAGAGAATGAGGAAATAAAACATCACTCACCGCTAATGGCTGGCACAGGAATGAGGTTATGGCCTACAAAGGGAACACTCCACTGATCTCAGTCCCTGGAACCCTCCAACAATATGAAAAACACACTAATTACTGAAGGAAAATAAGAAAGACCGCGAAGCGTACCAAATACCACACACGCTGAGCGAGATAGGTTAACCACGTGGCGAATGTAAATATTAGAGCTGGCAACTGGGTTTCGAGATCGTGCTCTGTCGATATAAATCGATGTGAATGGCAGATTGGGATTGGTTGGATGTCCATGCTTCAGCGCTTAACCACCAGACAGAGCCAAAATCTGCCAAAACGTCTATTTAGAAGTAGAGCCGTGCGGAGTATAAGTAATACCTTCTGTATTTACACACAAAATCAACTCATATACAGTATGTAGAATCTCTTCAAATAATACTAAACAGCTGCTATAAGATTTCAATTTACACTACTTTTTTTACCGTTTTTGGTACCTAATATGCATATCGATCTGCTGCATCTTAACCAGAGAACCAGAGCACCAGTTCCTGAAAGGCCTTTACCAGTTCCTGAAAGGCCTTCACAGCTACCGCAGCGGCTGCAGGTCCTTAGAAGTCCCCACAGTATTTCACCTCTGTCGGCTTGGCAGACTGATATGTAATAAAACCTTGCTCAGTAAGTAAAGCAACGGGAAATCGCCTCACTCCTCATTTCCCTAGCGTGCATCTTCAGTGACGCCTATGCGATCTATGACAGCTGATCGTGGAACTGTTGAGGATCAAACCAGCCTTCGCGATGAGCACTCAACATTAATATATTTCCATTAATTTCGTTGGGAGGTGGAAGAGGGCACCATTTTGTAAATGGCTCAGGGCAGCAAAAATGATAAATACGGCCCAAGGAATTGCTGATATCACTACTTTTAGAACGGCGAAACCTCTTTCTACATCTGACATGATTAACGTTAGGCGGCAGAGACTGATAAAAAGAGCCCTGCGTGGATTATCCGCATACGCCACCTCATCCACGGATATTGTGAATATTGAACTATAATACACCTAAGGTATTGAAACACATAGATCTGTTAATAGGGCCTATAATACAATAGAACTGATACCTGGCACCAGACCGCTACAGTCACAGGTTTATGCGGGATTTCCAATAGCGACAACTACCAATGCACTGCGCGGTTTTCTTTCAGAATAATTTTTTTCCTTCCTTTCACTAATTACAGGCAGGAGCCAGTTAGGATTGGGCCAGATTTACGACTTTATGGTTTCAAGGCTCTTTATTCATCACCATCCTTCCAAGGGTCGCCTAACCACAAGCACAATATGAGGATAACTGAATGAAAATCAATAAACGTCATTACAGCAAACTCCCGATTATCCGGGTGCGGATTATCCGGTTTGTGAGTTATTTATGCACTCCGAAGGTTAATTGTAGTATTATGTTTATTTTATTTCCTTTATTTTTTCTACCACATTTTGAATACATGTGAACTGCGCGCTTGAAATTCGCGCACGTTCTCGACTGCAAGTGTGCTGTGGCGGCATGCTTTCTTCGTGAACTAAACACTAAATAGTGTAACGTACAGCAGTTCTTTGTTGGTGTTGCGTTACAGCAGTCATAGCTACGAAGCGAAATAAAATGCTTTTAAACAAAACCAAAACCAGAATTGATTTAAAAGTTTGAGAAAGGAGAATCAATAAGGAAATTAGCAAATGATTATGGGATTGGTGTTGAGACAGTTAGATACATTAAAAATAGCAAACAGATACTCTTAGAATTCACTAGAAATTTCAGCGGTGTTGTTGCAAATTGGAACATTCGTACTTGTATACGTAAGAACTTAAACGAATCTCGAAAGCAAAAGAACATTACCGATCATTTTTCGCCGAAGGACAAAAACTGTTGTTTTGTATACTTTTCGTAGCTCAAGTGTTCCACCAACAATAGACACTGTAAACATTTTTAAATTGGCCTACTTTATTCATAAAAGTGGTTATTGTGTTAATTATTTGGAATGATTTAATTGTCAAACAGTATATTTATGTTCTGTATTATTAAAAATTTCGTTGTGCATTAAACTGAACGAAATCGTATTATCCGTGTTGTTAGTTAACTGTGCGAATTTGTCCAGTGATTATTCCGGATATTCGAGAGTTTTCTGTATTTAGAAATTACCAGCAAATTTATCCGCACTGTTATACAGTTTGTGTCCGTCAAGACATAAACGTGGTGGAATCCGCGGATATCCGCATCCGAGCAGGGCTCTATAATAAACCCGCACTTTTATTTCTATGAAAAGGAAATGGGATACACTACTATTCTCATTTAGATCTCCTTAAGAGGATCTAAACACTGACCTCAAGATTCATCGTTGGAGATAAATTTAACGTTTATAGGTGGTAGCGTTTACTTCGCAGATGTGTCATTAATCAAGCCTGGCCAATAAAATGTTAGAAGCAGACGTAAAGTAGTGCGATGTCTGTTGCACGTGACTTGTTACCACAGCAGATAGCAATACAATAAACAAGAGGAACTTCCAGATGAAGTGAATAACTAAGGAAGAAGCGCTCCTTGAGGCTGCTCCTAGTCAACATAATGTGTAGTCTCTAAAGTTGTTAACAAGGTTTATGGCATCTTAAAGACGCGGTGGTGGTGGATAGTAAAATAATTAATTAAGCAACGGTGGAAAGGCTGCCTTTTACGACACCATGAATGTTTACTTCGTATTCCACACGCATTTTCCTAACTCAACAATTAAAACTTAACCGAGCCAGTTGGTCGTGCGGTTAGGGGCGTGCAGCGGTGAGCTTGCATTTGGGAGATAGTGGGTTCGAGCCCCACTGTCGGTAGCCCTGAAGATGGTTTTCCGTGGTTTCTTATTTTCACATTAAGCAAATGCTGGGGCTGTATCTCAATTAAGGCCACGTAAGCTTCCTTCCCACTCGTAACACTTTCCTATTCCATCGTCACCAACTATCTGTGTCGGTGCGACGTAGAGACAATTCTAAAAGGAAAAAATAATTAAAACTTCACGGGTCTGGTTTCTCAATCAACCTGCATCATCATTTTCATCAATCATCTCATCATTCTGTAGATCAGTAGTAGTGTCCGCCTCCGGGTCTTAAGAACATGGGTTGAAACCCAACAGAGGTAGTCAGATTTTAAATGATAAAATATCCTGAAATGAAATGCCGTATGGCTTTTAGTGCCGGGATATCCCAGGACGGGTTCGGCTCACCAGGTGCAGGTCTTTCTATTTGACACCCGTAGGTGACCTGCGCGTCGTGATGAGGATGAAATGATGATTAAGACAGCACACACACCCAGCCCCCGTGCCATTGGAATCAACCAATTAAGGTTAAAATTCCCGACCCGGCCGGGAATCGAACCCGGGACCCTCTGAACCGAAGACCAGTACGCTGACCGTTCAACCAACGAGTCGGACATAAAATATCCTACAATCAGTACACGAAAAAACCTGAAATGTTTAAGGCTTAAATTGTTTCATATCCAAACATCTGCACATACTAACTGCGACCATGAGATTATTACCATTATTTTCATTATCAATGAATCACTAAAGGTTCTGCCTCGTCGTTGCATTTGTTATTTCCCCTTGTCCTCTTCATTTCTTGATAATTTATATTCATAGCTTCATTAATACCTTCATTATTCCCTGTGTGTCTTTAGTTTGCCTTTCTATCAAAAAAATATTGTTCAATAGGAACTTATCTGTGAAGTCTAAAGAATAAACTTCCTTTCTTCCAAAGAATTGAGCAGTGCCATTATTTGTTGTATAACAATATTATGTGTCAAAACACTTTACTGTATTGAATAGGAGACTTGTAATAAATTGTCATACAAGTAAGTAAGCCGTCATTAGATGTCATTCTTTCCTCACCCATCTACAAAATTTACTTTTCTTTACTTCGTGACTCCCTACCAAGTTTTTACCGTCCCCCCCCCCCTATACTGTATTCATTTTCGAAGAATTCAATATATTCAACGTCTTGAGTTGCTAGGGTCCAGTTCAAAATTTCTTTTTATTAGTTTTACGTCGAACTTCTCAGAGAGGTCTTATGGCAACAATATCATTGGACACGGCTAGAAATGGGGAGGAATTTACCGTGGCCTTAATGAAGATATGTACATCTCGAGCATGTACATGGCTGCCGACTGGGAGGTCGAAATTCACCATCTCCCGAATGCATGCTAACAACTAAATGACCCAAGCCACGTAGCCAGCGCGTTTATTAATTTCATACAAAAAGTACTCTCCAAATGAAATCTTTCTTAATTTTCAATTTAGATGACTGCTGGTAGATAATAGTATCTTATTGGGAAAGGCGTTCTTTGTTAACATTACAATTTTCTTAATTTTACTGTGTTCCTATTATCGCTTGTAATCAAGCTTCCTAAAAATCAATGCTGATCCTTTTACGGATTTTGGAATTTCCGGTATTTTATAAATTCATGTTCGATAATTTAAATTTCTCTAAGTTAACATTTTACTGAACGTCCCAAGAATGAGATATCATTCTAACTATCGGTTTCTTGAAGGAGTGTGTCAAAATAATTTGTAAATATCATCCGCCATCCGTACATCCATCCATTTGTATCCCATACAAAAAGTACTCATATTTTGTTTCCTTAACCTATTCACCCTCCTAGGTTGGTCTTTCTCCCGGACTGAGCGAGGGATCCCACATCTACCGCCTCAAGGACAGAGTCCTTGCGCGTGAAACCTTGGGTTGTGGGATGAAACATGAAAGGAGGATCAGTATCTCGCCCAGACGATCTCACCTGCTATGCTGAACAGGGGCTTTGTGGGGGGTGGGAAGAGCGGAAGGATAGAAGGATAGAAGGATAGAAGGAAGAGGGGAGGAAACGGCCGTGGCCTTACGTTAGGTACCATCCCGGCATTTACCTGAAAGAGAAGAGGGAAACCACGGAAAACCACTTCGAGGATGGCTGAGGGATGGAATCGTACCCCCTACTACTCAGTTGACCTCCCGAGGCTGAGTGAAGCCCGTTCCAGCCCTCGTACCACTGTTTAAATATCTTGGCAGAGTCGGGAATCGAACCCGGGCCTCCGGAGGTGGCAGTTAATCACACTAACCACCACACCACAGAGGCGGACACAAAAAGTACTCTTCAAATGAAATACAATCCATGGCCCGAAAATAGCCAAATATCATTTACACATTTCTGGTGTTTTTCACTTCTAACACACGAGTCAATTGACTACTGTAGGATTTGTCACACTTAAAGCTACGAGTCAACGTGGTAGAAAGGTATCTTTTTCTAGTGGTTTAACGTCGCGCTAACACATTGGTGAAGGTTTTCCGAGCCGCATGGAAGGGAAAGAGCTAGTACTGGGAAGGAAGTGGCCGAAGCCTTGATTAAGATACACCCCCAGTATTTGCCTGGTGCAAAAATGGGAAAGCACGGAAAACCATCTTCAGGGTTGCCGACGATCGGATTCGAACCCACCAAGTTCACAGTTACGCGACCCTAACCGCACGGCCAACTCGCTCGATGTGGTGGAATGTCACCCTCGATCCACTGGATCATACGGCTTCCTTCCATAGGTCAACGGTGCAGTTGAAATGGTCCTTTGCAAATTTTAAGTAAACTTCCATGTTCGTGACTGTTGAAAATGTTAATTTACAGCCTGTTTCAAGTCATCTGACCTGGTCATGAAAGGAATGGATGAAGCCCCCATCTAGCGACGAGGATAGAAACTGCGCCGGCTGCCGAAGCCTGTTGCACTTTTCTGGGGCTACGATTAATGACTGAGAGATGAAATTAAATGATATTGGAGTACCCGGAGAATAACCTGTCCCACCTTCGCTTTGTCCAGCATAAATCTCCAATAGAGTGACCTGGATTTGAACCACAGAATCCAGCGGTGAGAGGCAGGCGCGCTGTCGTGGCTGTTACCAGGTAAATTTTATTGGACGTTTTGAACTCTTTAGAAAGACGTATTCTGACTCGTGATACAAAATTGTAGAGGTGTAAGTACAGTAGATATCCGTGTGAAAGTGTACATCTCGTGTTTATTTCTGCAGTCCTTCTGATTGCTCTGTGGCCTTTCCTCTCCCTTTAATTAACAACCGGAGACGGTATTGCTGCTGGATGTTTTGTACTGATATATCCCTAACAATGCACTCGCGACTCTGTTACACTCGAAATTTCAGGAAATGCTACAGTACGGGAATCTCTTGCGTATGCCATTCGAGCCCCGGCTGTCATCCTCTATGCGAAATCCGTTACCCCACATGTTACTGTCCATTTTAATTCACAAACTTGTTTCTCAAAACATGTCAGTGCTGATATCTCAAGAAATTTATATAGACTCTTGCCATTTCCTCTGAGAACATCATCCCAGACGATGTGATATCCTCAATATCGTTTTCTAACTTCCTTAATTCGTCTTTCTATTCTGAAAATTAAAGTAGACAGCGCTGTCGGACCTGCCAGGTTGGAAAATATCCAGATTGAATTTTATTTAAAAACTTAAATTAATATACCTTGGGAGAGGTACTTATGAACGGTTTTCAGTATTATGCAACATCAAGACCTCAAAGATATGAAGATAACAACAAAAAACAGAGAAGTCAGGTTTCCCTTAAAGGGAAAGGATGAAATTGTCATGTAGTGTAATTACCACCAGATATTTTGCTATTCTGTTACGAATACCAAGTCTAAAAGCCACATTTATCACGTCCATATAGTCAGAGATGGACTTACGATAGCAAAGCGTACCATTTTTGACAAAGGAATATGTTAGAGATTAATAGTTGGGCTTAAAAATAACGGTTAACTTTGTTAGGCCGTCTGTATGGAGTGCCATCCTTCACAGATTCAAAGGTTCGACGTAAAGAAGAAGAAGAGGTATGGTTTGCAGTGTTCACAGGTTTATGGACTTGGAAAGGGTTACTTGAAATATGGTGGATTTGAAGGTGATCTAGGGAAGAAGAGCTTTTATTAGCACGCTTCAAATATGTATTACTTTTAGGTCCTACTAATAATAAGTGTAAAAATGACAAAGCATTTTGTTCTTCAGAAAACAATACGCACAACCAGGTAATGATACTTAAAATATGTGCTCAGGGTTACGTAACTTCGAAACTGTGAATATTTGAAGACAACGGTTATAAAAAAGATTATAAGGACTAGCAATGCAATGTTAAAATCATCCTAGGGATATGACCTACAAATAGAATAATAAAGTATGAGAATTTATTATTTATTTATTTATTTATTTATTTATTTATTTATTTATTTATTTATTTATTTATTTATTTATTTATTTATTTATTCCTAAAACATCCTTTTCATCCTTTTGTTGATCATCGTTATCTGGTCGATTAGATTAGCAGTTTGCCTATTTCTACCACTACGAGCGCTAATGTGAGTCAACGCATTGTTTCATTTAAGCACCACTACGAGAGCTAATGTGAGTCAACGCATTGTTTCACTCAAGGACCACTACGAGCGCTAATGTGAGTCAATGCAGAGATTCACTTAAACCTTTTTAACTACATTCAGTGTGGATATTTAAAAAAATGCCTGAGGATATTGAACCAAGGAACACATTACAGAAAGAATTATGTAAGTTAATGTGGCTAGGAATTGAATAAAAAAGTGAACGAGTAAAGAAACAAGCGTTTTATGCAGTTTTTACGTAACTTCATTTAGGCCGGAAGTGATTTTTGAATGACTTTTTTCCGTTTGATAGAGCTATCCAAGACTCATAATTTGAAACCTACCGGGCGAGTTGGCCGTGTGGTTAGGGGTGCGCAGCTGTGAGCTTGCATCCAGGAGAAAGTGGGTTCGAACCCCACTGTCGGCATCCCTCAAGATGCTTTTCCATGCTTTCCCATTTTCACACCAGACAAATGGTGGGGCTGTACACTAATTAAGGCCACGGCCGCTTCCTTGCCAGTCCTAGCTCTTTCCTATCCCATCGTCGCCATAAGACCTATCTGTGTTGGTGCGACGTAAACCAAGTAGCAAAAAAAATTGTAACCTTCCCAAGCCCTTTAGCACTTCAAATTTCGGCATAATTGAGGAAACTGCTTAATTTTACGTTTTTTATTTTGTAGTATGGAGACCCCTACCTTGTCTGCTAAGGAATATTTTTCCAGCAAAAAAAACATATGTTCAATCTAGTAACCTTCAGCTAGAGGGAGGTTTAAATTTAAATTGTCTGTAATATAATACCTAAGCTTAACTCATTCGCCTCCCAAGCAACCTAGCTACGCGGTAACAATGGAAATTGACAGAAAAATACAGAAACATCGAATACTTGAAGGGTTTCATGAAAATCGACCTTCTCTTAAATCACAAATTTTGCATCATATTCACATATAAAGAGAGCCTCCGTGGCTCAGACGGCAGCGCGTCGGCCTCTCACCGCTGGATATCGTGGTTTAAATCCCGGTCACTCCATGTGAGATTTGTGCTGGACAAAGCGGAGGCGGGACAGGTTTTTCTCTGGGTACTCCGGTTTTTCCTGTCATTTTTCATTCCAGCAACACTCTCCATTATCATTTCATAGCATTTTTCACTCATTAATAAATCACCTTGGGAGTGGCGATCCCATTGTAATAACAGCCTTTATATGTTTCATTCATTACATCCCTGACCCGGTCAATGACTGGAAAACGGGTTGTAGGTTTTCATTTTCATTCACATAGGAAACCTCGTAGAGCATTTAGGACAACCCAATAACTCTAGTCTATTTCCTCTGACCAGATGTGAGGATAAGAATACCACTAGAAGGTTTATATTTTCTCATAGAATTTCACAGGATTTCGTTTTATCCTTTGCTGAGTAGGAAACGTCGTAAGATTATGATCGTATTTTTCTCTTCAGACCTCATTCACGTCAGTAAACGGTGCATAGAGGTAGCCACAAAGAGCGCATTCTGCTTCTCCTTTATGCCTCGCTGGAGGGTAAATTGCCGCAGACGTTTATAGCGTGACGATATTACTATCCCTGTCTATTGGTCGTCTTACTCCTACAGTATAGCTGCGTTATCGCTTCTATCACAACATTGGTTACATTGGAAAAATATTGGAATATGTAAGGAACCTCGACTTAAAATTCAACACGGTACGTAAAAGTTATAGTTTATTAAGTTTCCCAATATTTTATAAGGTGGGTAAATTGAATCCGAGTGAGTTGGCCGTGCGGTTAATGGCACGCAGCTGTGAACTTGTATTCGGTAGATAGTGGGTTAGAACTACACTATGT
Organism: Anabrus simplex; assembly: GCF_040414725.1. NCBI lineage: Eukaryota > Metazoa > Arthropoda > Insecta > Orthoptera > Tettigoniidae > Anabrus > Anabrus simplex. Next base: position 873,929,802 of record NC_090265.1, on the reverse strand, counting down.
GCCCTGAAGATGATTTTTCTTGGTTTCCCATTTTCACACCAGCTGAGGCTGTAGGCCTACCTTAATTAAGGCCACGGCCGCTTCCTTCACTCTCCTAGTCCTTTCCCAATCCATCGTCACTATAATACCTACTTGTGTCAAAGCAAACGTCATTTCTGTACAGACTATGAAAGCCCTTGGATGAGTGTAAGGCAGAAACTTGCACTATTCGTGACTTCGGTGCTAAGCGGTTAACTCTAAATCCGGCCTTCTTTGTCCCCAGATATTAGTGATGGTGGGGATTATTGTTTTTTGTAATTATTCTCGAGTTTTGTTTCTTCCTGTTCCCCTAATGTCCAGGTTTCGCATCCATATTAGCACACTCCAAACAAAGGTCATGAGAAATGATTTTCTGGACTTCAAACTGAGATGGTTGTTTAGCAATAAGTATCAGTTATTTCGGAAGGCTTGTTTTGTTACCACTATTTTCTTGATTTCCGAAAGGGACCTGTTATCAGAGGTAATTACACTACCCAAATAGGAGAATTCTGTGATTAGTTCTATCGGTGTGTTATTTAATTTTAAGTTTTTCTACCTGTAGGTTTCCTTTTGTCGACTATCACGAATTTTGTTTGTATTTATTTTCGTTTTTTCAAAGGATTTGTTGAATTTTCTTAGCGTCTTAACTCATACCCTCTTCAGAATTAGCTAAGATAGCAATATCATCTGTAAAGCGTATACTTTGCATCTGAATACCATTAAAAATTCATCCATTAGTATGCTCTTTCATTTCTCTAACTGCATTTTCTATGCACAAGTTAACAATGATGATCGGGGATCTGATGAAGCCTAGCTTTAATTTGAATTATAAATTTACAGTGGTGATACCCTCAAGGGAGGAGTGGGCCGCGGATGCTGGGGCCCATCTTAAGTCTTGGAGCTGTACATGGTACACAGATGGCTCGCGGACGGAGACGGGCACAGGCGCCGGGGTCTGGGGGCCTAAGACAAGGCTCTCCCTTCATATGGGTAAATATGCTTTCCAGGCCGAAGTATACGCAATACTAACCTGTGCTGTATATATATGGAATATGCCTGGACACAGAAGATGCATCACTATCTGCAGTGATAGCCAGGCAGCACTAAAAGCACTATGTGCAGTTAAAACAACATCAAAATTGGTATGGGAATGCCAAAGGATGTTAGATCAGCTGTGTGAATTTAGCTCAGTTACCCTATTATGGGTCCCTGGGCACACAGGTATCAGTGGAAATGAAGAAGCTGACAAACTAGCGAAACAGGGCTCAATGGGTTCCTTCACAGGACCAGAGCCCTTCCTGGGAGTGTCACTCCGAAGTGTGAGACTGGTAATATCCCAGAGGACAAACCAGTCTCACTTAGATATTTGGAAGAGGTTAACTATAGCAAGGCAGGCACGTGAACTTATCAAAGGGCCTAGCCAAAGTTATAAAAAGGTCCTAATGAATTTGAATAGGACCAGAATGAGAATGGTAGTTGGACTGTTAACAGGCCACAATACCTTACAGAGGATCCGATGTGTAGAAGATGCGGTAAGGAGGAGGAGACCTCCGCGCATGTGTCATGTCAGTGCGAGGCTCTTGCAAGCACCAGACATCGATACCTTGGCTCACATTTTGTGAGCCTGGAAGACATCAGGAATGCCAATATCCGGACAGTAGTATCCTTTATAGGAGCACTAGGGCTGGACTAGGCAAACCTGTTTAAGGGGCACAAAGGGTCTTCATAGACCTACGTGTGGAGCTCTGTGAAGACAGGGCTCACCCATTTCTTATCTATCTATCTATACACAGGTTAAAGAGATATGGTGACAGTGGGCAGCCTTGTCGAACTTATCTTGTAATTTTTGCTTCTCTTGTAGTACCATTAATATTAACTTCCGTCATTTGAGCTTTTTATAGATTCAGAATAAGGAGCCTGTCTTTCCAGTCAAGTCCCATATTCCCCATTATTTGAAAAAGCAATTTCCACTCAACATTATGGGAGTCTTTTTCCAAGTCACTACATGTTACACAAGTTTTCCTGTTGACACCTATACTTCTTTTTGAAATTTGACGTAATGCTGATATAGAACGTAAAAGAGGATCGATACCACTGAAGTCACAGACGGCGGTGGTTTGGGGTAAGTGAAATGCACGCCGCAGGGCGTCTGGCTCGGAGCTGTCCTTCAGGCAACCGATTTCGAACAGTTTGTTGCGTCACTGTGGTGCCAACTGCCGTACGAATTGCTGCTGCAGACGCAGTCCGTTGTGCCACAGCCATACGCCGAATGCGGCCGCCCTCCTTCTCGAAGGTGCCACGGGGACGACCGAAGCCCGGTCTTCTTGCGAGCGTACCTTCTCGTGACCACTGCTGCCAGCACGTATGCACAGTAGAGACATTCCTGCCAAGGCGTTCTGCAATAGCGCGGAAGGAAAATCCCCCTTCATGTAGCCGTACTATACGTCCTCGTTATGGTGCAGTGAGAGTTGATACTGGCCTCTTCGTCGTCGTAAAGATATTCTTGATCCACTCACAGTCACTCCATCCAATCTCACAGGTAACTAACGCTCTTGCACAGTAGAGCCCGTATGCAAACCTGATGTGCAAGGTCACGGGGCCGCTACTATCGCCACGCTAATGCAATTTGCGGGAAATTTGAATAAACGCCATCTTTCAGCTGTATGAACACGCCTACCAACGTTTAATCCAGCATAACCTCTCCTTGGTGTTTGGATATTTATTTCCGCCAGTGTAATTTTTACATAAATTTATCCAGGTTATTTGAAAGTGACCGGTTTAATGACAATATCATAACATTCCCGTTCCACTAGACAATTCATAGCATTCTCCATGTGCTTCAAAATACGCCCAATTCATACTATCAAAGAGTAGGCCTACATCACGGGTGTAGGCAAGGGGGGGAGTTAATGGGGTTTAGAACCCTTCCCCATGGAATTTTACAAAAGAAAATAAACAGAAGCTGACAATATACAAGTGAAAGTCGTCTAAATGGGTCGGTTCTTTTGAATATTCACATATACTGAAACAGGAACGCCCGTACTTCAGTTTTTCGGAGAGCATGGATAACGCCAAGGCGTGTACGGTTCGTGCTTTATAGAGTACGAGAGAAGGGTCGTGAAATGAGTTCATAGTTAAAGTGGAACTTGTAGTTTATTCAAAAAATGCATAGAACTTATATCACCTTTTAAAGACGAAAAGTTTGAAATGTCTTTGAAGATGTGGAGAAGGCGTCGTTCTGCGGCGTCGGCGTCGTCTGCCGTCGTCGGCGACGGCGTCGTCCCACGTTATCGGTGTGACCCACGGCCGTTGTCAGCCCTTGATGTTGAAGGAGACTCGAACCTGGGGCGGTCGTCTGATGATAGTGCAGCGTGGAATAGTTGTTGAGTTTTGTATTCCACTAAGTCCTATGAAAGGAACAGAGAAATGTAAAACTTTCGCACAGAATGTCAATGAAATGATACGACACTTCTCTACCGCACTGTGCTGCAAATTAAGGCGAGGTACTGTTTACTGGCCAAATAGGTTCCACTATAAATGGTGTTGGACGCACATTTGAGAAAAAAGAGATGAATTCAAGGTCACAGTTCTGTGAGAATAATTAATATTGTTCGTGCAATAGTCACTATCGAACTTCAAGTGATAGGCAATGAAAATAATCTAGAACTTTCTGAGATACGATGTTTACCACTTCACTCAATCTCAGTGCAAAAGGAAATAAATTAAGTCCTTCGGACACAGTCTCTGCACAGTTTGTAATGAGTACATGCAATGTCCTAGCACACACACTCGTAGAAATAAATTAAAGTTTCTGCGAAGACAGAAGGAAACAGTTTATGACACAGTCTTGTGAAAGAGAACCAAGTTCTGTTACGACTCAGTCTTAACAAAATCACGTAATTTCTCAGAGGTAAAAGTTTCACTGAGGCACAATATTACACGCAAATTTAGATACAGTCTATAAGAGGGGAATTAACATAGTACCTTTAAAAGAAATAAAGGTAGCGTATTCCACGAATCAGCACTGTCCTTGAAAGGGAATATCGGCACAGTTTTATGGAAGTAAATGTTAGCACAGTTCTGTGAAATGGATTGACACAGTCTTTTAAAAATGAAGGTTGGCACAGTTTTATGAAAAGAAAATGTCGACACTGTCTTTCTCACGGAGTGATTGACACAGTCTTTGAAAGAAAAGTAGGCACTGTCCTTTACGAAACAAAGTGACTGTCCATAAAAGAATTGTTCTTTCACTAGGGCACAATTTTTCGAAATAGCCTAACACAGTCTCTTGTAGAGGAAACAACTAAAGCACAGTCTTTATGCCCTAAGTCCTTTAAGTACAGCTTCAGAATATCAAGTGATTACTGTACAGTCCCTTCAATTACACGATTCACAAAGCGAAATGATGTAACTCGGCTCAAAAGAGCGATGTTATCCTTGAATAAGCTTTCGCTTACACGCGAAGTTAGAGTCCACAGAGAAGGCTTTCAACACCAGTATTACGTAATTTCGAACCCCGGTCCTAAGCCGGACAGAGTAACAAACCGTATCACATAGCGAGGCGACTGGTTCACGACGGTGTGCTCGCTCGCACACACACTGACACATTCATTGACACACTGACACATTCATTGACACACTGACACACTGACACACTCTAGGCTGGCGACCTCCTTTTATTGCCCAAGGTCGGACGGCGAGACTGGAAATATGAGCATCTTAAAAAATTCATATCTGGGCCATCCTTCCGCCGATTTTAATGAAATTTTGGGTTGTAGTATTCGCTGTCCAGGCCTACAAGGTGACGTTCTCTAAATAACGATTTAACCTTCCGTTCGTGATGAAATGCCATAGAATCGAACAGAACTTTCGTTGTGACGTCACTTGGCCTCGGCTGGCACTCTGTAGCAGCGCTTGCTTGCATGCTGTCCCCCACAATGCCTGCGCGCTCGGCGCTCATTTTGAATCCATACAGCCGGGTGTTAGCGAGTTCTCCTCAAGAAATACATGAACGCGAATGCTCGCAGGGCATTCCCGTTTCAATACAAAATTGTAAAACCAACACATCTCTTGAGTCTACTTTCTAAAAAGCCTCTAAAATTAGATTTTAGATTGTAATCTGAACATACCATTCGCCGTAAAACTATTCGCTTTGATCACATTATTCTTGTCTTGTATTTTAATGTAAGATTTTGTAATGCACCGGTAGTACAAACTGAATATGAATATAACTTACTTGTATCAGGGTCCTAATGACACTCGCACAGGCGCGTAGCACACATGCACATGCTATTTTCATTATGTTCCAATGTTCTATCATCATCTTGTAACTACAAAGCATGTTTTTTTTTAGTAAGTGACGTTATATGGCGGCTGCAGAACTTTGGTCGTCGTTCAGAGCATGCACGCTCAGTACGTAGGTCTACATCTGTAGGCTAGCCACAAACGCCATTATGGAAGCATTCGTCCGTATTTCTGCTTGTTTGTGCGTATTGAAAATGTCTCTGACAATTAACGGTCCCGCCGAGTGTGAGGTACGCGCTGTGATTCATAAAGCTGAAAATTACAGGCCAGTCAGTTTGACATGCATTGCATGTAATATTTTGGAAACTATTCTTTCTGATTATATTAGACATGTTTGCAAAATTAATAACTGGTTTGATAGAAAGCAGTTTGGATTTATGAAACGTTATTGCACTGAAGCTCAACTTGTAGGATTACAGCAAGATAAGCAGATATTTTGGATACAGGTGGTCAAATGGATTGTATCGCAATTGACCTATCTGAGGCATTTAATAGGGTAGATCATCAGAAACTACTGGAAAAAATGAGTGCAAGTGGACTAGAAAAAATAGTGACTGAATGGGTGGCTATATTTCTAGAAAATAAAACACAGAGAATTAGAGTAGGCGAAACTTTATCGGACCCTGTAATAATTGAGAGAGGAATTCATCAAGGCAGTATTATAGGATCTTTGTGTTTTCTTATATATATATATATCTATGATATGCATAAAGAAGTGGAATTATAGATAAGGCATTTTGCAGATGATGTTATTCTGTACGGAGTAATAAATAAGTTACAAGATTATGAGCAACTGCTAAATGACACCGTTAATGTTGTGAGATGGACAGTAGGCAATGGTATGATGATAAACGGGGTTAAATGTCAGGTTGTGAGCTTCACAAATAGGAAAAGTCATCTCAGTTTTAATTATTGTGTTGATGGGGTGAATGTTCCCTTTGGGCATCATTGTAGGTACCTAGGTGTGGGGTAATCACATAAATATGATTGTAGATGAATGGTACACATCTCTGCACGTGGTTATGAGGTTATTTAGGGGTTGTAGTAAGGATGTAAAGGAGAGGGCATATAAGTCTCTGGTAAGAGCCCAACTAGAGTAGGCATATGGTTCCAGTGTATGGGACCCTCACCAGGATTACTTGATTCAAATACCGGAAAAAATCCAAAAAGCAGCTCTATTTTTCTTGGTGATTTCCGACAAAATAGTAGCGTTACAAAAATGTTTCAAAGTTCGGGCTGGGAAGACTTGGGAGTAAGGAGACGAGCTGCTCGATTAGGTGGTATGTTCCGAGTTGTCAGTGGAGAGAAGGCGTGGAATGACTTTAGTAGACGAATAATTTTGAGTGGTGTAAAGCTGAAATTCAAGAGGACAAATTTGGGCAAATATTCGTTTATAGGAAACGGGGTTTGGGATTGGAACAACTTACCAAGGAAGATGTTCAATACATTTCCCATTTCTTTGCAGTAATTTATGAAGAGGCTAGGAAAACAACAAATAGGGAATCTGCCACCTGGCCGACTGCCCTAAATGCACATCAGTAGTGATTAATTTTCTAAATGGAAAGAGGCGTGAAAGCTGTTGAAATTCATCGGCGGAATAGTAAAGTGTATGGAGAACACACTATGAGGAAAGCAATGGTAAGAAAATGGTTGGAGCATTTAAAGAATTTCGTACTAATGTCCAGGAAGAGAAACGTTGTGGGCGACCATCTGCCATTACTGAAGACTTGTTGCAAAAAGTTGATGCAAAGTTTCCAGAAAACAAACGCTTTGCGATTTCGTCATTAAGTATGAGTTGCCTTAAATTTCAAGGAGTCTTCTTTATGAAATTGTGTCAGGACGCTTAAATTATCGGGCGTTGTGCTCACTCAATCTAAACCAATCACATGTCATGCTCACAAAGGGGATTTCGTTTGCTTCACGACAATGCGCGACCTCAAACTGCTAATCGAACACGAGACTTCATCACTTCTTTTGGTTGGGGACAATTAGATCATCCTCCGTATAGTCGTGACCTGGTGTCTAGTCACTACCACTTGTTCCTGCACTTGAAAAAGCATTTAGGAAGTCAGCGCCACCATGATGATGACCTAAAAGTGGCTGGCACATCAGACGGCAGATTTCCATGAGGATGGGAATCAGAAGCTGGTTTCACAATATGGCACGTGCCTTAACATGCTTGGAACTTATGTTGAGAAGTAGTTTAAGGTACAGGCTTACATGTAAAGAATAAATTGTTTAAAAAGTTGCATTACTTTTTTCTATATCAAAACGGTACTTACTTAAAAAAAAAGCCTCGTATAAACCTCCCGCCCCCCACCATCGGCCGATCCTGGCTACGCTACTGCCCTATATAATTAATATAAAAACGTGAACAAAGAAATCCTAACAAATTGAATTTATTACTATTATTAAATTATTATTCCTTGTATCAGTCATGAAGTTATTGGGGTCGGCAGGCCTTATTTATTTCACCAGTTTTACGGCCGGTTGCCCTTCCTGACGGTGATCCTGTACGGTGGAATGTATTATATATTGCATGTTTCTGTGGTTGCTAATAGTGTAGCGTGTTGTATATACAGTATATGAAGAGACGTGCATTGAAACGAACACAAAAACCTATTCCCGAACCAGATCAATTAACCGTACAGAGTTAAAATCGTCGGTCCGGTCGAGTATCGAGTGCGGGACACTCTGAATTGGAGAACAGTACGCTGACAGTTTAGCCAAGGAGCCGGATCCTAGTTATTCTAATATGCGCTGCATAATCTTACTTATGTTTAAACCGAGCCAGTGACTGCGCGATATGCGTCGCGAAGCTATCAGCTTACATTCGGGAGGTAGTAAGTTCGAACACCATTGTCAGGAATTCTGAAGATGCTTTTCCGTGGTTTCCCATTTTACACCAGCTCTCCCATCGTCACAACAAGACGACGGTGCGGCATAAAACGAACTGTAAAACAAAATAAACTAATTTTTAATGTATTTCTTCCCATGGAATTGATATTTCTCTTATGGAAATAGATAAAGTTACGTATGCAACATTTAAGACGGTGAACATTTTTGCACTCGTGTAATATAAGCACTCGGTTACATCTCGAGCTTGCATTTTTCCACTCATTGAAGCAAGTTCCACTTTACGCACCAGTTACATATATAACTATCCTAAAACAAGTTTACTAACAAATGATTGTCACGAATTTTTAATTGTTTTTTAGGATGAAAACTAAGTGTCTCTAAGTTATCTGTTTTTATTTTATTATTTTAGTATTCTGACTTCCCCTGAACGAAAAATAACCATCAACTGATTACCGTATCGAATGACATTCCTTAAGGAAGTAGTTTTGAAGATGCCAGTGGCAGTAATATTCTCTGAGGAAAGGTAATCTAGGTCGCTGAACCTATCCTCGTACAACAGCTACAAAGTGAAGAGCATTAGGGAGCAAAGTTAACTGAAGAAAGGCAGCTAATGAAGTAGACAACAAAAGAAAACTAATTGAACGTGAACCAACAAAGAAAATACGCCATGAATGCCGCTCGGAAAAGGATAGCTCTCTAGAAAGAAAAGGATAGGATAAGTAATGGTGAAGAAGACAGGCCCAGTTCTGAAGTATTCTAGTACAATGATCCAGATTCTGAACAGGGTAATGTGTTATCAACATTCCTAGTTAAAAATTGACAGTTCATTCTTTGTGATGTTCTATCTGATAATTGTATGATAACAGATCTTCTATTCTTGTTACTAACTGAAATATTTGGAGAGTACCACATATTCTTGACTTCTTATTCTCTTCGATTCTGAGAAGAAACTTGGGTAAATTTCACTAAAATATTAATGACTATTCTGCTCATAAATAGTGACCAATCCTGTATAAGAATATCAGGAATTTCAACCAATTGTTAATCACTACAATTTTATCCGTTTCTTTTTATCACTTTCATGTTATCACACGTACATGCAAATTCATCAGAACTGTGGACTGAAACATCTTTTGAGTTTTTTTACAATAATACAACCAACAGGACGTAATTCAGTTATTCTGATAAACCTGACGACCGATATATTGCTCAAGAAAGTTATAATGGATAAACAGAACAGTATTCGGTGTGGTAGAAAACAACGTGAATCGTGTATATGAGCATTAGAGGGTTGATCAGACGGATACGTAGTTTGAAAAAGATAATTTTTATCTCGCGCCTTTATCATTTTATCAGCCGCTGACGTTAGCCAATCGGATCGCTTCGCGGGTGAATTCACATGAGCTTTGTGAGGCGGTGTTGCCAAACCTGTATGGCTTAAGACTGGCTTGAGAGCACCAATCGAAGAAAAACCTTCGCCAGAGGAGGGATTTGAACTCGGACCTCCCCTGTAAAAGCAAATACGCAACGGTAACACAGGCTGAAACTCACAATGTGTTTATATTTGTGGCTGACTTCTCCGCATGGCTCCCGAATGCGAGCTCACAGCAGCGCGCCTCTAACCTCACAGCCAACTCCGCTCACTACTCCAAGGTTAGAGTTAACCGAGCTCCCTAGCTGCAATTGCTTAAGTGCAGCCAGTATGCACTATTCGGGAGATAGTGGGTTCGAACCCCGCTATCGGCAGCTCTGAAGATGGTTTTCCGTGGAACTGAACTGTACTTTAATTAAGGCTACGGCCACTTCCTTCCGACTCATAGCCCCTTCCTCTCCCAGCGTCGCCATAAGACCTATCTGTATCGGTGCGATGTAAAGAACATTGTTGTGACTTTGATTATGGTATCACTAGAATTCAATTATATCAACTTATTACACGGAGTTTACACTAATTAACAAATAAAGTCATGTCCTCATAAGCCACGAATGCCCTTCGAGAAATGGAAGATAAAAACTTCCACTAGCCGTAACTTCGGCACCATGTGGAATAGAGGGATTCGCTCTATGCCTGTTCACCTTTACCTCAGGAGTTAATTTGGTTAATTTGGTACTCATTTTTTTATGTAGGCTGAACGAACTTTAGGGCAATGTGCAGTACCTCTCAAGAAGTGTAAATGTGATTTTTTTAATGTTTTACTTTACGGGTAATCGAACCTACGTCCTCTTGGGTGAACCGTGCACTCCTTTACTTACCACTCAGTTAGACAACCCTTAATGACCACTCTGTCCTTTCATTAAAAATGAAATACACTAGAAATGAAAAAACATCCTTTTAATACTGTGATTTTTTTCCTTCATCGCAAGATGGTAGGAATGGTTTAACAGTAGAGAGACAGTCAGAGAGACGTCATTTTAGAAGTTGTTCTTGTCATGTTACGACATGTCGAGATAACACGAGGCAGCGTTTAATCAGCTTGTTTGAAGTTGGCAACATCCAAAATTCCCAAGCGACCATGTCCATTACTCTGTTTGTGTGCGAGTGTTATCTAAACAATATCGACCAATGTTTGATGTTAGCTATGGGTCATAAAACAAAAAGCCCCAGCCCTGATCTAAGCTGATTTCACCAGTAATGTGACGTAGGTCTACTCTGTTTTGTGAAATCAAAAAGTACCCTGCAGTGATACGTAACAAAACGAACAGAACATATCAACACCACTCTCTGGTCAGTAGGATCTTCTTCATTTATTAAAGAGTATTATTAATCTGATTCCAGTCTAACTGTGTGTGACACGTAATCAAGTACTGAAGTACTGAGGCATGGACATCTTGGAAATATATAGGGGGAGGGGGAGGGACGGGAGAAATAAATGCGATTCTATCGTCCTCAAATATAATTGTAGATACCAAATACCTATTTTACAGTTGGACTAAATACATTTCAGACGCGTAGAGCGCTGACCCTATGAGTTTAACGAGGTGGGTTCGATCCCCACAAAGTCCGGTGGTATTTGAAGGTGAAGCTTCGTGTCACTTAATTTACTGGTTATAAAATAACTCAGTGATAGACCACCAGACTAATCCAGGCTACGCTGAAGAACACTACCTCCAAAGTAAAGTTTAGAAGTGAGCTCTCAGAGAGTTTCTCTATCCAAACGGGCGTTAGACAAGGTGATGGAATTTCTTGCATTCTCTTTAATTGCTTTCTAGAGAAGATTATCAGGGAATGGATTGCCATATTACCTTCAGGAAGTGGACTGAAAATTGGCTACAAGAAAGATAATCTCAGTGTACGTTGCCTGGCCTTTGCCGACGACCTTACCTTATTAGCCAACAACATAGAAGAAGCTACTCACTAGCTACAGAGCCTCTATACCATAGCAGCTAAAACCGGCTTGAAGGTAAATATAAAGAAAACTGAGTTCATGACTAACATAAAGGGAGTCCCACATATTATGCCATTGGAAAACACCACCATCGTAAGGTTCCTGCAGTGAAGTACCTAGGGGAGTGGATTTCAGCAACCGAGAATGAGACATTAGCAATAAACACCAGATGCACCAAGTTGAAGAGGATCTACCATACCTGTAAGAGCATCTACTGTATACATCCAAGTGCCTCTCTAAGAACCTTAAACTCCAACATTACAATTCAGTAGTAAGACCGTCCGTACTGTACGCCTCTGAGTGTCTTCTGATGAACAGAAAAGGTCCACTGAGGAAGCTAGAGCTCAAGGAACGAAAAATACTAAGGAGTATTTTAGGACCAATAAGAGAAGGGGATGGTACTTACAGGATAAGCCACAACAATGAGATCTATGACCATCAAGAAGACATAGTTACATCGATGAGGAAGAGGCGATTGACTTTCTATAGGCATTTGACTCGTATGAGTACTTACAGACTTACCAGCAATATCTTTACCAGTACAGGCAGAGGGAAAGCGTCGAAAAATAAATGGATCACCACAGTGAAGTCCGACTTAGAACAGCTGGGAATTTCAGAACAAACCATACAGGATCGTGTATTATTCCGGCAGTTGACCTTTCAAGGTGTCTTTCCAGAGTCTCTCACCAGCAGACAGAGTACAGGCACCACCCGACCGAAGTGGACCGAGGAAAGGAAACAAGCACACAGCCAGAAGATGAAAGCTTTCTGGGCGAAGAAAAATCAGAATTTCAATACAAGGAGTCGAAACGAGCCCCGCAATCCTCAGTAGGCCCAAACGACAAGAAGAGGAAGAACTCAGTGATACAAAATTCCGACACGCCGGTGTCTTTCAAAACCGTAAAAGTGGCCGATGGGATATAAATACAATCACATTATTATTATTATTATTATTATTATTATTATTATTATTATTATTATTATTATTATTATTATTATTATTTCTTCGAATGGGCCAACTAAGGAATACGATGTTCAACTTTTCTGCTTGGAGAGGGACTTCATATTTGCCCAATACTCGTGCATTCTCTGGTTATGTTTCTCCCTTCTTTCCTGTGTCCAAAGGGAGCCTCCTTTTTTATATGATGGTCTGTCCTGGAACCTCTTTTGTTCGATTGTTATTCTGAGAGGTGCTCGGATTCCGATATCGTTTTCAGTTACTCCCAGTTCCTGCATGTCTTTCTTCGCTTCTGTTAGCCATGAAGTCCCTATCTACCTGTTCGCCCAGTAGTTGAGAAGCCGGTAGGTCATCCTAGTTTGGTTCATCCTCGTGACATGGAAGGTCAGACGCGTCTTTCTGGCTACGTCTGTGATCTTTTCAGTATAACTGTATAGCTCCTGGTTTGGTCGCCTTCTGTACTCGCCATCTACTTTGATCGGTCCTAGTGTCTTCCTCAAGATCTTCCTCTCCTGGATCTCCAGTGTGCCCAACAATCCTTTCCTGTTCAACATCAAACATTCTGTGGCGTATAGGGCTTCCGGGCGGATAACTGTCTGGTAGTGCCTCAATTTGGTGATAAGAGAGAGACATTTCTTGTTAAAATGTTCTTGGTAGTTGATATGCTAACTTCAGTTTGTTAATTCGGGTTGTTAGTTCTACCACTTCTGACATATTGGGTTCCAGCCATTCTCCCAGTTACTTAAATCTGTTGACTTTCTCAATCTGGCCCTGTTCCAACTGTAGTTTGCTGAGAGTATCACTGATATTGGTGAAATATTTTGTCTTTTCTAGAGATACCTGTAATCCAATCTTGGCAGTCTGGTGTTTAAGTGCATTAAGTTGTTTCACTGCTACTTCTGCAGAGTTTGCCAGAAGTGGCAGGTCATCTGTGAACGCCAAACAGTCAACTAGTAGCCCCTTCCGTTTTAGTTCCAGGTAAACACAACTTGGTATCTTTTGTTCTTCCAATTTTTCCGCCACTCTCTGATGACCTTGTCCAACGAACAGTTGAAGAGAAGAGGGGGAACGCCCGTATCCCTGTCTAACTCCTGTGTTTATTTCAAAATTTTCCGAAAGTGACCTCTTCCATTTTTGGTTTCCAGCAACAATAGAAGGTTTAAGATGAAAAAAACTGCTTTGTTTTAATAACCTGACAAAAAAAGTGCCCCTCTAAAACTTCACTCGTGATCGCGTATTACTCAGGGTCTTTTTGATAAGGCTGTGGGTTCTCTGGTCTAGGCCCATTTCATGCAGAATTCTTATGACGGTAGTTCTGTCTACTGAGTCGAATGCTTTCGTAAAGTCAACAAAGGTGACTACATACTTCTTACCCGCTAGTTTAACTTGCATTAGTACCGACTTCAAGTTGATGATCTGTTCAGCACAAGAACGCCCTTTTCTGAAGCCACCTTGGTATCCCCCCCATTTTTTAATCCAATCCAGGTTCGGCTTTGTTCAATAAGCCCTTTCTTGTCAGTAACTGGTATCAATGAGATCCCTCCATAGTTGTTCATGTCAGTCAAGTCACCATTCTTGTGTAAGGGGAGGATCAGAGGAGATGTCCAATCCAGCGGAAGCCTCTCAGTTTCTCAGATGTTCCGTAGGATCTCTGTCAACTTACTAATTGCTTTGTCCCCGACCTGCTTCCATATTCCGGCAAATATTGCGTCTCCTCCAGCTGCTTTGTTATTTTTCACAGATTGGATGATGTTTGTTACCTCTTCTTCTGTTGGAGGAAGAGAGTTTGGTTGTCTGGGTCTGTCATGATAGACAAAGGAAGTCTTGGAGTACTCGCAGTTGAGGAGATTCTCAAAGTATTTGGCTAGTAGGTGACAGTTGTCTTTGTCATTATAGGCCAAGTTCTCATATGGTCCCCTGAAGTGTAGGCTGGGTGGGGTATAGTGCCTGAGGTTTCGTTTGAAGGTCTTGTAGAAGTCTCCATCGAATTGGGTTAATTGGTCCTGCGTGTATTGATGCCTTACCTGTCTGATGATTCTGGAAATTAGTCGACGCTGCTCTATGAACTTATCACTATTTGCTTGGGACTTTTGTGAGTTTCATCATAGCCAAGCTACGTGTCTCTGTGCGATCGATTGGTCGCAGATACTGGTCCACCAGGTGTGTTTCTTCTGTTTCATTAACTTCTGTGGCAACTTTGACTAAGTTGTCCCGTAGTTGGTCCCAGTTGTAACTCTCGTATTCCAGCGCTTGCATTTTCTCTGTAATCATGTTACTTGATTTCAGTTTCTCCAAGTCAAACTTAGTGAGTTTGGGTGTTCGCGCTCTTCTTGAGTTTCTGGGTAAGAACCGAAATTTTATTTTGGAGAGGTAATAGTCCAGATTAGCCCCTCTTAGTGCCCTGACGTTTTGTATTTCTCTTCAGGAGTTCCTTGAAATGGCCACATGGTCTATCTGAAATTCACCAAGAAGTTTGTTTGGTGAAATGCATGTCTTCTGCTTTCTTGATATTGAGGTTGATTCCCATAGGGAATCTGAAATATTTGTTCATAAAACCAATATAAATGGTCCGTTATTGGACATTATACATTTTGCAGCTAACTCATTTATGGTTGCCAGCGTTTCGCCCCCTTGTGCTAGGTTGGGCTCATCAGTTGGTACCTAGCACACCTACTAAGTCGCTGGCTAGTGTATACCGTGGAGGCCACTGCGTAGGCTACTTGGAGCCACCGGCAGTGCCAATGCATAGTGAGAGACTTTGTCTCTTTACCAGAAATTGATGCCTGCTTGGCTATCAGATGATATAGATGTTGATTCCCATAGGGAATCTGAAATATTTGTCTCGAATGAGTAAATTTATAATACCAATATAAATGGTCCGTTATTGGACATTATAAACTTTCCAACTAACTCATTCCTGGTTGCCAGCGTTTCGCCCTCGTGTGCTAAGTTGGGCTCATCAGTTGGTACCTAGCACACCTACTAAGACGCTGGCTAGTGCATACCGTGGAGGCCACTGCGTAGGCTACTTGGAGCCACCGGCAGTGCCAATGCATTGTGAAGACTTTGTCTCTTTACCAAAAATTGATGCCTTCTTGGCTATCAGATGATATAGATGATATAGCACATGAGGGCGAAACGCTGGCAACCGGGAATGAGTTAGCTGGAAAATTTATAATGTCCAATAACGGACCATTTATATTGGTATAATAAATTTACTCATTCGGGACAAATATTTCATATTCCCTATGGGAATCAACATCTATATCATCTGATAGCCAAGCAGGCATCAATTTTTGGTAAAGAGACAAAGTCTCTCACAATGCATTGGCACTGCCGGTGGCTCCAATAGCCTACGCAGTGGCCTCCACGGTATGCACTAGCCAGCGTCTTAGTAGGTGTGCTAGGTACCAACTGATGATCCCAACCTAGCATAAGAGGGCGAAACGCTGGCAACAAGGAATGAGTTAGCTGGAAAATTTATAATGTCCAATAACGGACCATTTATATTGGTATTCTGCTTTCTTGGCAGACGTTTGAAAACCGTTGATTTAATTACTAGATTAAAGGTCTTACAGAGTCCAAAAAATCGCTCTCCATTTCTGTTGGTCCACGTGTGAGTTGGGTATTCCCCCACTATGTGTTCATACTTCGCTTCTTTCCTAGCTGTGCGTTAAGATCACTCAATAAGTTGATTGTGTGGCCCTCTTAAATCGTGTTAATCGTATCATCGAGTTCTTCCCAAAACTTGGCTGTGTCTTCCGGATTCCACTTGTTGTCCTGGTTAATGGGTGCATGCACATTCACAACTGTGTAGACCTTATTGCCGGCCCCGTGTTGTAGGGGTAGCGTGCATGCCTCTTACCCGGAGGTCCCGGGTCCGATTCCCTGCCAGGTCAGGAAATTTACCTGGACTTGAGGGCTGGTTCGAGGTCCACTCACCCTACGCGATTAGAATTGAGAAGCTATCTGACGGTGAGATAGCGGCCCCGGTCTAGAAAGCCAAGAATAACGGCCGAGAGGATTCGTCGTGCTGACCACACGACACCTTGTGATCTGCAGGTCTTAGGGATGAGCAGCGGTCACTTGGTAGGCCAATGCCCTTCACGGGCTGTCGTGCCATGGGGTTTAGTTTGGTTTTTGGTAGACCTTATTGGTGCACCGAAATGTTAGTGGAAGTCTTACTCTGCTACTGGGCGAATGGAAGTCGATAATCCACTGAATCCAGTATTTTGTGGCTGACAATGAAGCTAGTTCCCAAATGAGGGATGTTCTTTACCTTCCGAAGCCCCACTTTTCCCTTGAACATCCGGTAACCCTGAGATTCGAATGAATATTCTTCGGAATATCTGGTTTCTTGTAATGCCGTGATCAAAATCTGGTTTCTTGTAATGCCGTGATCAAAATCTGGTGTTCTATGAAAATGTCTGTTTGATGTTTATGTTTACCTGTCTTGATTAGGGAGTTGGCATTCAACGTGGCAAAGTAGTTGGGCTGTCTATGCCGTATTTTATTGCAAGAGATTTCAGGATGCTCCGATTCATCCTTGAAGCATGTCGGTGTGGACTCCACATAATCCGAAGGCCCACGAACGTCACTGAAAGTGACGATGGATTGGTACCACCTAGGGTAATCCTTTCCGTATGTTTGTCCTCCATACATTAATTGAAAACTATGTTGGGTGGATTAGAGTCATTACATCCTAGTCATGTTACTACCGAGGTTGTGAGCTCCAGTAGGTTTAATTTCGGGGTATACTCCCTTGGATTAGTTGCCTGCACAGGTATGGAGACCAATCTTCCCCGTTGTAATTCTTCCACCTTGCTTGCCGTTGAGATGGTACTAAACATCTTCCTCCGCCTCGGAAGCCGCTGACCAGTTGTACTCATATTAAGTCCCAAGTACAGGGCTTTCTCTTCCGCTATCACCACCACATCTAAGTCTATCTCTGCTGTTGATGTCGTTGGGGCCTTCACACATCACTCTGTGTTACGGCCCGCCATAATTATGACCCCAGGAGAAAGGCTGTATCAGTATTGTAATGCCTCCAGGAGTTGGGCTGCCTATTGTTGTGAGGATACATTTCCGAGGTATTTTCACCAGCCCACATTGCTGTAGGCCCCCTATCCGCCAGCTGGGGTCGTGACCTCTATAGGTTAACAGCTCCCCCGAGAAAATTATTATTATTATTATTATTATTATTATTATTATTATTATTATTATTATTATTATTATTATATCAGACCTCTATCCAGATGTCCTTTAGAATTCGTTGTATATGGCTCAAGTCTGAATTAAGATCTGATTCGAGAACCTGGAGGAAGACTCAACCAACCTCGTGTAGATCAAAGAGGAGCAGATTCTAAGACGAAACAATTTAAAATTTGAACGCACTCGGGATTGGCATCCGAATCCGTACCTCGTCATTTGTTTCGCGACCGTACGTATGTCTACAGTTACTCAACTACTGAAGAAAAGGCTAATTAGATACCGTATTCCAACGAATTCATCACTTGCCACTTCGAAATACGCCAGCCTCGCGTCCGTAGATCAATCAATCAATCAATCAATCAATCAATCAATCAATCAATCAATCAATCAATCAATCAATCAATCAATCAATCAATCAATCAATCAATCAATCAATCAATCAATCAATCAATCAATCAATCAATCAATCAATCAATCAATCAATCAATCAAGCATGCAAGCAAGCAAGCAAGCAAGCAAGCAAGCAAGCAAGCAAGCAAGCAAGCACCACTGATCTGCATTTAGGGCAGACACCCAGGTGGTAGGTAACCTATCTGTTGTTTACCTAGACTTTTCTTATATAATTGCAAAGAATTTGGAAATTTACTGAACGTCTTCCATGGTAAAATAGTCCAATCCCAAACTCCCATTCCTATAAACGAATATTTACTCCAGTTTGTCCTCTTGAAGTCCAGCTTTACCTTCATATGGTGATCTTTCCTATTTTTAAAAACACATAACTATTCATCTACTAATGTCATTCCACGCCATCTCTCCACTGACAGTTCAGAAAATATCAATTAGTCGAGCAGCTCGTCTCCTTCCTCGCAATTCTTTCCAGTACAAACTCAGCAATATTTTCGTAACGCTATTATTTTAACAAAACCACCCAGAAGATATCGAGCTGCTTTTCTTTGGATTTTTTCCAGTTCTCGAATCAAGTAATACTGGTGAGTGTCCCATACAATTGGAACCATACTCTAATTGGGGTCTTGCCAGAGATTTACATGCCCTGTCCTTTATATCCCTACTACAACCCTTAAGTACTCTCATAACAATGTAGAGAGATCTTCACCCTCTATTTACAACCCCATTTATGTGAATACCTGAATGAAAATCTGCAGTTCAAGGGATCCCCCGTAAGGACATTTCACTCCATTAACGCAGCAATTAAATTTGAGAGGACTTTTCCTGTTAGAGAAACTCACAGCTTGGCTATTAATCCTGTTTATCATCATACCATTGCCTGCTGTCCATCTCACAACATCTTAGATTTACTGGCATGCAGAAGAACTTCCTTGCGACAAAATTCTGGCTCCTGAGCACCTCCGAACACCATATACTGTAGGTTGTTAGAGGAACATAAAACCAATAATAATGTATTAAGAGATAGCGTACTGTATATCTCGTAAGTCGATATATATATATATTAACTACAATGAAAATTACAGGGATAATTTTTGTTTAGTATAATTATTATCTGCTTGAAATTAAAGGTGAACACAAGGATCAAGAAAAACAGCAAATTTATAAATTATAATGGCCTACAGCTGTTATGAATAAAGGAAGTGAAATATATTGTCTATATGTCAGATTTCCATGTGGGAAAATTAAATGATCACAAATATGTCTAATATGTCTCCCGGTCATGGCCATCCATCAACGGTTGTTAATTTCAGATGACAGCCAGTCATAAGACATAGTCTGCACGGTTGCTAGGAAACATTGTCTGGCCATTCATCCATACTTTATATCATAGTCTGCACGGTTCCTAGGTAACATTGTCTGGCCATTCATCCATACTTTACATCACAGCCTGCACGGTTGCTAGGTAACATTGTCTGATCATTCATCCATACTTTACATCACAGCCTGCACGGTTGCTAGGTAACATTATCTGACCATCCATCCATACTTTACATCACAGCCTGCACGGTTGCTAGGTAACATTATCTGACCATCCATCCATACTTTACATCACAGCCTGCACGGTTGCTAAGTAACATTGTCTGACCATTCATCCATACTTCACATCACCGCCTGCACGGTTCCTAGGTAACATTGTCTGGCCATTCATCCATACTTTACATCACATCCTGCACGGTTCCTAGGTAACATTGTCTGGCCATTCATCCATATTTTACATCATAGTCTGCACGGTTCCTAGGTAACATTGTCTGGCCATCCATCCATACTTTACGTCATAGTCTGCACGGTTCCTAGGTAACATTGCATGGCCATCCATCCATACTTTACATCACAGCCTGCAAGGTTGCTAGAAAACATTATCTGGCCATTCATCCATACTTTACATCATAGCCTGCACGGTTCCTAGATAACATTGCCTGGCCATCCATCCATACGTTACATCACAGCCTGCACGGTTCCTAGGTAACATTGCATTGCCATCCATCCATACTTTACATCACAGCCTGCAAGGATCCTAGGTAACATTATCTGACCATCCATCCATACTTTACATCACAGCCTGCACGGTTCCTAGGTAACATTGTCTGGCCATTCATCCATACTTTACATCATAGCCTGCACGGTTCCTACGTAACATTATCTGACCATCCATCCATACTTTACATCACAGCCTGCAAGCTTGCTAGGTAACATTATCTGACCATTCATCCATACTTTACATCACAGCCTGCACGGTTCCTAGGTAACATTGTCTGGCCATTCATCCATACTTTACATCATAGCCTGCACGGTTCCTAGGTAACCTTGTCTGGCCATTCCTCCATACTTTACATCATAGCCTGCACGGTTCCTAGGTAACATTGTCTGGCCATTCATCCATACGTTACATCATAGCCTGCACGGTTCCTACGTAACATTATCTGACCATCCATCCATACTTTACATCACAGCCTGCAAGCTTGCTAGGTAAAATTATCTGACCATTCATCCATACTTTACATCATAGCCTGCACAGTTCCTAGGTAACATTGTCTGGCCATTCATCCATACTATACACCATAGCCTGCACGGTTCCTACGTAATATTATCTGACCATCCATCCATACTTTACATCACAGCCTGCAAGCTTGCTAGGTAACATTATCTGACCATTCATCCATACCTTACATCACAGCCTGCACGGTTCCTAGGTAACATTGTCTGGCCATTCATCCATACTTTACATCATAGCCTGCACGGTTCCTACGTAACATTATCTGACCATCAATCCATACTTTACATCATAGTCTGCACGGTTCCTAGGTAACATTGTCTGGCCATCTATCCATACTTTACATCATAGTCTGCACGGTTCCTAGGTAACATTGCGTGGCCATCCATCCATACTTTACATCACAGCCTGCAAGGTTGCTAGGTAACATTATCTGACCATCCATCCATACTTTACATCATAGCCTGCACGGTTCCTGGGTAACTTTGCCCGGCCATCCATCCATACTTTACATCACAGACTGCAAGGTTGCTAGAAAACAATTTCTGGCCATTCATCCATACTTTACATCATAGCCTGCACGGTTCCTAGATAACATTGCCTGGCCATCCATCCATACTTTACATCACAGCCTGCAAGGTTGCTAGGAAACATTATCTGACCATTCATCCATACTTTACATCATAGCCTGCACGGTTCCTAGGTAACTTTGCCCGGCCATCCATCCATACTTTACATCACAGACTGCAAGGTTGCTAGAAAACATTATCTGGCCATTCATCCATACTTTACATCATAGCCTGCACGGTTCCTAGATAACATTGCCTGGCCATCCATCCATACTTTACATCACAGCCTGCAAGGTTGCTAGGAAACATTAACTGGCCATTCATCCATACTTTACATCACAGCCTGCACGGTTCCTAGGTAACGTCTGGCCATCCATCCATACTTTACATCATAGCCTGCATGGTTCCTAGGTAACATTGTCTGGCCATCCATCCTTACTTTACATCGTAGCCTGCACGGTTCCTAGGTAACATTGCCTGGCCATCCATCCATACTTTACATCACAGCCTGCAAGGTTGCTAGGAAACATTATCTGACCATCCATCCATACTTTACATCATAGCCTGCACGGTTCCTAGGTAACATTGCCAGGCCATCCATCCATACTTTACATCACAGCCTGCAAGGTTGCTAGGAAACATTATCTGGCCATCCATCCATACTTACTTTTCATCACAGCCTGCACGGTTGCTAGGTTACACTTCTATCACACATTTTGTTACATGACACTATTTCATTACACACATTTTCGGATGGCCCTGAGCATTAAGATATATTTATGTCAAACGGAAAATTTGTGATTTGCAGTGCAGTGAGTGCGTTAACATAAGGAATGTAGGAATGGAAATCTATGTGAGGTCATTTATGCCGTTGCCCTCACAGTACTGAAGAGATCCATCAGGATATTAAGATACCATCAACAGTCATTCTTATGATAATGTTGCTGCTGCTGATTATTATTATTATTATTATTATTATTATTATTATTATTATTATTATTATTATTATTATTATTATTATTTTGTTATTTGCTTTACGTCGCACCGACACAGATATGTCTTATGGCGACGATGGGATAGGAAAGGCCTAGGAAGGGGAAGGAAGCGGCCGTGGCCTTAATGAAGGTACAGCCCCAGCATTTGCCTGGGATGAAAATGGGAAATCACTGAAAACCATTTTCAGGGCTGCCGTCAGTGGGGTTCGAACCCACTATCTCCCGATTACCGATTATTGTTTTAAGAGGAAGTACAACTAGACAACCATCCTCTATATAACACTAACCAGAGCGAAAAATGGAAGGGATCCTACACTATGAAAAATGAAGTACATAACGGCCAAATAAAGAGAAGGGCCACGAAGTTCGTGAAAATGAAAGACTCCCTAGGCATAGAGTGCTCTAATACCGTCGGGATCGGAAAACAACAAGAGTTGACCAAGGGAGGTCGGATAGGATAGATGAAAGTGAGGAGCCTGGAGCAAGTAAGTGGAAGCAATGCCAGAACTCAGCGAAAGGCTCCGTGGTGTATGATAACGCACTCAATGCTCTGTAAATCACAAATCTTTCTTTGCGATATTTGCATTTCACTTACATTATCCATAACTTACTTTATAAACATTAGGAGATGGGTGGACTTGGTGAAGAATAGTGTAAGAAAATGGAACCTGAAAGAGAAATGGTGGGGAGACAGAAGATAATGGAGAGGAATCCGTTGTCAGAGGGAAAAGGAGAAACGATGATGATGATGATGATGATGATGATGATTTCACCTTTAACATCAGGAAGAATAAAAGACATTAACCACCAAATGCTCCCTAACAGTTCCTTTTCGGTTAATACTTCGTTCTTTGTTGTCATATTTTTTACTTACTTTACATGATTCTGCTAATGTTCCCATGCTTTCACTGCCTTTTGTATGTCTATCACTCTGTGGACCACCTCCTTATAGGCGTGCAGCCTCCTACCAACACTTGATAAACTTATTTCAAGAGTGTAACCGTGTGTCATCTGGTATTTCCTCACCCCCATTCACCGGGTAACCTCATTATATGGGATTTTTCACGTTTAATAATCACCTTTTTAAAATAATTATGTTTTAAATGAATTATATCTAAACATAAAAACTTGATTTTCTCTGTATTACAGTTTAGATGTTAATTAACTGGTGAATCAATGTACTTTTGAAGTATTGGTGTGATATTCGCAACTGTAAAGGAATACATTGTAACGAAATAAATATTGTTTAGGTATTGAACTCCCGTGTAGATGCATACAGCGCTATAATGGGATTAAAGCTCCTGAAATTAATTACAATTAGGTCATGTTCTTTTAACAAGTTCCATGAGGAGAAAGAGCAGGTTTGTGTTGTGAAAGCTATTTAATTAGGTTCTGTGAGTGTGTAAAGTGTGTTACCGGAGCTACACTGGCCAAACATAGCTAGTTCTCATGCATGCAATTTACGCTAATTCGAATCGCTGTCGGGAAACTCTTACCTTGGCTGGAGTGTGTTCATACGAGAATCTCTGGAGAATTACAACCAGACGAAAACTTCCCTTTACACCGTTATCTGAAGGTCGGGCTAATGAAGAAAACATAAAATCTCGTTAGTTCTAATCCGAATAAAATGAACCAATAATTAATTTCAGATAACAAAATCTTGTTTGAGCATATAGACTTTCAATTATTTTTCATAACTCTTCTAGTTATCAAAGAAATTGTTGCTCTGAAATTATTTAAAAATCACAGAGTGAGTATTCCTGATTTTTCGGTAGAAGACGGGTGAAATTCATTTTAAAAATCCGCATAATTTTCCCACTCATTTGTAAACCTTTCGACTAGGTACAACCAAATTGTATGATGATGCTCAGTTTGCTCCGTGCAGTGAATTGAAATAATCAGTAGCAAGCACCGGAATTCAAACTACTTTTTGAGATCGTTACGCTACATAATCGTAGATACTTCGATATAGACGCAGTGTGCCTTAGGAAAGAATTTACATGGTAATAATAATAATTTCGTGTGGCTATTACTAGCCGATTGCAGCCCTTGTAAGGCAGACCCTCCGATGAGGGTGGGCGGCATCTGCCATGTATAGGTAACTGCGTGTTATTGTGGTGGAGGGTAGTGTTATGTGTGGTGTGAGAGTTGCAGGTATGTTGGGGACATCACAAACACCCAGCCCCCGGGCCACTGGAATTAACCAATTAAGGTTAAAATCCCCGACCCGGCCGGGAATCGAACCCGGGACCCTCTGAACCGAAGGCCAGTACGCTGACAATTCAGCCAACGAGTCGGACAATGTACATGGTAATTCTTGGAGAAGTCCAATGAAGGAGTGATAACTCAATCCCTTTTCTTTGAATTGGACATTACTTAGTGCTTAGAGTTATGAACAGTTAAATAGGGTACTAACTGTTGGTTATGAGGTAAAGAAGGAAATAAACAATTACCGTCACTTAAAATGGTAATAACGTACCATTCCATGGTACCGAGCTCGATAGCTGCAGTCGCTTAAGTGCGGCCAGTATCTAGTATTCGGGAGATAGTGGGTTCGAACCCCACTGTTCGCAGCCCTGAAGATGGTTTTCCATGGTTTCCCATTTTCACCAGACAAATGCTGGGGCTGTACATTAATTAAGGCCACGGCCGCTTCCCTCCCACTCCTAGCCCTTTCCTCCCATCGTCGCTGTAAGACCCATCTGTATCGGTGCGACGTAAAGCAACTTGCAAAAAATAAAATACAATAAGCTAACTCAGGAGTTAAAACTCTTGACGCATCTTAGTGATTTCTTTAGTATGCCACACGAAGTAAACTATTACCGTAATCGATGAAATTATAGGGTAGTTTCCTAAAGACTAATGCAACAGTGCAACTAGTGCAATAATCTCAGAAAAAAGTTAAACTATTGAGGCTTGTCAATTGTCGTTTTGATTTACTGCAGGGAGTTAAATAATGCTAGCTAAAATATTGATTAAATAAGTGGAATGCAAAACTGAATCTTTGATCTAGTCGCAGTGTAACCCACTGCAATTCTCGCAGAAGCAAAGAATGTTGAGAAGTATAATGGAAGAAACACAACTCAATGCCTTCTCTTTGAATTAGACATTAGTGCTTAGCGGTGTGAACGGGAAGTTAGGAACGAATTGTTGGTCACCTTAGCAACGTAGATCAATTGAATAGTAATGGTATAGTTTTCTAAGTCCTGCGAACTACTTTGATGGTTTTTCGAGACGCCGAGGTGCCGGAATTTTGTCACGCGGGATTCCTTTTAAGTACCAGTATCTCTACCAACACGAAGCAGGCGTATTTGAGCACCTTCAAAAACCACCGGCACTGAGTCAAGATCGAACCTGCCAAGATGGGGTCAGAAGGCCAGTGCCTCAACCGTCTGAGGCAGTCAGCCCGGTGTAGTTCAATCGATCAACTAACGAAGCACACCCCATGCGCTGATATTGAAAACGGTAATTAATCATAGGCCTATATAAAATAAACTTTCATTCTGAATGTGTTCACACTCCAGGGTTAGTTTTTCCCTTGGATTTAGCGAGAGGATACCACCTCTACCGCCTAAAAGACAGTGTCCTCAAGCGTGAAAATTTGGGTCAAGGGAATGAAATGGGAAGGAGGACCAGTACCTCTACCAGGCAGACTCACCTGCTATACTGCACAGGGGCGTTGTGGGGGATGGGAAGACTGGAAAGGATAGACAAAGAAAAAAAGGAAGCGGCCGTAGCCCTAAGTTAGCTACCATCCCGATATTTGCCTGGAGAAGAAGTGGGAAACTTCGCAAGACCACTGCAAGGGGAATCGAACCCCTCCTCTACTCATTGGATCTGCCGAGGCTGAGTGGACGCCGTTCCAGTCCTCGTAATACTTTTCAGATATTCGTGGCAGAGCCGAAAATAGAATACAGACCTCCGGAGATGGCAGCTAATTACACTAACCACTACGCTACAGAAGCGGAGTGTATCAGTCTTTTGTATGAAATAATGAAAAAGCTTACTCGATAAAAACCTAATCAGCACAATGTTAATCCAGATTACGTACGGAAGGTATAATTTAATAATTTTATCTCTTCTAGTCCTTTTACACACCCCAGAAATAGATTCTAAAGGGAATATTCAACTAAAAGCGTTTCAGGTGGGAAAGGGATAATGATTCTTGCTTTCTCGTGACAGGAAATGTTTCAGTGTAATGTCCTAAAGAAGTAAAACGTTACATATTTAAGTAATTCAAGTGTCATAATTAACCATTGATATAATCATGGGAGAAAGTGCACTGGGGACCTTTTCATACAGCTCTTGTTTGAGTCAATAGATCAATAGAGAGCAAACTTATATTGAAAGAAGTGGCGTAATAAAACTACGGCAAGCAGATGTCTGCGGCGTGTAGATGATAAAAGAAATGAGTTTTCAGGAGATACGAAGTTTTATTACATTCGACGTGATTGTTCTAGTGGCAACATAGCTACGTACAATATGAATCGAGCTCAGAACACTATCAGTCCACTCGCTTCATTTGCATCCTATCTCTTTCTTGTTCCCCGCCAACAATTCTTTGTGGTACGAGCTCCATATTCAATGTCTTCTCGGCCTTTACAGAATTGTCTCCGTGGAAAATGGAACAAGTAGGAAGTACAGAGAACAGAAGAATCTATTGTATTTCTTTTATTATATTTTATATTCGAAATAACACTCCCCGCACCGTCAAGTTCTACTTTGAATTGGACATCCGTTCTTCGATCAGCAGAGGCCTACTGTGCGATGTAGATGGCGAAGAGCTCGTCCTCTTCACACTGTGCCATGTTACTGAAAGCTGGTAAAATGAGTCATTTAAGCCCCCACCCCCCACCCCACCCCCACACACACGCATTGCACGTATTTCAATTTGACAAGGGCAGTATATTAGGGTCTAATAGACCTCATTAAAATATTTTAATTATTTGACAGGTGACTGTATGTAACTGGCTTAGCGACCATGATATCGGCAATTTCCTCAAAGGAGCGTCTATTAATTTTAGACGATCAGGTAAGAGAATTTAACTAACAGATAAAGATATGACAAATAACTAAAATTTGTAGGGCATCTGTGGGATCTCACTGTGCAGTACGTGGTTAAGAGTATTTTCTTTCAAGTCCAAATATGTAGATCTATAAGGGGTGATCAAAACGATTCAGTTCGACGTCTGTACAGTCCTGAATCGGGATGTCAATCAGGCAAAATCGCCGTGAGCAATGAGGCACTCATCCCTCCGACGTACCAGGTTGAAGACCCCCGTGTCGTAAAACACAGTGTCCTGCTGCGTGAAAAATTCCATAACCGCCTGTTGCACATCCTCGTCGGACAGGAAGCATCAATCCTTCAAGGCCTTTTTGAAGGGACCGAAGGCGTGATAATGGCATGGGGAGAGATCAGGACTATAGGGTGGATGCTCCAGGGTCTCCCACTTGATTTGGCCTACCTTCTTCCCGACGACGTTTGCGACCGGCGTCTTGTGTCGAAAAACAACCGTTCCACAACGATGCATACACAGGCTTCATTATCCGATGGATGCCCACCGGTGTTTGTCCTTAGGCAGCCAAGGACAGAATAGCAGCACGTTGGTCCTGTTTGGACGATGGCAATAACGTCGCCATAGTTCACGTGGCCTCATTTAACGCACGCACTTCGCCACGACACGACAGCCACACTAATCCCCTTGCCTATCCGTCCGTTCTTATATACCAGCATCGAAGTCGCGCTATGTTGCATGTCCGCTAGAGCAACGCCCTCAAATGGAAACGTTTTAATCACGCCTTATATTACAGTCTGTTAAATACCTCTTCAGGTCAAAAGACGTGAAACGTACATTCAGACGATCATCAATTTCTATTTTCTAGCTACAGCTGCCTAGAGGCACTTACTTTTAACATTTCACCACTCCTCATCCAACGCAGTGTTCGAATCCAGGTTTGGCTGTCTTATGCTCTTTTGGACCAAGTCCATCCATCCCAATCTCGGTCGTCCTCGGCCTCTCTTCCCCTTCAGTTGCTTTCCCATAACGTGCTTTGACATTCTTTCATCCCCATCCTATTAACATTTCAATTGGTCATTTGATAAACAATAAGTCAAGAATTACCACTTTCTAGAAATTCAAAGAAAAACTTCCTAGTGCCATTCAGTTCTATTTTTTATTTTATTCTTTTATTTTTATTTTTTTACAATTCTTTTACGTCGCGCCGACACAGGTAGGTCTTATGGCGACGATGGGATAGGGAAGGTTTAGGAGTGGGAAGGAATCGGCCGTCGCCTTAATTAAGGTAATCCCAGCATTTGCCTGGTGTGAAAATGGGAAACCATGGAAAACCATCTTCAGGGCTGCAGACAGTGAGGCTCGAATCCAACTCGTCTGGTTTAAAAAATATTACAAAGCACACCTCATACCTTTCCCTTCCTTACAGTATGAATTAGAAAGCAATTCTGTGATCTAATTAAGAGAAAATTGCCTTTCGAAATATTGACTTACGGTGTTTGTCACATGATGGTGATGGCTCAGGTAGTTAAATCAATTCTCAAAATCTTTGGAGCTGGAAGATCTAAAGTTGTGCTGAGCTTGTGGCTTATGGTGAAACTGTACACGCGGGTGCCGTCGATGAAATCCCTGGTTTCAGGGGTACCTTTCTGGTCATTCCGATTTATACTGAGGTCTGTTGGTTACATCTATTTGTCTCTTCATGCCGATAGGCTTTACAGTAACAGAAAATTTCAGACATGTCGATTTCTAACTCACTAACTAACCCCATGGCAATACAGCCCTTGGAGGGCCTTGGCCTACCAAGCGACCGCTGCTCAGCCTGAAGGCCTGCAGATAACGAGGTGTCGTGTGGTCAACACGACGAATTCTCTCGGGCGTTATTCTCGGCTTTCTAGATCGGGGCAACTATATCACCGTCAGATAGCTCCAAGTCTAATCATGTAGGCTGAGTAGACCTCGAACCAGCCCTCAGATCCAGGTAAAAATCCCTAACCTGGCCGGGAATAGAACCCGGGGCCTCCGGGTAAGAGGCAGGCACGCTACTCCCACACTACGGAGCCAGCACATGTCCATTTCACAAACAAATTATACCAGTGTGCCTCATGAACTGCACACAATGTGGAAACGGGAAACCACGGATTACCATCTTCAGGGCTGCCGACAGTGGGATTTAGAACCCACAACCGCAAGTAAAATACTCTCGAACACCATACCAGTAACTTTTCATTATTTTACAATTTGCTTTTCGTCGCACCGACACAGATATCTCTTATGGCGACGATGAGATAGGAAAGGGCTAAGAGTGGGGAGGAAGTGACCATGGCCTTAATTTAGGTACAGCTCCAGCATATGCCTAATGTGGAAATGGTAACCACGGAAAACCATTTTCAGGGCTTCCGACAGTGGGATACGAACCCACTATCTCCTGTATGCAAGCTCACAGCTGAGCGCTCCTAACCGTACCCACTATCTCCTAACACATTCATAGTACGCAGAAACAAGCTGTCATGGTGAAACGATGGAGGAAGAAATAGAGGCGTTTTCGTCATGGAGGAACATAATTTGAAGTAGTCAGCTATTTACTATTGTTTGCATCTCATTCTCAGCGAAAACCTTCTATGTGTTAGTGCGACATTAAACTAGTAGTAAAAAATAACAAAAACGACTGTTTCTAGAGGAAAAACACAAGTCATTGGCTTATGTTGTTACTCAAAGAAATACAGAAATCGATGCTTTCATTGACAATGTAGATGAAAGGCCTGACTTACGTGGTTTCTGCAGTAAAATGTGCATTTATCACTGGAGAATACAAATATACTCTTTACTGATTTTGGAGGAAAATTGACTTGTGTTCTTTCTCTAACTACCAACTACTCCTGATTTTCTCAATGTTATCACCTAACGTTTACACTTTAATATTTTTCTACATTCCCCCATTCCTCACTTCGTCTCCTCTTGTTTCCTGCACCATACTTCTGTATTAGGTCCTCATCTTCCTTTGTCTTCCATATGTTGTTACGGACACGGTATACACCTTATGCATAGTTTATTGTACTTTCATAGGCACTTCTTTAATCCATAGCAAATTTCTTATACTATTGACAGAAACACCCTCTATCTTGAATCGTGTCTCTTACCTCAGTATCCAGTCTTCCGTTCTACATTAATTCACATCCCATGTACTTGAAAGTCTCCACCAATTTCATATGATGGCCACGAAGTTTAATATGACGTTTCTCTTCTTTCTTCCCTCGTGTCATCACCAATGTCGTGCTTTCTTCCACACTGATATTCATTCCATACTGCTATATCTAGCTGTTCTGGAACATCGTTGTTATCTTTCCTCCGAATCACAATATCATCATTAAATAACATCATGTTAATTTGTCTTCCTCCGTATGTTACTTCTGCTGCTCTCATAACGTCATACATTGCTATTAGGGGTGAGAGAAAACTTCCGTATATCAATCCACATTACTTAAAACATCCTGTCTTGCCAATTTGTGTTTTCAAGCAGCTGTAGTATTCACTATACATTGAAGTGATCATTTTTATCGTCTCTTTTCTAGTTCTTTTCTCTGTCAAACTATCCCAAATTTTTGCTCTGCGAACACTATCGTCTTTGATTTCCATGTTGAAAAATGCCATTAACATGTCCTTCCCATATTCCCAGTGTAATTCCAGGCCCTATATCGTGATGAAACTGGCCCCTGCAGTTGATCTCTCCCTTCTGAAACACAACTGTTCATGACTTTAAATGTTATCCCTTATCACTTCCAATATTCCTTCCATTACACTGTTTTACAAAAAAAAAAAAAAAAAAAAAAAAGAACAGTCCTGTTTCTGGAAAAAATGTGTAATTCTTTCAGACATTTTAACGCTGAATTCACATCTGGATTTTGTTTTCATAGATCAGGGATAGATTAAGAGTAATACGATTTTAAGTTTATTTTAGTATTCATATCATTACACTCGTACATCGTATATAGCTTTAATTTAGAGTCAAAGACAGACTTTCAATTAAGGTGGCTATAAACGTTAGGATAGTAACAGAAGGTTATAGTTGAAATGATCACATAATGTTCTCACTTTTTAACACTCATTTACAGGAATGTTTGTAAATGTTTATAAAAAATGGAAATAATGCACAGAAATTTTCCACCACAAAGTTTCGTGTCATATTTCTTAGTCTTATATTGAGCATCCTTCTTGCCCCGAATTATACTCCAGCAACAATAGGCTAACATCGTGGGCACCCATTTCTCTTCATACCGTTTCTCCATGGTAGCTATGTCTTTATGAAAACTTTCTCGATGCTCATCTGATACATCACTACAACTCTCTGGAAAGAAGTCTAGGTGTGAGTCCATGAAACGTACTTTCAAGGATTTATTACATCCTCAATATTTATAAGTTTTGATCATTTATTTCTCACACTCTTTGTATTTATAGTCTCTTCTACTTCTAAGGAAGCTTCGGGTTAATTTCTTGAAACATACCCAGGCGCATTGTTCTACTCACTTGGTATATCTGCAGAAGCCAAATAAATAAATAAATTAATTTTAAAGTGATAGAAATCGTTGCATTCTCACTGTAATTTTGAGGTTCACATGCCACACCATCTGAACAATAACATCAATGTCTAAAAAGAATGCGAAATAGTAAAGTTAATGTTGCCAACTATTTAATTGTTTTTATAAAAGTACCACATATGCCGCAAGACATAGTACAACTACAGTCTTACTTAAAGTGACTGAGGACGTTAGACAAGCAACAGACAGAGGTCGATGTTCAGTTACTACCAGATTACAGTAAAGCTTTCGACAGCGTAGACATTGACATTTTACTTGTAAAACTTAAGGCTCTACATTTTCTCAGAGTACAATTGCTTGGATGCGTTCTTATATTCACGGACGTCAACAATGTGTGAAAGGTAATAATGGAATCGTTTCCTCGTGACGCTACGTGAACAGAGGAGTCCCTCAAGGCTCTGTACTTGTTCCTCTTCTTTTCGCACACTTTGTGAATGACATATCACCGAATTTAAGACACTGCAAATACCATGTGTATGCTGATGATCTTCAACTCTACACAGACTCCACAGTCCGGGACCTACAGGAAAATATTGACTTACAGGCTGGTGATTGGTCTGCTGCGCACGGTCCGAAATCGAACCCTAAAAAGTTGCAAGTAATCTTTCTTGGCCATCAAAGTCAAATGACAAGTAGCCTATAACTAAACGTCCGTTGCCAAGAGTAAGCCCTCAGGATGTTCCAAATCCTTTTGTATCACAAGTGAAGAATCTCGATGTTATCATGGACGAACGCATGACTTCGTCTTACATATCTGACAAATCGTTTACTTAGCTTTACATTCTTTATATAAATATAAACATATATTTCCAATAAAGCTTAAAAATAAAATAATCGAAGCTCTTGTAATGCCACATTTTGACTGTTGTGATGTAGTTTTCAATGATGTGAGATCGCAAATTTTCCCTAATGCAACAGCGTGCTCAAAATACATGTGTGAGATATGTATATGTAATTAAAGGAAATATGACCACGCGTCACCATCACTCCTAAAACAGGAGTGGTCGCGACTCCATGATCGTCGTAACCATCATACTTTGTTTCCCCTCCATCGAGTTCTTACAGCATCTTTCCCATCTTAGCTTTCTTCGCGTTTCCATTACTTTTTTATATGTTCATGGCAGACATACACAAGGGCCCAAACATACAACCCGCTCGTCATCCCTCACCATCGAACTGCCGCAAATAACAGCTCATTCTCAGTGTTCGCCGCGTTTACCGGATTACGTCAGAGGAATACCAACTACAGTGTCATTTAAAGAGCGTTAAGAGGTACTGCAGGATACGAGTGAACTGTTCTCTTTTGGTCGATCATTGATCATGCTACCACACTATCATTACTAGCCCTTATTATTATTATTATTATTATTATTATTATTATTATTATTATTATTATTATTATTATTATTATTATTGTTATTATTATTATTATTATTATTATTATTATTATTATTATTATTATTATTATTATTATTATTATTATTATTATTATTATTATTACTGTTGTATGTCTCCTGAGGTCTGGTTCAAGGTCCGCTCAGCCTACGGGATTACAATTGAGGAGCTATCTGACGGTGAGATGGCGGCTCCGGTCTGGAAAGCCAAGAATAACGGCCGTGAGGATCCGTCGTGCTCACCACACGACACCACGTAATCTGCAGGCCTTCGGACTGAGCAGCGGTCGCTTGGTAGGCCATGGCCCTTCGGGGCTCTTGCGCCATGGGGGACGGATGTACGTCTCACTGGAGTGGAATTTTATTTCAGTTATATTTTGATTGTGTTTAAATTGTGTTTTATCTAGTAGACTATTAATTACGGTAGTATTAATTATTACTCTAATCTATATAAATAAAATCTTAACGACCATGTGTCTGTACATTGACTATTTTGGCAAAATTTCCGTAGAGTTATCCGTTTCAGGTGTAATAATGAGATCTGCATATTTCTTTTTGCTTTGGTGTCTGTTTGTCTGTTTCTCTATAACTTGGAAACTACTGGATATATTTCTACCAAACTTCATATTTAGAATCCACCTGTCCTAGGGTAGATTTTAAGGCCAATCTTGCTTCTAAATCCCTGAACTGACTGGGGGTTTATGTGAAACCGTAACCATGATTTTGCACTCCCACAAAATATACACAACTAAACTTGAAGGAAATCTACCTGTCGTAATGGAAATCAATATCTAAACCTTTTCTTCTCATATGCATCATTTCGATACGAGGATTAATAAGGAAGATATCATTAACGGACCGTTTTCCGGTACAAGTCCCACCGGACTTAACTCAAGAGCGGGTGTGGGTAAAGCTTATTTCTCATAACTCGATAACTACTGGAGATATTTCAACCAAACTTCATACTTAGTTTCCACCTGTCCAAAGGTAATTTTTAGGTCAATACCATTTCAAATTTCCGGAATGGACTAGGGGTTTATAGGGAACCGAAACAGTGATTTTACTCTCCTACAACATATAAGAGGCCAGCCTGACTAAATTCGACCAACCTTGATGGGAAATCCATTTCTAAAAAATTTTCTCGTGTGCATTTTTCCGATAGGAGGATTAATAGGGGAGATATCATCAACGGACCGTTTTTCAGTAGAAGTCCTACCGGCCTTAACTCAAAAGCGGGTGGGTGTAGAGCGTATTTCTTATAACTTGAAACTACTGGAAATATGTCGACCAAGCTTCATATTTAGCATCCACCTGCTCCAGGGTAGGATTTTTGTTCCATACCATTTCGAATTCCCGAAATGGGCTGGAGGTTAATAGAGAACCGAAATAGTGATTTTATTCTCTCACATTATATACAAGTCCAGCTTGACTGGAAGTCGTTGATGGAAAAATGAAATGGCGTACAAGTTCGGCTCGCCAGATGCAGGGGTTTTGATTTGACTTCCGGAGGCGACCTGCGCGTCGTGATGAAGATAAAATGATGATGAAGACGACACAGCGAAATCAACCAATTAAGGTTAAAATTCCCGACCCTACCGGGAATCGAACCCGGGCCCCCTGTGACCAAAGGCAAGCACGCTAACCATTTAGCCGTGGAGCAGGACATGTCTTGATGGAAATTCATTTCTAAAACTTTCTTTTCATGTGCATTTTTTCTATAGGAGAATTGTTTGCCTGCTGTTATTTCTTCATTGATACAGTACTTTTGTATCCATCTCTTGGCACAGGCCAGAGTAAAGTGTAGCTTCCACCGCAGTCCCAGTCAACATCCATGGCTGTGACAATATGGAAGTTGCTGGGGTATGAGTGGTGCTGAGTAATGACATTCAGAGCACGACTAGTGCATCTGAGTGTTATGAAAGGTGTTGCTCATAGGGTCAGTCGTGCTGCAATAGTACTTTCTGACCCAGTGAGGAAAGCAATGGCAAACTACTTCACTCCTCATCTTGCCTAGTACGCCTCATTTTGGTGCTGCCATTGGTTTTTGGGGTTTCCTTATAACCGCATAACCTTTGGTGGTGTTATTTGAGGATCCAACCAGCCTCTGGGCTGATGACCTAACAAACAGACACATGTCACGAACGGTTGGTTTTGCAGGCTGAGTCAAGCAGACATAGCCCAAAAGGTGTTGTACGTAGAGCAGATTCCTTATCTGCATAAATGAAATTGTAAAGATCATTTGTCTGTACATTGACTATTTTTGCGAAATTTCTGCACAGTTATCCTTTTCAGGTGTAATAATGACCATCTGCATACTTTTTTTATCTTTCTTGTCTGTCTGTTTGTTTGTCCGTTTGTCTATAACTTGAAAACTACTGGATATATTTCTAACAAACTTCATATTTACAATCCACCTGTCTTTGGGTAGGTTTTAGAGCCAATATTGTTTCTAAATACCTGAATGGACAAAACCGATACCATAATTTTGCACTCCCACAAAATATACACAACCAAACTTAATGGAAATCTACCAGCCTTAATGAAAATCAATTTCTGAACCTTTTTTCTCGTATGCATCATTTTGATACGAGGATTAATAAGGGAGGTATCATAAACAGACCATTTTTCGTTACAAGTCCCACCAGCCTTCACTCAAAAGCCGGTGCATGTAAAGCGTATTTCTTACAATTTGAAAACTACTGCAGATATGTCAACCAAAGTTTATATTTAGCATCCACCCCTCCAAAGGTAGATTTTTAGGTCCATACCAATTCAAATTCCCCGAATGGACTGGGGGTTTATAGGAAACCGAAAAGTGATTTTTCTCTCCTACTATATACCCATGGGTTGCCACTAACCTTACTTCTGGGAGCCGCAAATTTAGGAGACAAACAATTGGGAGCATGTTTAGAAAATGGTTTATAAAATGAAGACACGTCTTTCATTTTATAACAAATGAAGGAACATTTATTTTCTACACTACAAAGAACATTATTTTTCAGGTACACATCAAGGAATGAGATTTTACTTTTGAGAAGTGCTTTCTTTGAGTGTTCATTTTTGCTGTTAGTTTTTCGAAATCTGGCTGATAATTGGTAAGCGCAGTTCGCACAATTTCACTTAAATGTTCATCAGTTCGTTCAGATTGATATGTAGATTTAATTAATTTAATTGTTGAGTACAGTGATTCACACAAATCAGTAGTCCCAAAGATTGAGATCAGTCTTTTGGCACACTGTTTTGTTAGTGCGTATTTTTCTTCTGGAACGTTCTTCCAAAATTATATGGTAGAAATGCCACTTCGTTTGAGTCCTTTTAGTCCTTCGTCCTCTTGCAGTTCTTGTAGCTCCAACTCTACAGCTGCTGTATCCTTTGTTATTGGTGATGAAACAGGACTGCCATCGCCCACAACATCAACAGAAAAGCGATTTTCCAGGAATGAAAATGAAGGTTTAAGTGATCTCAAATCATTAAATCTGCCGCTGATTTCTTCAGCAAGGCCAGACATTTTACTCATGTAATCTTCAGTTTCCACCTGAACGTCAAGAAGGCTTTCAGTAATTTTCTTAAAACATTGAAGTGAGAAAATATTTTAGTCTGAAGGTCTTTCCCAAAAAGCTTCAACTTGCTATGAAAGCTAAACACAGTCTGGCCCAATTGAGACATATATTTACAAGGAACAAAAGTACTATCTTCCTTGTAAAGATATGTTTCGCGTTTTTAAATGCTGGACCACATCTGTAAAAAAAAGGCCAAATCTAACAACCACTAGGGGTCATTAAGTTCAGGGAATGATTTTCCTTCCATAAACTATCTGATTGGATCAAGTAATTAAAAAAATCTGTCAAGAACATTGCTTACTAAGCAGTACCAAGATACATCATCAGGAAGCTCATCATTGTTCATATCTTCTATAAAAGATTTTAACTACCGGTGTGCTTAGGCACATGAGCGAATAAAGTTCACAATTTTTAGAACTACCTGCATAATATGCGGTCACTGAAAATATTTGCTGCTAAATGTTCTCTGTGAATAATACAATGTGAAGGTAGGAAATCAGGAAATGATGTGTCAGCATTTAAAAGCCCAATAAGCCCTTGTTTCGTGCCAGTCATAGATGGTGCACCATCGGTAGCAATGCTGACAATATTAGTGATAGGCACTGAGTGTTTCTGTAAAACACCATCCAGGGTTTCTTTAATGTCACAAACACGAGTAGTATTCTTCAAAGTAACCAGGTCTAAAAGTTCTTCCACCACTTGCAAGTCCTTTGACACATACCTCACATATAGCTAGTTGTGGTTTATCCTCGATATCAGTAGACTCGTCCGGAGCCAGACTTACTGCTGAGCACTCGCTTAGATTTTTTTTTTTTTGTAAATTATTTAAAATATCCGCACTAATAACAGAAACTCGCCTCTCTATTGTGTGTCTAGCAGCGGGTATTTCGTTGATCAATTTCTGCAGTTTCTTATTCTCGGGTTCTAAAACAGAAATAACTTGTGTCATGTTCTTCTTAATAAACTCCCCCTCTATGTAAGGCTTTTTTGCTTTTGCAATATTAAAAGCCAAGATGAAGCCAGCTTCGGTTGTCAAATCTGCTTCCTTGGCAAAAATTGACATAACCCTAATCTGACTATGAAGTTTTTCCTTTAGTGATTTCAGTTTGGTTTTCCTTAACTGAGAGACAACAGGAAAATCTTTGTTGACACCGCTGTGGTTAGTGTCACGATGGCGTTTTAGATTACTGACCTTGAACTGTGATAAAGTTATTTGACACAAAAGACACATTGGCTTGCCGTTTCTTTCTACAAAAACGACTTCTTCCTCCCAGTTGGTATTGAAAGCTCGATTCTGCTCTTCATATTTACGCTTCTTAGACAGCATCGCAACTGTTCGGACACCAAGCCACAACTGTACTGAAACAGCACACAACAGCACACAGAAAAGTATCAACACTCGCTTCTGCCTATACGTGAAGGCGACTGGCTTCACTTCACGACACTGGCTCACTTACACACTCTCCTGCTCAAAGCACTATTAAATGGAAGGCGCTGGAACTACCTTCACCTCCCATGTCTTACCACTGAACTACAGCGCTAATAATGTTAAGCCGCACATCACTGCTACTGACTGCCGCCGGCCACGAGATGTCGTTAGATTCCATTAATTATATCATTTAATTTTACTCTAAGGTTGGTGTCAAGAACCGCACAAGACTGACTCGCGAGCCGTATGCGGCTAACAAATATGCAGATGGTCATTATTACACTTGAAACGGATAGCTATACGAAAAGTTCGCCAAAATAGTCGGTGCGATTTTATTTATGTATACCGTATATAAGGAATCTGCTCGTTGTGGCCAGCCCTGATATATATAGAAGACCAACATGACTGGAAGCCGACCAATCTTGATGGAAATACAGTACTAAAACATTTCTCTCATGTACATTCTTTCGATAGGAGGATTATTAAGGAAAATATCACGAACGGTCGGTTTTGCTGGCTAAGGCCGGCGGATATAGCCCAAAAGGTGTTGTAAATAGAGCAGATTCCTTATGTACGGTATATATAAATAAAATCGCACCGACTATTTTGGCGAACTGTCCGTATAGCTATCCGTTTCAAGTGTAATAATGACCATCTGCATATTTGTTAGCATTAGTTTCCTGAAAGTCCTCATTTTTAACCTCCTCCCCCAAAGCAAGATTGAGGCACAATATGCCAGACGAGCTAGAAAATTAAAATTAGACAAAATTATGCCTTAGCCTGTAATCGACGAAAAGCTTCCAACATCTTTAAATATTCATTTTTACCCCCGAAAATTATCGGAATATTAAGGCAATTTTAATGTCGGTGAAGACCTTCGTTTCGAGGTATTTCGTGACTAAACGTTAAGTCGTATCACAAAACGGATGGCACAATCTCAGTTCAATTTGGAGTGATCTACAGCTTTGGTCCTGTGACGTTTCGTCGTATCTCTATTACTTACATGTTAGATTTGTCCCTATTTCTCGATTATACCTACATTTGCTCTTTGCACACATATAATTCGTCATTTGAATCACTTACACAAATGGTAGAATCCTCTAATTCTATACACGAACATTGGCTTACCCAGTACCCATATGTGAGTAAAATTCTATGTTTTTAGGTGTCATAA
This sequence comes from Anabrus simplex, assembly GCF_040414725.1. Classification (NCBI taxonomy): domain Eukaryota; kingdom Metazoa; phylum Arthropoda; class Insecta; order Orthoptera; family Tettigoniidae; genus Anabrus; species Anabrus simplex. The sequence goes on along the minus strand of NC_090265.1, from coordinate 873,890,379 downwards.
TAGTACCCAAAGTAATGCACTGTGAGAATACCTTACCGAAATTTTACCCTATTCAACGTTTAAAACTCAATTTTACCCATAAATAGATGAGACAGTAGAAAATATCTTAAGGATAGCAATTTAGATAGCTAAATGGAACAATCCGTTTGTCGATATGATACATCGTTTAGCAGATATGATATATCTGTAAATGAAGGTTTGCAATATTGTAAACATGCATATACTTCGTATGTTCATCTATATATATTCATTGAAATCCAAATCTAGCGGTGTAGAAAGGGTGTGTTTGTCTATAATTAATATTTTACATCGATAGTGACTCTCAGCAGGAGGGCGTCTGCTATTGTAATCATTACTCTCCACATCGACTTTAACTGGCTGTAGGAATGGGATCCTTCTCCCACTGCTTTGTAACTAGCGTTACTAAGGAAGGACTACCATTGTAATTAATAATTCACTTTTCGATTTGACTGGCAAAAGTCAATGGGGCATGCAATTTTGTTCAAACCTGCCCTAACCGATTGTGTTTGGGAGTAGGCAAGTGCACCTGCCATTATAAACAAATTTACCTATGTACAATGTGACTGGCATTAGGCATAGGATCCTGCTATTATAATGGAAACTCGCCAACTCGGTGCGACTGTCATTATAATGATAACAGCACAACTCAATTTTGACTGGCAGTAGAGAATCTGCCTGGTATTACAATACTCCTCAACTGTAATCTCTCTGGAAGTAGGAAGTGGCGCCAGCCATTGTAACGAAAACTCCCCAAATCGATTGTGACCGCACACTAGGTAATGAGACCTCCCATTACAATGAAAATGAATATCAGTAGGCAAGTGAGCCTGCCGTTATCATCACAACTCCGCAACTCGCACTTTACAGTGGAAACGACGTATGGGAACCTTCCCCTGCTGTCTCTGGATAACGCTAAGAGACATGTCATTTTTAAAATGTCTTATTCCCTGCATGTACAGTAATTTACTTCGGTATCGGTATACAGTGTACTGTAGAATACCGAAGCGAAGCACGGGTACATTTGCTAGTGTATACTAATTGGTTTAGTGTAGGAGAAGGCCCAATGGCCTTAACTACGCCAATAAAGACATCTATCTATATTTATATATAGCCTATATATATATGTTCAGATTAATGGAAAGCAATCTCTCATAGCGCTAGTTTGATTTGAGGTTGAAGATTATTAATGGAAATTCCTTTAGGATTAAATATTTCCATTCCAGAAAGCGAACCTTTGTAAGACAGTGTTATCTTTTTTTTTTTTTTTTTTTTTTTTTTTTTTACGTTGCACCGACACAGATATGTCTTACGGGGACGATGGGACAGAAAAGGCCCAGGAATTGGAAGGAAGCGGCCGTGGCCTTAATGAAGGTACAGCCCCGGCAATTGCCTGGTGTGAAAATGGGAAACCACGGAAAACCATCTTCAGGGCTGCCGACAGTGGGGCTCTAACCCACTATCTCCCGATTACTGGATACTGGCCGCATTTAAGCGACTGCAGCTATCGAGCTCGGTGCAGTGTTATCTTTGCAACCTGGAACATTAAACTGATCCATAATATTTATTACGTGCTTTCCTTTCCCCGTTCTTGAAAATTGGGGTAATAATACACTCCTTTTATCCAAACTTCTGGAACATGTTTCTCTTTCCATACTTTTCTGAGATCCCGATATATCCACTGCAAACCCACCGCTTTAACTGCCTTTACCATCTTCCCTATTCCAACAGCTTTCCAGATTTTCATCTTCTGAAGTGCAATTTCAACGTTTTTAATTGTGATTCCCGCCACCCAATCCTTCTTCTGTTTGTTGTCTTCTTTCTGTTGTTTTATACTTGTCATTTCTTTCGTTCAGTGGCTTCTGGAAATATCCTTCTCATGCATTCCTTATTTCTTCTGGATTTGTCACTGTTACTCCGTCTTCCTCCTTCACAGATCTGCTGTTTACTTCCTCCATTTTGTTGTGTGTTAGGATTCCGTGCAGCAGTCTATTTCCACAATAACTGTTAGTTTATGTGTAAACAGAGTACAATTTCCTTTCCCAGCCCTTCCTTATTTTTTTTATTTCTTTTGCTTGTATATAGTTCTGCGCACTTTAATCAGATATTTTTAAATACTGTTGTTGTGGTTTGAGTCATGAGTCCATAGACTGGTTTGATGCAGCTTTCCATGCCACCCTATCCTGTGCTAACCTTTTCATTTCTACGTAACTATTGCATCCTACATCTGCTCTAATCTGCTTGTCATATTCATACCTTGGTCTACCCCTACCGTTCTTACCACCTACACTTCCTTCAAAAACCAACTGAACAAGTCCTGGGTGTCTTAAGATGTGTCCTATCATTTTATCTCTTCTTCTCGTCAAATTTAGCCAAATCGATCTCCTCTCACCAATTCGTTTCAGTGTCTCTTCATTCGTGATTCGATCTATCCATCTCACCTTCAGCATTCTTCTGTAACACCACATTTCAAAAGCTTCTATTCTCTTTCTTTCTGAGCTAGTTATCGTCCATGTTTCACTTCCATACAATGCCACGCTCCACACGAAAGTCTTCAAAAACATCTTTCTAATTCCGATATCAATGTTTGAAGTGAGCAAATTTCTTTCCTTAAGAAAGCTCTTCCTGGCTTGTGCTAGTCTCCATTTTATGTCCTCCTTAATTCTGCCATCGTTAGATATTTTACTACCCAAGTAACAATATTCATCTATTTCCTTTAAGACTTCATTTCCCAATCTAATATTTCCTACATCACCTGCTTTCGTTCGACTGCACCCCATTACTTTTGTTTTGGACTTATTTATTTTCATCTTGTACTCCTTACCCAAGACTTCATCCATACCATTCAGCAACTTCTCGAGATCTTCTGCATTCTCAGATAAAATAACAATATCATCGGCAAATCTCAAGGTTTTGATTTCCTCTCCTTGGACTGTGATTCACTTTCCAAATTTTTCTTTGATTTCCTTTACTGCCTGTTCTATGTAAACATTGAAAAGGAGAGGGGACAAACTGCAGCCTTGCCTCACTCCTTTCTGGATTGCTGCTTCTTTTTCAAAGCCCTCGATTCTTATCACTGCAGACTGATTTTTATACAGATTGTAGATAATTCTTCGGTCTCGGTATCTGATCCCTATCATCTTCAGAATCATAAATAGCTTGGTCCAATCAACATTATCGAATGCCTTTTCTAGATCTACAAATGCCATGTACGTGGGCTTTTCCTTCTTGATTCGATCCTCTAAGATCAGACGTAAGGTGAGGATTGCTTCACGTGTTCCTACATTTCTTCTGAAGCCAAATTGATCTTTTCCCAACTCTGCTTCAACTTGTTTTTCGATTCTTCTGTAAATAATACGTGTTAAAATTTTGCAGGCATGAGATACTAAACTAATGGTGAGGTAGTTTTCACACCTGTCAGCACCGGCTTTCTTGGGAATAGGTATAACAACATTCTGCCGAAAATCAGATGGGACTTCTCCTGTCTCATATATCGTGCACACTAAATGAAATAACCTTGCCATGCTGGTTTCTCCTAAGGCAGTCAGTAATTCAGAGGGCATGTCATCAATTCCAGGTGCCTTGTTCCTATTTAGGTCACTCACAGCTCTGTCAAACTCTGACCTCAAAATTGGGTCTCCCATTTCATCAGCATCAACAGCCTCTTCATGTTCCAGAACCAAATTTTCTACATCTTTACCTTGATACAACTGTTGGATATGCTCCTGCCATCTTTTGGCTTTGTCTTCTTTCCCTAGAAGTGGCTTTCCATCTGAGCTCTTAATATTCATACGCCTAGATTTCCTTTCTCCAAAGGTTTCCTTGATTTTCCTGTATGCAGCATCTACCTTTCCCAGGACCATACAGCCTTCGACATCCTTGCACTTCTCCTTCAGCCATTCTTCCTTAGCTACCTTACACTTTCTATCCACTTGATTCTTTAATCGCCTGTATTCTTTTCTGCCCTCTTCATTTCTAGCATTCTTGTATTTTCGTCGTTCATCAATCAGGTCTAGTATCTCCAGAGTTATCCACTGATTCTTAGTTGATCTTTTCTTCCTTCCTAACATTTCTTCAGCAGCCCTACTGACTTCATTTTTCATGACTCTCCACTCTTCCTCTATACTGTTTCATTCAGCCTTTTCATTTAGTCCTTTTGCAACATGTTCCTTGAAACAATCCCTCACACTCTTTTCTTTCAACTTGTCTAGATCCCATCTTTTTGCATTCTTTCGTTTCTTCAATTTCTTCAACTTCAGATGGCATTTCATGACCAACAAGTTGTGGTCAGAGTCCACGTCTGCTCCTGGGAAAGTTTTGCAATCCAACACCTGGTTTCTGAATCTCTGCCTAATCATAATGAAGTCTATTTGATACCTTCCAGTGTCTCCAGGTCTCGTCCACGTATACAGCCGTCGTTTGTGGTGTTTGAAACAAGTATTGGCAAGGACTAAATTATGATCAGTGCAGAATTCAACCAGCCGACTTCCTCTTTCGTTCCTTTGTCCCAATCCGCATTATCCTACTGTACTACCTTCTCTTCCTTGGCCTACCACTGCATTCCAGTCTCCCATCACAATTAGATTTTCGTCACCTTTTACATATTGTATTAAATCTTCTATCTCCTCATATATTCTTTCGATTTCTTCACCATCCGCTGATCTAGTAGGCATATAGACCTGCACTATTGTGGTGGGCATTGGTTTGGTGTCTATCTTGACGGCAATAATTCTTTCACTATGCTGGTCGTAGTAGCTTACCGCTGCCCTATTTTCTTATTCATTATTAAACCAACTCCTGCATTTCCCCTGTTTGATTTTGTGTTAATAATTCGATAGTCGCTTGACCAAAAATCCTGTTCTTCCTGCCAACGTACTTCACTTATACCAACTACATCTAACTTTAGCCTATCCATCTCCATTTTCAGATTCTCTAACCTACCACAACGATTCAAACTTCTAACATTCCACGCTCCGACTCGCAGAATACTATTCCTTGACTTTTTAATAATTTCAGAAAGAGGTCTCTTTTTCTCTCACCTTTACTGCTGTTCTTCCATGCATTTCTTCTGAACATAAAGCCAATGTTTCCTTACATTTTTTTCCGTTTCTTTTCCGTACTCTCAACTTTGTTCTTAGTATTAAAAGTGTTATCTCGCTTAGGGGCATTTATCGCGCATACTCTTCTTTCAGCTTCCATATTTTAATTCGTCTCTCTCTCTCTTTACTTGGGACTCTTCACTGCTTTCTACATAACTGTCTTAACTGAAGGGTAATACATAAATCTGAAAATTACAGGCCAATAAATTTGACATGCATTGCATATTTGGGAAAGCATTCTTTCTGATTTTATTAGACATGTTTGAAAAATTAATAACTGGTTCGATAGAAGGCAGTTCGGGTTTAGGAATGGTTATTCCACTGAAGCTCAGCTTGCAGGATTCCGGCAAAGTATATCAGATATCCTGCATTCAGGAGGTCAAATGAACTGCATCGCGATTGACCTGTCTAAAGCATTTGTTAGGGTGGAAGACTACTGGCAATTGGACTTAAAAAAGAGTGACTGAATAGGTTGTTAGAAAATAGATCTCAGAGAATTAGAGTAGGCGAAGCTTTATCTGACCCTGTAATAATTAAGTGAGGAATTTGTCAAGGCAGTATTATTGGACCTTTATGTTTTCTTATATATATAAATGATATGAGTAAAGAAGTGGAATCAGAGATAAGGCTTTTATGCGGATGATGTTATTCTGTGAGTAATAGATAAGTCACAAGATTGTGAGCAACTGCAAAATGACCTCGATATTGTTGTGAGGTGGACAGCAGGCAATGGCATGATGATAAACGGGGTTAAAAGTTAGGTTGTGAGTTTCACAAATAGGAAAAGTCCTCTCAGTTTAAATTGCTGCGTTGATGGGGTGAAGTTCCTTGTGGGGATCACAGTAAATACCTAGGTCTTAATATAAGGAAAGATCTTCATTGGGGCAATCGCATAAATCGGATTGTAAGTAAGGGGTACAGATCTCTGCATATGGTTATGAGGCTGTTTAGGGGTTGTACTAAGGATGTAAAGGAGAAGGCATGTAAGTCCCTGATGAGACCCCAAGTAGAGTATGGTTCCAGTGTAAGGGACCCTCACCAGGATTAGGCCTACTTGATTCAAGAACTGGAAAAAAACTCCAAAGAAATGTGTTCTCGGTGATGGGCGACAGAAGAGTAGCTTTAGGAAAATGTTGCAAAGTTTGGGCTGGGAAGACTTGGAAGAAAGAAGAGGAGCTGCTTGACTATGTGGTATGTTCCCAGCTGTCAGCGAAGAGATGGCGTGAAATGACATTAGTAGACGAATAAGTTCGAACGGTGTCTTTAACGGTAGGAAAAAACACAAAATGAAGAAAAAATTGGAATACAAGACAACAAATGGGGGCAAATATTCGTTTATATGAAGGTGAGTTAGGGATTGGAGTAATTTACCAGGGGAGAAGTTCAATAAATATCCAATTTCTTTGAAATCATGAAAAGGCTCGGAAAACAACACGGAATGTTCCAACTGCGCGACTGCCCTAAATGCAGAACAGTATTAACATTGATTGATTGATTGATTGATTGATTGATTGATTGATTGATTGATTGATTGATTGATTGATTGATTGATTGATTGATTGATTGATTGATTACTGCCCTTCGATACCCACCAAAAGCATCTTCCGACATAATGACTGTTATCCCCATTAGGTTCTTACCAGATGAGATAAAGTATCAAAATACACAAAAAGCTGATAATTCAACCAAGAATCCGGAAAACTGTTCTATAAATATTTCTTTAAAAAATTATCTCGAATGTGGCTATTGTGTTCCTGCCAACAAATTTAAAAAAACATTTTTAAACAGTAATAATAATAAAGTCCGCCTCTGTGGTTTAGTGGTTAGTGTGATTAGCTGGCTCTCCCGGTGGTCCGGGTTCGATTCCCGGCTCTGCTACGAAATTTGAAAAGTGGTACGAGGGCTGGAACGTGGTCCACGGGAAGTGGTTTTCGATGATTTCCCAATTCGCTCCAGGACGCTGCCCTTGAGGTTGTAGAGGTGGGATCCCTCGTTGAGTCCGAGGGAAATGCCAAACCTGGAGGGTAAACAGATTAAGAAAGAAAGAATAATAAAAATAAAGGTTACACCGAGTTGCCACCAGGAATCGTTATCATGCCAACAACAACGACATGGAATGTCAAAATTTCTGGGACCGATGACCTAGATGTTAGGCGCCTTTAAACAACATGCATCATCATCTTATCGGGATTTCTGACAACCCTTCAAATGTCGATTACCTCTGTGGAGATCGAACCTGTGAACTTAGGAACGTGAATCGGACACACTAGCACTGTTCCACCGAGGCAGAATAATAAAATTATTATTATTATTATTATTATTATTATTATTATTATTATTATTATTATTATTATTATTATTATTATTATATTGTGATTATTTACATTTTTAATGAATGTACGCAGACCTAAGAAACTAATTTTTCCATGAAATGTTAATTTAAATTTTCATGCGTACATTAGCAAGGATAGGAGACTTCAGTTAAATTTGAGACCGCTCTGAGGTCACTCTCTCAGACGAGATAGAATATCAAAACAGGAAAATAGCTGACTATACTGCCATATGTCCGGGCAACTGTTCCATATATCGTTCCCGAAATATTCACCTAGAATATTGCTAGGTTGTTTCTACAAAACAAATCCAACACTCCAGGTCTCAGAGTCATTAATTACCAATATTGATCACATTAAAGTGCTACATCTTTCTCATTTAGTACTGGTGCTAATGTATTATGACTTGAATACTGAATTTTCACGACCGCATTGTGATCGAAATCGACTTTCAACCTATTAGGTCGTGTTACGTACATTTAGTACATGTTGAATAGGTTGAAAGTCGGTTTTCATTAAAATTCGGTCGTGAAAATTCAATATTCATTGACTTGGCCCTGAACGGGCGACTTAAACGCACTCTACAGAGTGATGACAGAAGTGCTAGCCCTGTAGCTTAGATCCTTTTCAACAGAACAAAGATGGCCTAGGCCACCATAGCTCAATTGGTAGAGCAACCGACGCGACATCGGGAGGGTGTGGGTTTGGATTCCACTGGTGTCTGGTTGGCAATTTTTGTTCTGTACCTAACATCTCCTCAACATATACTAAATGTACATAACACGACCTAATAGGTTGAAAGTCGATTTCGATTATTATGATTTCATTTTTTACTGAAGCCTATTTGATATCAATAATCTGTGAAAAGTAGCCACCATATAATTCGAAAAATGAGACTGAGGGACGTGTTCACATCAATACAATCTGGACATTCATCACAGTCGCATCATATGTCACTACGTGTATCTGGCACTCTTATTTAAATTTGAAATGGAAGAGGAAACAGTGTGAGTAAAACTAAACTGTAGATATAAACGTGATATTCTTGTTACCTTTATCAATCGGAGAGTGAAGAACGTTATATTTCTTTCTCTTCCTCCCGAGGGACAGAGTTTGTTGCTGAAGGCAAGGAAGGCAGGTCCTATTCCATTGGGAACTGCTCCAAGACGATTCTCTCTATAAGTGTTTTATTGGTTTTCTAAAGGAGTGCGGTCTACGACATCTAGCGGACTGAGTTATTTTCCCTATGGTTTCAGCAGGCTTAGATAAACCCTACAGTCAGGTTAAAGCTTCTTTAGTAGATATGCCGAACAGCTCGCCTGTGGCCATGATCGTTAAGGCGTGTGACACTGTGGTCAGCTTGTCAGGTACCGTTGGTGGAGGAACTTTTCACCAGTAGTGGTGACCAGGCGGGACGAGGGGGCGGGGCAAGCGTACCCCCACTTTGGGGAGGAAACTTCTTCTTCTTTAGCGTTTGTCGCGCCTGGTGGCAGGGTCCGCTGTGTGGATTCGTTGTCTCCATTTAATTCGGTCACGGGCCATGTCAGGATGTAGTCTTACAGCTTTCATGTCGTTGTGCATTGTATCGATCCATCCCTGTCTTGGGGGTCCCTTGGGCATCTTTCCAGCGACTTCCAATGTATACGCTGACTTTGCCAGTTTATTGTCTTCTGCACGCAGCACATGTCCAAACCAGCGCAGACGGTTTTCCTGCAGTTTCTTCTAGATCGGTGCAACGCCAAAGCGATTTCTAACACTGTCGTTAGAAATAAGATCCAATCTAGTGATGCCAGCTGTCCACCTAAGCATCTTTGTCTCCATGACGCTTAGTCGACGTTCTACCTCCTTCGTAGCAGGTCAACACTCAGTGCCGTAAAGAGCGACGGGACGGATAACAGTCCGGTAGATCTTAGATTTCAGATGGTCCTTCATCCGACGGTCGCAGGTGACGCCCGTTGTCATTCGCCACTTCAGCCAAGCTGCGTGTATCCTTGTGTTGACCTCTTCACTATGTCTGCCATCGTCAGAGAGTGTGGAGCCAAGATATTTAAATTTCTCTACTCGTGGTAGATCTTCACCATCAACGTGGATGGTTCCAACTTCTCGAGGATCTAATGTCATGTACTCTGTCTTCTTTTTGTTGAGGCGCAGGCCGTATTGCGCTAGTCGGTTGTTCCACTCTTCTGTTTGGCGCTGGAGATCAGACTTATTCTCAGCAGCCAACATGACATCATCAGCATAGAGAAGTGTCCATGGTATTGGCTTGTGCAGGTCTGATGTAACAGTGTCCATCACAAGAATGAACAGCAGTGGCGATAAGGCAGAGCCTTGATGTACTCCTACAGTGATGCGGAAGTCATCGGATGCTCCTGCGGCAGCTTGAACATAACTCCTTGGTTCTACGTAGAGCATCTGTACCCACTTAACAAGGTGCTCTGGACTGCTATGTTCTCGTAGTGCTAACCAGATTAGGTCATGTGGCACCCGATCAAAGGCCTTCTCAAGATCCAGGAAAGCGGGATGAAGAGGCTTATGTTTTTCATGGTGTTTGTCAACTAACAGCCGTGCAGCGTGGATTGCATCTGTTGTGCCACAACTTTTCACAAATCCAGCTTGGTTCGTTGTAAGTTTAGTTACGGTAACCCTTGCATACTTTTCGTGCTGGCTGGGCCCTGCCAACACGCGTCGCTTTTAGCGGGGGACGCCCTAGCCGCGGTTCCGATTCCATGAGACAACATTTCCATAAGATATGTTTTTACGGCCGGCTTGTCACGGAGCCTGTCGCCAAGCATTTTAGAGCTACTGCCAGCAGGTAGTTAGGCCGCTCCTGACCTGGAGAACAGACGCCTTTTGTAGCCGCTCCTCTGGAGAACAAACGCTACGTTCCTCTCTGCATTAACTCCCCGAAAGATAGAGTGCCTCATCTGCCAACTACACCGTACCGATGGTCTCCATCTCCGCCGGAGTTGCCATTAAGGACTTCGACACACTTCCATCACTGATGAAAGTTATTTCTAGTGTGGCCCGAAGACCACGAAAATACAACCAGGATTATGAGTCCTGGAGGCAGCTCTTCCGCTCTCTCCGCCGTTGGGAATCTGAAACTCCTCTTCCGTCTTTGAGACCGTTGGCCAGGTTTCACCTAGTAACCCTAGGCAGGGGCCCTTATAGGGTACTACCATCCGGAGCCAGATGGACCCAGGTTTTTTAACGAGATGTTACTCCTCCCCCTCCTCCTTCCCCATCACTTGCGAGATGGGACCCCGGACTTCGGACCGGAAATGGTGGAGTTACTTTGGGGAGAAAACATTACATTTGTATTCCATTTTTGCCGCCTGAAATTAGGAATGATTAAGAAAAGCAGTTTGTACAATCGCGATCACAAGAATTCCGGGTGGAAAAAGAAACACGTAACGTTTGGGCGAATATTTTGGCGAACCCTGAGGATGAAGGAGAAGACAACGTCACATGTGTTGTCTTCCAGGGGGTGTGGCTTGCGAACTTGCGCACTCAGAGGCCACTCACAACTCCAATTTTTCGGGAACTGATTAAGATATTTCTATGATTAAACATTCTGGCTATACTAGCTTTACCTAATCACGGAAAACAATTAACTGTAATTTAATTGCGATGAACTGTGCAGGATGTAACCCCACCCCAATATATGGCATTTAATTGTTTGATCAGTGCTGACAATAACTTTATAGGAACGGTTTTCCAAACGCCCTTGCGTCTCTGCTAATCATAACTATTTAAAGCCAGGTTATTTTTACTTTGGTTTTTAAGGATAACAATTATTATTATTATTATTAGTAGTAGTAGTAGTAGTAGTACAGTAGTAGTATTTAGAAGGGTCTATATTGACGAAAATAAGGGTCATTCTTTCTTACAGTGGTCGAGCGCGATGCCATTAGATAATGAAGTCATAGTCGAGACAGGTAACATTTCAGCCAGACCTCGCACACAAGAATTACAAAGAAACTGGAGAATTTGACCCTCACTGAATCGACACACATTACGTCTGTTGCCTTGAAGGAGGCGGGTGGTTCCTCCCTTCATTCCCCTCTCACTTCATTGTCGAGGCAGTGGGACGTGTGGGTAGGCGGGGAAGCAAGTGCCTTCACCTCCGCGTGTGTTTCGTTCATGCTAGATATCCTCGTACTTCCGTTTTCTTCACCTCCCCTCATGTGTTAACGCGTGTGATGGATGTGAACAATGAGAGAGAGAGAGAGAGAGTGTAAGCAGGTACAGGGTGGTTCTGAGGGCTGTACGGATTTCTTGCCTGAAATGAATATTTCTGCCCAGGAGATACTATTAAAGATTTCGAGTATAAAACCCCTGTTGTCTTTTCACCTACTTATTTCATTTATTTTCTTTAATTATTAGCTGAAATACGCACGAAATTTCGTGCGTCGCGGCTAACCGATTTGTATAGCGCTAAAGGTAGCAGTGTCATTGCACGTGCTGTGAGGAAGGGTAGCAGGGGTATATATATTTTTTTTTTTTGCCAACGTCATGGACACCGAGGTATGATTCACCCGCATGCCGCGCGCATTCGTCAGTCTGGCAATCTCTTTAATATCTGGCAGTTTCTTAGGGTGTAGTCGAATACTAAATTAATTTTAATTGTATAATGACGTCGCACTTCTATTTAATAGTAATGTACGTGTAATATCGTTCCTTTGTTGAAAGTTTTATTGTATACTATAGAATCAAAATCTCAGTAAACTATAAATACTGCACTTAGGATGTTAAACTGTCAACCTTGTCCAACTCGTTGGCTGAATGGTCAGCGTACTGGCCTTCGTTTCAGAGGGTCCCGGGTTCGATTCCCGGCAGGGTCGGGAATGTTAACTTTCATTGGTTAATTCCAATGGCCCGGGGACTGGGTGTTTGTGCTGTCCCCAACATCCTGCCTCACACACCACAATTAACACTATCCTCCACCACAATAACACGCAGTGACCTATACATGGCAGATGCCGCCCACCCTTATCGGAGGGTCTGCCTTACAAGGGCTGCACTCAGCTAGAAATAGCCACACGAAATTAAAAAAAAAATCTGTCAACCTTTACCTCTCAGTCAAAATTCGCCCAAAGAGCATTAAAAACTTACCATTTTGTAGGTTTTCAAAAGTTTTTAACCCCCCTCCACCACTCCCCAGGCCGCTATCCGACAATACTGGGTTCTTTTTTGTTGTCCGCACATTGTCCCCTGTTGCGATCTCCGCTAACGCTACGTATACATCCTACCTTCGCATGCTGGTTTTCGCCGATCACGCCGCCACTGCTTCATTCACTCTTCTGCTATGCTCACCTGTCGCCTGCCTACTCTGTTCATCACGTGATCCTGACGTCATCTTCTTCTCCACGCACCGCCTCCTCTACCTGTGTGTGTGCTTGCGCTAACCTCTATTGGACACGTGATTATGACGTTTCTGGAATATGCTGGTTTTCAACTTCCCTATTCTTCTCGATGTTTCTGTACGATTATATAATCTCGCTCCACCGCTCAAAATATTGAGTCTGGCTTCGTTACGGAGGGGTGGAAGCAGCCATACTACTGCTACGTTCGATATTGTCATTTACCATCTGGACTGTTATTTTCTTCAGGTTATCCGGTGAGCAAGTTTTATCATAATGTTATTTGGACATTAAATTCTTCATTGGGCCATCTGCCCCACTTCAACTTTACTTTGGCCAGCTTATTACGGCATCAAATATATATGCAAGACATTATTTCGACTAAAACCTTTCGAACACGAACTGTACTACGGACAACGGAATTTTGAAATCACAATATCTATTTCCTTGGACCATCGTTACCTTTTGGTATAATGTTTATTTAACACATTCTGCAGCGTAACTTCACCCGGCGAAGAGAATCCCTTTCCCCGTTCAATCCCTACTTCATTTTTATCCTTTTTCCTTCTTTTCACTTTTTCTTTCAGGTTGCTTCCTCTATATCGACTTATATTATTCTTCATTGTACCCTTTATACTTATTCATACGGTTTTGATGTTTTATATTGTAAATGTGGCACATTTTCCTTGTCTTTCAAGGTTTCCTCTATATATTTCAGTCTAGCAAACTCTTGTCTGCGATTTACTAAACTTGTTGAAAAATGTTTACTATTTTTATTATCTGTTAAATACATATCCTGTTTGCTTTGTTAAATTCGAGATTTCCTTGTTCCTGTCACCTTCTTTTGGTCCTATTCCTTCTCACTGCGCGAATTCTGCTGTAAATTATTATTCTTATTATTATGATTATTATATCGTGCTGCCTCTTCTACCACGTATATGTTTGAGCTATCAACTAATATTGTAGACTATTTTATCTCTGCTTCGTATGTACCTACGACGATAGCTGAGGGTATCTGTATTATTCCTGAACATCCTCACTACCACTATATTGATAATCGGGCCCCTCAGAACAGTAAGATAACAGAGCAATCTCACCTCAGTATGATAGCAAACTTCTTCTCTCATCTCACCCCCCACCACCATTACTTCTAATCCCCAATCGCCTCTACTGCTTCTCACCATCAGAATGTTGGCCGGAAGGGTAGAAGTGGTGTGGTGGTATACATTTTAAAATCGCTAGATTGCGTGCCAAAGCCTGGGTTCAGTTCAAGACAGTGTTCATATGAAGATAGGGCATATGACGCTGTTGATGGGTGATTAGTCCGTTGAATTGAGACATAAAGCCTAGAGCAGACGCCTTGATGCTATTTGACAGGAGCAGTCTATGTACCTGCTGTGGGGCTCATCCTCTCCCTTCTTACTCTCATTTATCACGTCGTTCATTTTATCTCATTAACTCCTCTGATGAGGTTGACGTCAGGGAGGGCAACCGGTAATAAAAATCTCGCTACGAAGATTCACTTCATTCCATACCCGACCGCGTAGAGAAACGGAGCAAGGATTGGACGTACATCGAGCTCTGTCTGTGGATCAGTGGCAGAGTGCTGGCATCTGGATGAAGAGAGCGCGGGTTTAAACGCGCAATAGGATGTCGAACTTCTGGATGTTAGACAAAAAATGGCGGTACGCTGTCACTCTTTCAAATAATGGTCATTCTTTCTCACAGTGGTTGAGCCATTTGATAATGAAGTCATAGTCTTCCAATCTTCCCGTCCCTACGCAAGTCCCCTGTTCAGCACACCAGGCTAGACCGTCTGGACGAGGTACTGGTCATTCTCGCCAGTTTATATCCCCCCGACCCAATGTCTCACGCTCCAGAACACTGTCCTTGAGGCGGTAGAATTGGGATCCCTTCCTGAGTCCGAGGTAAAAACAACCCTGGAGGCAGTAGCGGGCCTAAGAAGCTCGCCCCCGCCCCCCGCTATAATTGAAAATGGGCCCCTCGTTTCCTGAGAAGGAAAGTTACAAGTTTATTTCGTAGTACAAGGTTGTACATTATTACAATGAACAGCAACGACGCAATGATGAAAATAATAATAATAAAAATAATATTAATAATTTAGTTTTCAAATCCGAAGGAATTAAATTTATACACCTATATGGTTCGTACTCACACACAAGAAATGAATATTCCAATTATAGTAACCAAAACACGCTGGTCAACACAAATATTCTCGTTTCTGTATGTATGTATTGTACCAGGAAATGTTGTCCGACTCGTTGGCTGAACGGTCAGCGTACTGGCCTTCGGTTCAGAGGGTCCCGGGATCGATTCCCGGCCGGGTCGGGGATTTTAACCTTAATTGGTTAACTCCAATGGCACGGGGGCTGGGTGTATGTGTTGTCTTCATCATCATTTGATCCTCATAACGACGCGCAGGTCGCATACGGGCGTCAAATAGAAAGACATGCCCCTGGTGAGCCGAACCCGTCATGGGATATCCCGGCACTAAAAGCCATACGACATTTCATTACCAGGAAAAGTTGATTTTAAAGAGCATGAGATATTTCTGATGAGTGCCTAGTCCTTAGGAGATGGTACAGAGAGGGAGGATCACAAGGCGAAATAATAGATATTACGTCTTCCTTTCCTTTATTCAATCTTTGGCAGACCACCCTATTATGTCGCCGATCCATAATTTTTTTTATAGAAAATAAATTCCAATTTCAACAACTGAATATCGAAATTCAAGTGAAATTCAACTGAATAATACCTTTTCTCAATCTGTTATGTCCATTATAATTTTCATGGCATATATCAATAAATAAGAATGTTGTAAGTAAATAAGAAATCCTAAAGTCTTTCTATCGGCACTTGCGATTTCAGATTACACTTTCTACATGCATTGAATAAAGTAAATTTGGTAATTCCTTCTCGAGAACACATCAAACTCAAATATGAAAACACTTGAAATCAAATCTAGTCTTCTTGTATAAAGTTCTGAGTATCGTCCTACTCTTTTGTAAATTATTGTACACTTTATAAAAATGTTGTAAATTGAGAGTTTGTGATATACTTCCACTACGAATAATGCACTCAGTTGATATTTCAAAGTTCCAATAAATGAGAATATACGAGAGCACACTGTTATTTCAAAGTCTGTCTTGACTTGAAGAGTTGAAAAATGTTAATTTTCCAAGTAAAATATTAATTAGGTGAACTTTTAATGTTCTTTGTCAGTAATGACACTGTTTATAAAAGTTCTTCTCAATGTCAGAATTGAATGGGAAAAGCACTAATATCACCTGATATACGCCTTCTCGATGAACTCGAACAGTTGAATACTGTTCTGCAAACAGCAATCTGGAACTCAGCTGTCAGCAGACACCAAGATGTTCCATAGTACCACGTCCCTGGAACTGTCCCGCGTAGTACCAAGTCTCCGTCGATCTCCGTCGTCGCGAGTCAGGATTTCTCATGTTATTAAAAGAGTGGCTTTAACATGAGAAAGTCCAACTGACTAGGTTGAAAGTGTGTACCATTGGATTTTGCACTGTTAGGACTGATGACTGTTTCATAAATAATCACCATTCACTCGATGAGAAATACGTCGGAGCACTGTCTATTATCGTAAATCATGATAATGGAAAATACACTTCACCGCACAGTTCATCTGGACAGTTACTGCCCACTGTTCGTACGGTCAAAATAACTTTCATTTGAAGCACAGTTTGTCATGGCTCACCTTCACAGCAAAGAAATAAATAAATAAATGGCTCTCTCTCGTAATATCTCGTAATGTAACTTCTCACTACCACAGTTCTACAATTATTCATGTATGAGTCCTATACTCCACAATATCACAGACTTACGAAGTTCACTATACAGCCTATCCACACGCGTTGTTTTACATAGTACAGTCTGTTATGACGATATGCGGGCAGTCTCTCTACACAAATTAAAGTGTTCTAGGCTTTAATAATACTCAAAAGAGTCAATGTGTTGCGACCTACACTCACGATATTCACAGCGAAACAGTCCAAGATCATTACAATTAAAAACAGCCGTGCTAATTTCAAGTTGGTTATGGTTATTCACACGAAATTAAGATACTTGTCAAGTTCAAATATTGGTGAAATATTACAAGTCTTTTATGACTTTGATGTTATACACACGTTAATTTCCTAAGTCTGAAGAATTGTAAGTCCCACAACTTATAAGTTACTCACTGGTATTCGCAGAAACTAAATGTCAACTTGTCGTCGAAATTTTCTAAGTATCACGATGTCCGGCAGTAGGAATACTGAGTTCGACTCGTCGCGTGCAGCATGACCTGCTAGCCAGTTGTGAAGAATGCGAGCTGAATTGCTGTGGTTGTTGTTTGTTTCAATGTTCTCATTCCCCACCCTGAAGGGGTGGGGCGGGCCCCCTAGAGGGTTTGCTGTTGTCTGGCCTGCTGCTTATATCCCATACGACTCAAGGCTGATTGCCACGTCACGGAGGTGAAATGTGCTTATATCTTTTGAATGCCTTGATAGATCTTACTGAAATGAACATATGTTTACATTTAGAACATGAGCTACACGATGGCATATGTCTTATTTCCGTAACTTAATCGGCTGAAAAGTTAGACATTTTCTTTCTAGTACATTCGATAGAGAGGCGTGCAACGTGTGATAGTGACGTCACCCACAGGTTCCTTGCTCGTGACGTGTCCAGCTCGCCACGAGGAACTTCGTATTGCGGTAGCACAAGATGTCGGGCATACGAATACTGTAGATATTATCGCCGTCCCTTTTCCACATGTTCCGGCAATTATAAAACAATGTACAGGGCTGGAACAGTCCCTGGTACAGTATGTATGTTCAGTCTTCAGCCCTAAGGCTGGTTGGATCCTCAACTGCTCCGCCATCAGCTGTCATAGATGGCCTAGGCATCACTGAAGAGGCGTACTATGGAAATGAGGAGTGAGGTAGTGTACCGTTGCTTTCTTCACCGAGCCAGAATTTGCTATTACATATCAGTCTGCCAAGCCCACTGAAATGCATGCACCAACCGACCCTATGAGCAACATTTTCACACCATTCATAACAGGGACTGGCTGCAGAAGGAATAGCATTACTAGCATCGCTCATACCTCAGTCACTTTCATATTGTCAAAGCCAAGGATAAGACAGAGACAGATCTATGAAAGTAACAAAATTACTCTAGCCCATACCAGAAGACATAGTGCAGTGTAAACACTAGCTCCTGCCAGCAAAGGCAAATTCTCGTTCCTACGACCAAATAATTATAACTCAATAACTCAACCGTGTCCATTGTAAGCCTACTTAGCTACACGAGTTATAAACAGACTCGAAAGTTCAGTATTTCGAGTTTAGATAAGGAGGAAGTCTTTGTTATCGCATCTTCGGTGACTAATGGGTTCTGATAACTGGCTAATTACTACAACAGCCTTGTTGATTGTTGTGAGTGGCAGGAAGGGATGCTTATTGGAACAGGTTGGGAAACCCACATTCTTTCAGAAATAACTACCCTATTCCCATTGATGAAAGAAGCTCTGCGCTACGACGGCCTAAGTTTGGGATGGAAATAATATGGCGTATCGCTTTCAGAGCCGAGAGTGTCCGAGGACAAGTTCGGCTTACCAGATGCTGGTCTTTTGATTTGACTCCCGTAGGCGACCTGAGCGTCGTGATGAGGATGAAATAATGATTCAGACGATGATCCAGCCCCCATGCCAGCGAAATTAACCACTTATGGTTAAAATTCCCGACCCTGCCGGGAATCGAACCAGGGACTCCTGTGACCAAAGGCCAGCACGCTAACCATTTAGCCATGGAGCCGGACAGTTTGGAATAACCCTGTGTAATACAAATGATACTGTGTTGTGTGCTGTGGCTTTATCAATATGTAAAATCATCTTCAGGTACTCACAAACCATGCTCACCCCCACTCCCCCGGTGGGGTCTGCGGGGTCCTAATTACCGCCACTGCCTGGAGGGTAAACGGATTAAGAAAGAAGAAAGAAAGAGAGAAAGAAAAGGAAAGCAAGAAAGAAAGAAAGAAAGAAAGAAAGAAAGAAAGAAAGAAAGAAAAAATAATCGTAATTTAAATAATTTCGGCGATATACTCGTTCCACCCATACACTAAAAGCGTCTCAATTTTTTTTTTCCATGTACCTGTTGTCGAGGGACGTAAGTCTACGTTAAAACACAAATAAGCTTGTTGTTTTACTGACTGTTGAAAGAGTGGTGATATCCACGGGACCTCAAGGCTTCAAGATTTTCCAAGGCATTTTTTTTTTCATTTCAATAATTCCACATGCATTGGCCGGAATCTGAAACGATACCACCTCGATGAGAAGCCAGTAACTGCCCCATTCGGCTATTACAACCCCCGAATAAAGTTCATTCGCCACTCTATGTCGTTCGGTTTCTGTGATATCTCAGTTTATCCTACAGAATTAGTTAATACACAGCAACGGGTCACCCAAGGCACTAACAATTTCTCGGCCAGCTGATGGAGCTAAAGATTTCTAAAGAAGCTGTGTCCTTATCACAGGTGCAAGATTTGTTGCAGAGAACGTCTAAACTGTCTAGTCAGTGTAAATCTATATAAATAAAATCGTAACGACCGTGTGTCTGTACATTGATTATTTTGGCAAAATTTCCGTACAGTTATCCGTTTCAGGTATAATAATGACCATCTGCATAATTTTTAGCTTTGGTGTCTGTTTGTTTGTCTATTTGTCTGTCCTTCTATAACTTGAAAACTACTGAATAGATTTCCACCAACCTTCATATTATGAATCCACCTGTCCTTGGGTAGGTTTTAGCGCAAATGTCGTTTCTAAATCCCTGAATTAAGTGGGGATTTTTACGAAACCGAAACCGTGATTTTGCACTCCCTCAAAGTATACACAACCGAACTTAATTGAAATCTACCTGCCTTAATGAAAATTAATTTCTAAACCTTTTTTTCTCATGTGCATCATTTCGATAACAGAATTTAATAAGGGAGATATCATTATCGGATCGTTTTTCGGTACAAATCCCAGCGGACTTAACGCAAGAGCGAGTGCGTGTAAAGCGTATTTCTTACAACTTGAAAACTACTGAAGATATTTGAACCAAACTTTATATATAGCATTCATCTGTCCAAGGGTAAGTTTCCTTGGTGTCTGTTAGTTAGTTAGTTAGTTAGTTAGTTTGTTTGTTTGTTTGTTTGTTTGTTTGTCTGTCTGTTTATCTTTCTATAACTTGAAAACTAATGGATATATTTCCACCAAACTTCATATTTAAAATCCACCTGTCCTTGGGTAGGTTTTAGGACAAATATTGTTACTAAATCCCTGAACTAAATGGGGGTTTATACGAAACCGAAACCGTGATTTTTCACTCCCTCAAAATATACACAACCAAACTTAATGGAAATCTACCTGCCTTAATGGAAATTAATTTCTAAACCTTTTTTTCTCATGTGCATCATTTCGATACCAGGATTAATAACGGAGATATCATTAACGGACCGTTTTTCGGTACAAGTCCCACCGGACTTAACTCAAGAGCGGGTGCGCGTAAAGCGTATTTCTTACAACTTGAAAACTACTGAGATATTTGAACCGAACTTTATATTTAGCATCCACCCTTCCAAGGGTAGGTTTTAAGGTTTATACCATTTCAAATTCCCGGAATGGATTGGGGTTTTATAGGGGACCGAAATAGTGATTTTTATTCTCCCACAATATATAAAGTACAAGACCAACCTGACTGGAAATCGATCAAACTGTTTGGAAATCCAATTCTAACTTCTTTTTCTCATGTGCATTTTTCAACGGGAGGATTAATAAGGGAGATGACATGAAAGGTCTGTTTTCAGGCTAAGTCTAGCGGATACGTGGAGCAGATTCCTTATCTATCTAGATAAATCATATCGTAACGACCGTGTGTCTGTGTATTGACTATTTTGGCGAAATTTTCGTACAGCTTTCCGTTAAAGGGTAATAATGACCACCTGGATATTTTTTAGCTATAGTTTCCTGGAAGTCCTAAATTTTACCCCCCCCCCACTCACCCAAAATCAAGATTGCCACACAATCTGCCACACGAGCTGAATAATTGAAATTAAGCAAATGTATATGTTTTAGCCGGTAATCTACGGAAAACTTCCAAGATCTTTAAATATTTCACTTTTTATGTCGAATAATATCGAAATATATGCAATTTAATGACGGTGCAGACCTTCGTTTCGAATTATTTCGCGCCTAAACGGTAAGTCCTATCACAAAACGGATGGCACGATCTCCGTTCAATTTCGAGTGATCTACAACTTTGGTCCTGTGATATTTTGTCGTCTCTCTATCTCTCTCTCTCTCCCCCTCTAGGATAGATTTGGCTGTATATTTCGATGGTTCGTAAATTTTGTGCTTTTGACACGTGTATTACTTAGTTTGACACACTTATAGGAAAGGTAGAGTCATCGAATTTAGCACGCACATTGACACGACCAAAGGCTATATGCGAACCCTTTCATGATTCTAGCTTCCACATAAGTATGTGAAAAATAATGTAAAATGTTGAAAATGTACCCAAATTTCACCCCATTCAAACATTGTAACTCAATGAAACCCATAAATATGTGAGATACGAGAAAATGTTTTAACACCAAACATGTAGAGCGATAAAAGGGACGTCTGAGGGTGCAAACCGTTTGTTGGTATGATGTACCGTTTACGAGCAGTAAATCTCGAAATGAAGGTTTGCACTTTCGAACGTGCCCATGTTTATCTGTCATCTATATAAATATAATCGCAACGACTGTCTGTCTATACACTGGCTAATTTGGCGGAATTTCCGTACAGTTATCCGTTGTAGTTGTAATAATGACCTTCTGCATATTTCTTAACTTTGGTGTCTGTTTGTCGGTTTGATTGTATTAGTTTTTATAACTTGAAAACTACTGAATATATTTCTAACAAACTTGATATTTAGAATCCACCTGTCCTTGTGTAGGTTTTAGGGCCAATATTATTTCTGAATACCTAAATTTACTGGGGGTTTATCCGAAACCGGAACCATGATTTTGCACTTCCTCAAAATATGCACATCCGAAATTAATCGAAATCTACAATCCTTAATGGAAATCCATTTCTAAAACTTTTGTTCTCATGTGAATGTTTCGACAGGAGGATTAATAAGTGAGATATCATGAACGGTTGGTTTTGCAGGTTAAGTCCAGCGGACGTAGCCAAAATGTGTTGTACGTGGAGCAGATTTCTTATCTAGCCATATAAATAAAATCGTAACGACTGTGTGTGCCTGTACATTGACTATTTTGGTGAAATTTTCGTGCAGATGCCCGTTTGAGGGGTAATAATGATCGTCTGCATATTTTTTGGTTTAATTTCCTGAAAGTCATAATTTTTACCCTCTCACCCAAAATCCAGATTGCAGCATAATCTGCCAGACAAGCAAGAAAATTGAAATTTGGCAAAATTATACGTTTCAGCCTGTAACGAACGAAGAACTTCACAGATCTTTACATGTTTCATTTTTTATCCTCGAAGAACATAGAAATATTTAAGCAGTTTTAATGATGGTGCAGACCTTCGTTTCGAGGTATTTCGTGGGATAAACGGAAGTCCTATCACACAACGGATGGCGCAATCTTCGTTGAATTAGGATTGATCTTCAACCTTGGTCTTATGACTTTTTATTGTATCTGTATCGTTTATACGTTAGATTCGTCTCTATTTCTCGATTTTAAGTACATTTGGACTCTTTACCTATATAATTCATACTTTCAATCACTTACAGGAAAGATAGTATGATCAAACTCTACACGAACATTGGCCCACCCAGTACCCATATGTGAGCCAAATGCTATGTCACATAATTATCCGAAAAGTAATGCAATGTAAGATAATCGTACACAAATTTCAACCTATTCAACGTTTCTGACTCAATCTGACCCATGAATAGATGAGATGCGAGAAAATATCATAGGACCATCCATTTAGATCGCTAAATACTGCGCCTTACGGAACAATCCTTTGTCAATATGACGTACCGTTTAGCAGCAGTTAATCTGTAAATGAAGGTCTCCAATATTGTAAACATCCACATACTTTCGTATGTCCATCTATATATATTCATTGATGTCGATTTGTAGCGATCGAGAAAGGGTGTGTCTGCTACTGTAATCAGTACTCCCTACACCGACTTTGACTGCTGGCAGTAGGAATGGGGTCCTTCTCCAACTCCTGTGTAACTGGCATTAGTAAGGAGGGCCTACCATTTTGATGAATAATTCACTTCTCGATTTGTCTTGCAGAAGGCAAGGGATCATGCAGTTTTGTTCGAAAGTTCCCTACCCTATTGTGTTTGGCTGTAGGCCAGGGTGCCCGCCATTATAAACAAATGTTCCAATCTAAAATTTAACTAGCATTAGGCATAGTGGCCTGCTATTATCATGGAAACTCACTAATTCTGTGTGACTAGCAGTAAGCTGGCTGGCAGCAGTAAAAAGGGCCTGTCATTATAATGATAACTGCACAACTCAAGTTTGACTGGTGGGAGGGAAGTTGCCTGCTATTATAATAAAAACTCCTCAACTGTAATCTGTCTGAAAGTAGGAAATGGGTCTGCCATTGTAACTAAAACTCCCCAAATCGACTGTGACCGCGCAGTAGGCAATGGGGCCTGCAATTATAATGTAAACTTGCCAACTCGATTGTGAATGGCAGTAGGCAAGTGAGCCTGGCGTTATCATCAACACTCCGCAACCCTCACTTTACATTGGAAGCAACGTATGGGGACCTCCCCATGCTATTTCTCGGATAAGGCTAAGAGACATGCAATTTTAAAACAATCTCATTTACTGCATGTACAGTATTTACTTCAATATTCGTATACAATGCAGAATACCGTAGCAAAGCACGGGTACATTTGCTAGTTTGAAATATCATTGTTGACGTGTTATTTAATAGTTCACCTGGAAAATATTGGGATCGATTCTCCATTAGGAACCCAAAGCTTTTGGAAACGAAGCATCCACTTCCGAACAGATTTCTGAGATTACTTTATGTTCAGTTTGATGTTTTCACAGCCCGTAATTGCAGACATGATAATAACCTTTCGGGCTTCTGTCGTGTCAACGAAACAAGGTGAGACTCTTTACGTTTCGCAGAGAACTTTGCTCCGAGTCTTAGGAAAAAATCTCGATTATCCGATAATTTTATTGGAGAAAATCTCAGCTGTTCAATTGGAGAAGTGGGCCATGTGCATCTCTGGAAGTAGAAATCGCATTTCTTAAAGTTTTCGAGTTCCAGTTTAACTTAAAGTGAACGGGCAGTGAATTAACTACCGAATCTAACTTAGCACCGAGGTTACAGAATCTAGAAACTTTTACCTTGCACTTGTCCAAAGACATTCATAGTCTGAACTGACATGGCTTCACCATCAACATAGAATATTGAAGTTATACTAAACGTTTAGTGTGATTAGCTGCCACTCCCGGAGGCCGAGGTTCGATTCCCGGCTCTGCCACGAAATTTGAAAAGTTGTACGAGGGCTGGAACGGGTTCCATTCAGCCTTTGGTGGTCAACTGAGTAAAGGAGGAGAGGGTTCGATTTGATTCGATTCCCTCCTCAGCATTCCTCGAAATGGATTTTTGTGGTTTCTCACTTCTCCTCCAGGCAAATGCCGGGATGGTACTTAACTTAAAGACACGGCCGCTTCCTTCCCTCTTCCTCGTCCGTCCCTTCCAGGCTTCCCATCCCTAACCAGGCCCATATTCAGCATAGCAGATGAGGCGGCCTGACCGAGGTACAGGTCCCCTTCCCAACTGTATCCCCCGACCCAAAGTTTCACGCTCTAGGACTGTCCTTGTCGCGGTAGAGGTGGAATCCCTCGCTGAGTTTGAGGGAAAACATATCCGGATGGTAAATGGATTAAGGAAGAAAGAAAGAAAGAAAGAAAGAAAGAAAGAAAGAAAATACACTAAATCTGGTGAACGTTTTAATGACATAAATTACGTATTATTTACAATTATATCATGGTCATAAATTCTTGTATTATTTCATTAGTTTGCTCTTAGAATGTAGACCTACGTTCTATAATCGGACACCATGAGAGTTCTATAACGACATACCAGTAGTCCACACGACATATTTTTACCTTGTTTCAGGTGGTTCGCCGGAACACCCTGGGCCTCTTCCCGCCATCGTCTACGTTCACGGGGAGTCGTACGAGTGGAATTCGGGGAATCCCTACGACGGCAGTGTACTGGCTAGCTACGGTCACGTGATAGTCGTCACGCTCAATTTCCGCCTCGGCATTCTGGGTAAGTAACTTCCTCATTAATGGGTGCTGCTGGTGTAAATTATGTCACGTTAAACTGAACAAATCCAGCAAGAATCTTCGGAATGTATGTTAAATGTAGCCATTAGCTAAACAGTAATTATTTATGTAATAAATTAAACTAAGTGAATAATTGTTAAAATATTTAGAACATGCGTATTTGACGCTATAACGAACGTGGAAGATTATTCTTGTACACCAGGACAATCAATTAACCAGTGTGAATATTGTTAGGTAAAGAAATGTACCCCCCCAGAAAAATCGTTGCTGAGTTGTACAAGACTCAAGGATTCCTGATCGAGAGTATGAAACTACAGTATTTCAATCATAAGAGCATTGTCTGCGACCAAAATTTTCCTTCAAATGCATCGAAACAAGCCCGAATCACGTGCCAAATTAGAGTGGTGTTGGGAAACCTACTTTTTCTGTGTCTAATGGTCATGTGACATGAATATCCGTCAAAAATCAGATGTCGATATTTTCAGAGGTACAATAAACTCACTCGTTCATTCGCAAAAGAAAACGAACTGACCCTGGAGATGACAACACGATAAATTATGTTGCTAAATTACATTAGATTACTTCTCAATTTGATTCTAGAAGAAAATTTCGAGTTAGATGGTTGTTACTGAACCCTTTGGTCCATATTGAGGGATACCTACCTTTCTTACCTATCAGCAAAGTTCATGAGATCTGTCTCTTGGGTCGTATCGGGTTCTTCGTCACTTGCTGAGGTAAAGGTAGGGTTCAGTAATTCTAATCTATCTACTGGAATGAAAGGTCTGTTTAAAAGATTCCTATTTATTCAGGAAAATTCTGAAGCAATCTGATATGTCAACGGTATCATAGAAGTCAACTGTGTCCACTGGACACCGCATTCATTTTAACATAATGGTAAGAACACTGGTGTGGGACTTTAACGTAACTGCCTGATGGGCATTCTTACTAGAAACCATTGTCTCAATTATTCATTATTTAAGAAAGGAAAGTCTGGAAATCCTTAAATTCGGCTTCCATGTGAGACCACATGTACCATCATAGTGATTCGTTATGGTCCAGCCCTCGTAACACGAACTCTGGACTCTGGGTATAATTAAGGCAGTCCAATTGGTGTGTGCTATAACGTGCTCCAAATTTTTCTACTATTCTACGTGATTCTACGTCTGCTACGCTCGACATGCTGCTACTAACCTCTGTGTGTGTGCTCTCTTCGTCCGTCCAGTTCGTATTGTTCCTGCTGTTGCCCTCCCTCCTTTCCTCCCCTACCGCCTCGCTGTGCAATGTGTACCTTCTGCTCTCGTCTTTTCTGGACGTTTCCATCGGAATATAAATAAGGCCTGCTCTGGGCTCGATCGGCGAGTTGGATGAAGAAGACGACTTGTGTGGAGGGAGGACTTTCTTTTATTTGCGCTACCGGCTGGTCCGTGTGCAATGTTTTTTTTTTTAAATGGTGTTTATTGTTCATGATTGAAGCTCAAGGACTGCTTGACGGGTGAGCGAACTTTAAATTTATATTCCCTTGCCATACTTGAATTTCTTTTTAAAGCTGCACTTCCTTATTTCATCATGCCGAAACGGCTGCTAATGACTGTTCACGCTAAAAATATTGCTAGTCTGAGCTGTTGACAGTGGTGTTTTTCTTGGAACTGCATTACGATCCTTTTTCAAAATTTGGCTTTCTATTACGTGAATAATTACTGTGATATGAACCATTGGATTCTAAAAGACTTGGTGAACAAACGCAAGAATAGGACTAATTGTATTCATATTAACGCCTAGCTTCTGTTCGAAATTTTCAATGCTATTAATGCTTGTAGGTTCTATCTTTCCTAATTCCTGTTGCCAGCCTTAGGTACTGTTCTTTGCACGTCCTCCCCTTTTTCCCCACGTTCCTGTCCCGGGTTTTTTCTTTTCTTCTACTTTTGCGATTGTACAGTGGCCTAATGCCTTTTCAAATTCTCTTAAAATTTTTGTATTAATGGGTAATGTTGTAACCAAGGTTGAAGTTTACAGAACACAACTTTTATTGCTTCACTTTATAATATTTACACAAATAACTGAAATTTATTTTGAAGCAAAAAGGAATATTGAATCTTGAGAAAAGTCTGTCTTTATACAATATGTACAGGTTTGCAGTCTTTATATACACTTCTATCTTGAAAAGATAGTCTTTGTGAATTGACACGTTGATAGTCGAGAACTATCTGGCACACTAACATAAATGTTCATGAGAGTCCTTGTTTGTTGAAGTGCCTGAATTCCTAAAAAGCAAGTTCAATTGATTGAAGAAATTCCACCTAGCGAAACTAAGGGAGCTTGCATATATTAGGGAATGAAAATGGCTTGTAAAAGAATTACGGAACATAGGCAGCGGAAACAGGTAAGGGAGCGGTGACCAGAGGTGAAACCTCGTACTGCCAGAAATTCAGTCCACCTGGTCGAAGCACATTTTCAAGAGGAGTAGCCTCCGTGCTCGACGTAGGGTGTATTCTGGAGCTGGACACCGGGGCAAGTGGGCAAGTGAGCAGGCCGGGAGCTCCTATTTATAGTACACTCGATGGTCAGGCACGCGCACTGAGGGCTGCGCGTCGAAGCTAGCAGAATGATACACAGGCGCGCGTGCAGCTGGCAGGCGGAGCGAGAAGGGAGCGCCGGACATACAACACCCTCCCCTCCTAAATGCGCCGGTACGGCGTGAAACGGCGGCGGCGCTGGTGGCGACTGCGATGCTGGGGCGGAGCTGCTGATATCTCTGTTGTATTGTCCGGAGCTGGAACTGGGCGGAGTGGCGCTGTCTCGTCCTGAAAGGAACCCATTGTTATTAAATGATCTAAAGCGCGTTCAGCAATAGATTTATCAGGTTTAGCAATAGCATCAATAGCTGGACAGGGGCGGTAGCGCAGACGTATCTGATCTTGATGGCGGCAGATACGTTTCTCCGTAGTCTGTATCTCGTAGAGACGATGACCCAAAGATCTGCAGATGACTCCAGGTATCCAGAGTGGGTTGGATTTGAATGTCCTGGTGTAGACCTTGTCGTTGAGGGAGAACTTCGTTGGTGAGGTCTTATGCTGGGCCGGAAGAGGCTGTAACAGAGAAAGTAAAGTTCTGTGAGGTCGTCCATGGAGCTTCTGTGCAGGAGTGATATTATCAGCGCCGGGTAGAGTTCTGTAGTTGTTTAAGAGTTGGAGCAAGGCTTGGTCTTTGGTTAAGCCTGAAGAGACAGCTTTCTTCATACTTCTTTTAAATGTTTGTACGAAGCGTTCAGCTTCACCATTAGATTGAGGGTGAAAAGGTGGTGCAAGGATATGACGAATGCCATTATGTGTACAAAAGTTCTGAAAAGCAGTAGCTGTAAATTGAGGTCCGTTGTCCGAAATGAGTACTTGCGGTAAACCTTCTGTAGTAAAGATTTTCTGGAGAGCACGAATGGTAGCTTCGGTTGTAGTAGTCGAATGCATATCCACTACATATGGAAAGTTTGACAGTGAATCGATGACTATTAACCACATGGAATTGAGGAAAGGACCTGCGAAATCGATGTGAACTCGTTCCCATGGAGTAGTAGCAGGAGGCCATGAAGCAAGATCAGAAGACGGGGCGTTCTGATTCGTTTGACATTGCTCACAATGACGTATTAGCTTTTCGATGGCGGCATCAATACCTGGCCAGTAGCAGTGTTGACGGGCGAGTTGCTTTGTTCTGGAGATACCCCAGTGGCTTTGGTGTAATAATTCGAGAACTTTTTTCTGTAGGCTAAGTGGGATAACCACTCGGAAGATGGTGCCTGCTTCTAGTAGTACAACTCCGGCACGAGTCGTGAGACGATGCTGCATACGATGATAAGGTGCCAGGTGGGCAGGAAGTGTGCTCTGAAGAGGCCAACCGTTGCGGATGTAAGTACGTACAGTAGCAAGTGTACTGTCCTTATCCGTAGCTTTAGCTATGCAGGTAGCATCAATAGGAAAACTGGATACAGTATCTTCAAGTTCTATGTCCAACTGAAGACATTCAGATTCTTGAGAATCGAAGGCAGTATCAGGACCAACGGGTAAGCGGGAGAGGGCATCAGCATTACAATGCTGGGATGTGGCTCGATATACAATCTGATAGGAATAATCAGAAAGGAACATGGACCATCTTTGAAGCTTTCTGAGGGAATTCTCGGGGATCTTATTACCAGGATGGAATAAGTGTACGAGAGGCTTATGATCGGTAATGATCAGGAAATGGTTGCCATAAAGATATTCATTGAAACGGCGAATACCAAAGATGATGGCTAAAGCTTCTTTCTCTATCTGTGAGTATCGACGTTGATGGTCATTAAGTGTTTTCGAAGCGAAGGCGATGGGGCGTTCTTGTCCATGACGATCCTTCTGGGAGAGAACTGCACCGACACCGTAGTCTGAAGCGTCAGTAGCTAGCGTGATGATCTTGTCGGGCTGAAAATGAGTGAGTTGTATAGCTTGAATTAAGGCGTTGTTGATTGTTTTCCATGCCTGTTGGCATTGCGGAGTCCACTGAAATTTAACACCTGTTTTACGTAGAGCGTTTAATGGAGCTGCCACTGTAGCGAAGTGTGGAATGAACTTATTATAATAGTTCGCTTTGCCTATGAAGGACTGAAGCTGCGTGAGGTTCTGAGGTGCTGGCATGTGTACTATCGCGGAGACATTCTGCATACTAGGACGAATTCCATTCTTATCAAGTATATGTCCGAGGTAGTGAACTTGAGGCTGAAAGAAGGTACATTTAGCGAGGTTCGCTCGTAGGCCATTGTCTTTCAATTTCTGGAGAAGAAGGCGGAGATTGGTGAGATGCTCCTGATGATCTTTTCCAGTAACAATAATATCATCCAGGTAGTTAGCACAACCGGGAATTGAGGCGGTGAGTTGAGCCAAATAGCGCTGAAAAATAGCCGCTGAGGATGAAATACCGAATGGGAGCCGCTGGAGCTGGAGCAGTCCTAGAGGAGTGTTGAGTGTGAGAAATTTCTTAGATTCTTCGTCTAAAAGTAGCTGGAGATATGCTTCTTTAAGATCAACTCGAGAGAAGAATTGTCCACCAGAGAGACGACGGAATAAGTCTTCTGGACGTGGAATAGGAAAGATATCGGTGTCGAGTTGTGCGTTGACTGTAGATCGAAAATCGCCACAAAGTCGAACATTACCATCAGGTTTCTTGATTACCACGAGTGGAGTAGCCCATTGACTAGAAGTAACTGGTACGACAATTCCAGTTTGTATCCATCTTTCTAATTCTTTCGTGACCTGGTCTTGAAGTGCTAGGGGTACTGGACGTGCCTTGAGGAAGCGAGGCTTAGCTCCGGATTTCAGCTGTATGTGAGCTGTATAGTCTTTTGCTGTTCCGAGCTGAGAGTCGAAGACTTCAGGAAACTGCGCTAGGAGAGCGGTAACGTCAGAAGTAGGATGCAATGTAGATACGACGTTAATGTTGTCATGTATCTGGAAACCAAAGAAGTTAAATAGATCCATGCCCATAATGTTTGATGCAGTGTAGTTGTTAACTACGAGAAGAGGAATGGCCTTCTGAATTCCTTTATAACTAGCCTGAAGCTTAATTTGACCTTTGATGTCAATTTTCTTCTTGTTAAATGTCACGAGCTGGATGTCAGCTGGAGAGCATGAAGGCGAACCTAAGTCGTGGTAGGTAGTCAGGTTAATAATAGAGACAGGTGATCCAGTGTCTAATTGAAAATCGACAGATCGATCAGAGAATGAGAGAGGAATGATGATTTTGTGAGAATCCTTTGTGGGAAGAATAAGATTGATCTGATCAACTTCCATGTCTTGGCGGGGCTGTATATGCTTCCGGCGCGCTGCAGTAGTCTTAGCAGGGCGGGGCGAACTTTGACAGACAGTCTGAATGTGTCCAAGTTTATTACATCGTTCACAAGTAGCTTTGAAAAAACGACAGTCACGACGTTCATGATGCTTGAAACAACCTCGGCAGGAAGGCAGGAGTTTCGAGGTGTTTTTAGAATTGGGCTTCCGTGTAGCATTACGAGAGGGAACCTGGCGAGAATGCTTGGTGGAGAGCGCCTTATCCGTACGGTTCACTGTAGCAGAGGACTTGCGGGCCTGAGGCGAGACTTGTGCAACTTCGTGTGGAGAAGCTATGGCTGCGGCAGTCTTGGTAGTAAGCTCATAAACCGTAGCAATACGCTGGACGTCTTCTAAAGAAGGGTTACTCTGCTTGACAGCGTCAAAACGTATTTTGTCTTCAGGAGTATGTAAAATTATCATGTCCCGAATGAGAAAATCAGTGTAGGATGAACCACAACCGTCCTTGGAGCAGATGAACTGGCAGGGTTTAGCTAGACCACGCAATTCAGTTATCCATTCAGTATGTGTCTGATGGGGTTGCTTTCTGCTCTGAAAAAATTTATAGCGAGCAGCCACTATGTGAGGAGCTTTGGCATAGTGTTCCGTGAGACGGGCTAAGAGCTGCGTGAAGGGTACCTCAGATAAGTGTTCTTCTGGACTTAATTTACGTAGTAATTCACACGTAGCATTGCCAACCGAACTAAGAAATAGTGCGCGGCGGCGTTGATCATCTGTGACAGAATGGCAGATGAAATGCTGTTGCAAGCGGGCTAAATAAACTGACCATTCTTCCTTAGCCGGATCAAAAGCAGAGAACGGAGGAATAGCTGATGGCTGTGTAGAGACAGAAATAGCTTGAATAGCCTGAAGTAATGCTGCCTGTTGTTGTTGCATAAACTGTTGTTGTTGCTGCTGTAAGGCTTGGAAAATCGTAGCTAGTTGTTCCGCAGTAGCCATTGCGAGATGCGTGCAAGAAAGAGTAAGGTAAGCTGTGTGTCAGAACTGGTTGGAGTGTCGTTGTTTTTTAGCACGTCGCCGTAGAGTTGACAACTGGGCCCGTTGAATTGTAATGTTGGTTTCGTGTGTACCTCGTCGCTATAGAGTTGGCAACTGGGACCGAAGAATTGTAGTTTGTTGCTTTTTTACCTCGTCGCCATAGAGTTGGCGACTGGGGCCGATGAATTGTAGTGTCGCTTTTTTACCTCGTCGCCATAGAGTTGTGTTGTAACCAAGGTTGAAGTTTACAGAACACAACTTTTATTGCTTCACTTTATAATATTTACACAAATAACTGAAATTTATTTTGAAGCAAAAAGGAATATTGAATCTTGAGAAAAGTCTGTCTTTATACAATATGTACAGGTTTGCAGTCTTTATATACACTTCTATCTTGAAAAGATAGTCTTTGTGAATTGACACGTTGATAGTCGAGAACTATCTGGCACACTAACATAAATGTTCATGAGAGTCCTTGTTTGTTGAAGTGCCTGAATTCCTAAAAAGCAAGTTCAATTGATTGAAGAAATTCCACCTAGCGAAACTAAGGGAGCTTGCATATATTAGGGAATGAAAATGGCTTGTAAAAGAATTACGGAACATAGGCAGCGGAAACAGGTAAGGGAGCGGTGACCAGAGGTGAAACCTCGTACTGCCAGAAATTCAGTCCACCTGGTCGAAGCACATTTTCAAGAGGAGTAGCCTCCGTGCTCGACGTAGGGTGTATTCTGGAGCTGGACACCGGGGCAAGTGGGCAAGTGAGCAGGCCGGGAGCTCCTATTTATAGTACACTCGATGGTCAGGCACGCGCACTGAGGGCTGCGCGTCGAAGCTAGCAGAATGATACACAGGCGCGCGTGCAGCTGGCAGGCGGAGCGAGAAGGGAGCGCCGGACATACAACAGGTAATATCTGTTTTACCGTTTTGTAGGATACTCCCAATGAAAATTATTGTAAAATTCATCTTGTTTCGACTCTAGCTGTTTTTAAATAGCAAATAATGTTGTTAAATGGTCGTCCCATTTATGTTTTGAAAATCAGAAGTATCTAATCTTTAAAATATTGTTGGTTTCTTTAATTATCTGTTTCACTTTCTTTGGCTTGTAAAAATCCTTCTTGGTGTTTGTGGTAATATATTATTATTATGAAAAAACTGTTCCTTCTTTTTCCCTGATTTTTATCACACGCATTTCCATGTCCTTTAATTATCTGTACTTACCTCTGGTCCCTCTGAAAAAATGGACACAGTAAAACGCTTCCCAAAGCGCTCTGCTAAAACCCTCCACTTTGAAACTGGAATCTGAGTATTTGTACACGTATGGATTTTTCTGGAGAGCTGTAAAAATCTTTTTTCGTGGCATGCCATACTTGCATAGACTGCTGTTTGTTTATGTTACTGCGTTAGTCGGACTAGTGTCCAAGTTCATGACTTAGTTATATTCTTCTATGATCGTGTTTGTTTTGTGGGTATATTGACTTACCATTTCCACTCTGATGTATTGAGAGATTATTCTGAGTGTACATACTTACCTCAATACGACATCATACCATACCCATACCCAAGCTGCCATAGTAACGTCACAAATGGTCGAAACAAGATGAATTTTACAATAGTTTTCATTGGGAGTATCCTACAAAACGGTAAAACAGGTATTACCCATTAATACAAAAATTTTAAGAGAATTTAAAAAGGCATTAGGCCACTGTACAATCGCAAAAGTAGAAGAAAAGAAAAAACCCGGGACAGGAACGTGGGGAAAAAGGGGAGGACGTGCAAAGAACAGTACCTAAGGCTGGCAACAGGAATTAGGAAAGATAGAACCTACAAGCATTTATAGAATTGAAAATTTCGAACAGAAGCTAGACGTTAATATGAATACAATTAGTCCTATTCTTGCGTTTGTTCACCAAGTCTTTTAGAATCCAATGGTTCATATCACAGTAATTATTCACGTAATAGAAAGCCAAATTTTGAAAAAGGATCGTAATGCAGTTCCAAGAAAAACACCACTGTCAACAGCTCAGACTAGCAATATTTTTAGCGTGAACAGTCATTAGCAGCCGTTTCGGCATGATGAAATAAGGATGTGCAGCTTTAAAAAGAAATTCAAGTATGGCAAGGGAATATAAATTTAAAGTTCGCTCACCCATCAAGCAGTCCTTGAGCTTCAATCATGAACAATAAACACCATTTTAAAAAAAAACATTGCACACGGACCAGCCGGTAGCGCAAATAAAAGAAAGTCCTCCCTCCACACAAGTCGTCTTCTTCATCCAACTCGCCGATCGAGCCCAGAGCAGGCCTTATTTATATTCCGATGGAAACGTCCAGAAAAGACGAGAGCAGAAGGTACACATTGCACAGCGAGGCGGTAGGGGAGGAAAGGAGGGAGGGCAACAGCAGGAACAGTACGAACTGGACGGGCGAAGAGAGCACACACACAGACGTTAGTAGCAGCATGTCGAGCGTAGCAGACGTAGAATCACGTAGAATAGTAGAAAAATTTGGAGCACGTTATAGTGCCACACAGTGTTTCTACGGCATGGACCCTTAATTGAATCGATGTGACCTGCGTCTATGTCATGGACCGACATCTAAACTTCTAAGTTACTTTAAAGTCATTGTGGATGATGACCGCAAGGAAAATGATGCTTCAATAGCATATGGCCCTAATCCAAGTCACTGAGGTTGATGACCCCCTGACCATCCAAGTTTATAGGCTGAAGGCTAAGCACGATTAAGTTACATCGGTTGATGACCAAAGTTTCCACTTTACTATCCCCAGCACATTCACTGCTCAATCAATCAAAGTTCAATAATTACAACAATATCAATGCTCACAAACTTTATGGCAGTAAAATCCATTTCCTTCGGATATGTCCCCTTAATCGGTACTTTATTTTTTAATATTCCCCAGGAAACAAACTAAAATTTCCAGAATGCATCTCCAAGTTATTCGCTTGATTAAAGTTATTTCAAAATGCGGTTTCACTGAATTTAATAATTAAATAAATTTAAATGATTTATCGAAATGTTAAAGAACAGTAAATTTTATCTCCGCGGACTCTGGTTTCTTCAGAAATTTCTACGCAGCTGTGATGTGAATTCAATCTTATGATATTTATCTGGCTGGAAAAGAATTGTTACATAATTCATGTCCAGTTATATATCTTGTCTCATGATTTCACACTTTAAAATCTAATCTAGTCCTAACCGTTATTGACACTTGGATATCCTAAGAATCTACGTACAAACCAAACAACTCGCCATATAATTACGATGTCATATCTCGTCATACCATTTATGAATTTTGCACACCCCTCACAGACAAACCAATCATCACGACCATCGCTCTATATTTTGGACAACCCTGAATTTGGTTACTCTGTTCCTTATACTCAAAGTTCGTGATTTCAAATGTTCATTACGTCCCCAATTAAACAAATTTTACAGTATTTCACAATA
This sequence comes from Anabrus simplex, assembly GCF_040414725.1. NCBI lineage: Eukaryota > Metazoa > Arthropoda > Insecta > Orthoptera > Tettigoniidae > Anabrus > Anabrus simplex. Next base: position 873,854,896 of record NC_090265.1, on the reverse strand, counting down.
CTCAGATCATTACCGGCTATGAATTTCAACTAAATCCAGCATTTTAACGTTTTCCCCGGCCGAGAATACAGTACAATCTCAATTCCACGCCTGTCCCGTTATCACAGCTGAGGCCTCTCGTCCCCAAGTTCGCTTGGCAGTTACATGAAACACCTGGTTTATTCCAGTTGACTGGCTTCCCAAATGCTCTCCTTTAAACTCTGCCGACATAATTAAACAAATACGATATTCTAACCAACAAATGCACAGATTATGCTTCAAGATGCCCACACTAATTATACGCGACGCCAATTAATACCGCTATGGATTTCTATGAATTTCTTTCCATTCCCAACATTATAAAATATACCTCGGGCTATCGTGTCCCGGCTTCAATGACAGGACTCTAACCTGATTCGCACATTTCATCTCAACTCATATAAAACATTCCTCGGGCTTCCGTATCCCGGCTTCAATGACAGGTCCAACCTGATTCACAAATCTCATATCAACAAAATTAACCTCTGTTTCCCAGCTCCACAATTATCATCGACAAAGAACTGGAATAAAATCCTTACTAGAAATCTCGACGTCTAATATCGCACAATGCATTAATCATGAATAACTTCGCATAAATGATATCGTATTTAATAACTTGATTTTTACGAGAAAATGACTGAAACATTCTACTAGATCTTTTATTGTCAGTCAGACACAGTTTAAAATGGGCCTAGAAAACCGTTTCTCTCCATGACCAAATTCATCACCCTAGATTCTCACCCGACAGCGCGCTTCCACTCGATTGAAAATGAGTGACCATGGATTTCTACATTATTAACTCAAATTGCAGACAGGAAAAATTTTACGTCGGCTGAACATCTTAAGTTGGCATTACTAAATATAGGCAGTACACTCACACGGATGACGATCTACATTGGACGTGATATCACTTCGGAACCCTTTTCAATAACTTTTTACAACATTATACGGCACTCGCAAGACTTCAAAATTTTATCCAAGTGGAAAATAAAACAAATGACTCTTTTAGTCGTATTCTCACATTTACAAAACTTAGTAGGGGTGACCACTGCGTCGTATATCCCAATTCAAATACACTTTTAGAGATCATGAGACAAGATATAAGAGGTAGTAAGATGGAAAGTCACCTACCTCAAGTAGTCACACCATTGTTCGTCATAGGGCTCACCTGCGACCCTGGCATTTTATTTAGCCATTTTTACATTCATGGCTTCACAGTTCATTATTAATTTTCTTCAGGTTTCCTGGAATAAAGCATAAAAAAAGAAAATACCCTTCACTTGTTTGATGAGCGCACACGATGGACTATAATTATTTCCGCACACGAATTACTTAATCACATTAGAATTTATTCAGTACTTTGACCGTCCTATCTGGTACAATTATTTCACTCAAGAAAACTATCTCCTCATGGAGACAAGACCTAGCCACAATGGCTAAAATCTGCCGTTGAACTCAGTCACTTTCGTTGTTTGATTTCGCAGAGCAGCTCAACAATTTTTCGTCAGCTTTGTATCACAAATGCCGGAGAAGGAGACTTCGTCATGGCGTCCCTTCATATTTATAGCATATTTATATATATCTCCCTTTGCCGCCAAGAAAATTTCTATAAATTTTCTGACTTACCTAAACTGTAATTTCAAGAGTTTTGAAAGTGACTACATGCTTGCTATATTTCTGGCGGTAGTGTTCATGGACATTTAAAATATATACGGGTTCGGTTTGTGAGATGATTGACCTCCTTTGACAGGCACTATATTTTTTTGACTTGGCTTGGATCACGCCATGTACACGCGCTTTGAAATAGTTCACAAAAATGACTTGAGATTCTTCCGCCGTCGACACGTGTGGCTGACGTCACGTACCCCAGAGCGGGGGACCGAAGGTAATCACCCCCTCGTCACGTGTCAAATCCATGCTATCAAGAATCCAACTTTTAGTTTAATTGTTAATTTATACATAATGTTCTTAGGGCACAAAGGTCATGGGTTCAGTACTTATTCTCATTTTAATTGTCATGCCTTCCTTAAAACAGTCTGTAATTACTGGACACATTTTTCTAGTAAGTTTACATTGTATTGAAGAAAGAGTGGAAAGTTGATAAGAGAGAACGGAAAGCGAATTTAGGAATTACGTAATTCAATAGTGCAACAGTGACTGAGCGTGTAATATTCCATCAGCAATATGGAACTAACCGAGGTAACAATTTCTAATAGAGCATTGTACAGGCAATTAGTTAATTCACAGAGACTTCCAGACTGAACGCTGGAAGGCATAACAATCCATGGCGAGGATGTATACATTTATATTATTAGCAAGGAAAGAGCCTCCGTGTCTCAGGCGGCAGCGCACTGGCCTCTCATCGCTGGGTCCCATGGTTCAAATCCCGGTCACTCCATGTGAGATTTGTGCTGGACAAAGCATAGGCGGGGCCGGTTTTTCTCCGGGTACTCCTCTCTTCCCTGTCATCTTTCATTCCAGCAGCTCTCTCCAATAACATTTCAACTCATCTGTCAGTCATTAATCATTGCCCCAAAGGAGTGCGACAGGCTTCGACAGCCGACACATTTCCTATCCTCGCCGCTAGATGGGGGGCTTCATTCATTCCATTCCCGACCCCGTCATATGACAGCAAACAGGCTGTGGATTTTCATTTTCGTTATTAGCAAGGAGGAACAATTTTGAAGGCAGATTTTCAGCAGACTCCTGTGCCCCTCAAGACAAATTTTACTTTAAATGAAACTTTCCAACAAAAGTAAAAATAAATATTTCGTGTTTGTACACATTTATTATTAACAAATACACCGCAGTTGGGAAATATCCCGGTGGTAATGATCACTCACGGTAGTGCCATAATAAAATTAAAACATTATTACCCAATAACAACAACAACAACAACAACAATACAACATGCAATTCCATGGAAGGAAAATATTATAAGAAATACTACTAGTTTAACATTCTAAATCCAGCACCATATAGCTTACAAATTCACACACAGCTTAAGTATTTCCAGTACTTAACACTACGACTTACAATAATATAGGTTGAGCTTACTACTTGCCTAACATTACAACACCGTCATATATTTTATACTAAACATAAAACATATTTCCCCAGTTTTTAAATGGATTTCAAGTGTATGTCTACCCCATATTCCTGTTTCCTGATACGAGGTGATATTTATGGCATATTTTTACCGCCGGTGCCCTTCCTAACGCCAACCTTAGGTGAATTCAATTGGTTTAGGTGGTGGAAGGACTCAGCTGTGTCCTATGAATAGGAACTGTTGTCCCGGCATTTGCCTGGATGTGAAAATGGGAAATCACAGACTACCATCCTCAGGACAACCGACGGTGGGATTCGAACCCACTCGCTTCCCGAATGCAGAGCTTGGCTCCGTAGCGCGTTCCTTTACGTGGCCACTACGCTCGGTTGTGCAACTCGTGTGTATTTCCTCTAATTTAAGAACAATCATTTCAACATTATCTCATGTACCATACTTGTGAAAGATGACACTAATAATAATCCAGCTTAGGAATTGGATTACACTGACTGACAGAGCAAATGCAACACCAAGAAGGAGTGGTTCGAAAGGGATGAAAGTTGGGGAAAAAACAGAGACGGCACGGACGAATAATTGATGTTTATTTCAAACCGATATGCAGGTTACACAATGCGCACGGCATCGACTCAGTAGGATGTCGGACCACCGCGAGCGGCGATGCACGCAGAAACACGTCGAGGTACAGAGTCAATAAAAGTGCGGATGGTGTCCTGAGGGATGGTTCTCCATTCTCTGTCAACCATTTGCCACAGTTGGTCGTCCGTACGAGGCTGGGGCAGAGTTTGCAAACGGCGTCCAATGAGATCCCACACGTGTTCGATTGGTGAGAGATCCGGAGAGTACGCTGGCCACGGAAGCATCTGTACACCTCGTAGAGCCTGTTGGGAGATGCGAGCAGTGTGTGGGCGGGCATTATCCTGCTGAAACAGAGCATTGGGCAGGCCCTGAAGGTACGGGAGTGCCACCGGCCGCAGCACATGCTGCACGTAGCGGTGGGCATTTAACGTGCCTTGAATACGCACTAGAGGTGACGTAGAATCATACGCAATAGCGCCCCAAACCATGATGCCGCGTTGTCTAGCGGTAGGGCGCTCCACAGTTACTGCCGGATTTGACCTTTCTCCACGCCGACGCCACACTCGTCTGCGGTGACTATCACTGACAGAACAGAAGCGTGACTCATCGGAGAACACGACGTTCCGCCATTCCCTCATCCAAGTCGCTCTATCGCTCTAGCCCGGCACCATGCCAGGCGTGCACGTCTATGCTGTGGAGTCAATGGTAGTCTTCTGAGCGGACGCCGGGAGTGCAGGCCTCCTTCAACCAATCGACGGGAAATTGTTCTGGTCGATATTGGAACAGCCAGGGTGTCTTGCACATGCTGAAGAATGGCGGTTGACGTGGCGTGCGGCGTGCGGGGCTGCCACCGCTTGGCGGCGGATGCGCCGATCCTCGCGTGCTGACGTCACTCGGGCTGCGCCTGGACCCCTCGCACGTGCCACATGTCCCTGCGCCAACCATCTTTGCCACAGGCGCTGCACCGTGGACACATCTCTATGGGTATCGGATGCGATTTGACGAAGCGACCAACCTGCCCTTCTCAGCCCGATCACCATACCCCTCGTAAAGTCGTCTGTCTGCTGGAAATACCTCCGTTGACAGCGGCCTGGCATTCTTAGCTATACACGTGTCCTGTGGCACACGACAACACGTTCTACAATGACTGTCGGCTGAGAAATCACGGTACGAAGTGGGCCATTCGCCAACGCCGTGTCCCATTTATCATTCGCTACGTGCGCACCACAGCGGCGCATTTCACATCATGAGCATACCTCAGTGACCTCAGTCTACCCTGCAATTGGCATAAAGTTCTGACCACTCCTTCTTGGTGTTGCATTTGCTCTGTCAGTCAGTGTATTTAGATTAAAGCGTTCATAGTAAGAAATGATACTCTCTCGGGTTCATACCATGCGTGAAAGAGAAATTCTCGGGAAAATGAACGTTCACGTGACAACTTTACTCTGCTTCATCAGAAATAAATAAGAAGAGGACCATTCTGAACGTAACGGGTCGCTCCCAAGGAAGCCTGACGAAATCTTCATGGAAACGTTAAATAATAATAATAATAATAATAATAATAATAATAATAATAATAATAATAATAATAATAATAATAATAATGTATTCGGGAGATAGTAGGTTCGAACCCCACTGTCGGCAGCCCTGAAAATGGTTTTCCGTGGTTTCCCATTTTCACACCAGGCAAATGCTGGGGCTGTACCTTAATTATGGCCACGGCCGCTTCTTTCCCTTTCCTAGCCCTTTCCCGTCCCATCGTCGCCATAAGACCTATCTGTGTCGGTGCGACGTAAAACAACTAGCAATAATAATAATAATAATAATAATAATAATAATAATAATAATAATAATAATAATAATAATAATAATAATAATAATAATAATAATAATAATAATAATAATTTTACTTCGCACTAACTACCTTCTTACGGTAAATCTACCGACACGAGGCTGGCGTATTTGAGCACACTGAAATACCACCAGACTGAGCCATGATCGAACCTGCCAGGTTGGGGTCAGAAGGCCAGCGCATCAATCGTTTGAACCACTCAGCCCGGCTGCACCTATCTCATCGGATACCGAATTCCGTACCTCAGAGAGAGAAGGTCAAACACTAACTTACTGTGCTACTGAACTTGTCTCCGGGAAGAGAATATTACTAGCTGCCTTTTTGACGCCGAGGCCCTTTTATATTCATTCAGGGGTCAACATACACTAAAGGCTAAGCCTTGTCGCCGAAACCATTCTCCTTTCAGTCCTGCTGTTCTCTTAACTTCACTGTAGTTTTCATATTCCATTTTCTCAGATCCTAGAAGTATGTCTTACTTGGTCTTCCTCTTCCTTTCTTTCCTAGTATTTTTCCTTCAAATAAATTAACTGGGAAGTCATTATTTTGGATTTCTTACTATCGATTTTAAGTTTGTATGTTTCAATGTATAACAGAGATACAAATTTTATCTTCCTTCTTTCCATATCCTTTACCAGTTTCCGTTGTTCCTTGATTTCCTCTAGAACATCTAGATTCGTCTTTTTTTGCAGTCCAGCGAATCCTCGTCATTTCCCTCCAAGTCTACATTTCAGTTGCTTCCAAAGAATCTCTTTCCTTTCTTTCAATAGTCCAGCTCTCACAACCATGAAGTAGCCTTGTTTCTAAGCTTATATGGGTATTTGTTAAAAGACTTCTTTTATTTTGAAAGACCTGTTTAGCAAGAGCTATTCTTGTTTTAATTTGTTTGGTGCATCTATTGTCTTCAGTTATAATGCGTCCTAAGTAACAGAAATATTGCACTTGATCTATTTTGGAATTTTCGATTCTTATGTTTGTATTAACTACTCTTCCATCCTTGCTCACTACTAAAATTTTGGCTTTCGTACTATTAATTTTATGTTTGTATGTTTCAATGCATCACACAGAACAGTTAACGTTCTATTTAGTTCTTTCTCAGAGTCTACTACTACGGAAATGTCATCAGCAACAATCAAGTGTATATTTCCTTATTTCGATTTGCTGATTGTCCTGTATGGTTAATTTGCTTACAGGACAGTGTTTGTACACTAAGATATAAACACCGATCGTTGCGTACTTCGGAATATGTACAGTAGCTCTTAATTGAATCTCAATAACGCACATATCCCCCTCCATTCCACGGTTCGCTCCTGCTTAATTAAACCCAGGGAATGTTGTCACCGCACTTAACATTCCGTAGTGAAGACAAAATCACACCGGATCCTCCTCAAGCAACGCCAGTGGAATAGGGTGGGAAAACGGGATATGCAAAACGTGGCAAGTGCTAAGAGATCGTTGTAGTAAGCACCTCACGTGGTCCATAGGTTCATATTCGGTATTTGCTTTACTGAGCAAGTGGCTGCGCGGTTTTGTCACATAACTATCGGCTTGCATTAAGGAGATAGTGGATTCGAAGGCAGTCCGTGGTTTCCTATTTTCACACCAGACACATATTGGGGCTGTATCTATACTAATATTATAAAGAGGAAATAATGGTATGTTCGTTTGTAACGGATAGACTCAAAAACTACTGAACCGACTTTAGTCTTCACCTATAGAAAGCTACATTGCCAGTGAGTAACATGGGCTGCATTTTATTTTCAAAACAATTCGTGGTGGGGGGTACGGGAGGGAGATATAAAAATAATAGGCTAATATAGGCAAAATACCGAATTTGTCGTATTTGGACGAGACAAAGCTCAATTTAATCATCTTGACGCAAATAACAAAACTCGGTAAGCCCTACGGGCCAGAAAACCATGTTTTAAGGCCCTAAAACCAACCGTTACGGAGATATTGGCACCACACTTCCCCTGCTCTAGGAATCGGATAACAGAAATGAACTGCCGTAAACATGGCAACGTCTGCTCCAGGGTTCTAGAGCAGCGAGATTATGCATGTACGTATGGGAATAGCTGCAAACCAAAATTGGTACACATAAGACTTACTATCTTGAAAATATGTACTGTTGTGTAAGGCACTCATAGGACTCCTTTGGGCGGGGATGGGAAGGGGGTGAAGTATAAAAATCTTACTACTGTATATATAAAAATGGATGTGTGTGTGTATGTGTGTGTGTAAATGACACATCTCCTCCTAAACCACTGAAGCAATTTCAACCAAACTTGGTACACGTATTACTTATTATCGGGAGACAAGCACTATGGGGGTAAGCCATCCCTAGCGCCCTTAGGGAAGGGGAGTCAGGGGATTTTATTTATAAAAATAATCGAGAATAGTGTCGAATTCATAGTTTTCGGGTTCGCTGAGTTGAAAAGTAATAGGCCTTACTCCAGATTTTTTAAAGTCCAAGTTCTGCCCCCTTTTACGTGGGGAGCGAAGGGGGATGAGATATAGAAATAATTAAAAACAGTTTTGAATCCATAGATTTCAGAGTCTCCGAGATGAATAGTAATACTTCGGACTTTTTACAAGTCCAAGTGGTGGGCGAAAGGGGTGAGATATAAAAATATTCGAAAAACTATATATAAAAATCTTATTTTTCATCTTCTTACTATATATAAAATGGATATATGTGTGCGTGTGTGGGTGTGTAAATGACACATCTCCTCCTAAACCACTGGAGCAATTTCACCAAACTTGGTACCCTTATCAATTAGTATCACGAGATAAACCGCATCGGGGTAAGACACCCTAGCACCCTTATGGGCAGGGGGCGAGGGGGTTGGAATAAAAATAATCTAGAGTAGTATCGATTCCATAGTTTTCGTGGTCGCTGAAATGAATTATGAGACTCCGAATTTTTTAAAGTTCATGTTCAGCCCCCTTTGGGGTGAGGGTGAGTGAGATATAAAAATAATCGAAAACAGTGTCGAATCTACAATTTTCGGGGTCACTGAGATGAATGGTGACAATCCAGATTCTTTATCTCTTAGGGGTGGGGGGCGAGAGGGGGACAGTCTCATTGACAGTTGAAATCCTGTACATCGTATCTATAGCGCGACGGCTAAATACATATAGTTATCACTTACTAATTTTTGACAGGATCAAATATTTCCCAGTCGATTTGAGCTTCCATAAGGACTAAGTTTTACTCGGAAATTAATCTAAAACTTGAAATCAAACACATCTAAATAATTCTAAAACTACATAATAGATCGGAACATATCAATCTGCAAGTCAAAAAGGTATTCTATAAAAATTCACTTCACACATAACTAACTGGCAATGCAGATCTTAAATGGTAAATATTCATACACTATCCTGGCAACGCCGGGTACTACAGCTAGTCTTAATTAAGGCCTTGGTCGCATTTTCAATCCTAGCACTTTCCTATCTCATTGTCGCCATAAGACCTATTTGTGTCGGTATCATGTAAGACAAATTGTAAAAAAGGAAAAGAAAAGTATTTGCCTTCATAACAATCTTTATATATAAAATAAGAGTTTTGTCTGTACATTGCCCAGAATTTAAAAAGAATTGTGTTTCTGTATCGGTCGTCTCCACAGTAACAAGGACTTTTTAATTTTCCGTAACATCTGTCTTTCTGTCTATCTGTCTGTCTGTATGTTCGCGCATCACAAGGAAACGGCTGAAGATCATTTAATAAAAATCGGTACGTGAAGTCGGGGAATAAGTCGCTCCAATCTAGGCCATAAATAATTTTATTCACGCTGAGAGAAATGGTAGTTTAGGGGAAGACCTAAAATTTAATTCTCAAATATTTATGTTATTAGTGTTCCTATCCACAAATACTACATAACTAAAGTTATATAGTATTACATTTCCGAACATTTATGACATACATTTTTACCGTCCCGGCCATAATAACAGAGATATTCATGAATTTGGATTTTTGTTCTAACTCCATTTCAGCGCCGAGTCACGAGCAAATGGGTAAACCGAATTTAATGAAAATCGGTATGTAAAGTTGGCGAATAAGGAAATACAGTCTACGCTATACATAATTTTATAAGATGCCCTAACATCACAGAGACGGAAGAAAATTAAATGTGAAGGCCTGCAATATAGTAAGCTCATAAAACTGATCAACAATAACATTACATTGACCATTGTTTGTTGAGATATGCATTGTGTTTTCTGCTGCCACTCATCTCCGATAGATGGGATTACTGCTGCGTACCGAGTATAACAACCTGCCTGAATATTGGCGGGAAGTACCTGGGGAGTTAGATCTCTCTCTTCTTTAGCATGTTATTCCTCTGGTTCATAAACACACTGGTTCATCATAGCATTCCAGCGATTCAATCCATACTCTGAGGCACTGATTAGAATTAACAATGTGTACATTTAACGGAATAATATCAAAGGAGTGTTCGCGGCTGTCTGCAGCCTGATCATTCCAGCACTAGAACGCTAGACTGTTCGTTAAAAGTGAGAAAAATGTCGGTCTTTCATTTAATCGGGTATTTTGTATGATGAAATTGCTTTTAATCGCTACATTCCTACTGACGTCATCGTAATGACCTATGTTGACTCAGTTAGGAAAACCGCTAAGACACTCTTTCTGAGATTTCCGTAGCGAAGCACGGATACATCAGCTAGTTGACTAATATAACACAAAATAAGGAAAGAAGACCACGTGAGTTGGCCGCACGTATCGAAACGCGTAGCAATGAGTCCAAATTCGAGAGATAGAGGACTAGAACCCCGCTGTCAGCTGCCCTGAAGATCTGTAATTCCGAGGTGTTGGATCGACTGGGATAAAGTACTGAAGTCATATTGACCATCAAAAAGTGGAAACTGGAGAATAATGTGGAATGATAATCTCCTGCAACTTTAATTACAGGTAAGGATAGATGGACATAGTAAACCTGGCAGGAAAGGAATTTTGTAGTTGAAAATTCACACGGACTGGTATGGATTGAGCATGATGTCCCAGTTTCGCGCCGCTGTTTTTAAATTTAATATCACCCTGTTGATCGTCAACCTTCGCTAGAATATGCCATATTATTATTATTATTATTATTATTATTATTATTATTATTATTATAGCTACCTCTGTGGATCAGTGGTGTCGGCCTCCGAATCTCAAGATAGCGGGTTCAAACCCGGCAGAGATAGTCGCATTTTTGAAGGGCGGAAGAGAGTCCATTCGACACTCCATGTTGTACGATGTCGGCATGTAAAATATCTCTGGTGACACATTTGGTGTTTACCTGAAAAAATTCATTAAATCTCAGCTATAGACGCCCAGGAGAGTTTCGGTTTACTCGGTCTGCCATCTAGTAGGCCTAGAATAAAACGGAACGTCGGAATAGACGAGCAGACAGTCAGATAGGTGTTAAACTGAAATGTCTGCACACGGTAGCTGAGACAATACGATTATTATTATTATTATTATTATTATTAATACTATTATTTTATTATTATTATTATTATTATTATTATTATTATTATTATTATTATTATTATTATTATTATTATTATTATTATTATTATTATTATTATTATTATTATTATTCACGGACACGGACAAAATACACAAACGCATGGATCGCTTCTACGGTCACTTACGATGGAAGGACGACTCTCGATGGACAAAACGCATTTTTAACAACTTTGACACAAAATCAAAAACGAAAATTCCTTGGTACGTTAACGTTAAAAATGATCTTGAAGAAATTGGCCTACATTCAGAAGACGCGCACAAAAGAGACCTTTTCAGAGGAAGCATAGTGACTTTTCGGACTTTCCAGGATGTGAAGTAGACAACTGGCGCAAGGTGGTCGGATTCGCGCCGTGCTCGAAACAGCGTGCTAATGAAAACCTACTGGATCAGTCGAAAACTGAGTAAACACCAGAATGTATAATGGAACATATCGTGATCCATAGTCGGCCGATTAGCGAATAAACATTGAATTAATAATAATAATAATAATAATAATAATAATAATAATAATAATAATAATAATAATAATAATAATAATTAGACATATGAAGCTGTGCATATAAACCGGCTGCCAGGGTTGGGCCGTGTGAGGCGGATGGAGAGGGTAGGTTACGTAGGAGAATAATTATTTGCCATGGAGTGTAAGAGGAGTAGAGGGAAACAAAGGTGATGATGATTGGTAGAATGTTTTATTGATTTCATTACAAAACTTTTCCGCCTGAAAACTCTTTTGGTGCTTTTATTTTTTAATTCACTTTTGCAGTGGATACAAGGTCTGGAAAAGAATAAAAGTAGCAAAGACGTCTACACGTGTTCTGGAGAGGTAAGAACATAATAATTTTGCTGGTTAAGTGGTTATTGAGCAATTTTTCTCATTGTTTGACACAAGAAAATGTTACGACCATAACAGGTTAAATAACTCGTAAGTAATCTTTTGGATAAAGAACGGCAAATAATGACAACGAATTATTTTGCTGACAAATCAGTGTCAGCTTCATGTGATTTGATTTCTCATTTCAAACATTGCTCGTGATATATCCGTGTAAATTGCATGATAGAAGAGCGTGAGGTAATCTTGTACCCTTAAGCAGTTTTATCTACTGTAAGTGCACCTGGCTAGTACTTATGGGGTATTGCAGCACGTAGTCACATGGACAGATTATTCAAAATAGAGAAAACGGTAGTTACATTCATATTTACACTAAGAGACCAAGAAGCATATAGACTTGTATTTCAGAAAATATTTTAAGACGTTGTGGGTCGCAAATGTTTAAAATTATCTTACTATTAAAAATGGCGCACATAAAATGAAAACCAGCTGTGATATGCACTATTATTATTATTATTATTATTATTATTATTATTATTATTATTATTATTATTATTATTATTATTATTATTATTCATGGACACGGACACAATGAGAAAACGCAGGGATCGCTTCTATATTATGTCTTTTCACGAGAGTTTAAGCCTAATCTAAACAAATGGGTGGAGCACGTTGCCTTTGCACGTGGATATACACGTAGTTTATTGGAGAAGCAACCGTCGCACTCACTCGGTTGTATGCGAGCTCGAAGGAAAGGACTGTAGTACGTGGCATTGATTTTATTTTATTTTATTTAATTTTATTACATTTAGAGAGTTTGGAAGAGTACCCAATCAAATGGTTGTCATATATACCGGTGTATATATATATATATATATATATATATGCTTTTATTTATAAAATAGAGATAAAATAACGAGTAATTAGGGCACAAGGCGTGTTGTAATACAGGAAGTCTTCTCGTGTTGAGGGAAAGTCCCAAACTGTACAGGGTAGAGATAACGTGTTGCATCTTGCAGCAGCATCAGTGTCAGTATTCATAGCGAGAGAACTGGAGCAAGAGGTAGGACTATCGCGTGTAGTGAAGTACAAAAGAGGAAAACCGCTCAGAAGTGACCATAGGCAGTGCATTGTGAATGTGTTCAATAAACTAAGTGAACAGAATCCAGGTTTAGTCGTTTATTCAGAAGTTCAGATCTTCGCACTGTTGTCATATGCGATGCGCAGCCCTGTACGTCCGAACACGAGACGGTGACGGGGTGGAGGTCGGTACTACACGCTCACCGAATCACAACTCTTTCCTTGGCGGAGGCGTGGACATACGATATTTACTGTACATCAGGATTAAACTCTCGTGAAAACACATATACAGTACGGTCACTTACGACGGATGGACAAAATGCATTTTTAACAATTTTGACACAAAACCTAAAACGACAATTCCGTGGTAAGTTAATGTCAAGAAAGACCTAAAAAAGTTAAGGAAGAGCAAATAATATGCTGAACAGGATCTTCTAATCACGTTATACTTTACTATTACTTCCCCAAAGAAATAAAAATATAAAACTCTAAAAAACACTTAGTTGAGATAATTGTGTATCCTTTAGGTGAATTTTGAGTGATTTCAAGAATGTCATGTATGTGGGTTTATGTAATGCAAGTTTAATACGTGATATATATGAGTAAATACTTTTGTGAATGGAAATATATATCTTGAATGCAGACGAATTAAAATAATCTTTCCTACAAATGAACGTCGGGTATTACTGTACATTTTTAAATTTCTTTATGCACGTAACTAGAAAATTCCTGTTTTTCAATTAAAATTTATACTCACAGATTCAATACGTCCGCCCCTGTGGTGTAGTGGTTAGTGTGATTAGCTGCCACCCCCGGCTCTGCCACGAAATTTGAAAAGTGGTACGAGGGCTGGAACGGGGTCCACTCAGCCTCATGAGGTCAACTGAGTAGAGGTGGGTTCGATTCCCACCTCAACCATCCTGGAAGTGGTTTTCCGTGGTTTCTCACTTCTCGTCCATGCAAATGCCGGGATGGTACCTAACGTAAAGCCACGGCCGCTTCCTTCCCTCTTCCTTGTCTATCCCTTCCAATATTCCCATCCCCCCACAAGTCCCCTGTTCAGCATAGCAGGAGAGGCCGCCTGGGCGAGGTACTGGTCATCCTCCCCAGTTGTATCCCCAACCCAGAGTCTGAAGCTCCAGGACAGTGCCCTTGAGGTGGGATCCCTCGCAGAGTCCGAGGGAAAAACCGACCCTGGTGGGTAAACAGATAAAGAAGAAGAAGAAGATTCAATACGGGACGCAGATTTTTGAGAAAGTTCCGTTGGGTTTGTTTACCCGTAGGTATTTTCCTTACAACGTATCATAGATTTTCAAACTGTTATGAACATCGACTTTCTATTAATTTATGGAACCAACATTTCTGAAGTATAATAGACACTCCTTCTATTTTGTTCTAATTGGATTATTAGTGGACTGTTACACATTTCAATGTATTACCCTACATGGGCGTATAAAACGAGATTTATAGGTGTAGTAATACCGCCATTACATAACAGCGGTAATGTTAACGATACCATTTTGACAACAGTGAAGATGTGTTTACTTTGAAAGTCATCGAACCACTGAGTGATGGGCTGTAACGACGTGTAGTAGTGTTTTACGAGCAACATGTCACCAGATATCTGAGAGATCAGCTGTCCTGTCGTAAACACGGAGCTTCTGGATGACAGCGAGACAAACACCAGACTCTATCTCCGACCTAAATAAAATAAACAACTACATGGAACTCGCGGCTGTTGTACCGTCATGGTAACTGGACGCTGATCAATGTTCGGGAATTCTTGTCTGCTTTCGTCTGGAATATGTCACTATTCTTCGAGCTAAAGGTAGTTCTGAATTTTTGTACTTGTATTTAAACAATGTGATCTTTCTGATAAATTGAGCGGCTATATACGAACTTCTGTATGCAATTTGTAGTTAAATGGAGACAAATTTGGACGGGAATTAATTTCGGTAGATGTGTACCTTACTCGCAATCACCTAAATTTTAAGTGAAAATCCAGGAAGAATACTAAAGAGTACCAATAATTGTATTTTGATCCTACCTGACATGTTGTGTCTGTTACCAACAAAGAAGACAGATTTTATTTGCGTACAGTAGTTGTACAACGGGATCAAAGTATATTAAATCAGTTCATAGGGAATGTTGGTGCTTCGAGATTGTGCGTCTATTTTCATTCGTGATAGACATCGGATTTGTATGAAGATGCATATTAGGTTTTCCGGTATGTATACCTTTAAAACCGACAAGGAATGCATCTGGAGGTAAACTTGGTGGAATGATTAAGTTTAATAGTGCAAATACCGGGTGGTTCACCAGCCCCTTATTTTTTGGAGATAGGCAACCCAAATAACGCGAATAACCTAGAGATCCTTATAATTTAGTTTTTTGAGCACCAAATAACTTGAAATTTCTCCTTTTGGCCAAAAAGTCTCACCCCTATCTGCGTGTCATCACTGCAGATCGATCCATAGACCTAGCAGGAGAAAAGGTCACAAACTGTTTATCATCTTTTGTTTGACTCTCCCACCTTTGAAAGAAGTAGATTTGAATTATAAATTCACTCATATATGTATGATACACAGTATCAAGCACCTTTTAATGCTTTACTTAAATATAGTTGCTGTTATAACGGGTTTGCTAAATTTCTCCATTTTAATCGTAAGTCGGACCAGTTTAAAGTTTTAGTTGTTAATTTATGTATTAAACTAGCTTTGTTATCTATAGCCCTAATATACCATATAAAAATGAGGGTTTGTACTTGGATCATTAATAATAATAATAATAATCATAATAGTAAAACTTGTTTCAATGATCTCTGAGACGTAATATAAAGATATTTCTATTTTCATTATTTTAATTAGGTTAAAAGCTATATTCCCGGCACCTTGCTTCATGTATACTGTGCTTTTCTTACGTGATCTAAAAGATCAAATATAGCACTTCACTTTATCGTATGACACGAAGTAAACAACTGAATCAACTACGCAAATATAACCCTGATATACTCGTAACATGTGGAAAAATCTATTCAGGGCAGTTTTCAAAATGGCCTGATATACGGCAAGTACTAGCATGTAAAACTAGCATTTATGAATGTTTTAATTTAAAAAAAAACTGTTTAGTTAGTCACAGAATGAAATCTGATCATCCACCGAGCAAGTGGCCGCGTGGGTTAGGTCACGTAGCTATCAGCTTGCATTCAGGAGACAGTGGGTTCACACCCCACTGTCGACAACCCTGAAGATGGTTTTCCGTGGTTTCCCATTTTCCCATTTTCATACAAGGACAATTCTGGGGCTCTAACTTAATTAAGGGCATGGTCGCTTCCTTTGGACTCCTCGCCCTTTCCTATCCCTTCGTTCCCGTAAGACCTATCTCTGTCGGTACGACGTAAAGCAAATTTAAAAAAATGTCTGATCACATCACTAAAGGTGGATTTTCAAGAGAGCCAAAACAACATGTTTTACAGATCAAGTCGAGATACAGAAGAGTGATAATCATTTTTTAATAAATCAATTGAATTTTGTTCCGTTAGGCATAATAGTTCACTTAACCTTTGGTTTGATCAACAAATTGAGGTAGGGGAGAAATTGTTATAGTTAAAGTTATAGTTGTTCAGTCTGTCGAAACACGAAATGCAGATCCATAACATACCTGGAAAATCCCTTATTCACTTTTTACAGGTATGTTACCGTGTTACTTTTCGTATATATTACGTTGGTTTATGTCACAGGATATGTTATTCCTGGCATTTTTGAACCTAAGTGTCAATTTATTATGAATAAGATTTATCTTTAAAATGTGTACCATACCCCAGATAGTGCTTATTCACGGCTGAACTGAGCAGTGTCTGTTCAAAACGTGCTAATTTCCCTTCAAAGTATAAATGAGTATTTCGTCCATATGCATTGAAGTATTTGAATACTATTGAATGCCATGAACAATCCAGAACAATAAAGAATAATTCCTTACAATATGTACCATACCTGAACATAGGTACGTTCCATATGCCTCGCATTATAAGTCTTGCATTTTCCCCCACAACCTGCTTAAGGTGGAAATAGCGCCTTTTGAACGGATACTCTTCAATTAAGGACAACTTAAGGCGACACTCCGATGATAAAAAAATATATTTACCTAATGCATGGATTTTCACGAAACTTTGTAAGAATGAGACCCATATAAAAGTAGAGATATCACAAACATTTCATTCATATACAATTAATAGTCCTTTCCAATATAATTTTTTTGAAATGTTTAATTCCATTTTTTTCATGAAACGTAATTAACATGTTAATGTAGTCCTAATTAGGTAGATAATACTTCTTTTAAAAGAACTACTTATCGATTTTTATGTACATAATTTATATAAAGAGATATATCGTACTAAATTTTGTGTAATTTTTACGTTCTGAAATTTTGGACTAAAAAATCCCTATTACTTGAAAAACTTCTGTAATAAAAAATTTCATACGCAGGTTTCTTAATATAGCTGTGATACAAATACCATACACATTTTGTAAGATTTGGCAGAATGTTATGGGAAGAAAATAGGCAAAATTTTTACAATTGGCAAACAAAGTATTATTACAGTGATAAATTGTTTGCGGAATAACTTCGAGACAAAAAAGAGAAACTCAATCCTTTCAATTTCAGTCATAAGAAATCACCAAAATCACCAAAATATCGACTTTTATCTTCGGAATGTTGCCTTAGTCCGCCTCTGTGGTGTAGTGGTTAGCGTGATTAGCTGCCACCCCCAGAGGCCCGGGTTCGATTCCCGGCTCTGCCACGAAAATTTGAAAAGTGGTATGAGGGCTGGAACGGGGTCCACTCAGCCTCGGGAGGTCAACGGAGTAGAGGTGGGTTCGATTCCCACCTCAGCCATCCTGGAAGTGGTTTTCCGTGGTTTCCCACTTCTCCTCCAGGCGAATGCCGGGATGGTACCTAATATAAGGCCACGGCAGCTTCCTTCCCTCTTCCTTGCCTATCCCTTCCAATCTTCCCATCCCTCCACAAGACCCCTGTTCAGCATAGCAGGTGAGGCCGCCTGGGCGAGGTACTGGTCATTCTCCCCAGTTGTATCCCCGACCAAGAGTCTGAAGCTCCAGGACACTGCCCTTGAGGCGGTAGAGGTGGGATCCCTCGCTGAGTCCGAGGGAAAAACCGACCTTGGAGGGTAAACAGATGATGATGATGATGATGTTGCCTTAATGAATTCCTCCAGCTTGACGATAACTTTGTACTGGTACCTTGTCCTTGTAACACACATTTTCTGCACATCTTGCAGAATAACACTAGTTAACTATGATGCCCAACGGAAGGAAAACTTTTAATTAATCTTCATCTTTATTATTCTCACACTGAGTGAGGTCGCTGGTGCGGATTAACTTACTCCAATAAATTGTTCCTCTGATTGTCCCATTCATTACTTTATCTCTCCTTATCAGTCCACACGAATATCTCAGCACCTTAATGGACTGGGAAGACTGGGGAGTAAGAAGAAGAGATGCTTGACTATGTTTCGAGCTGCCAGTGTAGAGTTGGCATGGAATGACATAAGTAGACTATTAAGTTTGAGTAGAGCTTTTAAACGTAGGAAAGATCGTGGTGTGAAGATAAAGTTGGAATTCAAGGGGACAAATTGGGCAAGGAGTAAGGGGTTGGAATAAATTATCAAGGGAACTGTTCGACAAATTTCGAAGTTCTTTGAAAATGTTTAAGGGAAAGCTGTGTGAACAATTAGTAAGGATTCTTCCACCTGGGCGACTGCCCTGAATGCATATAATTAATAATTGATTTATTGATACTTTTTTACTTTTACAATTGGCTATACGTCGCATCGACGATGTGATAATAAATGGTTAGGAGTGGGAAGGAAGCAGCCGTGGCCTTAAATGAGGTACAGAATGGTGTGAAAAAGGGAATCGACGGAAAACTATCTTCATGGCTGCCGACAGTGGGATTCGAACCCTCTAACTCCCGAATGCAAGCTCACTGCTGCGCGACCCTAACCGAACGGCTAACTCGCTCAGTCTCAGCATCTTCATCTCGGCAATATTTAACATTTGCAGCAGGCCAGAATTCGCCTCACATACGAGTGCTAGTTTTACAACTACCCTGTGCATTTTCCATTTCGATTTGGCTCGAATCCCCTTGTCACACAACGCGCTGGTATCCTTTCTCAAGTCTTTCTACCCAGACAGGTTTTTGCTTGAGATTTCACTAGAAAACAGAATATGGATTAAAAGACGTGAAGACAAATGGACTAATTAATAATGGAAAAAACTATATTCGTCATTTCACTGGAACACATACTAATGAAACTCATATCGTGTTTTATTTGCCTGTTCGTTGTTCTGGATGAAACTGGTTGTTGATTGCAATTCCGTTTCACTATCTAGTCAGAGCTGTTTATATAAGTGACCAACATTTAGCTGGTTAATGGACCGGTCAATGTGTGCGTGAATATGTAGCTGTTCTGTGGTCAGTCCATTTGGTTTGGGTTAGGCGGGCCACACTGCGCACCTACATACCAACATTTCAAAGCTTTATGTATTCGGCTTAAGTGGCTCAAAGTTTTCATTTCAACATTTGAATATAATCCATGAGTAATGTGCTAACAACTGTGAATATATACTTATTTTCAACAGTGTATAACATAGACTATGTTAACATATTATTCTTGAAAGTTAAAATTATCCTTACTCCGACTCATTCCAGATATTATTCCAAATTACCGAAACCAAACCCCACGACACTTAACGCCCTTGAAAGGGCCTTGCTGTTCAGCCCGAACGCCTGCAGATTCCGAGGGGTCGTGTGGTCAGATAGCTCCTCAATTCTAATCACGTAGGCTGTGTGGACCTCGAACCAGCCCTCAGGTCGAGAGAAAAATCCCTGACCTGGCCGGGAATCGAACCCGGGGCCTCCGGGTGAGAGAGGTAGGCACGCTACCAAGAGGCCGGCTTCCAAATTACCATTCCACTCGATATACTGTACATATTAGATTAGGAAATGAAACCTTAAAGACCAAGCAAATGCTGGGAATGTACCTTAACTAAGGCCACGGCCGCTTCCTTCCCACTCCTAGGTCTCCTTTCCACTCCTACGGTTGTCGCCGTAAGACCTATCTGTGTCGGTGCGAAGTAAAGTCTATTATTTTAAAAAACTAAAGAAAAAAGAAGTCTCAAAGAAAGTAGATACATGTTATTACTTGTGTAGTAAAATAACTAATGATGGAAAATTAAGTGCATAAAATGCAGACTAGCACAATCAAAGAAGGGCTTTCTTAAGAAAATAAATTTGCCCCTCTCGAACATAGATATTTTTGAAGACTTTCGTTTGGAACGTGGCATTGCATGGAAGTGAAACATGGACGATAACTGGCTCAGAAAGCAAGAGAATAGAAGCTTTTGAAATGTGGTATTACAAAAGAATGCAGAATATGAGGTGGGCAGATCAAATCACAAATGAAGAGACAATAAATTGAAGTGGTGAGAGGAGATCGATTTGATAAGAGCAAGAGATAGGATGATAGGACACACCTTAAGACACCCAGGGCATGTTCAGTTGGCTTGTGATGGAAGTGTAGGTGATAAGAATGGTAGGGTTAGACCAAGGTATGAATAAATCAAGCAGAACAGATACAGTATGAAGTAACGTAGAAGTGAAAAGATTAGCACAGGATACGATAACATGCAGAGCTGCATCAAATCTGTCCATGGACTGATGACTCAAATAACAACAATACTTAAGAGCTTAAGTTACTATTATCTTTTCTTTGTCTTTAAAAATGATTCTGCACTATTATTTTCAGCCTTTTGCATGTGACGGCGTAAGAGGGAAACAGAGTCTAACGAAATCATTTTTCGACTGTTGTATGTTTAACACAAAACATAATATAAATATGGAGAGGAACTTAAAGTTTCAAGATTGACAATGTTGTATGTAAAGCCTAATCCTAGAACTGCCCAACGTTGCGCTTGCGACGCAATACAGTATCACTAGAAAGCCAAAGTTGCATGCGTGAAGCATGTCGATGATGTCATTCTGTAGGCCTATAGAATAATAAATTGTGAGCAACGGCAAAATGACATCGATAATGTTGTGAAATGGGCAGCAGGTAATGGTATGATTATAACCGGTGTTAAAAGTTAGGTTGTGAGTTTCACAAATAGGAAAAGTCATCTCAGTTTTACTTACTGCGTTGATATAATATAAGGAAATATCTTCATTGGGGGTAATCACATAAAGGGGATTGTAAATAAAGGGTATAGTTCCCTGCACATGGTTATGAAACTGTTTAGGGGTTGTAGAAAGGATGTAAAGGAGAGGGCATTTAAGTCTCTGGTGAGACACCAAATAGAGTATTGTTCCAGAGTATGGGACCCTCAACAGGATTACTTGATTCAAGAACTGGGAAAAATCCAAAGAAAAGCAGTTCGATTTGTTCTGGGTGATTTCCGACAAAAGAGAAGCGTTAAAAAAATGTTGCCAAATTTGGGCTGGGAAGACTTGAGAGAAAGGAGACGAGATGCTGCACTAAGTAGTATATTCCGAGCTATCGGTCGAGGGATTGCGTAGAATGACATTAGTAGAAGAATAAGTTTGAGTGGTGAGCATCATAATATGAAGATAAAGTTGGAATTCAAGCGGACAAATTTGGGAAAATATTCGTTTAACGGGAGGGGAGTTAGGTATTGAAATATCTTACTAAGGGAGGTGTACAATAAATTTCCTATATCTTTGATATACAGTAATTTAAGGAAAGGCTAGGAAAACAAAAGAAGTGATACTGCCACCTGAGCGACTGTCCTGAATGTAGATTAGTAATGATTTATTGATGTAACTTCGTTATCTATAATAATAATAATAATAATAATAATAATAATAATAATAATAATAATAATAATAATAATCCTTTACCCTCCAGGGTTGGTTTTTCTCTAGGACTCAGCGAGGGATCCCACCTTTACCGCCTCAAGGGCAGCATGGAGCGTGAGACTCGGGGTCGGGGACAACAACTGGGAAGGAAGTCCAGTACCTCGCCCAGGCGGCCTCACCTGCTATGCTGAACAGGGGCCTTGTGTGGGTATGGGAAGATTGGAACGGATAGACAAGGAAGAGAGAAGGAAGCGGCCATGGCCTTAAGTTAGGTACCATCCCGGCATTTTCCTGGAGAAAAAGTGGGAAACCACGGAAAAAATCTTCGAGGGTGGCTGAGGAGGGAATCGAACCCCCCTCCACTCAGTTGACCTACCCGAGGCTGAGTGGACGCCGTTCCAGCACACGTACCACTTTTCAAATTTCGTGGCGGAGCCGTGGCAGCTAATCAGACTAACCACTACACCACAGAGGCGGACAATAATAATAATAATAATAATAATAATAATAATAATAATAATAATAATAATAATAATAATAATAATAATAATGTTAGGTTGAGTGGCTCGCATGGCCTCCTCAAAATGGAACTATTAACGATCTCATACCAAAATCTACCTTGAAATGTTGCTACAGTAGAATAATCTACATTCTACAGGAAGCTTACTTATCAAAAATTAGCAGAGACTTTTAACTGCTAGGTTTATAACTATTTTTACGGTTTTTAGAGACGACGGGGCATCTGAAATTTACTCCGTAGGAGTTTTCTTACGTTTCAGTAAATCTACAGAGTCGAGGCTAACCTATTTTAGCACCTTCAAATGCCACCGCACTGAGCCAGCATCGAACCTGAGAAGTTGGACTCAGAAGGCCAGCGCTTTAAAGTCTGAGCTACTCAGCATAATTCTAATTAGTCTGCAAACACAAACTATAAATCTGAAGTGCGGACTGTCACTGATCATCGTACGAGATTAAAATATTTTGTAGCAGAATGCAGCAAATTTCAATATACGAAGGATGTCAGAACCATACATTATCGATTTTAAAACTCGTACGATTATGGTGCGTAATTAAATTCCCGTATGGAAGAGAGGAAATTTTAAATTGTATTTTTCAACATGTATTATTTTGCACTCATTTCTGGTTAACAGCTCTGAATGCGCCGAGCGCACTGCATGTATTTGAGTGACTAATCCAATTGGACGGTCCCTATTTAATCGGCTGCACTCGTTGTTTGCTAATCCTCACACACATTCCCAAACATGGCTCACATTGGTTCGAAACTGGGTTGTATAAATCGGCAATTAATAGAAGCCCGTTTTTTTTTAGCGTATTAGTCTTTACGATTTGGAAACCTTTTACCATGTTACTGTCCAACAACGTGAACTAATATTAAGTTAAAACTGATTTCGTATTGAAACCAATTCATTCACATTCAAGTGGAGTAAAATAAAGCATATAATTAATAAAGCATTTTTTTAAATATTATGTTTGAGTAATTCTCCTTTGAACTGGTTTACAATGATTTACAATTAAATTTATTTATTTTACATTATTTTATTTTATTTTACAACTTCCCAACAACTTCACCCGGTATAATGTCTTTGAAAGTTCCGCATCACAATTGTTTAGGTAATACTCAAGTTCGATTCTCGTCATTTTAAACATATCACAGTCGAACAGTCGAACTGTTCGCGAAGATCCACTAAATATTACAGTACTACTTGTATGGTCACTAATATCGGGTGATGTGTACTTATTGTTAATAATAACATGTGTCTGTCTTACCTTTTTCAGTTCGTCGTTCTGTTTTACGTCTAATAATATGAAATGAAATGAAAATCCACAGCCTGTTTCCAGTCATTCGACTGGGTCAGGAATGGAATGAATGAAGCCTCCATCTAGCGGCGAGGATAGGAAATGTGCCGGCTGCCGAAGCCTGTCGCACTCCTCTGGGGCAATGATTAATGAATGACGGATGAAATGTTAATGGAGTGTGTTGCTGGAATGAAAGATGACAGGGCAAACCGGAGTACCCGGAGAAAAATCTGTCCCGCCTCCGCTTTATCCAGTACAAATTTCACATGGAGTGACCGGGATTTGAACCACGGTATCAAGCGGTGAGAGGCCGACGCGCTGCGACCTGAGCCACGGAGGCTACGTCTAAGAATAGTACAACCAAAATATATGTGGGTATAGGGAAATAGGGAAATTCGATGGTAAGACGAAAATGTAGCTCATTCCATGTTAAGAAAACAGTACTGCTCTTATGGACCTACAAGGAGTGAACATACCCCCTACACTCAAAATTCCTCGTCATTAAGGAATATTATAAAGTACTTGACATTGTATTATGAAAGAAATAAAATGGACGAGGCATGTTTCTTCCCGTCACTTATTCAAATAATTACTAAACATTCTCCATTTAATAAACACATTCATAGGGGAGAAGCAAAATGGCACAGACAACCATCGCTTTGTTGCCTTCCTTTATTTTCCTTCTGAGTTGCTCTGATACGGTACATGTTACACGTAATACGTTACGCTGTGAATCGCCGGCAGCTCCTCACTGTTGAAGAGAAGTCATATGTTTATTTAGTATGCGTTCTAATATACTTGTACGGTTCAGCGATTGTTAACGAAAATTTCGATGCTGTTGTGTGCAGCGATACATCACCGCATGACTTTCCGACTCGTTGGCTGAACGGTCAGCGTACTGGCCTTCGCTTCAGAGGGTCCCGGGTTCGATTCCCGGCCGGGTCGGGGATTTTAACCTTAATTGGTTAATTCCAGTGGCACGGGGGCAGGGTGTATGTGTTGTCTTCATCATCATTTCATCCTCATCATGACGTGCAGGTCACCTACGGGTGTCAAATAGAAAGACCTGCACCAGTCGAGCCGAACCCGACCTGGGATATCCCGACACTAAAAGCCATACGACATTTCATACCGCATGATTTGTACTGATACAGAATTTCACTATGAACTTTTTAACCAGCGCATTTAATTGTTACCATTCTTTTCGTGGGGCGATATGAAGGCACGATGGCACCCAGCGTTGCCTGGGCAAATTTATTGAATACAATTAACTGCATCCCCCTCCCTAAGGAATGAGATGGTTCATGGTTTGGATTACTGCAGTCACGACCTAGTTCGTGAACCAAGGGCAACGGCTGAGTGGCCTAGTAAGTGGTACTGAGAGCCGGGATACCAGTTGCTATGGAATGGGAGTGGGCATCTCGGACATATTCTGAGTCATTGCCCTCCTTGTGCTCAGGCGGCTAGGACTATACAATCAACCGGAGGCCCCTAACCCTTTAGAGGAGAGATCCTCACTTGGAATATATGTAAGTAGGGTAGCATCCTGCTTCACCAATTTACCGAGCTCAGAACATTTTAAGGAAGCCTCGGACCTATGGGAGTAATGGAGACCCACTCACATTTGACAGGCGAGGGACTCCTTGGAAACAACTTGGCGAACGAAATGGAATTCGATGGGGAGCTATCAATATTAATGGGGCTTATGGAAGAAAGAAAGTAGAACTGGCTGAGTCAGCAAAGAGGATGCATCTTGATGTGCTAGGAGTAAGTGGTATTCGGGTAAGGGGAGATAACGAGGAAGAGATTATAAAGTGTATGGGTGTTAAAAAGGGAAGGGCAGAGTGTGGGGAAGGTCTGTTTATCAGGAATACTATTGCACGCAACATAATTTCTGTTAGGCACATAAATGAGCGAATGATGTGGGTAGATTTGGGAGTTGATGGAATCGGGACGAGAATTGTCTCAGTGTATTCATCATGTGAGGGTGCAGATGAAGATGAAGGTGGAAAGTTTTATGAACCATTGAGTGACATCGTAGTCAGGGTGAACAGCAAAGATAGGATAGTGGTAATGGGCGATTTCAATGCGAAGGATACGAAATGATGATTGGTAAATTCGGGGAAGATACGGAAGCTAGTAGGAACGGGAAGCGTTTGCTGGACTTCTGTGCTAGTAAGTGTTTAGCAATTACGAATACAACCTTCAATCATAAGGCTATTCACCGCTACACATGGGAGGCTAGGGGTACCAGATCCATAATAGACTATATCTTAACCGACTTCGAATTCAGGAAATCTGGTAGGAATGTGCGGGTTTTCCGTTTTTTTTTCGATTATACAGACCACTATCAGATCTGAAGTGAACAAAGTATCTCTATACCTAGCCCTCGACTGGTGTTGTGGGTTTTTTAAAGATACCAGTGACTTTGTACAACCCTGGCGCTTCCTCCGTATTCCGTTCAGTATAGCTGTTACTTAGTGCAAGGTCAATTGCTATCTGGAGTTCTAGCGTTTAGTAAATATTGATTTTCTCAGGAACTTGATTTAAATATTGTGTGGTGCCGATTACGACCCCACAACGGCGTTTGTGTTACGAAGTTTGTCGTAACTTAAAATTTTGTAAGTGTTCATATTTCATTAGAAGTGCGTGTTTGGTACTTTTTCTTCGTGTAAACCTTGTTATGGCTTCAACATCTCGCCCTGGCATGTCAGTGTGTGATCCTAGGATCGCAGTGTTTTAGAGGAAAATGCCGAAGGAAGTGATGAGAGCGATCTCGCAGATGAAAATGGTCCAGATTACAATTCCGAGCACAACACGGATTCGGAACAAGAAGAAGAGTGAAGTTTCATGGACAACCTAGACGTCCATAACCAGCCGTCATATTTAACTGGTAGGAACAGATGGAAGTGGTCAGCTACCGAACCCAACAGGCAAGTGAGACGTCAAATTCAGAACATTATTGTCAAACTTCCAACCCTTAAGTGGTTGTGAAAATGACGTAAATGACTACGAAATTCAAAAGTTTTGTGAGTTTTGTATACTATAATATTAGAATTTACATTTGAATTTGCTTTGGAGCAATGAACATTTAAAATTTGTTTTCATTCAAGTTTAATTCATGAGAGTGCGATTTTCTTTTCAAATCAGTGACGGTGAAACAATTGTACATTATCTCACAATATATATTCAGTAAAGATATTCAGTTCTCATTGGAGATAATGCAAAAGGTGTAAGGAAACATAATTGACGTGTATTTATTTTTCAAACTTAAATAAAGGGTGATGGTATCATTTTCGACACTACAACGCCATTTACGTACCAAAGTTTTCACAACGCCAGTCGAGGGCTAGGATAGAGAAAGCGAAATCTGTCTGCAAACGAATAAGGGTAGAAAAGTCTCCAGGACGAGGAAATTAGACAGAAGTACATGGATATGATTAGTGAGAAGTTTCGAACAGTAGACAGTAACCAGGTTCAGGATATAGAAAGAGAATGAGTGGAATACAGGGATGCTGTAGTAGAAACAGCAAGGGAATGCCGTGAGAGCAGTTTGTAAACGTCAAAAGAAGGCTTATCAGAAATGGTTCCAAACAAGGAGTGATGCAGACAGATGAAAGAAACAGAGCGAAACAAATAGTTGTTGAATCCAAAAAGAAGTCGTGGGAATATTTTGGTTATAACCTGGGAAGCCTAGGTCAAGCTGCAGGGAAACTTTTCTGGACAGTAATAAAGAATGTTAGGAAGGGAGGGGAAAAGGAAATGAACAGTGTTTTGGAAAATTCCGGTGAACCCATAATAGATCCCAGGGAATCACTCGACAGGTGGAAGATATATTTTGAAAATCTTCTCAACGTAAAAGAAAATATTCCTGGTGGAATCGCGAACAACTGAGGTTATGGGGAGGAGGAAAATAATGGTGGTGGAATTACGCTTGAGACAGTGGAAAGGATGGTAAATAAACTCCATTGTCATAAAGCAGCAGGAATAGATGAAATTACACATGAAGTGGTGAAGTATAGTGGGAAGGTAGGGATGAAATGGATTCATTAATAAGATTAGCATGGAGTGTTGGTAAAGTACCTTCAGATTGGACAAAAGCAGTAATTGCAGTAAGGAAGGATTGCAACAACTATCGAGGTATCTCACTGATTAGCATACCAAGGCAAAGTTTTCACTGTCGTCTTGGAAGGGAGGGTGCTATCAGTGGTTGAGAGGAAGCTGGATGAAAACCAGTGTCGTTTCAGACCACAGAGGGGCTGTCAGGATCATATTTTCAGTACGCGCCAGATAACTGAAAATGTTACGAGAGGAATAGACAGTTATGTTTATGTTTCGTAGATCTAGAGAAAGCATATGACAGGGTACTGAGAGGAATGTTATTCGTAATACTGGGGGACTGTAGGATTTAGGGTGGATTATTAAAATCAATCAAAGGCATTAATGTTGACAATTGGGCTTCGGTGAGAATTGATGGTATAATGAGTTCTTGGCTCAGGTTACTTACAGGGGTTAGACAAGGCTGTAATCGTTCACTGTTACTGTTCGAAGTTTACATGGATAAACTGATGGAAGTTATAAAGTGGGACTTTTACTACCAAGATTTTTAACCTTTTACTAGAGTCGTTTTCACTTGGGATCTTACTAGAAATCTACGATGCCTCACACAGTAGTCGTCTCAAATTTCGGATTGGTAGCGGAATACTCTACAGCCTGTCACAATACAGTCTGTTTCACAAATACTTCCTCGGCAAACATAGCCTGTCTCAAACTCATTCTCCTCGCCTTATCCCAGCGGTATCACTTAAAACCCAGGCTTCATTTCATCTTCAATATTTCTATCCCTCTCATCTCCACATATATAAATTCTTCGCTCTCAACCCATTTTTCTTATATTTCCAAGACCCCTTTCATTGTTCAATCCTCTAGTGAAAACAACAACCATTATGAAATACACCTCTTTATTTTACTATTACTACGACTTTCGGACCTCGAAAATCCAAGAACACACCGCGACTTTCCGTATCACTGATATACGCGATGTCCCAAAATTTTTACTTCCCATGAATAAATATAACTCTATCGAATTTCACTGAAATATTCTAAGTGCCTGTGATCCTTGTAAAATATACAGGTTAAATGCACTTTTAACACAGACAAATTTCTTTATCCCGCGGTAGACATTATTATTATTATTATCATTATCGACAAACATTTCTGAATTCAACTGATATTTGAAATTAAGACACTCTTCACGACTATTTTACAATTATAGCTTTCCTAAATTTTCTCGCTTTGGACAATATCTCATAGAACATTAACACCAGATTTAAACGTCGCATTTTTACAGTTTCTTGACGTGAAATTTTCAAACTAAAATTTTCACACGCTGACCAAAATTATAACACTTTTGGCCTGATAATTACCAATATCAACCCGACAATCATCTTGAAAAATTATGTTGGGACAGAACAAAAAAATCTAACTACAACATAATACAAATATAGACAGACCTGCACATGGCGTCATTCCCAGTATTCTGTCTACATCGTCGCCAGCTGACCTCGTGCCTTTAGCCGTACATTTGCACAAATAACATCATCATTTCTAACATATCACTCTTACAAACACTGCCTTTTTCACACGATATTAAATTACAACACAAATTACGCACTTTCCTCGTTATAATGTGTACCACGAACCTCCCTCGTTCTGCAGACAACTGCTACTGTCTGCTTTCGTCCCAGAGTTGTCTCTCTCTGTCTCCCACAAACACACCAGGTGTTCAACAGATAACGAAATCAAAACTACTCTGACTAGCTTCCCAATTCTCTTACCACTTTCAATCGCACATAAGGTGATACAGTAACATTTGCTGTGTACTTTAACAGACGCCTATACTTTCACAATTTGTCGGCAATAGTTCAGAAATTTTCTGTCACCTTCCCTTTCTAACCGACTGGGTGGACCTCAGCCACGAACATGTACTAAGTCGTTTGTAGATCAATCTGGTACAATTTTCTGCTGACGACGGGCGTAAGCTACCGCCGCTTCAAAAACCAGATCGACACTGAAAAATACGCAATGGGGGTTCCTCTTATAGTCTATAGGAGGGACGCTACACACACTACTAAGCTTGATTGCGTAATCTGCTAATTTCGCGTCCAATAGACCGATTTTTATGAGAATTGTCCCAGACTTCCGGACAGACTTGTAATTATTTTTGATGTTAATCTCATAATTTTACCACACTCACAACAGGTGAAATAAATTATTTCTGCCCGGACGTTTCGCGCGTTTTTTTCATCCATTGACCTTGGCACGTGGAGCTAGTCCACTGATCTGACGCTGACTTGTACTTAGGCTTAACTGCATTTATGTTTTACCCTGGGGGTTCTGTTTTCACGTAGGATTTAAGAATAATTTAAATTATTTATTTCTTTATTTACTGTATTGCCAAAATCCCTCGTTACGCAGAATTCCGTGAATTTAAAGAATTATCGGGCACTCGAAGACCGCCGAGTTGTCACGGTGTTTCACGAGCCTGCCGCGGGTGAGATCTTTCCCACGCGACATCGAGGCTCTTAGGAGCGCAACATGGCTGCCCTCAAAAATAAAAGTAGCTTGTTGATTTGAAATAAATATTGAGAAAATTAAAAAAAAATTCTCATCGTGGAATTATGGGTTCAATACAAAGCTGGAAGTATTTAATATGTGTGTTCTCCGATGATGGTAGTATAGTAAGTGATATTGAATCAAGATGCAGTAATGCTAATGCAGTGAGCTCGCAGTTGCAATCAACAGTATCCTGTAAGAAGTATTCTGAAATACCTCGATAGTTGTTGCAGTATTCTATCTTTGCATCGGTCTGTTTTCAGACCAACTTTGCTTTAGGGGAGTGAAAGGTACGTGGACTCAGGAAAAGAACGTGAATGGGATATTTGAGCGTTAGAATGTTGGTCATACTGATAAATAATTTGGAAGAAATAATTCGATATCTCACACCGTTGTCACTTTATCAGCTGCTGAAGTTAGCCAATCAGATCACTTCGCGGGCGAATTCAAATGGGCTTTGCGCGGCGGTGTTGCTAAATCTGTACGTGAGTTAAGATAGTCATGAGAGCGCCAGAATAAGAATGAAACTTCGCCGGGGGAGAGATTTGAATACAGACCTCGTAGCTGTATCAAAGAAAGAAGAACATCCAAAGAAAGTACGCTACAGTGTCACTGGTTGAAACCAATGGTGTGTTCGTGTTTAATGCTTGGCATGGCTCTCAAGTCATTCTTCAAACGCAGGTTTAGCAACACTGTTTAAGATTAAAATCTCTGCATTGTTGTATATGAGAGAGGTCATAATATATTCTCCTGACTTTTTTCTCCTTCCCTCGATCTTCTTTTCCTGATGACGAGCTGAGGCAATTCATTTCTGTCATGCTGAAGAATGTCACCAAGATATGCCATTTGTCTTAATTTGAGACTGCAAAGCAGCACACTATTTGATCCTACTTTGCTTAGGATATACTAATTGGTCATCCGTAATTTCCAAGGTATTCTTAGCAAACATCGATGTACCTACATCTCAAATGCTTCGAGTTTATGCTTCGTACTTGCAACAAGCCCTACATAACCAAACTTCTGCATTAAATAATATCGTAATATCTCAGAATCTTCGGAATTCCCTATAAAACGTTTGTCCAATTTACATTTTTCAGCTGCCGACTCGTTGGCTGAATGGTGAGCGTTCAGGCCTTTGGTTCAGAGAGTCCCGGGTCCGATTCCAGGCCAGGTCGGTATTTTAACCGCGTGTGAATAATTATTTTGGCAACATTTTCCTCTTCATACTCAGACAACATACTACACTACTAATCACCACAGAAACACGCAATAGTGATTACATCCCTCCACAAACGGTTGGCGTCAGGAACGAAATCCCGCCGTAAAACAGGGCCAAATCCACATGTGCGACACATTTCGCACTCTCGACCCTACAAATGTGGGGAAAGTGGTAGAAGAATAAGACTTATCTTTATCAGCTAAAGGGGATTTTCACAATAAATACTACAACTCAGCGAATATTTACAAGATTCTTTAGCTGAAATTATTTAAGAACTTACATTAACACAATGGTCCAAAATTTCTAAGACCTTCCTTCGGAGTTTTTTCCCTAATTGATTCCTTTCATATCAGTTAACGTAATTTTCTCGCCGTTATTTAAGAGTTACTTTTGCCAAACAAAAATCCTAGAACATATTGGTTGTATAAGAAAAGTACACTACTATGGAAAATGTAATGCAAATACTTCCAGTAATGTTTGAAATGACGGTAACCATGTCTGAAAATACACTTACGAAAAATGATGAACGAACGTATTATGACAGACTGGTACGTAGCAACTGACATATCCGAAAATAATTTAAATTTTCAGGCCTACTTATGCGGGTGGATGGTGACTGTCCTATTAAGTAAACTGCGAGTGTGTGTATTGGAGACCAGCGTAGTGCGAAATTCACTCATTGTAGAGAAATAACAACATCGCAGCCCGTGTGCTACGAGAATTAACCGTACGTTTTCATGGGCCTATAACTCAGCTGGGAATCAAACCTGAAACTCCCTGATCGGGAAATCCAAATGCCGATTATTTTTCCTTAGAATTATACACTTTGTGGAAATAAAATGGTATCTTGTAAGGAATAAGTAATTACAATTTCCATTCATCCCAAAACCGTATATCGCCAACATCTGAAGTCCGTTTCTTAGTAGGACTCTTCACAGAAGTTTGATGGGAAAATCACAGGTCTAGTGGAAGTGCCCAAAAAACTGAAAACTGATTCGAGTTATAAGATAGTTTTTAGTCCACCCGGACCATAAAATTAATTTAGAATCATATTTCTTTCAGTATGCAAATCTCAATTAATTTTAGGTACATAAAGAGCGGTCGGGTCCGGCTCATTGGCTGAATGGTCAGCGTTGAGGCCTTCGGCTCAAAGGGTGCCGGGTTCCATTCCAGGCCGGGTCGGGGATTGTAATCGCCTCTGATTAATTCTTCTGGCCCGGAGACTTGGTGTTTGTGTTTCTCCCAACTATTTCCTCTTCATATTCACACAACACACTACACTAACAACCACCAAAAAAACACGCAATATTCATTACATCCCTCCATATAGGGTGGGCGTCGGGAAGGGCATCCGGCCGTAAAACAGGGCCAAATCCACCTGTGCGACACAGTTCTCCCCTGCGATCCCACAGCTGTGGGGAAAAAGCGGTAGAAGAAGAAGAAGAAGAAGAAAAGCATTAATAATAATAAGAAGAAGAAGAAGAAGAAGAAAGAGTTGTCGGAAACAACGTGGACCGGGTATATGAGCATCACAGGGTTGGTCATACTGATAAATAATTCGATATCTCATGTTGTTTTCATTTTATCAGCTGCTGAAGTTAGCCAATCAGATATCTTCGCAGGCGAATTCAAGTGGGGTTTGCGTGGCAGTGTTGCCAAATCTGCTCGTGGCTAAGACCGCCTTGAGAGCACCTATCGAAATAACTTCGTAGTGTTGTGGTGTGGCATCTGTATGACCTTCATAAACTACAATAGTATTTAACAATGCAAAACAGCTTTATATTAATACCATACATCAGGGGTCGGCAACGCGGTGATCGCGCCCTTTGGCAAAGTATTTGTGAACCACCTTATATTTTATAATTCTGTACAGTTTTTGAAATAGTTTCCTTCGATATATATTAATTCATTATTAATATTATTTATTTATATTTATTTGTTAATCAGTCCTCATTGGCCAGTCAATTTGAAACTCCGTTATAGTACTGTCTCTGGTATTCTATCAAAACGACCAGGGAGGCTGTGATTCTGCTCTATAGTGATGGAGTAGAGATGGGGTTGGCAAGATTGTCTTACGATATCATATTGGCCGGCACGCAATTGTCAGTATTTTATGTTGTGATGGACCGTGCAGTTCTGTTTTAAAAATGAGTAATAACAGGAGACAAAATTATTTTAATAATGAAAGGGAGCAGCAGTTCTGTTTTTCAGATGTAAAAGGTAAATGCGTGTGTTTACTTTTAAGTCCAGCGTAATGTCGGGAGGCACTCCAATACAGTTCACCGAACTTTTAACGATAGTGGATTCCTGTGGATTCAGAAATAAGAAAAAGAAAAGTTAAAATAGCCTTTTAAAAACGGCATTTCCCTTGGCGCACCTATGGTAAATCTACTTTTTAAATAGATCTTCATGCTTAGAAGGTTGCCAACCCCTGCCATACATGAAATCTCATACGATATTTACAGGACAATATTGGACATAACATGAATGTTACTTATACTAGTGTCCAAAAGTTAAGCATAATCACTAAACTAGGCCAAACCGCCTGGTAGGAATGTCAGACGGATTGCTGAACAAACGGAAGCTGAATCACACACCCTATATCACACAACTTGTCCAAATACAGTATCATAAAGGTTCTGATAACTAAGGTACACCTTTGACAACAACTAACAAAACTTGGCAATGTCTTCCACATCAAAATATGCTGTTAATATTGTATGGTTACCCTTAACGCCCCTACATGCTTCGCAGCGACGTGGCATGCTCTCGATCAGATGGTCCAAGAGCTCTTGTGGCAATCGATCCCATTCTTCCGAAAGGGAAATGTGAAGGCTTGGAGGGTCCTTGGTTGAGGCTGACGGGATGCATTTCGCCTCCCCAATGAATCCCAGGCATGTTCTATAGTTTTCGGATCCGCAGACCTCGCTGGCCAGTCCATACGATGAATGTATTCCTCAGCCAGAAATTCATCCACCAGAGCAGCGCGGTGCTGTCGAGCATTATCGTCCATTAAGAGGAAGTCTGGACCAACTGCACGTCTGAAGAGTCGAACATGTGGTCTCAGTGCCTCATCCCTGTATCTCCGAGCGTTAACAGCGTTCCTCGGACCACCCATGAAGATGCGCAGGTCCGTACGGCCATTCAACATGTTTCCGATCCACACAATGACGCCACCATCACCATACTGGTCCCGTTCCACGATGTTCCTGTGGTTGTATCGGCTACCAGGTTCTCTCCAGATTAATAAGCGACGGGAATCATTCTTCAAACTGAAGCGGGATTCATCTGTGAAGAACACATGTATGGTCCAGTTTCGATGTTGACGGCTCCACAGTAAACGGGCCCGTCTCTGTGCTGGAATGAGCGGAACGCACACCGCTGGATGTCGGGCAAACAGCCCTGCTGTTCTGAGTCTCCGGTACACAGTTTGCCGGGAAACGGCAACCCCTGAGACGGCTGCAAGCTCCGCCGACAAATAATGTCTTCCAGGTGCACTCCGATTTCGTCGGGCGGTTAAGGCTAGATATCGGTCCTGCTGTGCGGTGGTTACCCTTGGTCGACCTGATATGGCCTACGACTAACATCTCCAGTGTCTCGAAATCGTCTCCAAAGCCTGGAAATGGCACTTTGTGGAACATTCAAGGATACGGTGACTTCGGTCTGTGTCTGGCCTGCTTTCAGGCGGCCGAGTATTCTACCCTGCAAAACGGAGTCCAAATGGCGTCGTTGTGCCATTATGTTGTCACGTTCACCACGAGGGTACACTCCGCACACTATAACACGGCAAACACGACTGAGAGAATATGGGGCGCAGGCACTGGCTGTGTTTACCTTGCAGTTACGCTGCTAGTCAAAGCAGGGAACACTCCTTTCCTATACAGAGCGAACACGTAAGGTTGATAGGCGCATATGTTGTGCGATTCGCGGTCTATTTGCTGTTGCCCCGCTTACTCGTAATTTATGCTTCAACTTTTGGACACTAGTGTATGTTTGAACTTCTAATATGTTTAATTGTACTGTTTTTAACCAGTTTTACGTTAGGGTATAATTTTTAAGTAAGGTCTAATACATCATGCGATTTGAATCTGTAATCTGAAGGAGAGAATATTAATAGATTCTCGAAACGTATACAGTATATATATATATTTATGTATTTGATGTATCAGCAAATATACTGGGTTTTGAATTGTTTTGAGGAGGTGGATCTTTAAATAATTAGTAACAATGATTTAAGTCAATACGAGCCATTGGTGGCCATTTGGCTAAAATTATAGAAATCTAATAAAATGACAACGGCGTGGGATATCGAATTACTTTTCTGAAATTACTTATCAGTATGACCAACCTTCTAACACTCAAAAACTCGGATCACGTTTTTTCCTACCACCCTGTATAGTTATTGATATGTTGTTAGTAATTTGATAGTACTTTGAGCATTACGCACGGCGCAGTAGATCACCCAAGGGGGAGTGTGGAATCGATCTGTGTACCGACAGTTTACCACTAAAGCAAAGTCTAATTTATCAGTGACGAGCTATTAATTTCTCATATGGTGACCCAGTTGCTGTCAACTGTAGCATTGCTTTGCACTCTCCAGCTCCGAGCGGCCGTTGTCCTCGCCACTTTTGGAGCTGGCCCAAGGCTCCGTGTAGCTCTTTCCGTGGCCGCCAAACCGACTTAATTTTCCTCCCAACTATCGTTTCATTTTATTTCCTGAAAAAGAAAAACTATATTCTGATACGTGGGAGGTTATAATGGATTCTTAAGATGCCACTGCTACGCGCGGAAGAGGAGATCTTTGTAGAGCACTTCTTGCCGGAGCTCGCGTCGCATATCTGTTCGAGCATATGATGCAGAGAGCAGCCTTTCTTCCTCTTTCACCCCGTTCTAAAGTGAAATCTTTTATGAACAGAAGACTTAGCTTTTCAGAATAAAAAGAGCCGTTAGTTTATTTAAGAAGCTGAATAGCATTTCTTTCTTACTGTAGTGAATCATCATCTTGTAAATATTTGTGATTCACACAGTCTATTAGGCCTTGGCCTACTAGAAGAATGCTATCCAGTCAGTTGGCCCGCATGTACTGGAGTGTCACGCGGCCAGCGTAATGCCATCCTTAGCCGTATTGCTTTGCTTTCTTCAGCGAGTCTGTTGGTCTCACAAGACTGAATGAACCCCGTTACAGCCCACAGTCTAGAACTAAAACTCCTACACTGGCCGTACATCTAGCCTTGAGCCCCAAGTTAAGAGGCAGGCACACTATCCTACACAACAGGGTTGACTATATCTCCTTGTACAAACTTACATACATCCACATTTTTATAGCATCAATCAATCAATCAATCAATCAATCAATCAATCAATCAATCAATCAATCAATCAATCAATCAATCAATCAATCAATCAATCAATCAATCAATCAATCAATCAATCAATCAATCAATCAATCAATCAATCAATCAATCAATCAATCAATCAATCAATCAATCAATCAATCAATCAATCAATCAATCAATCAATCAATCAATCAATCAATCAATCAATCAATCAATCAATCAATCAATCAATCAATCAATCAATCAATTATTGATCTGCATTTAGGGCTGTCACCCAGATGGCAGATTCCATACCTCGGTTTCTTACCTAGTCTTTCCTTAAATTATTTTAAAGAACTTGGGCATTTTTCTAACATTTTCTTAGATAAATTATTCCAATTGCTATTAATAAATATTTGCCCTAATTTGTCCTCTTGAATTTCAACGTTATCTTCTTTCAGCGTTCAGTCTACAAGCTCCTGTAAATTAAGTAAGCGTCTACTCAATCCTCTGTTTGCAACTATCTGTGCGATCTCGTCTACTTCCACACCCGTCGTCATCAAACCATTTAAAGCTGTGTATACCTCTTGTTGTTTTACTTTACATCTACTTCTCTGACTACATTATTCTCCTCCAATTTCCTGGTATCTCCTTGCAATATTTCCTAACATTTATATGAAATTAGAGATAGATAAGAAAACAAACTTGTATGTTTGATATTGTGCTCATAACAATGAACTACTGGTATCACGTGAGATCCAAACCGCAGGGACGAGGAATTAAATTTCAAAAATTTCACAGGCATTGACTGAGGGGAAACGCGGCCGCTTTGGTGGTAATCCAGTGAACACGCGGCCACTCCGTTACCATAACCGTAGACTACTACTACTAAATGTTTTCATTCCTCCCCTGAAGGGGGCGGCGGGCCCCCTAGACGGTGATGTCCTATCTCAAGCCAGCAGATTTGTATTGGAGAAGATGTGAGGAGAAGGTGAGAGTGTTGGTGGCTGTGGCCTATACTGAGAAATGTCTCGGCATTCGCTTTAGTACAGGAGAATGGAAAACCACGGGAAACCATTCTCAGGACAGCCGGTAGAGCCGTGGCAACCCCTTCTCTGCTCGGGTGGGCGGTTGGAGAGCAGGATTGTTGGACTACGGACCAGCCGTGGCCACTTGTGGACCAAAACCTATCTGCATCAGCCGACAGATAGATTAATTATCTTGACAAATCGACAATACTCCCTTTCTTACACTTCTAATCTGATATATTATTACTTTTAATAATAGCTCAATTCTGATACAAAGTCATTGTTATTTTTCTAGTTGTGTCTGCAATTATCTGAAATAAATTGCTATTTGTCGCACCCGTCGATTAGGGCTTTTTTTTTATAACGTCAGCGGTACTCCCATCTAGCGAACACTGACAGCACAAGAGACAAAGCACACGTCAACTAACAACAATAGTCAGTGTAACATTATTGCTGAGATATTTTTTAGGGATTCAGGACATTGTAGGCCATTACATATTTAATCATTCGAGACCTAGGCATCCAACTCCCTCTTTTATGACTCCGTTTACCCTCATGCTCCGAGCGGTCTTTCTGGTACGTTTTTCTGCTAACTTCGATAGTAATCTTTATTACCTTACTGATCAATAGAGAATGGTCAAGCATTTTTATTCTCATAAAAATCACAGCCACCAGCTGCTTATAAAATTGAACTCCATAAACAGACTCTCTATCTGTAACCTTTTAGAGCACAAATCCAGAAACTTAATAAAATAAGCCCAAAAGACAAAATATCACAACCAAAATATTTTCTCAAGTTACTATAATCTCCAGACAGAACGCATGCAAAAGAATACAAAAGCTATAAAATACATCAAGGAATGAACCAACCATCAACAGGGTGATAAATCGCGGGGGGAAGGGAGGGTTTTCCCCCCACCGACGATTTTCTCTCAAAGGCTCACTTCCACAAAAATTTCCCGGGGGGATTCCTTCATTATAAAATAATGAGGAACATGTAAAACACATATAATTTATTAATAAAATTAATGATTTTTTACTGTGCATATTTTCATAAAAGATCAGCAAAAATACACACAATATAGAAATAATAGAATAACTGCCAGACCTTGAGCATTTAGGCAACACCGCGCCTGTAGCCTGTTGTTCATGCTTCACTCTGGCAAGTCCATCTGAAACTCGGACAAAAACATATCTTACTTGAAGCTCTCCTCCCTTGTCATTGCTCGAGCTTACACCACTCCTGTACTTCTTGGAGATAGGTATCAATAGAACAATATTCACTTCCGGAGTGAACAAACTGACAAATGTGTTCAGTCAGAACTTAGCCCTGGTGGATAAAGGTTCCACTAATCAATAAATCAGAACAAATCGCGCCTCGTCTGGCCGTTCTTAAGAAAGGATCCGTCTCTCATAAACTTCTCAACCGATTCTTGTTATAACAACAGAATTCCAACAAAAAGATTTAAAGTTTACAGTTTTCTTTGGGGAAAGGGGCTGGTTGGAGTAATTTACTTACAGGGGAATTATATACCCCTACCCCGCCTGAAATAAACAGTTAGTAGTTAAGCCCTACGATCTTTCTCCCCCGTACCATTTCTTTCTGATTTCGCGCCCTGTCCATTAATAATCAATAAAAAACACAATATAAACTTTAACATTGCACAAATCTAAATGTTTGAAAAATAATCATTCCGCCGCTGCCAGCAGGTAAAATTAATCATCATTGATCTGCATTTAGGGCTGTTGCTCAGGTGGCAGATTGCCTATCAAAATATTCTTCCCTGAAATAAATTCAAAGAACTTGGAATTTTATCGAATATTTCTCTTGACAAATTATTCCTCTTTCTAAAAATTTGCCCCTATCTTTCCTCTTGAATTCCAAATTTATATATATAGTAAGTTATTCGTCTACTAATGTCATTCCAAGCCATCTCTCCACTGACTACTTGGAATATTCCCCTTACTCGAGCAGCCTAAATTCATAATTATCTCCATATAGTTCACACGATAAAAATCAGACCTAAATTCCTAATTTTTTCTGTACCTGCTGTTATATATAGCTTACAGCACTTTTTCTGTCCGACTCGTTGGCTGAATGGTCAGCGTACTGGCCTTCGGTTCAGAGGGTCCCGGGTTCGATTCCCGGCCGGGTCGGGGATTTTAACCTTCATTGGTTAATTCCAATGGCCCGGGGGCTGGGTGTTTGTGATGTTCCCAACATTCCTGCAACTCACACACCACACATAACACTATCCTCCACCACAATAACACGCAGTTACCTACACGTGGCAGATGCCGCCCACCCCCATTGGAGGGTCTGCCTTACAAGGGCTGCACTCGGCTATAAATAGCCACACGAAATTATTATTATTATTATTATTAGCACTTTTTCTGGAGATATTTAGAGGTTTGTGAAGAAAAACTTAATTTTTTACGTTATTACACCGCCTAATGTAAAAAGGTAGGACTCCGTTCACACTACGACGTAATTGGCTTCTTCCCGTACTCAAAGAAGTACTGTACTGTAATTACAGTACTTTCCTCACCATTACAAATCGTCTCGGACTGGTTGAACTGGGCTTCACAGAAACGTAAACATGGATAGTCAGAGAGATCATGAATCAAGGAACAAACTTAAATTTGTTGAATTGTTTCTGCACCTGATGGCACTACTGTCGTCCCATACGCATCTATACAAAAAGTGGTGTGTCTGCATTACCAGATCAAGTAATCTGCCTCCATCACAATACTGATTAATGAATAGATAAATCCATTTTCAACAAGTAAATATGGCATATATCACAATATATCATAAATTCGTATTTACTTTATTAATCCACAACCAGAGGACTGTGTTTATGACTCTGGTAGCTTAGTGGACTGTTATCTGCTTCAAGTAACATTAATTTTAATATTTTATTACAACATAACCTCATGTACACACCTCTTTTAACTTTCACGAACAACAAAACGTCAATGCATGGTTTAAACACGGATAATTTGCGTTTTTACGAATGAAAATTATGTATAACCAGTTAAATTATTGAAATACCTTTCAAATATTTAGGCGTGTTTAAAATCAGTTTTTAAACACTTCATCATTACTTCCTTACTGTGAAGAGTTTTCTCGAAGTCAGTAACATCTTATTTACAAAATACGCAATATATTCAGACCAAAGATCAGGTCATACGACATGGCATGCGAGTACGTTTTCATCGAGTTTATCTCTCTGAGACACACTCTAATGTTCTTGATTCTTTTATCCAAATTTTGTTACGCAGTTTTATTCTGTTCCCATCGATATTTAACTGTGATATCATGTATGCGAAGGCTGATTTTTCCGCTCCTTTTTTCAAGAGAAGCACCATGTCCCTGATTGCGAGATTCGGACGTCTTAGTTTAGGCATGATGCCGTTCTTCAAGAGCATTCGTAGTTCAATGCCGTCTCTTGCAGCATGTCCAAATTTCTACAGAAATATCTTCA
Organism: Anabrus simplex; assembly: GCF_040414725.1. NCBI lineage: Eukaryota > Metazoa > Arthropoda > Insecta > Orthoptera > Tettigoniidae > Anabrus > Anabrus simplex. The sequence goes on along the minus strand of NC_090265.1, from coordinate 873,813,569 downwards.
TTTTCCATCCATCATCCATATCCATATCTTACCATATATTACGTCTTTAGGTGTGAGAAAAGCCAACGCTGGGCAAATGTAAATATGATGAAGAATTTCCTCGTTTCTCGGTATTCTCTTGTTAAGCCAACCTGTTGGACTTTCCGCCATAATTATTTCTTCATATGGAAGTAGCTGCCATTCACTCCGACGGAAGGAAACACTTTCTTGAGAGCTGAAATTACCGCAGCTTCTAAATCTACTTTAACTATCTTCGACCTCCAATCTGGCACAGTTTCTAAGATGTTCCGAAAGAGTATTTCATAAGTATCTCTCTTCTTGATCGTCAACATATTATGTATGTTCGTCTCTTCGTTGCAGCTCCCAAAATCAGCGCAAACAGTGTAAATTTGGCAAAACTGTTTGCTTGAACTTTGAAACGTTCCGTCCATGAAAAAGTTGTCTATAAGGTCTCTCTTCCCTTTTCACCGCACGGAATAGTAATTATTTCGCTTGAAAGAGCATCTTTTAAAAGAAAAGTGTTTCTATTTGTGATTTGTAACAATTCTTCATTAAACACGATTTCCTCCCGAGTCTCCGGTTTCTTCTGGTTGCCTTGTGCTGTACTCCTATGTTGGTATAGGATCCTCCTGGCAGCAGACTGGCCTGGCATTTCGGTCACAAATTCGTATCCCTTATTGTTATGATCTCCCAACTCTTCCGAGTAAATGTTTGGTACTGGAGTGTCTTCAACTCTAGCACTTCTCTTTGCCTGTAATCAAATGAAGCATTTTTAAACGTTTTAAAATGTGCAAATATGCGAGCGGTAAAGATGTTCAATGACTCAGACAAACAGACACAGACAGAGCATCCTATACATAGATTGGTATACTACATATATGTATTGTGATAATTCATTCCTCAACATAAACAGACGATGGAATGTGTAGGTTATTAACTCACCTGATGTAAACTTTTTACTTCGAGGCACGCTTCATCCGGGACTCTATATGAATGTTCAATGATACTTATCACATAGTTATTCCTACTTTCTAGCGTCCCGTAACACATCTTTGAACGCTCCCTAAGACATCGCCAAGTGATAAAGCTGTTTGTTGTACTCCTGTACTGCTGGTACGTTTAGCCTTCATAGTTCACGCGTGGCTTACCCTTGGTCGTAGTAAGAAACTCCATAGTGCACTACACAAAATTTACTACAGAAATGATATGAAACAAGTAGCTGGTGGTGAAGTGGGGGATTCGAAAGTTGCTCCCAGAGCGATAAGTCGTATGCAAGTGCGCTGCAGAACCAGAATATGGGGAATCCCGCAGGGAATATTCCATTTGAGCTTAGTATTCACAAGATTCCATTTGAGCGGAAATTTCACTGAGCGGACTCTTCATAGAACTGTAGAAACAAGTGGTTCACAGTTTTCGAAATCAAAAACCTTTTAACCGAAGCTGAGTCAAATACGGTTGTTCTGTTCATAAAAGATTTCACTTTAGAACAGGGTGGAGGAGGAAGAAAGGCTGCATCATATGCTCGAACAGGTATGCGACGCGAGCTTTGGCAAGAAGTGCTCTACAAAGATCTCCTCTTCCCCGCGTAGCAGTGGCATCTTAAGAATCCATTATAACCTCCCACGTACCAGAATATAGTTTTTCTTTTTCAGGAAATAAAATGAAACGATAGTTGGGAGGAAAATTAAGTCGGTTTGGCGGCCACGGAAAGAGCTACACGGAGCCTTGGGCCAGCTCCAAAAGTGGCGAGGACAACGGCCGCTCGGAGCTGGAGAGTGCAAAGCAATGCTACAGTTGACAGCAACTGGGTCACCATATGAGAAATTAATAGCTCGTCACTGATAAATTAGACTTTGCTTTAGTGGTAAACTGTCGGTACACGGATCGATTCCACACTCCCCCTTGGGTGATCTACTGCGCCGTGCGTAATGCTCAAAGTACTATCAAATTACGACTAACAACTTATCAATAACTACCGGGCGAATTGGCCGGGCGCATAGAGGCGCGCAGCTGTGAGCTTGCATCCGAGAGATAGTAGGTTCGAATCCCACTATCGGTAGCCCTGAAGATGGTTTTCCGTGGTTTCCCATTTTCACACCAGGCAAACGCTGGGGCTGTACCTTAATTAAGGCCACGGTCGCTTTCTTCCAACTCCCAGGCCTTTCCTATCCCATCGTCGCCATAAGACCTATCTGTGTCGGTGCGACGTAAAGCTCCTAGCAAAAAGAACATCAATATCTATACAGGGTGGTCGGAAAAAAGTGAACCGACGTTTCGAGCGTTAGAGGGTTGGTCATACTGATACGTAATTTCAGAAAAGTAATTCGATATCTCACGCCGTTGTTATTTTATCGGCTTTCTATAATTTTAACTAAATGGCCACCAATCGCTCGTATTGACTTAACCCCTGTTATTAATCATTTAAAGATCTGCCTTCTCAATACAATTCAAAACCTAGTATATTTGCTGATACATCAAATACATAAATATATATTTCGAGAATCTATTAAATATTCTCTCCTTCAGCTTACAGATTCAAATCACATGATGTATTAGACTTTATTTAAAAATGATACCCCAACGTAGAACTGATTTAAAAACAGTAGCCTACAATAAAACATATTAGAAGTTCAAACATACACTAGTGTCCAAAATTTGAAGCATAAGTTACGAGTAAGCAGAGCAACAGGAAATAGACAGCAAATCGCACAACATGTACACCTACCAGCCTTTAGGGTACGAACATGCCGACTGGATTACTCCTCGCTCAGCGCTCATAGCAGTGCATCAGAATACTGATACTGTATCAACGTAGTTAATTACATTATTTAATATCAAAGATTTACATACATAGGTTATTCACGAGAGGAATCCATTAATGTCAGTTTATGCTTCTTGAAATTAACCGTAACAATGTATTGGTGGTGATTATTAAGAGGAAGTAACCTGACCTAACTATCCCCTATTAACACTAATCAGAGGGGGAAAATGAAAGGAGTCCGATACTTCGAAAATGAAATCCTAGTACCATCGCGGACTGACCGCAATGAAGGCTCATACGTACCCCTACATATTATGTTAAACGTAACATGTTATTTACGACTGCATGTGATATTAGAAGTTGGGTACATTTCTTGTAGCTGTTTCGATTAATGAAACGAATGTGTGTGGACGTTTGGACCAATGAAAGCCGCAATACGACCCACATATGACGAAGACAGCGGTCTAAATCAACTGAAAATACTGTAGTTACGGCCTGATTTTCGAAGTTTGAAATATCGAAACTGTTTCTAAGGAAACGTACTAACCTATTATTGCCACAAAATACATTATTGTGTAAAACTAAGACAGATTTTAATACATGCGATGTAGAATCTTTTATCAATTAAGCGTGATGCATCATGGACATGAATGAGGTAGTGACGTTATTTATTCTAGAATGTGTATCTGTTGAGGATGGACTGCCAGAGGAGAATATTTCACTGCCTAAACCACCAATTCCAAGATTATAAACAATATAATATACGAGATAAACTCAGTTTTTGATTCTTAAAAAACTTACCCCTTAGAGTTATATATTATTAAGTTCTCATAGGAAATAGTGAGCTTTCATTCTGCTCTAAAGTCAGAAACAATTCCATGTTTCAGGGTTATCAATAGTACAAGACAGAGACATGTTAGCAGTGAATACGTCGCTTACTGTGCAGTCCGCATTCATTTTATATAAGAAGGCAATGATTCTGTGTTCTGGTATGGAACAACAAAGCAAGCATTCATAGGGGCGGTGCGCGTCCGAAAGGATTCCGGAGGCGACAAAGCGCACCAACAGTGTGGATGGTCGCCACGGGTATTGGCGGGGAGATGCCATCACCACTATGGATGCTTGTTGAGTTGTTCACTGTACTTATTCTAGGTAAGGTGTGCGTCCAAAAGGATTCCGGAAGCGACAAAGCGCACCAACATTTTGGATGGTCGCCACGGGTGACAGCGGGCAGGGGCCGTCACCGCTATATAAGCTTCCTGCGTTAGACCAAGGAAGCAAAATCCCCTCATCACATCTGATAATGTCCTGTGGATGACAGCCCAGAAGTTTAGTCCCTCGGTGATATCAGCAAATAAGTATTGGGTGTGGTGCGGGACTGAGAGAAATTCGGGAGAGACAAAGTGCACCCACTCTTTGCATTGTCGTCATAATACAAGATGTTGCATTAGTCAGTTAGGGTAGAACTGGACGAATTCTCCTTAGTTGGTTGTAAGTAAAATACATGTTAGTGAAGTGTTTATGTCCGCACATTGCACTTTTTTGGTTGTGAGACTACAAGTGAGTCCCGGAAATGGCTGAAGTATTAACTTCCAAATGTTCATCCGCGAGGATTGTGGGGGCGTGAAGTTCACCGACTCACGATACAGTCTGCTTGGGTGAGAGCGGCTAACAACTTTCACCACCTTCAAACTGTAGACAAATATCCGAGTAGGCCTACTTTCTTATTTTTTTAAAATATTACCAAATGTACCCGTGGTTCGGTGCGGTATTCAACATTGTATACGGATTTCTACGTAAATTACTGTACAGGCAGTGAATACGACTTTACTAAATTGCATGTCTCTTAGCAGTATGCGAGAAACACCACAGGAAAGTCCCGATACGTTTTTTCCGATGTAAGGTGCGTGTTGGCGAGTTTCAGTGATAATGACAAGCCACGTTCCCTAATGCCATTACAATCAAGCTCGGGAGTTTCTACTGTAACGGCAGGCACACTTGCCTACTGTGGTTCACAATCAAGTTGGGGAGATTTCATTATAATGGTAGGTACCTTTACCTAATGCCAGTCGCAATCTAGTTGGGAGTTTTGATTACAATGGTAGCCAAACTTGCGTACCGCCAGTCACAATCGAGATTGGGAGTTTTGATTACAATGGCAAGCATCCTTGCAAACTATAAAATATAGTGTAAACATGACTAACTTTACCTACAATTGCGAAATGCAGCTTTATCCTACGTATAAGGGATCGAGAACGACAAAAAGTCGTAGGACCAAAGCTGTAGATCTCTCCAAATTGAGCGGCAATAGTGCTATCTGTTTTGTGATACGACTTACCGTTTAGCAATCAATTACTTCGTAACGAAGGTAGGTATCGTCATTAAAATTGCCTCCATATTTCGATATTCTTCGGAGCCAAAAAATTACGCATTTGAACATCTTGGAACTTTTCCGTTGGTTACAGGCTAAAAGTTATAATTGTGCAAAATTTCAGTTTTCTAGCTCGTCTGGCAAATTGTGCCCGTCATCTTGTATTGGGGGGGGGGGATAAATTTCGACATTCAGGAAACTGTTAAGCCCATGAAGACGATAGGTCATCGCTTTAGAAAAGTTTTTCCTCCACTGGGTGAAAGAAATGTTCACAATTACGTTCTTCTGCTCCAAATTTCAAAACCGGAAGTGGGTTTTATTCTACCTCAGTTCGATGGTATGTGAAAAGGTGTCACTCGTGGGGAGGTGAAAATCTTCAATGCTAATGTCAGTAGTGTGGCTACTCCGACCACTATTATTATACCTTCACATCTTTCACACAATATACATAACATTTGTTTGAGCGCCAGTTGCTTTTTTAAGAAAAAACAACAAAATTCGGTAGAGCATACCTCTTATCTCAATTATCTCAAGGCGTGAGGTGATAAACTCACACATCTGGCAATATACAGGGATATGGATCAGGACAATATTAGATTATGGTTGCATTTCCACAACTGAGGATTGTACTTGGAAACAGAATCACTTATTATAATTTTAAAACATTTACGTCACAATGAACAAGCATTGACGTATTTTAATTTAACAAAAAATATATATTGTGAGATTTGCTGTTACAATCAAAGAGAAAATGTAATCTAAACAAAGAAAGCTATTGGCATGAACTTGAAGTGAAATATGATATCGCCGCTGATTTCATTCTTCTTCATGTTATTAATACATAACATGCCTGATTGTTTAATTACCTGATGTCTGCTCACACCGCTGTTGAACTTGAAATTCCTGGAAAAACCAATGAGCTGAAGTCGGGAGCCGTCTGCTGTTATCTTCTTATGTAACCGGGAGTTGACCTATATTCCCTATACGAGTGTAGTAAGCTCCAATGTAGTTACGTTCACACAATAGATTGTAATAAATTGCGAAATATTATTGAAACATCTTGTGAAGTCCATCCTCACAAGTAAATGATGTTTCACTCTCAGCATAGTATCAGTCTCTACTCGGATACAATCACCACTCGTAGACCTCTTCGATGATTCCAAAACCTCTTCAAACACACCTCTTAGCTCTGACCAGCACTCTAAGACCACTGACCATCACTCTTCCTTCACTTCTTCCATCCGTTTGATAGCTCTCACCACCGTTGCATCGACTTTTATAACTTCGTGATGACCACTCCTCTCCCTACTCTCTTGTCATCCCTTCCACCTCAACATACCGTAGCTGGCGAATACAGACACTTGGACGAAATCACGTGCCCACGCACTGATTTCATCAGTCATGAGTCGTATAAACTTGGCCCACGCGGACTACGGATGACTACCTTGCATGTGTCAGCAGGAAACCTACTTGTTCAATACATTTTCAGTTAAACATAGCCTAGATTGCAAAATACAACGCCAGCTCATCTGGCCAGAGTTACAAGCCACAGCATGACTATTTGAAACCAACAAATCTCACTAATTAATGTACAGAATAATTACAAACAAAATTCACTTAAACTATGATTAAATACAATAATATGCGTGATACCTAATTATTACAGTATAAATAATGAGAAACAGAATATAAAATCTAATGAATCGGGTTAATAATAATAATAATAATAATAATAATAATAATAATAATAATAATAATAATAATAATAATAATAATAATAATAAATACTGAATGGAATCTGTAACACTGTTGTACGGTTACAGTACATCTACCTAAATAAAATGAACTCCTGTGGCAAAGAATATCCGGCTCCTCGATGTCGTCGGAAACCTTGGGACGTAAAGCACCATTACTAAAAGCAGCCTCAGTCGCCCTAGATCGTTAATGACGTTTTCTCTGCCAGCTTAATTTGGCCTGTTATCAGCATCGTTCCCCAAATATCTTCCTAAATCGGAGCACATTCAAACCGGCCTCACGTTCAGAAGCATTTTCAGACACCCTCCACGTGGACTGGTGTTTTTGGCTTTTAACGAAGATTTTTCACAGACAGCTCGGTTTTTAGTTAGCTATTTTTTTTACTAGGGGCTTTACGTCGCACCGACACAGATAGGTCTTATGGCGACGATGGGATAGGAAAGGCCTAGGAGTTGGAAGGAATTGGCCGTGGCCTTAATTAAGGTACAGCCCCAGCATTTGCCTGGTGTGAAAATGGGAACCCACGGAAAACCATTTTCAGGGCTGACGATAGTGGGAATCGAACCTGCTATCTCCCGGATGCAAGCTCACAGCCGCGCGCCTCTACACGCACGGCCAACTCGCCCGGTTTTTTTAGTTAGCATAGAAAGAGGGACCAACTTTCAAAAGTGTCACAACCTGCCTACTGACTCTAAATAAGTTCCAGGTAACGGTACGTTATGTGAATTAATCGGTGAAATCATAGACTGCGAAAGAAAAACTGCACGAAAGGAAAGACAGGGAAGGGATTAACACTCGGAAGTCCTGCTCACGCAATCCAAAAAAAAAAAATGTTTGTCATGCTCACAAGAGGGATTCCTTTTGCTTCATAACAATGTGCGATCTCAGACGGCTAATCGAACCCAAGACGTCATCGCTTAATTTGGTTGGGGACAATTAGATCATCCTCCGTATAGTCGTGACCTGGTGTCTAGTCACTACCACTTGTTCCTGCACTTGAAAAGGCATTTAGGAAGTCAGCGCCACGATGATGATCACCTAAAAGCGACCGTGCGGAGGTGGCCGACACTCCAGGCGGCAGGTTCCTATGGGGATGAAATTCAGAAGCTGGCTTCACGATATGAAAAGTGCCTTAATATGCATGGAATTTATGTTGAGAAGTCGTTTAAGGTACAGGATTACATGTAAAAACATGTTTAAAAATTGCATTACTTTTTTCTATATCGAAACGGTTCTTACTTAAAAAATGCAAAATATTTTGTTCCTCCCCTGAAGGGGGCCTCGTAAAATATTACTCTACGAAGTAGTTGCGTAAATAACTGTTGTAGAACTTGTAAATGTACAGTTTTATAATGCAGCTACAGGAATATTATCTGAGAATTTTGAGATGTCCGAATTTGGTACCTTTAATGTTGCTACGCTATTGCGTACGGTACTAATCAAATTATATCCAGCCTACTGCACACCACGGCTATCCCCGAACTTATATACCGTGCTTTGCAGCGATAATGCCACCTATAATACAGATGAGTGGCAGCTAAATGGAGAGAGCACATTTCAGTTCACAACACTGTAATGTCATTGTTGATCAGAATTATCGGCTTAGGACAGTCATGGACTAAATACGTAAATTATTTAATGAAGTAAATTATTAGAGCTAGTGAGGTAAAAGTGTATCAGACAAAAGTTGTTTGTTTGTTTGTTTGTTTGTTTAGTTTTTTATGTATTTATATTAATAAGTCATGCATTGAATTACAATGTTCACAATTTTAGATGTATGTAAAATAACAAAAATTTACATTTCTTTAAATTACTCATCAAAGAGAGACAAACATGATATAAGGGTGTCTGCTTACTGTTAAGTCCAATTTTACCCAATACTTGTGAGACTCTGAAATTAAAAGCCATATTTTTTTTGGATTGGAATCCACTTTAATCTGGAGATCCCTTGGCTATGATCACACTATCAACAGTCATGTCAGTCATTATAAGCTTTCATGCTTGTTCATTGTAGAATAAGGCCTAAGTGTAACGTTAATGGATAACGAAGTCTTGTTACAAAAATCCTTGCTTAAATGATAGGATTTGATTGCTCCACTTTCAGGGATACTTTGTTCAATTACTTCTCCTGGATACTCTTATTTCATTCGTTATATCCTACTAAGGCGCGCGTTTGTACTTATAAGCACTATTTTTTGTCCGACTCGTTGGCTGAGTGGTCAGCGTACTGGCCTTCGGTTCAGAGGGTCCCAGGTTCGATTCCCGACCGAGTTGGGGATTTTAACCTTCATTGGATAATTCGAAAGGATCGGGGGCTGGGTGTTTGTGCTGTCCCCAACATTCCTGCAACTCACATACCACAAATAACACTATCCACCACCACAATAACACGAAGTTACTTACACACGGCAGATGCCGCCCACCCTCATCAGAAGGTCTGCCTTACAAGGGCTGCACTCGGCTAGAAATAGCCACATGAAATTTAAATTTATTTTTATTTTGCACTTTTTTCTTTTCTCTTCTTCTCTTCCCAAAATCTCTTCATCCTCTCGCTGTGTTCCTTTCTACGTTGCTCAGCCCATCCTGTATTTAGTCGAGTGGGCTTTACAGAAAATTTTTGTTTCTGAATTAAGGTTCTGAATGTTATTCTATCGTGAATGGTTTCTTCGTGTCAATTTCAATTAGCTCTTCACTGATTTCTTTTAGCCAATCATTGTAATTTTTAATTGATAAGGCTAAGTTTAAAATTTTGTTTGTGAGACTGTTATTATCCATTCTATATATGTGACAATACAGTTCTAATCGCTATTTCCTGAATATATCTGTGGTGTTTTCTCTAACTTGATAGATTTCATGTGATATTTTTTTCATCCAAATTCCTATTTCGCCTTTTGGACCTAAGATTTTGCTGACGGCTTTTCCTTTCTTGTTGTTTGATCATCTTTATTCGAGATTTTGCACCAATTATACTAGTTTCAGATGCATAACGTGCTTCTGTTTAAACTACTATGTCATAATGTCGTAATTTTGCTTTTTATATTCTCTTATTGTTTCTATTCCAAGTAATTTTGTATAGTCTTTGGTGTTTTGCAGCTCTTTATTTATTAGCTTGCAGATTTAGCCCTGCTAGTTCAATAATTCCACGTAGATACTTCAATTTGTCTACTTGAGCGATATTTCCACGTTTGGTGATTAACGGTTGACTATTGAAATCTGATCTAGTCCCTTCCATATCTTTTGTCTATTCATAAGAAATTTGGACTGAGTTCGTAGTTGTCATCAACGGTATTTTTTAAGCAATAAATCAACTCCCGTACGAAACTGTTCTTACCTCAGTCTAAGTCACTGTAAGGGAGTGAAATCTGTGTGGACTCAAGATACGTTACCCATATGTTTGAAGTAATGGGCATGAAAGTAACGGAAATAATTGCTGGTAAAAATAAGTGGGAACAATTGGAGGAGGGTAATCAATATGTGGAAATGAAGGCAGGTTATGAATGAACTCGATGTATGAATTAATGCTCATTTCATTGGATGGAGGGGGATAGGTTACCAAGGAGGATAATTGGCTTGACCAGGACAGTAAGAGGAGTAAAGAAAGATCAAGACGTCGATGGTTTGACTGGATTTTTAATCATTTAATGGAAAGAGGAAGGAAATTAAATGAGGCCACGGTGCCAAATAGAAATAAAGGATTCTGCAGACACGTAGTTAATGCACAGAGGCTTGCAGTCTGAACGCTGAAAGGAACAAACACTCTATAATGTATATGTATTATTATTATTATTATTATTATTATTATTATTATTATTATTATACCATATAATAATATTATTATCCTTCTTTCGTTTCGATCAGCTATAGATACCGTTACAGATAGGTCTTATGACGACGATAGAATAGGAAAGGGCTAGGAGGGTGAAAGGAGTGACCATGGCCTTAATTAAGGTGCCTTGTGTGAAAATGGGAAACCACGGAAAACCATCGTCAGGGCTGCCGACAGTGGGGCTCGAACCTACTATCCCCCGAAAACAAGCTCACAGCTGCGCTCCCCGAACCGCACGGCCAACTCGTTCGGTATTATTATTGTTGTTATTATTGACAATAAATAACTGAAGAAATGTTGGACAAAATGGAAGAAAGGAGAAAGTGGAAAGAAGTAAACACTCAAGAAGGAAGAAAGATGTATAGACAAATAAATAATGAATTAAGAAGGGAGACGGAACGTGCTAAAGAAAAGTGGATCAGAGAAACCTGCAGCAAAATAGAACGGTTGGAAAGTGAACGTAAATATGACATGATGTACAAAGAAGCTATGGAGTTAATATTCAAGGATAAAAGGAATGGAAGTGGAATGACTGAGATTAAAACATTGGATGGACAGATAGTAAGTGAGCCTGAAAAAGTTACGGAGCGACGGAAAGAGCACGTAGAATGGTTACATGATTGAAACAGCAGACCAGATGAGAGTAGTATAAATTCGGAGAAGGAAAATGAAATAAATGAAGATCAGATTGGTTTCAGTATATTAGAAGATGAAATACTGTAGAGACAACTATTAGGGAAATGAAGAATGGTAAGGCAGTTGGTGTGGATGAAATATCAGTTGAACTAAGGGGAAATGAAAGGATATATTTGTAAAACTTTGTCAAAAAATATACTTACAAGGGAAATGACCAAATTATTTTCTGGAAATATAGTAACACCAATAGAAATAAGGAAAAATAGTAAGAAATGTGAAGAACACAGGACAATAGTTTAATTTCTCATGCAGCTAAAATACTACAAGAGCAATAAACAGAAGGATTTACAGACGAATGGAGAATTGCACTGGTGAAGAACAATATGAATATAGGCATGGAGTACGCACAAGGGATGTCATTGGTTTACTGAAAGTCGTAGGAGAAAGGTACATAGAGAAGAATAGAAAAGTAGACACAGTCTTTGTAGACTTAGAGAAGGTATTTGAAAAAGATAGCTGGGATAAGGTCTTGGAGAAACTTAAAAAGCATGGAGTGGAATAGAGAGAGAGAGAGAGAGAGAGAGGACTGGTTGAAGAATTATATTAGAACCAAATAACAAGAGTGAAAATAAGAAGAGAATTAACAGAATAAATCAAACTGGGGAGAGGTTTTAGACAGCGTTGCTGCTTATCACCAACTTTGTTTAATATTTACTTGGAGGAAGTTATTTTTGAATGTTTGGATGGTAAAAGAGGTGTTAACATTGGAGGTAAGAGAACTGAATGCATAAGATTTGCTGATGATATGACAGTAATAGCTGAAAATGTGAAGGACCTCCACAAAATGCTGAGAGAATTAAACGAAAAGTGTGAAGTGTATGGAATTAGCATAAACAAAAAAGAAAACTAAATTTATGATACTTGGAGGTAAAGGTGAAAAAGCGGCAATCAAGATAGGGGGAGAAATTATTGAACAGGTGAATGAGTTTACGTATCTTGGAAGTATTGTTACTGAAGACCTTCACACTGTAACACATAAAAGCTCGAATTGCCTTAGCCAAGGAAAGCTTCAACAAGAAGAAAAAAACTGTTTTGTGGCCCGCTAGAGAAAGATCTGAGGAAGAGACTTGCAAGGTGTTACGTATGGGATATTGTTCTATATGGCGCTGAAACATGGATATTACGGAAGGAAGAACAGAGCTGAATAGAGGCATTTGAGTTGTGGATTTGGAGAAGAATTTAAGGAGTAAGATGGGAAGATAGAACATCAGATGAGGAAGTTCTGAAGAGAGTGGGAGAAGTGAGAAGCATGCTGACCGTAATCCAAAAAAGGAAGAAAAAATAGATAGGGAATAATCTAAGATATAATACTTTACTACGAGTAGCAATTGAAGGGATGATGAAAGGAAAACGAGGAAGGGGAAGTAGACGATATTAGTTATCAGACAGCATTAGAAAAAGAAAGGAAGATTAAGCACAAGTGAAGTAAAGGGCACAAGATCGAAAGATATGCAGGTCACAGCTATGATTGGACCTGCCGGATAGCAGAAAAACCTATGATTATTATTATTATTATTATTATTATCTTCTTCTTCCTCTTCTTCTTCTTATTATTATTATTACAACATTCTTCTGTGGTCACTTCACGAACAAACCAATCTTCATATCGGCACATTTCTCATAGATCACTAGCCCCATTACATCATCCTCCAGCCACGCCATGCTATCGCTCTCTCTAGACATTAAAGCCGTTCCCGTCTCTTTGGGAAAAAAGGATGTATTGTGTTAGCGAAATCGAATTCGTTGTTGACATAATCCACGGAGAACGTAAGCTTCCAATGTTTATATCAGGTTTCATCTTATTGGGTTTCTCCTTTAAAGAACTCGCTTCCTTCTTTTTGTGAACAAGATATTATCGGTCTTCTTATGTACCGCTTGCAATATTCGCTACACTGGAGACACATCATTGTAGTACGGATTCATTGAAAGTACTAATAATTGTCTGCCTCTCTGCCTGCCTGTCACCGAAATGGCAAAGCAGTCCGGTCTATCACAGGCATAGCCGGAGGCAAAGCTATAGCTTTGAACAGCTTTCGTAGCCGACTGCCGTCGTGTATGTGAGTGAGGGAAGGACAGTGTAATTATCTATTATGACAAGATTGGAGAGGACTCTATCTAGAGACGGTGAATTATTTTTGTAATGATACCGAAGAGAAAAGATACATCAAACTTTATCATTTCATTAACGGCCGATGACAATGACGGAATATAGAAAAGAAAGTTTTAAAAATAGTATCATGAATGTTAGTTGCCTGGGGCAGCTATTTCTGCTTTTATGATCAATATTAACTGAACTATTGAATGCAATAATAATAATAATAATAATAATAATAATAATAATAATAATAATAATAATAATAATAATAATAATAATAATATCGGGCGAGTTGGCCGTGCGGTTAGGAGTGCGCAGCTGTGAGCTCGCATCCGGGAGATAATGGGTTCGAACCCCACTGTCGGCAGCCCTAAAAATGGTTTTCTCTGGTTTCCCATTTTTACACCAGGCAAATGCTGGGGGTTGTACCTTAATTAAGGCCACGTCTGCTCCCTTCCCATTGCTAGGCCTTTCCTGTCCCATCGTCGCCATAAGATCTATCTGTGTCGGTGCGACGTAAAACAAATAATAATAATAATAATAATAATAATAATAATAATAATAATAATAATCGAGCAAGTTAGCCCTCCGGTTAAGGGTTAAGAGCGCACAGTTATGAGCTTGCATTCGGGAGATAGTGGGTTCGAACCCCAATGTCGGCAGCCCTAAAGATGTCTTTCCGTGGTTTCCCATTTTTACACCAGGTAAATGCTGGGGCTATACCTTAATATCTGAGAAATGAGGAAGTTAATACCAGTAGGAGTAGGTTACAATGTGAAATAGCATAGAATTTTCTCTCTCTATGGAACCCTGAGTAACATCCCTGGAATGTTCGAGAAATTTTCGGGAGCGACAGAAACTCAAGATGACAGCTCTTTCCGCACCTATTAAAAGTGAGGAAGCAATGGAAATTGAGGGCGATGGTGGTGCCTCGTGTAACGTTGACGGCTGTTCCAGTACAATGGATTGCGACGATAGTGAAGAGCCATATACGACAAGACCTAAGTTTTGAAATTTGTTTCGCACATTCCCGACTCACAAGAAGACGTTTCACCTCCTTTTCTTTCTAGAGCGTGTGGCCTTCAAAGAGGCCTAGTACGGGACTAATGGGTGACCTGTAAAGAATGCTGAATTCTAATTTTTAAGATGGCACACACACCCAGCCCCCAAGCCTTCGGACTTAACTAATCAAGGTTAAAATGCTCAATTCGGCCGGGAATCGAACCCGGAAGCTCTTGAACGAGACGCTGGCAATGGAGCTGAACAAAAGTAAACTCGCGCCCTCATCTCCTGAGGCACAGGCCCTTTAACCACATACCAGCATTCCTGCCATTCTTACATTTCTTTCAGTACCGGGAATCGAACCTGGGCCACCGAATACGGCAGCTAACAGTGTTAACAGTTACGTTACGGAGGTGGACGACGTTTCAAGTAATAAATACGGGTTGCCGGTTATTTGCGGTCACCGGACATTTGCGGTCACTGAGATGAACTTTTGCCCACTCACAGAAATTTCCCAGCAATCACAGGATATTTGCGTTCACTTCAGTAAGGGGTTGGCCTCATTAGCTTAATCTCGGCTTATCCCCATTAACCTGCCTGCGTTCCTACTCGCTCGTTCTTGATCAACATTCTTCTCCCTCGCGCCCTTTTTAGAGACAGATACCGTCAGCCACAAACATCATTATGTATCAAAATTTCCTGGTGTAACTATTTATTGTCGTGTGCTGTGATTGACAGTTACTAATAAGGCAAATCTTTGTGCACATTACAGTAGTTTAGGAAAAGTATAGAAAAGTATAGGAAAAGTCAACATGGAATTGTCACCTGTGTCTTCTTCTTCAGACACTCTGTCAACTCCATTACAGCACACAAAAGTAAATACTTACACCATGAAGTTTTGATACAGAATGGTGTTTGTGGCTGAAGGCATCAGTCTTTAAATAATGCGCGCAAGAGGAAAATGTTGATCTAGAACGAGCGAGCAGAAGCCCAGGCAGGTTAGCGGGCATACGCCGAGATTAAGCTAGTAAGGCCCACCACCTGTTGCATTGATCACAAAACTCCTTTGACTGTTGGGAATTTCTGTGAGTGGCCACAAATATATCTCAGCGACCGCAAATGTCCGTGATTTTGTGGTGACCGCAAATGTCCGAGACTGAAAATGTTCGGCCACCATAAATACCTACCGTAGTGTTGCCGTCATTACCTGCTCCTATTTTGATCCACCAAACAGAATCCAATCAGCCTTGAATCTGATAAAGTAAGAATCTGTCTGTCAAATAATTGGTCCAGACGATAGCACCACGAAGGGTTTATGCAGTTATAAAGAACCCGCACAAACCGATTATAATGAGGTGTACCGTTTTAATATACAATATGAGAATGTTTGGCATTGCTTTCCTCACTGAGCAAGAAGGTGCTATTTCGTCACAAATAACTTTATTAGTAGCACCTTTCCAAGCACCCAGACGCACTAACTGTGCTCTGAATGTCATTACTCAACACCACCCATACCTCAGCAACTCGTCACAGTCGTTGACAAGACGAAGACGTCACGGAAAGCTTGGCTACATTTATTCTGACCTGCGCCAAGCGACAGATAAGAAAATGCTCCATCTATTAACAAACTACAGATGGAATACAATAATCAAAGGGACTAATTTGCAAATGTCAGATTCATTTGGTAGGAGATACATCACAAAAATCCGTTCGTTAGGAAACCCCACGTTCGTGAAGTACAGGAGTTTGTCCATAATATCCCAGGCTTGGCACAAGAACCAAAAATAACTGTCATATAGTGTCAATTGAATCAGTTATTTAAGAAAGGGCACATGTCCAGAAATGTAACCTTTCAGAAGCAAAAAAGCTATATAAAAGCCAGTCTTGCTATTTATGTTACTTGTATGTGTTTAGACCGTTAGTATTGATGGTTGTGGCTAGATTACTTGATACAATATGGAGTAAAGATGAACGAATTTATGGAAATTAGCAGATTAAAAATGGATATGTGCCCTTTCTATAATGATGGCTGAATTAAAATCAGTGCTTGAGCAAAAACACATTCTTTACTAAGATAATTTGGACACAATATGTAGTTGTTCTAAAATAATAATCATTTGACTGATCAAAGTCAATCAAAATCATCTTCAGTCACACGAAAGATTGGCCAAGCAAGTATTTCGTTGAAACGCCTTTGTACATCCCCCCCCCCCTCCTCCCGTTTCTCAGAATTTACACTTCTAGACGCTTTAGGTCATTCGTCTTATTCCCGTCAGTAGGGATTGGTTCATCGTTAGAAAGCTGGACGTTGTTGTGTAATTCCAAATGGAAGGTGTGTTCAATAAGGCTGTTGTTTAAGTGGTTTGTCTGTACGGTTGCTGGATCTTTGACACGTGCATAATGCTGGCTGTGAACGAATTTTCTACTGCTAGTCACTCTCATTCCTCGGGATTCATCCTACAGTCCTCTACTCTAATGAAATTTCGGCCACCATGTAGTGAAGTTCTTACGCATTTTACAGCCACCAGAACACCCAGACCGAGCTCGATAGCTGCAGTCGCTTAAGTGCGGCCAGTATCCAGTATTCGGGAGATAGTAGGTTCGAACCCCACTGTCGACAGCCCTGAAAATGGTTTTCCGTGGTTTCCCATTTTCACACCAGGCAAATGCTGGGGCTGTACCTTAATTAAGGCCACGGCCGCTTCCTTCCCACTCCTAGCCCGTTCCTGTCCCATCGTCGCCGTAAGACCTATCTGTGTCGGTGCGACGTAAAACAACTAGCAAAAAAAGAACACCCAGAAACTGCATTAACCGATGCCATAATCTTAGTAATCGAAGTTGGTAAACAACTTAAGGTATACTCAGCTATATGACCAAAGAGCAAGTAGCTGTTCATTTCTCTAAGCAAATAAGTCATGGAAGAAAGGTCACTTCTCCAGGGTCATATGCCCTTTCAATGACTTCCAAACCACACACCAATCAACCTTATTATATCAGCATGTCTCTCTTCGAATTCTCCAATTACGTCCATCGTTAAAACTTGCTTTGAACATAACTGCACGACTCTCAGTTAACACTTTCTACTTGAAATTCTAAATTCCGTTATCGCGCTTTACTTAGCATTGTTAATTAAGAAATACGTTAAAGCGCGCATTAAGTTAATAGAGGCCTTTTATATTGAATTAAACATAATAATGTAATAGAATTTTCCTACAATTTTCGTTCCTTCCAGCATACTGTAACTTAAGCGACTTCTCTCTACATTGCTATGCCCCCAATCATTCAACTTACCCATTTCCATAAGACACTGTAAACCATTTCCATTGCAGTACTCCTCTGACTCCCTCACTCTATGCACTAATACAGTGAGACCTGTATAATCCAGAATTTCTAGTGAAGAGGAAATATTTTCCGTTTACGGAGGTTTGCGACTGAAGCGATCTTGTTTATTTATTACGAGTACTGCGAAAAGGTTTGGAATTTAATCCAGGTTTTTGGCACGCAATCTAGTGATTAGCAAATGCATACCACCGCCTACCTCTCCTACCCTGTCGACCAGCATACTAATGTATTGTTATTGTTTCGATCAACAGGACTCGAACCGGCTAACCATGGTGTCCGATCATTTAGCTTGCACGCTTAAACGATCATCGTGACCATGCTAACCGTGGAGACAGTGTGTTTTCATATCCCAGAATGGAAAACTTGACTCATTCATTTCACAAAAGAATAGTATTTTCACTAAATAGTTCAAGTATGATCGTCATCATTGCACTGTTCTTGTAACCCATATCTGGTACCATTTCTCGTCTTTCGAACGTTCCCGTTTCCTCCAACATACAGTATTTACGGAAGTCACGATGTACATAGTTCGACCTCATACCGATGTATACCTACATCATCATGACGAATCAGACAAACACTTGGCTGAAAGAAACGTAGTTTCTTTAAAAAGTACAAAAGTCGTGGTCGTGAGAGGTTCATTGAATTTTTATTGTAAAATAGACACAACAGTCAACTGGTAGCCATTTCAGCTGTTAAAACCTTCCCGTTTTCTCAATATTGCCGTGAATGACAGACAGAATTAGGCATTTTGTATGTATATATTAGTGCTGTACTGCTATTACTGTACTTCATGCTGCCCCGTAGTGTAGGGACAGCATGCCTGCTGGTTACCTGGAGGTCCTGGGTTTGATTACCGACCAGGACAGGGTTAACTCAGCCCCGTAAGACGAATTTAGGAGTTGAATGACAGGAGAGGCAGCGCCTCCGGTTAGGAAAGCCAGGCTTTACGTCTATGAATGTCCTCGTGCCTACCACGTATCGGCTAGCCATCTGTTTGGGTAACAGTCGTCCGGACAGGCCAAGACCCTGGTGGCCTGTTGTCCCAAGGTCTTCTTTTCTTCTTGCTTTTCGCTAGAGATTTCAGTTCGCAGAAATTCAGATAAGTTGTTGGTGATGATTGGACAGGACTAGGACAGGGAAAGAAGCAGCCACCGTCTTAATTAATGCAGAGCTTAGTATTTGCCTGGCGTGAAGATGGACAACCACGGAAAACCATCTTCTGGGATGCTAGTGGTGAGGTTCGAGCCAACCATGTCCCGAATGAAAGCTCAAAGCTATGTGACTCATACCGCGCAGCCACATTTTTCGTTCATGTATTTATTTATTTATTTATTTATTTATTTATTTATTTATTTATTTATTTATTTATTGTTCAGTTGATACGTTGAATATTCATACTTAGGAATTTCATTTGAAAGGAAAATATTTATCTCGCGTGTATTCAATATAGATACACGAAACAAAATACATTTGAACTATTTCCCCAGAGAAACGAAAATATAAAAATCTAAAGATAGGAAGTTGCATTTGATTTAGAAAGAGAAATCCCTACATTTAATTTGAGAACGGAGCGGCGAACTAACAGTTATATGTTGAAGGGAACGAAGAACTCTTCCCTAGGTACAAAAGCAGTAGTTCACTTAATAAAATTCACTGCCATACCTTGTAAATGTCATGATGCCGAAAACCCCCCGCCTCTTATCTAGCGCAAGAGGTTTCCTCTCTCCTTGGTTCGTAGTACACACAACAAAGATGCCGACAGATCAGACAGACTATCCTGGAAGCTCGCTTCTTATTTAGAGCTTTTTGGCAGAACCATCTACATGTTTTATGAAAACTCTTTTGATGGGGTTAAATGAAATTTACATGAGCGATTTTGAAAGGTGAATTAGCTTGATATCACGCCTCTAGAGGGGCGGATTAAATAAATTTCAGTTTAGATAACTTCAAAGAATTAAAATAAACAGTGGAAGGTCGACATTTTGTACAACATCTAATTACAAACATTCTCCCTGACTAGTAATAGGATCTGAAAGCTAAATTGTGCCAACATTTTGATGTCAGAGACATCTAGTCCTTAGAGGGAGAAAGTACTATGATTCCATCAAGTTCACAGTGTTTTTTTCTAGAGATGGTTGCACAGTCGGAGAATACATAATTTAAACTTCTAAGATAATTTAAACTTCACCGGGAGGTCTTACTCATTCCACATCTATATATTAAAAAAGTTTACTGAAAACAGCTTTGGCAAACCCGTCTGTCCGTTCTACTGGACCGATGTGCTTCATTTCTGTTTTATTCTCTCTGGAATTACCTGCCGGTGAATCACGAGACATTTATCGACCTCTAAGTTCAGCCAACTTTGATTACTCATAAAATCAAATGATTAAATGATCACTCGAATAATTGCAGACGAAGTCTTACTCTAACCCGCAATGCGTTCAGTACTTAGCGGTTGCTAAGCGACTAACACTTTCATTAATATTCTGCTAAATGTGATTTTCATCCTTAACAATGTGATTGCATGCAGCCATGTTTGATTACAGTACTACCTGTCAAGCCAGAGAGTATATACTTCCTCTGATGATGGAAAAATACTATTCTCTGCTAGATTCTCTTTGATTCTCTGACCTTCCCCAGCTTCTGGATATACTCAACAGATGGCAGAACGTTCCTAATAACTTACATGCTGCTAAGAGAAAAGAGTCTACGCACAGACTAGCCTTCTGTATGGCCATTATCAAAACGCAGGGACAAAATCTTGAAAAAGTCGGTAGTCTACTTACCCGAACCGGTATTCAGCCACGGTCGATTGTATGTTGCACTATCTCGGGCAAAATCGTTTTGAAAATTTTAAGATCCAGATACGGCCGAATGGTTGAAGCACAGAAAATACTGTGTGGAAATAAGTGTTATAAACTGCATTAGCGGTATCACATGCTCATAAAACTATTGAAAAGGGTAAGCCAAACATTATGACTATGAGAGGCATATGAAAACGAGTTATCTGACCTATTTATAAGGAATGCTCTGTAAGTAACATCGATTTAAGTAAATGGCGTTATCAGATACACTGACTATTTTACGTAAGGTATCTGGATGGAGTACTTGCAAAATGATGTGATATACTGTTTGTCCCAGTTGAATATTCAGACTTAGGAATTTAATTTGAAAGACAAGTATGTATCTTGTGTGTGTTCAATATGGATACAAAAAAAATAATTATACTTACTGAGAAGTTAGATCATGTTCAAATAATTACAGTATCGGAAACTACAAATTATTTTCAAAAACATCGACTTGCCTCATAGATTGCACGCTAAAAAGAGCATATATGGCTGCTGGCCAGGAATATTCCAAGCCAAGATAATTTGCCTAGTGCATTGCATCTATTCTTGCCCACGCAATTCAAAGCAACGCTAGATCAATAATAATGTTATTGGTTTTACGTCCCACTAATTACTTTTACGGTTTACAGAGACGCCGAAGTACCGAAATTTTGTCCTCAGAAAATTTTTCACAACCAGTAAACCTACCGACACGGGACTGACCTATTTGAGTACCTTCAAATACCACCAGACTGAGCCAGGCTCGAACCTGACAACTTGGGGTCAGAAATCAGCACCTAAACTGTCTGAGCCACTCAGCCGGGCAAAAGCTAAATGAAGGGCCTTGGATGAGTGGAAGGTAAAGTCTTTCACTATCGGTAACTTTGGTGCTAAGTAGGAACGTAAGGTTAACTTTATGCCCGGCCACATTTGCCTCAAAAAATACTTCATATTCATACTTGGTGTAGTGAACCATGTGTCTTTTCAGAAGTGGAAATACCATTTCTAATGTTTTCGACTTCCTGACTGAGAATCGAACCAGCGTCCTTTTGGACGAATCAAGGCTGTTTTTACACCCTTGGTTAGGGAACCTCTACTTTGTCCACCACATCTGTATTTTAATTATCCTCTGTATTGTTAATACAATAAACTTTCTCCTAACAATTTGTATGAAACCGTAACTCAACATCAGTAATGTAAAGTGTCGACCAGTGTGACCTGTATCTAGGAAATGACAAGACACGTGGACTCGAATCCTATCATTGATCGTCGTTTAACAATTTTCGTTGTTTTATATATTCAACCACAGTAAATGCTTAGGCGTGATCTATATTCTTGAAACTTATTCCAAAAACGTATCCGATATTTGTTTACCACATGCACAGGATGGGTTTCGCATTACTTCCGAGTCAATAATAATAATAATAATAGCATAAAATAATTTCTATAACTTAATTATGCTTCAGTTAGTTAATTCAGATTTTCTGTTTGTTTATGATAATATGAGTATACACTGTCAAAATTCAGAGAGTGGTGTTTTTAACACATTACGTGAATAACCAGTTGAATTTACAAATACCTCAAGAATACGATGAATCTGCGAAATATATTTTGTGTATGTATAATTTACCCTTACTAAAACAAGCAGCTCTAAAAGCGGTCTCAAGGCAAAGGTAAAATACATACCAAATGGACTAAACACAGCTCAACAAGTACCATATTTCTGTAAGTTCTTAAACAGTACTTTTTTGAATAGAATACATAGATTTAAGAAACTGGAGTTATCAGATACACTATTTTACGTAAGATATCTGGATGGAGTACTTGCAAAATGATGTGATATACCGTTTGTCCCAGTACTCAGTGTCGTATTTTATATTTATATATGATTTGTTTTACTAACTGATTTTCAAATCCTGATATGACGGTCGGTTAACCTAAAGGGGTAACAATACACTCTGCTCTAAAACTTCCGGAGATCAAGGCACATTCGTTTATTTAGAAGCACAGTCATTTCCTATCAACTCTTACGTATGGCGCTAAAACCCGAACCGAGCCAAAGGAGCACGAAAGCAGACGCGAAATACATTCGAAAGATGCTAAATAAAACCACAGGAGACAGAGTGAGAAATTCTGCAGTCTGACAGAAATTGAAAATAGTATCGGTAGTTCATACCATCAAGAAACAAGGCCTGAGGTAGTGTGAACACTTTACAAGAATGAATGAAGAAATAAAGCCGAAAGCCATCTTCAGGGCTGCCGAGAGTGGGGTTCAAACCCACTATCTCTAGAATGCGAACTAACAAGTGCGCGCCCCTAACCGCGCGCCCAAATCTCTCGGTAAGAAAGGAAGATGAAAGGAGACTCGAAGCATTTGAAATGTGGATATGAAGAAGGGTAGAACGTATATAGTGGGTAAAAATGGTAAGGAATGAGCAGGTACTGGAAAGAATTGGAGAAAAGGGAAACTATTAAAGGCCCCAGGACTGCAAGTAAGGAAAATGAACTGGCTTTGTCACGGACTGCAAAGGGAAAGTTTGCTAATGGACGCTTTAGAGGGTACTGGTGGAGGGAGTGGAACAGGACGGAGAAGATATGTTGGTGGACAGAATCAAGAGAGCAAGAAGCTATGTACAAACTGATCAACTGCAGCCGGAGAGAGAAATGCTAAGAGAGATGATGTGTGAAGGCCTGCCTAATGTCAGAACACGTTATATATACAGTACGTGATTGATAGGCCCAGTTTCGTAATACCAACTTTTCGTGCATGCTGCAGGGTGAGGAGTATCTCGCCAAAATTATCTCTGGCAATGACTACAATGACTGTGATATTCCAACATCCACTTCATACATACTCTGAAACGGTTTGAAATATTATATTACTTCATGAATTTACCACTTACCCCTCCTCCATTTAATTGGTTTGTAGTAATTCATTCTAGTTTAATCATGAATTAGATAGTTATATAAACAAACATTTCACTGGAAACAACTTGATAAAAGTGGCCTATCCACACAATTACATCATGAACGAGCCAGCCACCAGATCTTAATCTTGCTAAGATAAATAAATCAGTATTCATCAATCCCATTGGCTCCAGTAGATACTGTAAAGGGTCTACGTTAGAATGTATATTGTTATATTTATTACTATAGGTTACCTATATGGAACACTGTTGTCAGGAAGGGCATCCGACCGTAAAACTAGACCATATGTCATCCAATGCTGATCTCAATACATTTCTAAAAACACAGGAGGAACAAGTTCATTAGATTGCACATTATGTTGCGCTATATCAGAGGTTATAAGACAACACCTAAGCACACGTGTCCGACGATGAATATTTCCATTTATTCCATAAAGCAAATCAACACTAGGAACATTAATAGATACAGTTCCGTGGAATTTGATTATGGGAACAGTGATTGCCATATTATACGCTAAATTAATAAAAATGTTTTATGTTCTCCAATAAATGTGTACTAATCTAATAATAAATTTAATATTAATTGTATTCAGGTCATCAACCATTCCATATTAAATTCCGCTTAAGCAAGCTTGCTGGCAATGCGGACCAAACCATGCCTGGCATTTGCTAATCAGGAGATAACAGGTTTGAACCAAATGTCACTCCGATGATTGCTTCGGAGTTGACCATTCCATATCCCTTTCCTTGCTCTTCTGTAGAAATTTTTCAGCGCAGGGAACGGAATTAAATTTAATAACTTCAGAATAATTCAATAATTTTCAGACCATAGCTTTCAGCATTGATGTAGTGTAAGGAACTGATTTTTTATGTTTACACAATACATTCAGTCATTTTCGTACGAGAACGGCCTAACAACCCAGTTCAAGCTCGTCACTAAAGCAGCAGTGGATCAAATATTCCATCCGCATATCTAAAACGCATAAAACACATGTCCAGGGGTGAGCACACGGTGCTGAAGTAAAACATGTTTATGACCCACCAGTGATAGCAGGGCGTTGAAGGTTACATAACACATATAAATTCTTGAGCATATCTATTACTAGAAATATACGGTATTTGCACCTTTTCCTATACCTAGAAATTTATTCCTACTCGTAGCCAATTGTTGCCAATTAAAACTATAGAGCAAATTATCCTTATTTAATGAACTACTTCCTGGCAGAAACCAGATCGGTGAAAGAAATTTCACTCAGTGATATCGATATAATATCGAATAATTAAATGAAATAATATGCCTGGTGTTTTAGTACCAGGAGCAAATTGTCGATGGTGAGGTCATAATGAAACGTACTATCCAAGGTGAGGGGTGAGGTCATTTCAATCTGAGCTAGTATCCACACGCATTAGTTTTACTGTGAATGTACAACACTATCTTACCGGCTTTACCTTCATTTTCCTTATGTCTTCTGAACTTCCACTTACAATGCTTGTACTCAGTATTCACGTCGTCAATGGTAATGCCACAGTTCTCCAAGTCATTATTTTACCTTGCACTGTACTTCTTTAGCATTCTTTTTTGGCATATATTTATTCCAGGGGAGTTAAAACCTCTTTAATAGAAGAGAAAATAATAATAATAGTATGATATCCTGCATTTTATTCCCATATTTAATCTTAAATTCACTTTTAGATTCCTAAGCTGTTCCCAATTTAATACCTTCACCTCCAATCTCTACTGCTCATCTCTCTTCTTCCCCTCCCGTGGCTAAGCTTTATCTTGATTTTGTCCCGACTGTTTCTACAGTAATTTTCTAATATTCAACCTTCTAATTTATCGTACTGGGATGTTCTTGAATTTATCTTATATATTTTCCTCAAACCCCAATTTCATAAGCGGAAATTTTGTATAAGTTATTATTCCTTCATGATTTATCATCCACCATAGGTATTAACAGTAAAGGCAACCATAAAATTTAATAAATTCAGGACAATTCAAATAATTTTCAGACCCCATCTTTCAGCATTGATAGATTGTAAGGCAGCCATTTCCAAACTGTGGTCTGCGGACATCTCGGGGGGGGGGGGGGCGATAATTTAAGTTGTCTGCCATAAGAATGTACATTGTAACTACTTTTTGCTAGTTCCTTTACGTCGCACCGACACAGATAGGTCTATGGTGACGATGGGACAAGGAAAGGCTAGGAGTGTGAAGGAAGCGGCCGTGGCCTTAATTGAGGTACAGCCCCAGCATTTGCCTGGTGTGAAAATGGGAAACCACGGAAAACCATTTCCAGGGCTGCAGATAGTGGGGTTCGAATCTACTATCTCCCGAATACTGGATACTGGCCGCACTTAAGCGACTGCAGCTATCGAGCTCGGTCATTGTAACTACTCACAGAGCGAAAATGGAAATTTGAGTAGTTAGTGTACGTCTCATTCGAATAATAATGCAACTAAATGCGTTTTGGAAATCTGATCCGCTAGCCGAAAAACTGTTCAGCAAGCGTAGAAACGTCATAAATATGGCTGTAAATACCTCTACTGGGATTTACTGTGGTGAATATTGGATATGATCAGAAGCCTCAGTGTGTGTTGTGTAGCGATGTTTTATTCCACGATTGTATGAAACCATGGAAATTAAAACATCTTCAAACGATGTATAGCTGTGCAGCTGACAAGCCAATAGACTATCTTCACAATAAACTCGCTGAACTTAACGAAACGAAGAAAGTACTAACAGACAGTGTTACGAGAAACGAGGAAAATATGCTTTTAGCATCATATCAGGTTTCCCTATCAATTGCAAAACACGGCCAACCACAGACCATTGAAGAGTCTCTTATCGACTTTTGGATCCATGACATCCTCTATACCTTGCAATTTCCGGAAAGAAAGTACTGCGTTTTGTGCCTTTCGTGACAACACAACCTTGTGAGTGAACATTTTCTGCTGCAACACAAATAAAGACAAAATACAGAAACAGAGTTAATGCAGAAAGTTATTTTCAGTTAGAGTACCTGCGCTTGTAAAACACCCGGGCTTTGGAAAACACCACCATCCGCTCAATCAATGAATTTTCTCAAGAAACTTTCCACATCAAGACTTGTAATTGGTAGCCAAGTGTCACATTTTTTAAAAGTTTTATGCATTTAGAAAATATGTTTATGTAAATTACACTTTAAAGGAAAGTAATTATTAGTTCTATATTACACGAATAAAATCAAATATGGTTAACATTTCAAAATTCTGTTTCTGGTTACTGAATATTATGTTCTGTGTCCTTGGTCCTTAGCCATCCATTCGATATGCTGAGGGGGCCTCAGACACAAACATTTTGGGAAAAGCTGGTTTAAGGAACTGATTTGTTTATATAATCAAAATACACTCAATCATTTTAGTGTAAGATCGACTTTCTTAATTATTACAACTGCATGTGTTTAACGACATCATCATTCTGGTTTATTCTATTGCATTCTATTTGTACTGTCACAGACATAAATGAAATTGAGAATTCAGTGGAAGCTGCACTTTTCTCTGATTTGTGGCAAGAGGTATCGCAAAAAAGAAGAATGCGTCCATTAGGAAATAGTAACAAGTTATGAAAATAGGATCCCGCCCTGACCACATTGCTTTTATATCATCAGATTCTCTTTCAGTCTGACGTAACTCAGCTAAATGGATCGACATGTTTATCGCTTTCTATCTTTATGGATATTTATGGACGTTTAGGTCATATGGAATCGAATGTATTCAATCTAATGGAATATCTTACTGCAAGAGGAAAATGAAATTGGAAGTAATGTATCTGATGCCGTAATACGTTTTACTGTCCAAAGAAGAATTCAGTTGATTACAAATTGTATGGAGTGCCCTTGTCTGTGAAATTAACTGTACTCATTACGGAGAGATATGGGCGGAGCCTGCTTTATTTCCGACAAATGTCGCGCCACAGAAGAAAAAAAGCGAGTATCTAAAGGAGAAGATGCCTCGCTAAATTATAAAACTAGGATGGAATGAAAGAAAGAACAAAGAAAGAGGGAGACTTAGTAATAAGACGAAGTAGGCGAAAAGGAAGGCCGTCTGAGGCGAGTCGATCGTCACTTGTCTTTGCACTTTACAGAATGGATCATATCACAATGCAATGGGAAACAGAGTTCCTGTACATTAAGGCGATCTATTGTTCATCTTAAAGCTCTTCATAGATTAAATATCTGCGTTCTCACCATCTGAACCCCTCTCAGCGCTTGAAGTAAGAATATAATAAAAGTACATCGTATTTTGCGATTAACAATAGATCATTGTTTTACCATTTAATGTATCAAACCGAGTGTGAGTGAATGCTAGACCAAATTCTACTTTAGAGGTTGCTTTGGTAGACGGAAGGTAGAGTCGAAAGATCGGGACTCGATTACGGGTAAGATAGCCTATTTAAAAACAAAATGAATGTTATGAGGCACTGAGTGATATTGTAGTAAGGGTCAACAGCATGGGTAGTATTAATGGCCGATTTCAATGCAAGAGTTGGAAATAGAAATGACTGATACTAAAAGGTGATGGGCAAATGTGAGGAAGATATGGAAGCTAATAGGCATGGGAAGCGTCTACCAGACTTCTATGCTAGTACGTGATTAGCAGTTACGATTACAGAGCGCAAGGCTATTCACCACTACACCGACTTTGAATTCCGGGAATCTGTTAGGAATGTGCGGATACTCCGGGGAGTTTTTGGCGATAAAGACCACTATAGTAGGGTGTGTACGTACATTTCTGATCTGGCTCCTGATTGGCTGTTGGGGTGTGACGTCACAGCTCGCGCGTTTTATAAAGTGGGCGTTGTCTCTTGTGCATGCATGACAGCGCGGGAACCTAACAAGGCTGCCAACCTGACAGATACTTAGAAGTGTGCAGGCTTAACCTTACTCGACTCCAGGCTTAATCTTACAAGGGCTTTACGCCTGTGGGCGAAGACTGCATTCGTGGGAGATGTTGGTGGTATAAATTACAGTGCGGGAGATTAGAAGTATGGGTGTAGAAGGCTTGCCAACCTCACAGATGCTTACAAGTATGCAGGCTTAACCTTACAAGGGTGTCCACCTCCTAAGAGAGAGCTCTGTCCACTTCTTCCTTGTGGACCTGATAACGTATAACTACATTTTTCCTCCCCCTCCTCCTCCTCTATCTGAGGCCTGGTTTGAGGTCTACTCAGCCTACATTATTACAATAATTGAGGAGCTATCTGACGGTAAGATAACGGTTCCGGTCTACAAAATCAAGAGGATTCAAAGGAAGGGCCAGTCATACTTTACTAGGTCTGTGAGGAGGATAGAACTTCTTGTTAGGAGAAGGAGGTAGATTGCGTAGAGATATGTACTGTCGATGGGATAATGAAGTAGAAGTAAATAGCATAAAATTCGTGGCAGACCATGTCGTAGATGATATACTGAAGTATTCGTTGTTCATTAGCATTCATCCAACAGAAGTAACACCTGAGTCAGGTGACTCGATGAATCAGGGGAAGAATGCCTAACTCACCATCCTAAATTCGAAGGTTGGATCCAGGCAAAGGAATTCAGTCTACTTTAAGAAGGGCGGTCGAAAATCTTGGCCATCCATGTCATTGCTTTAGTATGTTGAAGATTTTTTGATAGTACGCGTACGCTCAGTGTTACATGACAAAATTAAATTGCCTTAGTCACAGGAATCGTCCCGTAGAATTTTTCTGTAATTGTTAGACAGCAGAATGATCGGAATGTTGAAAATTATTGACAGGAAACCTAGATAGCACCACTTACGAAGGTTTGCAGATCGATATCCGAGGTTATCAGCTTTGTTATTATTATTATTATTATTATTATTATTATTATTATTATTATTATTATATACATCAAAACATTTTTTCTTTCCCCCCTGAGTGTCATCAACTTTGTTGCTATCTTAGCCTGTGCTATGCAGACCGGAAAGGTACCTGTTAGGGTGTTTGTAAACACGTAAATGCACGTACCCTAACCCACAGGCAGAACGCCAGACTGAAACGGGAGGCAGTATTTCAGATGAAGTTGTAACACTAGTGTGGAAATATTAGAGGTGTGTTCTAAGCAGTGAATGAGCGTGTATAATGGCAATCTAGGTCGAAGTAGAAGGCTTGTTTCTAAATTTTCCGACTTCCTGAAAGGAAATCGAACCGTGTACACCTTTACCACCTCGGCCAGGCAGCATCTACAAGAATAGAAGACGCGCTTTGAATCACTGCGGAATCATTCCTTTTCGCACTCACTGTTTTTGAAAAGATGAAAAATATATATTATATTTTAATCATCACAGAAGCTTTATATGAATATGGATTACTTCTCACACTTAAGAAGAGAACCGAAAAGTAATAAATACAATCATCAAGATAACTTATAACACATCGAGGCTAATAATCTGCTCCTCTTATATATTAAACAATGTAATTCGTATATACAGACTGACGAGGATCACCAGAGGAAACACATCTGTTTAGAAGAATACAAATACCGAGCGAATTGGATACGTGGTTTGAGTTATGTAGCTATCAGCTTGCATTTCGGAGACAGTGGGTTCAAACTCTACTGTCGGCAGTCCTCAAAATGGTTTTCTACGGTTTCCCATTTTCACACCATAGAAATGTCGGGACTGAACCACAATAAATGCCGCGGTTGCTTCTTTCCCAGTCCCAGGCGTCTCCTCACCCATCACCACTATATGAACTGTCTGCGTCGGTACGACGTAAAATAAATAAGTAAAAGAACATGGAGCAAGTTGGCTCCGCGATTTGTGTCGTGTAGCTATGCGCTTACATTCACGAGGTAGTGGGTTCGAACCCTACTATCGGCAACCCTCAAAATGATTTTCCATTTTCACACCAGGCAAAGTTTGGGGTTGTGTCTTAAGGGCAAGGATATTTCGTTCCCAGTCCTAGCCCTGGTCTATACCAACTCCACCATATCACCATTCTAAGCGGGGGGGGGGCGGAAACCGATGACAAAAAGAGGACAAGAATAATAACTTATAATAATAATAGGAATGAAAACAAGAATACAAGAGAGAATATCTCGGTTTCCGAAATACAGGTGTTCCGACCTGTTGTCAACTAGGTGACTTATGCGTCAAATTCAGTATTTCTTTAATAGGTCAGGTTACTGTGGGTAACTGCAAACAAATCTAGTGCGAAAAGGGATTTTCTTACGTACAAAGATTGAAATTCTGATATTACTTCAGCCCAGTGAAGATCTAATGGGCTCACAGTGTTCTTTTATATGACAGCATCAACGATGTGATTATGGACATATCTGTCTTCAAAAATCTACCAACTTCGTAAGTAATCGAACCCAGAAAGTAGATACAAGAAGGTAGCATGCTAACCCATCGCCTCAGGTTTGCGAAACCGTTCAATGCTCCCCTGCGATGGATCTAGGGCCGAACCATGGTATTGTCCGGTGTTCTCACATTATTAGGCCTACATGACTACCGTGGTGACCCTCAATTTGGGGGTTACGTTTCCGGAGTATCTGAGGAATTTCATGGCATGTCCATGGAGTACGTTTGATTTTTTTTCTTTTCTTCTTTCTTATTAATATTGTTTTGTTTGTTCATTTTTGTTCTCTGCGTGTTTTCTTTTTCTTTTCTTTTTTCTGTACAGTATGTAGAGTTTGAAAGAGTGAATTTTGGCATGGGCTGAACATGTTATTTTTCTCATTTAAAGGATCAAATGGGTATTATTACTGTAGATCTAGAGAAAAATAATAAAGTATCATATCATATCATTATTAGGCCTACGCTATTTAGCAATTTACTCGACAGAACGGGTTGGTTTTAACTCCAGAGATTTGTGCGGCAGATCTTTGGCATCTCATTTTATGCTCATTATCCATAATAGTGTGGTGTAATTTGCAATATTCTACAGGATAGTCTTCGACTTTGACATATGTAAACAAACATGTCAGCGCGTCGGTGGTAAATAGTAAATACAATTTTGTCATTACTTAAAGTGAAGGTGATCATAATTCTGGTGGTGATAGGTGATCATAATTCTGGTGGTGATAGTGATTGTATGGTCGACGGACGCAGAGTGGGTCTCGGCCCACAAGTGACCACGTCTCTACCCTGGCTCTACTCCTCTGTATTCGGGAGACGGAGAGAGGCTGGTTCCCGTCGTCGACTGTACTGAGAATAGCTTTCCGTGGTTTTCCATTCTCCTTCACTAAGGCGAATGCAGGGACAATTCCTAGTATAGGCCACGGCCGCCAACCCTCGCACCTTCTCCATACACCTCCTCCGTTACAAATCTCCCGGAATGACAGACGGCGCCACCGTCTAAGAGGCCCGCTTGCCCCTTAAGGGGAGGAATGAAAACATTCAGTACCGAGCTCGATAGCTGCAGTCGCTTAAGTGCGGCCAGTATCCAGCATTCGGGAGATTGTGGGTTCGAATCCCACTGTCGACAGCCCTGAAGATGGTTTTCCGTGGTTTCTCATTTTCACACCAGGCAAATGCTGGGGCTGTACCTTAATTAAGGCCACGGCCGCTTCCTTCCCACTCCTAGCCCTTCCCTGTCCCATCGTCGCCATAAGACCTATCTGTGTCGGTGCGACGTAAAGCAAGTAGCAAAAAAAAAAAAAAACATTCAGTAGTGGTAATAGTAGTGATTATATTGGTCGGAGGGTGCAGAGATGGGGTGGCCGCGGCTGGCCCGTGGGTCTAGTACCCTGTGTTTCGACCGACCAACCGAGCAGAGGACCGGTGGCTACGGCTCTCTACCTCTGCATTCGGGAGATGGATCATGGTTGGCCCCTCACCGTCGGCTGTTCAGAAAATATATTCTGTGGTCTTCCACTCTCTTGCACCAGGGAGAAAGCCGGGACAGATCCTTTTATAGGCCATGGCCGCTTCCACACTTCTTTTCCTTCTCCGCGTCACCTTCATCGTAACATATTTTTATGTTTTTATTATTTTTACAATTAGCTTTACCTCGCACCGACACAGATAGGTTTTATGACGATGATGACATAGGAAAAGGCTACGAGTGGGAAAGAAGCAGCTGTGGCTTTAATTAAGGTACAGTCTCAGCTTCACCGTAAGAAACCTCCTGGCCTGAGATAGGACGTCATCCTCTCAGAGACCCGACGTACCCCTTCAGGGTGATTACTGTTTTAGGAGTAAATTAAACTGAGTAGATCAGATGGCACAGCTCAAGTTCACGAGTTCTATCACGGTTCAGTCTGATGGTGATCGAATAAGCTAGCCTCGTGTCGGTAGATTTGCGGGCTGGTCAGAGAAACCTCCGGTACCTCGACGTTTCCAAAACGCGTAAGAGTATAGTCGCAGTACTGAAAGATGAGTCCTGACAGTTCTTGAAGGGAGGTCCATTTACGGCTTGCCTGAGTGGGGAGAAGGGAGTTGAGGGTAAGGTTGCCATGGAAACGAGGGCGGGCGGACTGCGGTTGTCATGGAGATAAGCCTGCTGGCCGTCTCTTGTTGCTTGGATTTGCCAAACCTCTCACTTCTGATTTACATACAATAGAACACAGCGGTCTGAACGAACGAACAATTGAGTCAAAAGTGAAGGGAAGAAGAAAGGAATGCAGGAATGCAATGCTCCTCCTTTCAGCCCTATCTTTCAAAACTCTTCTTTTAATATTAAGGATGGGACATTAAACCAATAACATTAATGGTATATCCTCTTTATCAAAATAATATTAAAACATATTCGCTATTAGCTAATTTTGTCCTACTCCTTGCCTGAATGGTCAGCGTTGAAGCCTTCACTTCACAAGGTCCCGGATTCGATTCTCGGCTGGGACGAGGATTTTAATCTCTCGGGAAATGGGTGTTTGTGTTTTTGTTTGTGTTTGGCCAAACACTCTTATCTTCGTATCAGAAAACCACCACAAAAACACGCAGTAGTGATCACAGCCATCCACATAGGTTTGGCATCAGGAAGGGTATCCGACCGTAAAACAGGGTCAAATCCACATGTGCGAAACATTTCGTACCCGTGACCCCAAAGCTGTAGAAGAAAGAGAAGAAGTTTCATTATTATTTTCAATTTGACGTGTCCTTTAAACCACTGGACCCAATACGAATCAAAATACAGGGGCATTTACAAAGGCTTCCAACCACTACAATACTGAAAAATTCAAATAAAATTTTAAAAATGCTAATTCTAATCCCAGTGTTTTTTATACTTTATAAAACTTGTGGTCCCATGGGCGATATAAGAAGACCACACGCGTTGTTCGATCTTCGAGCCATTGAACCGTGGTGGGAAGCCAGAAAGGATGTAAATCACATTTAATATTTTGATGGAAGACAGTCAAGTCTATATGTGGGAAAAGTCAAAAAGGCAGCTTTCAGGCTGCTCTCTGTACTTCTTTTTAAAGAAACTCACGTAACTGCCGATGTTTGATGGTGAATCGATTATCAATAAGGTGTATATTGCATCTCATAATGCACCCTAAAGCTCAGCCTGACTTGTAGCCTGCGGCTGCTTGCCCTTAGTAAACCAGAGCTACAGCCGCGAGAATCGATTCGGTAAGTTTAGTACAGAGTTTAATCTGTTCTCTGGCTTTCGACTCTGTAACTACTTGCAAGTAGTATGAACACACATACATCGGGCTTAAAGTAACAGATGTATTAACAAGATGTAATGCTCTCCTTAGAGTCACTACGTCGATGAACGTACTGCATGTTTTGTCACTGATTATTTGCCAGATAACGAACGACCGAGCTCGATAGCTGCAGTCGCTTAAGTGCGGCCAGTGTCCAGTATTCGGGAGATAGTAGGTTCGAACCCCACTGTCGGCAGCCCTGAAAATGGTTTTCCGTGGTTTCCTATTTTCACACCAGGCAAATGCTGGGGCTGTACCTTAATTAAGGCCACGGCCGCTTCCTTCCCACTCCTAGCCCTTCCCTGTCCCATCGTCGCCATAAGACCTATCTGTGTCGGTGGGACGTAAAACAACTAGCAAAAAAAAAAAAAAAAAAAAAGATAACGAACGAAGTCGTAAACAAATGTATATCATTCAGATGAGTAAGGACTGCATAACGGTTTATGATTTTATCAACGAATTGATTTGAATAACTGTAATTACAAAAATTATTGATTTAGACCAGTATAGACATTCTGTCCATAGAATAAGTTATGTTCTTTTCAGTTTCAAATAGAGATGCATGTAATTATATTCAACTGTAGCAAATGCTCAGATATTCTCTCCGGGAAACAACAGAAAACTATTTTAAGGATGCTCTTCTAGCTGATGTTACCTCAGGCCGAATGCATTATTCCAATCTCTGAAACAGTATTTTATTCGTATCTGATCCAAGAATTGAACCCAGTACAACCAGGAGGAATGAAAATATATTAACCTCTACATCAGACCCTAAATGGTAGTTTCTGCATTTAAGGTGAATCATTTCTTAATCTGCTTGAAATGAAATGGCGTATGGCTTTTAGTGCCGGGAGTGTCCGAGGACATGTTCGGCTCGCCAGGTGCAGGTCTTTTGATTTGACACCCGTAGGTGACCTGCGCGTCGTGATGAGGATGAAATGATGATGAAGACGACACATACACCCACCCTCGAGCCGGCGAAATTAACCAATTATGGTTAAAATTCCCGACCCTGCCGGGAATCGAACCCGGGACCCCTCTGACCAAAGGCCAGCACGCTAACCATATAGCCATGGAGCCGGACATCTGCTTGAAATTACAGATGAACACGAGGAATCAGAATAGTAGAGTCTAGAGTCTACAACAATTATGAACAAAGGAAGCGAAATATAAGTGCCTTATGTGTGTTTAGCCCTTATTCTCGTTTCTTATAATAATGTTATCGATTGCACGTCCCACAAACTACTTTTTTGACGGTTTTCGGAGAGCCCGGGTGCCGGAATTTTCTCCCGCAGGTGTTTTTTTACGTGCCATGAATCTACTCACATGAGGCTAACATATCAGAAAACCTTCAAATACCACCGGACATAGTATTGTTTCTTGATACGGTGTCGAGGATGAGGTGATATGAATTTATAAGACATGAATTTACATGATTTTAGGGCCGCATGCCCTTCGTGACACCAACCTCAGATGAGGAGTTAATGAAGATGAAATGAATAAATGGTGAAAACATTGGGTAATGTGGTGGAAGGAATCGGCTTTGGCCTATGAATGAGAACTCTCTCGACATTTACCTGGAAACGAAAATGGGAAACTACAGAATACCATTCTCAGGAGAGCTGACGATAGGGATCGAACCCACGATTCTTCCTAATGCAGAGCTTGGCTCCACAGCTGTAACGCGTTAACACGCTCGGCCATTCCGCTCGAGGAACTCGAATATAAACACAAAAAGCAAATAGTGTGATTTACGGCGAATGCGAACTGAGTGCATCAACATGACGTTGAATATAACCTCAGAATCCTGATGGTTCTCTTCATTGCTGTAAGGACAAGCGAGAGGATGACACCTTCGATAAATCTGAATTTATTTCAGAAAGTCGAAATCAATCAATCAATCAATCAATCAATCAATCAATCAATCAATCAATCAATCAATCAATCAATCAATCAATAATGAATCAATGAATGATCTACTTTTAGGGCTATCGCCCAGGTGGCAGATTCCCTATCAGTTGCTTACTTAGCTTTTTCTTTAACAATTTCAAAAACTTGGAAATTTATTGAATATTTTCCTTAATAATTTATTCCGATCCCTTACTCCTCCTCCTATAAATTAATGTTTTTCCCAATCTGTCCTCTTGAACACCAAACGTATCTTTCCTAGTTTTATAAGCTTCACTCAAGCTTATTCGTATACTTATGTCATTCGACGCCAACTCTCTCCTGAGAGTTAGTAACATTTTATTTATTTCATACCACCAACAGAAATGCTTCTCCAATTACAGGTGGGTTAGTCACTATACATTAATTATAAAAAATAACACATGTCTGAAAGAACTTAATATCTAAAAATAAAAATATACAACATTATTAAGAAGTAAAGCAGCGAACGGGATTTACAGCACACAAATACTTTTTCTAGTTCGAAGTGGACTTATGACCTAAAATACTTTAAATCTAAAAATGAATAAAATAAAGTAGTAATACTGAAACATAAAATAAATTAAGAATTAGGATCTACAAAAGAAATAACTCTAGTCTTAAACTGACTCCAGCCAAGGCAACTGACATATAAAAGAAAATCATGGAAAGTAAGGCATGAAATATAAATGTTTGGTAAGAGATGAGTTGTGCCAATCAATATGAACAGCACATTAAATCTTATGTATAAATAGACGCTAGTAATAACATTTTGTTTGCAGTTTTTTCCTACTTTGCTCATCTATATTTAAATGAAATACATTTAAATAAAACAAAACACTAAAATGAAATACAAACTAACCAAGAAATAAGTATAAATATAGTACATAGTACACCTATGGGGCATATCTTCAGGTATAGTGCCCTAACTGAACTCAAAGTGCACTGCAAAGTGCAACTGTGTGCCTTCTTCAATAATTTTACATAATAATTGTATCTAACAGCAAAGTCTAAATCAGTACTGTTTTAGAAATAGGAAGAAAGAAGAGATGTTTTTGTCTTAAACTTCCTTTCAAGGTATTGAATAAGAATTGTTGCAGAAAGTAACTGTTATGTTCCATATTATTGATAAGTCTATGGAGGTATTTTTGATCATTTACTATACATCTATTTAATAATGAAGTGAAGTTAATTCTTTCAGGAGATCTTTATAGTGAGTTATACCGCTAGGGACAAACCTGTTATATTTTTTTAAAAGTAAAGATAACGTAAGAAACGTTTTTGAACTTTCTCCACATGGTTTTGATAAGATTTACAAAGGAGAGACCAAAATATCGACGCGTACTCAAGTTTGGACCTCACAAGTGTGTTGAACAAACGTTTGAGGGCTTGGATATTATTCAGGTCTCTGGTATGTCGGATTAAGAA
Organism: Anabrus simplex; assembly: GCF_040414725.1. NCBI lineage: Eukaryota > Metazoa > Arthropoda > Insecta > Orthoptera > Tettigoniidae > Anabrus > Anabrus simplex. Next base: position 873,775,978 of record NC_090265.1, on the reverse strand, counting down.
GCCCAGTCGTTTGTAGGCATCAATAATTGTCATAAATGTGTGGGTTAAACGAAAAATTGTTTTTGATGCGTACTCCTAGATCATTAATTGAATTAATCTGCGTCAGTAATTTATTGCTGATAGAGTACACGTGTTGTTTAGGGGATTTGCCGTGTGTAATTCTTAAGAATCAACATTTATTTATATTGAAATATAAATCATTTTATATACTCCATTATTATAATTGATTTAAGTCGCTTTGTAGTATGTCCATGTCTCCAAAACATCCTATTTCTTTATAAAGCTTTACATCATCCGCATATAGAAACGAAGTTTGAAAAAACCTTAGATTGAAGATCGTTGATATAAAAGTTATACAACAACAACGGACCCAGGTTTGAACCCTGTGGAACACAAGAATATACAGAAAAAATGTCTGAATTACAATTGCGATATGCTAAGTACTGTTTTCTGTTTCTAACGTAGAATGAGATCAGTGTTAGCGAAGTCATTGCAAATTCAGAGAGCTTTGTCAATAAAATGTCGTGATCAATTTTGTCAAAGGCTTTCGAAAAATTCAAGTAAATTACATTAACATTTCCTTTCCTAAGTAGAACGTTAAAAGAATACTGGGTAAAATTAACGAGATTGCTTATTGCCGATCTACTAGGCATAAAGCCATGTTGATATTCACCAATAGCCCTCTTTACATGAACGAAAATACGACAATATAAAATCTGTTCTAGGATTTTGCATGGAGCGCATAAAATACAGATATGTCGGTAATTCTCAATCATTTTATTGTCCCCACATTTAAATATTGGACAAACCCTCGATGTTTTCCAGGCTTTGGGAAATTTCTGCTTCTTAGGTATCAAATTATATACTCTCAGAAGAGGAATGAGTAACACATCAGAACATGCTTTCATGATGTAAGGCTACCGAACTCGATAGCTGCAATCGCTTAAGTGCGGCCAGTATCCAGTATTAGGGAGATAGTGGGTTTGAACCCCACTGTCGGAAGCCCTGAAAATGGTTTTCCGTGGTTTCCCATTTTCACACCAGGCAAATGCTGTGGCTGTACCTTAATTAAAGCCACTCCTAGCCCTTTCCTGTCCCATCGTCGCCATAAGACCTGTCTGTGCCGGTGCGACATAAAACCAATAGCATGATGTAAGGAGGTATCCCATCAGGGCCACATGATGTTTTGGACTTTAATTTCATGATAGCCGCTTCATATTCACTTGTGGCACAACAGCCCTTGAAGGGCCTTGACCTAGCAAGTGACCGCTGCTCAGGCCGAAGGCCTGCAGATCACAAGGTGTCGTATGGTCAGCACGACGGATCCTCTCGGCCGTTATTCTTGGCTTTCTAGACCGGGGCCGCTATCTCACCGTCAGATAGCTCCTCAGTTCTAATCACGTAGGCTGAGTGGACCTCGAACCAGCCCTTAAGTCCAGGTAAAATTCCTGACGAGGCTGGGAATCGAACCCGGGTTCTCCGGGTAAGAGGAAGGCACGCTACCCCTACACTACGGGGCTGGCATAGATTCTGCTCCTAAGGAATCGTTTACCAGTAATCGCGGTGTATCCGGAATAACGTAAGAAGGTGGAAAAGAAGAGTATACAGATTTAAAGAACGTTACAAAACCTTTGGAATTACCATAGAATCGAGCATCTCTTCTCTTTACTCCCAAGGCTTTTCCAGTCCTAAGTTTGCAACATTCTTGTAACGCTACTCCTTTGTCGGACATCACCCAGGACAAACCGTGCAGGTTTCCGTCGAACTGTTTCCAGTTATCATATCAAGTAGTCTTGGTGAGGGTCCCATACACTCGAGTCACACTAACTGCGGTCTTACCAGAGACCTAGACGTCCTCGCCTTTACATCCTTACTACAACCCTTAAATACTCTCATTACCATGTGAAGAGGTCTGTAACCTTTCTTAACAACCTCGTTAAAATTATTTCCCCACTGAATATCATTCCTTATATTAACACCTATATACTTCGTGTGTTCCCCGTGAAGTCCTATCAACCCCATCAACACCTATGTACTTAATGTGTTCCCCGTGAAGTAATATCAACCCCATCAACACAATAATTGATGATGATAATGATGATGGTGATGATGATGATGATGATGATTGTTGTTTTAACGGGCCTAACATCGAAGGTCATCAGCCCCAACACAATAATTGAAGATGAGACGTAATAATGCCTTTAGGTCCTGAGATGATATTAAAACAGGAGAGTAAACACGAGATAAAACACGAGATATTTATATTCTCTCTTGGTCGACCTGTACTGGCAGTACGCAGTAGTCTCAAATTTGATATCCGTAGTGTCCAACTAAAATTATAATTATAATCGAAACTGCACTTTCGTTACGATTTCGTAAGTCTAGGAGTACGTTATGTAATTCATGCTGAACCCATGAACTTTAAGTAACAACACATTTGTATTTTCTTCTCATTTATAAGGGGCCACTCTCATGCTCCATCCCAATATTAGACACCCCTGAGGTAACCTGCAGGCGACAGAGAGCAGTTAAAGTCTAGTCGTGCTATCGACATTGTAAGCTTTACGCGATACGTGTACTGATTACAAATGAGAGATAATGAAACCCTTCACACGGATACTTCCATGGAAGTGATTCGTCCATCAGACAGCAATCAAATTTCCACCTCTTCACGTTTTAATTCAGCACTACGCGAAGAGACCTTGTCTGGAACTTATGAAACGTCTGGAAAGTGCTTTAATCGGTGTAGTCTCAAAATACCCGAGCCTCAAAATATCCGAACATGAAATATTCCGAAGAAATATGTAGCCGAACTAAATAGGCTAATGAGACTCAAAGTATCCTAGAAGTGTACGTAGCTGCATAGGTGACAGGAGTTTTAAAACAATGTTTAAGTTCACTAGCTCTCTGTCCGTACTTCTCTACCGGGCGAGTTGGCCGTGCGGTTGGGAGCGCTCAGCTCTGCGCTCGCATCCGGCAGATAGTGGGTTCGAACCCCACTGTCGGCAGCCCTGAAGATGGCCTTCCATTGAAACAGACTTTCATCCTATTAGGTCGCGTTACGTACACTCAGTACGTGTTGAAGAGATGTTAGGTACAGAACAAAAATAGCCAACCGGACACCAGTGGGATCCGAACCCACAAGACCTGCATCTGGCGAAACGAACTTCTCCTCGGACACTCCCGGCACGAGGAGCCATATGCCATTTCATTTCTTTTCCTTACTTCATTGAAATGGACTGAAATCTGTGGCAATATTCTGAAGAAAAAATTCTTCACAGTAAAATTTGTAAATCAACCTCCCGGAGGTTGTGGGTTCGGATCCCACTGGTGTCCGGTTGGCCATTTTTTTTCTGTACCTAACATCTCTTCAACACGTACTGAGTATACGTAACACGACCTAATAGGTTGAAAGTCTGTTTCGATTACAATACGGTCGTGAAAATTCAATATTCATGGCCTTCCGTTGTTTCCCATTTTCACACCAGGCAAATGCTGGGGCTGTACCTTCGCCACGGCCGTTTCCTTCCCATTCCTAGGTCTTTACTGTCCCATCAACGTTATAAGACCTACCTGTGTCGGTGCAACGTAAAACAAATAACAAAAAAAAAAAAAAAAACTTTGCTGCGGTGAGGGTGAATTTGTATTTACCTTATTTTAATTCGTCGACAAGTGGCTGAAATTGAGCTGTGGAATTATCATGGAAAACAACACTGAACAAACAATGCCGTTGAAGGGCGGAATTCTATGTTCAACAGTCTGATAAAAAATAATACATCCCCGCCTTAAGGAGTTGGTATCTTGTTTGGAAAACAAACTAAAATATCTGATTTTCAGACAGCCAGGATGGATATGATTCTCGGTTTTCTTACAAGTTGCTTTACGTCGTACTGACACAAATAAGTCCTATGGCGACGATGGGACAGGAGAGGGTAGGAGTGGGAAGCAAGTACCCGTGGCCTTAATTAAGGTACAGCCCCAGCATTTTTCGGGTGTGCAATCGGGAAACTACGGAAAAACCGTCTTCAGGACTGCCGACAATGGGGTCCGAACCCAGTATCTCCCGAATACTGGATAATGGCAGGACTTAAGCAACTAAAACAATCGAGCTCGGTAATCCCGAAGGTTCGACGAGAAGAAAGAACTATCGCATTTTTGGGTGAAAGAACCAAGAGGTCTACAGCTAAATATTACGAAACTGAAGACATCGAAATTTCTTGAGGAAAAATCTCCAACTTCATCGTCCGGCTACATGGATAAATGATTAGCATGCTGAGATTTGGTCACAGGGGTCCCGGTTTCGATTCCCGGCAGGGTCGGGAATTTTAATCATAATTGGTCAAATCCGCTGGCACGGGGACACGGTATATGCGGCATCTTCATCATCATTTCATCCTCATCACGGCTCGCAGGTTGCTTACGGGCGTCAAATCCTAAGACCTTCATCTGGCGAAACGAACTTCTCCTCGGACACTCCCGGTACGAGGAGCCATATGCCATTTCATTTCTTTTCCTTACTTCATTGAAATGGACTGAAACCTGTGGCAATATTGTGAATAAAAAAATATCTTCATAGTGAAATTTGTAAATGATCAGGATTGTACATATGTGATAAAGAAATAGCTGCATTTAAAAAATGGGCTGAGGCGTAACTTTCAATGGGTTCATGCGTCAGTGGGTCTACCTGCCGTATTTATGTTTGTGCAAGGCTATACGGCAGGTATACCTCAAGTCTGAGGTAAAATTTTTAGAAGAGTCCGGCTGATGCTAATAGTAAATCCTTTCACACATTTTCGTATTACTTTGTATTTATTATAATAGTACTGCATCTCTTCAGAGTGTTTTAAAACTGTACCACCATTGGAAATTAGGATATTTTGAGACGCCACGCTTTAATCTAATTATTCCCGATAAATAATTCCCCAGATAAAATGTATTGAAATCCATTCCCCTCTCTAGAACTTTACAGAAGTAATCTAATCTGCTTTTGATTTCTTTCGATAGAATTAAAGTAAAGATGTTCGTCACACGCACATGACGAATCCAAGAATATACTAGCTGTTTCATTGCCATCTAACACGTGCCAGTAATAAAGCAATTTTCACACAGTACAGATTTCTTGTCGAACGTGTCGAGCTAACCGGAGTAGGCTAGATACCTCCTGTGTCCACCATTCCTCCACCTCTACTACTACTACTACTGCTGCTGCTGATGCAGAGTATTTTCAACATGTGGCGCCAGAACCATATTTCAAAGGCCTGGATTTCCATTTTATCCCTGTCATCTATAATTCTGCATTACGTTCTATAACTGTTACAGACTACGCGCTAAATAGAACTCCCAAGGAATGCCTGGATGGGACTTAAGAAACTGTGCGCCTGTATATTCACATAAATAACGGGACGTGTACATAGGGGAAGCGTAGATGGCCTTTCCCATCTCCCTCAATAAATTAAACTTGCTTGTCTGCACCAGCGCTTACAAATTAAGCGACCGTGTTAGTTTTTTAGCTTTTGTCAGGCAACCTCCTAGGTACTATGATATACAAAATCCACCGTTCTAGTCCTTCAAGCAAGCACCTCAATATTGGAAACATCGTAGGGATATGAGCTACGAAATTTTTGTAAATAAAATATAATAAATTATAAAAATATATTCTTTGTTTATTGCTAGAAATTACAATTATTTTCTTAATCATCGTCATCCGCTCGATTAGATTATCAGTTTTACTTTTCCTACCACTACGAACGCTAATATGAATCAATGTATTGATTCACTTAAGCACCACTACTAGCGCTAATGTGAGCCTATGCAGCGTTCCACTTAAACCCTTTTAACTACATTCGGTATGGACATTTTTCAAAACATCAAAAATACGCCTGGGAGTATTGAACCAGGGAATGCATTACAGAAAGAATTATGTAAATAAGTCAATTTGGCTAGAATTTGAATAAAAAAAGGTGCGATTATAGAAACAAGTGATTTTAGACTGTTTTTTCCGGAACTGCATTTAAGTCGGAAGTGATTTTCGAAACTTGATATTTTTAGTTTGATAGAGCTATCGATGACTCACAATATGAAACCTTTCCGAGCCCTTCAGCCCTTCAATTTTCAGCGCAATTGATAAAATTACGTTTTTCGTAGTATGAGGAGCCCTAATTTGTCTCCCAAGAAATGTTTTCTATATTAAAAGAAAATCGTACTCTGGGCAGACGATGAAATGAACATAATAGATCATGTGAAGAATGGAGCGTCGAATATGTGTATTTTATGTGCAGTTCCCTTTATAAAATTGTGTTCTCTTGTAGCCTACTACTCTTCCCCATTCTTCTGTTTCACTGTAGGTCATTTTACAGCTACCACGCCTAAGCGTTAACGTGAGGTAAAGCATGTCCCTCGACAATCGCGTTAAATCGAGCTTCTACTGTATTTTCATTGGTAATTAATGTCCAATGATTTATTTGAATGCTTGTCTCTCTTGTTTGTCTTCGCCAGAGTTAATTACATCACTCATTAGAGAGTTAAAAATGGTCAGGTGTGCGATAACTGTAGGACGTTGTCACAAGCTCCTCATTAAATCAGTCGCAACTCGATGTTGTTGATGTTTGTTGTTTAAAGAGGTCTAAACTCTAGGTAGCAACTCGAATCTTGGCCATTGCGTGTGATATTCTTGAATTAAAGTGTCATGCTTCTGTAGTTTACAACCCATGTAAAAACGGCAGTCCCGTAAACATAATCATGATAGTCATATTGAACTAAAAATTACTTTCTTGACAGCCCCAGGATATAGGTGTAGTGTACATGCCCTCTTCGCAGAGGGTCTAAATCCGATTTTCGAGAACTCCTGGGTTTTTTAAGTCTGTACTGATTACTGGAATATGGTTCATTGAAACTCATTATACTAACTGAGGAGTTTTCTGACGGGAAAGGCAGTGAACCGGGTGTTTACTTGCTTGCTTAAGAATAACTACCACACGGTCTAATGTTTTGTCAGAAAGACTACAGGAAATCAAATATAAACCTTAACTCACTAATTTTCATTCGTAGGACTAAGTGTAAAAGTAACCTTCTAAATATATAACTGTATTATTATTATTATTGTTATTATTTTTATTATTATTATTAGCGTGTTCGGTTCACCCGGAAAGACGTAGGTTCGATTCCTCGTCAAGAACTTGAAAACATTAGGAAACGAGATTTCCATTTCCGGGGCTCACTCAGCCCAGGTTAATTCCTGGGGGCAAAGGCGGCCGGACGTAGAGCTAACCACTCCATCCCACCAAGTACCGAGGTTACGGATAGTGGAGGCCTTTACCTTCCACCCCTCCAAGGGCCTCCATTGCCTGAACTGAGATGGTTTTGCTTTGCATTATTATAATATTATTATCTTTCCATGAATCAATTCACATGGAAACGCAAAAGGGATAAAATATATAATAATCATATGGTCTAGGGTAGCATTTGCAGGAAATTTTTTGGAAGTCGTGTAAGTATAGGATACTTATGAGTCAATTTCGACATTTCATCTCACTCTAAAAGTTACTGGAGGAAGTGGAACTGTTGCACGAATTGTGGTGAGTTTTAATGAATTTCGTTAAATAAACACCGGATGTGCCACTTGAGATATTTTACATGCCAACTTTGTCCGACTTAGAATACCGAAAGAACTTCTATCCAACTTACAAATATACAAACTTTCTACCAACTTTGAATCCATAATCTAAAGATGCAGAGGTCGACACTGCCACTCATCTACAGAGGGAGCTAGGTAAATGCGTGCACGGATAAGTATTGGGTATCTTACGTGACGTTCTATGTGTCAATTATTATAAGGATTATAATAATACCCTTAGTAAATCGTATATCAGTATCAATTATGAACGAGAAGTGACTGTCTTTGTCGCTTGCTTTCAAAGCCGGATGATGGATAGAGGGCTTTGTGAGCCGCTGTTAGCGCCGTAAGGTAAAATGAACAGGCTAACCTTCACACAGTACTGTCGGCCGGGTTGCATAATTTGGAGCCGAGTGGTATCGTATCTAACCAGGGAGGCATCATCTGTATCTAACCTTAGTAGACTGAAGGGAACAGATATTCCTGTAGACAGGTTTACTAAGGGGCTAGGTATAATTTCTTCATAGGCTGACTGTATACTCACTTGCGGTTGTACAAAATATATGTGAATATTTACCTGTTTGTAACCTCGCACTAAGTGAGGCAGAGTAGTGAGCTCTATGCCTGGTCAATTTATTCAGGAATTAACTTAGCACCCATTCCTGATGTAGGCTGAATGAGCCTTAGAACCCTATGTCATTTTAGAAGTAGATATCGTGTTTCTGAATTTTTCAATATCCTATCAGAAAATCGAACCCACGTTCATTGCTGAGAATCATTATGTTTCGATTAGATTACCCGTTTAAGTTAACGGTGCTTAAAGGAATTAGTCGCGTCAGGAAAACGCTCTTCACTTTCATAAGAAGAAGAATAAGAAGACGAAGAAAAAGAAGAATTATTTTACGTCCCACGAACTTTGGTAGACGCAGGGGTGCTGGAATGTTGTCTCGCGTGTCTCGCAGAAGTTCATTACGTGCCAGTGTATCTACCGATACGAGGCTGGCGAACTTCAGTACCTCAAAATACTCTGAAATGGACCGGGATCGAACCCATGAATTTGAGCTCAGAAAATAAGAGCTCTACCGTCGGAACTACTCAGCACGACTCTTCAAATCTTTATGATATGGCCATTATCTCTCTAATATGTAAAATCTCAGTGGCAGAGCTTGAGAATATCAGCGGATGGGTTGAATGTCATATAACGTTATCTTACATAACACGGTGTAGCTTAGAGATTACTGATTGGCAGATTCTAAGCATCACCATATTTGTTTTTCTAGCAACCCCAGTGTAAATGTTTCACAAAGGAGCATCTCATTAGTTTAATGTTAACATCTAATAAAAGATGTTTCCTTTTTACCGTAGCAGTCACCTGAGTATAAAGTCGAAACAAACCAAAAAGAAATCTCGTAATTTCCCCGGAGTGAACATGCGGATTACTGTTTTGTATCTCGCTTGTAGCTCATTTTCGTAAATAAAAGACTAATTAACCTCTCATTAAAACATCCATCACTCATTAAGATTCCACTTAATACAAACGTACAAAGTATATGTCATGGTTAGAAGAAATGGTGCCACTGAAGATATTCTCTCAAAATAGTTATATAACAAATTTTCCTATCGTCATTTCTGCTAATCGTTTTCATTCACAGCCGGTCTGTTATGCCAGAGGTAGCGAGCCTGCCTCTTAACGGAACGTTCAGAGTTCGATTCTGGTCAGCTCGGAGATTCTACAGGGTTTTAGGACTACTTCGAGGTCTAATCAGCCTACCTGAGAACAATTCAAGAAATATATCTGGAGGTGAACTAGCGGCCCCGTTCTAGAAAGACAAGAATAACGGCCCACAAATTTTGTTGCGCTTCCGAGTTGAGCAGCGGTCACTAAAGGCCATCGGGGATGTAGGACCGTAAGGCATGGGTGCTAACAATCACAATAGGTTAAATGTGAAGTGCATTAATAAATTATTGCCCTTAGAATACGTAATTTTAAATACAAAATCCATTATTCCATATCACTCACTGTTTCGGCAATCTTTGTGCTACGAGTTAAGCCAGTTGGACAGATGAGTAATAAAGGAAAATAGAAATGATGGAATACTAGCTGTAATTAAAATCTGCCTTCAAGTTTACACACTTCAGTGACAACACAGAAACTAATTCAATTTCGCACTTCTGATATTTTTCTGCAATGTTCTCGTGAAATATACAAAATATCCGAAGTGAATCTTTCTCTACAGAAATTCTAAGGAACTATGTGTATAAGTGTACTGTACTTGGGGTAACTTATTTTGGTGTTAATTATTAAGAACTTATTAACTTATTAAGAATTTTTAAAATAAAATTATCTTAATATGTTTAAAGGAACGTAAGACTTATTGAATAAATAATGATATTCTTTAGAGAATAGGATGAAAATCTTTTGTAGTGAATTTCATCTAATATGCACACACCTGGGCTTAGTTACTGTCCTTATCTTTAATAATTTTAAGCATTTGCACAAAAAGCAAAGTCATCTACGTATACGGCAAGAAGGCCACACACACTGTAGTTGCATCTGTTACCTCTAACTTAAGAATAAGTTAACCGTACATTTGATTTCTTCTGACAACCCACTGCTTTCATTATTCAGCGTTCAGTTTGAAAGCCGCTGCAAAGCTCCACAGTAATGTATCTGCAACGAGCTCTATGGTATTGTTTACTTCTAAGCCTCTTATGTTTAAATCATTAAAACCTGAGTCTAACCAACGACGTGTTAGTCTCCCTCTGCTTCTATTATTATACATTATTCTAGTAGGTAGTCAATCGTCCTCAGTTCGTCTCAATTCGTAGCTTGATTTTGGAATTCATTCCCAACTTTATCTTCTTGTTACAAATAGTCTCCTGCCACAGTTCCCACCTATTTGTACCAATAATCATTATTGCTACCTTCATGCCTATTAACTTTTTATTAATAAGATACGACGAGTCCACGGAGATTTTACTCCCTTATGGCAAATGTGGTCCGAAAATAGACCGATAGAGAGAGAATGCCCTTCTTTAATCAGGAACTGTATTACATATACCCAATTATTAATTACTGTCACATTCAAAATTACAGTACCGGTCAAAAGTTTAGGACCACATTGAAAAATCATGAAGTTCCATCTAGAACCTACAATTTTGCTACTAGACCTCTGTATCTTTTTTCCGGAGCTCTTGCATCTAATATGATATACATTGCCTGATTTCAGTGATTTACGCCTAGTATTGTATAAGTTATACCATTTTAAATGTTATAAGGTCACATCAGAAAGTCAACATTTTTGGAAATATTATGTACTGTATCCTCTAATTGGTTTCAAATATCACCACCAAGATTCTTGTAGAGACTTAGCAATAGTTAGGGGTCATTTTAGTATAAATATGAAAATTCCGAAAAAATGCGGCACCAATTTTTGTGGGTATACTTTTTTTCAAACCAGTGCTAAAATAGTCAATTTTTCCTTGTTCTTGTCATAGGTATCAGTGTGAAATATCGACATCAGAAACGTATTCTTGGATGCCATCCACAGAGAGGAAATGACACTATCAGGGCAGATAAGTTTGACGCCGATAACTCACACTGATACCTTGGGCCATGCATGAAAAAGGCAAAGAAAAATCGACAATTTTGGCGCTGGTTCAAAAATAAAACACAAAAAAACGGTGCCGCATATTTTCGGAATTTTTATAGAATGGAGTACGCCCATTCCCTAGTTCCGGATTCCGGAATTATGGGAGAGAGCACTCTTTTATTGCAATTTGTTCAATTTTGATACATGCTTAACATTTAAGTTTTCCTCTTACATTTGTTTAACTATACTGAATAAAATTTGTTTTGTCCTAGACGTTAGCATTGCTATATTTTCTAGGACAACATGTATCTTACCTTAGTTTATTTATACACTTAAATTAACGAAAAAATGATCTTTATCAAACAATGTAACTGCTCACCTTGCGGCAAACTAACAAAGAGCACACACTTCTACTCCACAGCAGAATTAAATTAAATAAGTGTGAATACCCACTTTCCAGCAGATACTACATATTATGTGAAACCTTTTCAGGCAAGTCACAAAAGCGCCTTCACAGGAATTTAAATAACCTTTACAGGTATATCAATCTGTTCCACTGCATGCTTAAATGTCACCATGTATCTTACCATTACTATATTTGACGCAAGTGCTTGTTTAACAGTAACAATACTTGTAGTTATTGCTAATATCATTTCGTTTCCTTCTGCCATATACTTCTTGAAATCTTATTAACTCATACATATCTGCTATTTCCGAGATCTCTTGTTGTACAATCATCATATTATCTCTCTGCTGCGCTTGTAACTTTCATTGTCATCACACCTTACTCTAATCTACACATGCAGAAGTGCTAAGTCAACAGTGGGCTTGAGATAGGTTAGGCCTATCTCTTCCTCTTCCTACTCTACTATACTACAGCAGCCAAAACAAACTAATTAGCAATCCCACAGCAAACAAAACAGGCTAACACACAGCAAACGACCTCATTTTAAGGAACTCATTACTGTTAGCATATTGATGAACTAAATCTGCTACTTAGAAATATACAATATGTAATATATGAAGGAACACTGAACAACTATAAAAGGAACATAGTGCTAAACTTATAACTATAGTCGCCCTTAGTTCTTAGCGACTTAAACTCTATAATGAATACATATCTGATATTTCCGAGATCTCTTGTTGTACAGTCATCCTCATACTCATGTATATTACATTTACTATCATTTACCAGTACTGTTATTACTTTCTGTTATTACTAATCTCATTTTAATTTCTTTCTTCCACATGTTTCTTAGAATACAGAAAAATTTAGCTAGTTTTCCTGGGGTGATCCATTCTTTATTTAACAACTTGGTTATTGTATAAAATTCTTTCTCTCTTTCTACTTTTAATTTATATTCATCTTCAAGGTATTTAGTTCTCAGTGCCTCCGTTCCCTTACATGTTCTCAGTAAATGGGCTTCTCCCATTATGTAGTCACAAAATAAACACTGATTTACGTTATGGTTCTCTCTTATTCCCTTATTTTTTGTATAAACCCAAAAGCCACCACAACACACCTCTTAGTTCCCTATTTGTGATTCTATTTTTTCTTATTGACATGTTTTGGATAATTCCACAAAATTCTACTAGTGTTCTTTTAGTTTCACCGGAATTTTTATATTTATACTAAAATGGCCCCCACCTATTCCTAAGTCTACAAAAAAGTCTTGTTGGTGATACTTTCAACCAATTAGAGTATTCAGTACATTATATTACAAAAAAATTTTATTTTTTGTTGTGACCTTCCATGAGTTAAAAATCCATAACTTCTACTGTACTTGAACTAACTCAATGAAATCAGGCGACATATATCCTACTAGATGTGAGATATCAGAAAGAAAATTACAGAGGTCTAGTGGCACAATTTTAGGTTCTAGATGACATTTCGTGATTTCTTTATGTGGTCCTAAACATTTGACCGGTACTATATATATAACTAGAGGACCCGTGTTGCCCCGCAGCACTCGTTACACACGTCAGATAACTCGTCTTGATATGCCTGTCGTAGTCATATTGTTTGGCCTGCACTTTTCAATGGTTTTATGAACATTTAATAAGAAGCGCAGTTCGTAGTCAGAATTAATCCATTCTGACGTCATCATGCCATCTGTTTGGTAAAAATCTATCCATATATTCGCATTTTATCCTGTAGTTCTTGATGTAAGCATTAGTATTGTGTCGTAAAAGGCGTTGGTATTTTTTAAATGCATTTCTTCTATATATAATGGTTATCTTTTGAGCTCATAGGTTAGTCTCTGAAGAGCGATTTTGCCGGGAAGAGAACTTTTTTAATCATACATGGCCCTCGCTCTTTCTAGTGCAGCTAGATTGCTTTCGATAGGTATTCCCAGATAATGTCTACGGCGTATGTCATGAGGGGATCTGTTTGTACGTAGACTTTTTCTCATAGCAGCATGTAAGTTATTAGGAACGCTCTGTCATCTGTTCAATATATTTGGAAACCGGGAAATGTTAGAGAATCAAAGAGTATATAGCAGGGAATAGTATTCTTCCGCGATCCGAGGAAGTGTATACTCTCTGGCTAGACAGGTAAAAATCGAACATGGCCGCATGCAAGGATGAAAATCACATATAATGAAAGTCGCTTGGCAACCTGCTACGTACAGAATGTATTGTGGGTTAGGATAAGCCTCCACCTGCAATTATTGGAATGATCATTTAATAATTTGATTTTATGATTACTCAAAGTTGGCTGAACTTAGAGACCTATCAATGTCTCATGATTCAGCGGTAGGTAACTCCGGAGAGCATACAACAAAAATGAAGAAAATCGGTCCAGTAGAACGGACGGACGGATTTGCCAAAAGCTTTATTTAGTAACATAAACTCATTTAATATATATATTAATGCTACAAAGATAAGTAAGAGTTCAAATTCGTAATTGTATTCTGACAATAGTTCCAAATCCGTCAGTCGGGATTTAGTGTTTGGTCAGTCAGAATACATTGAACGAGTTCGTATTTGTGACCACAACTTGAAGGACTGCTTTGTTAACTTCAGGAACTCTGATGATGATCATTAAATCCTATGGATCACCCTCCTATTCCGAGACAGATGCATTTCACATGCATGTTATCCCGCACGAGTCTCCTTAAGTGCCTGTAAAGCTACCAGAAAGAGGCTGACGTATTTGACCACCTTCAAATACCACCGGACTGAGCCAGGTTCGAACCTGTCATGTTGGAGTCAGGAGGCCAGCACTTCAACCGTCTGAGCCACTCAGCCTGGTCCGATCTGAAAGCAAACGTTCCATCGTTTACCTGTAGACAAGATTTTCCATCAGTATCGAATACTACCCACGTAAACTAGACGTTGTGTGGTGCTTTCAAACTTATAAACAAAGATTTATTTCCCCGATTACGAACTGGAATAGTTTTCCTGTAGGACCACTGTGCAATTGACTGCATCTCAAAACGTAGGATTTATTTAGAATATTTTGTGTTAGAATAACTGATGCTGCCCTCTATGCAAACAAAATTCTATGTCTTAGATTTTAAGTAACAATTTGTCTCAAAACCAAGAAAAAAACCCTACGGGTGTTTGACTGGGGGATGAGGTCTGATGACAAAATATTCCCTTCTCTGAAACCACATGACCTTTGAAGATAGATTTACAATAGATATCGTAGGTGTTATATAACAGAAGGTTTGTAAAAAACGTAACCCCTCAAGGAGTTAAATGGTGGTTAAGATAGAAGACTAAATATTCATTCCTCCGAAACCGTTTAACTTACGAAGAAAAAATTCCAAATGGCAGCATATATTTTAGCCCTGTAATGCCCAAACCAACTGTATGATGATATAAGCATTATGTTTCCAGTAAAAATACTTCCTATAGCCTCAACTTACTCTATTATATGCATTTTGTACCATTTCAAATTTTTGACCCTTTTATTTTTAATGCGACATATTTGTCTCACTGGGCATTTACTAAGTACACGATAGATTTCATTCAAAAAGTATTTTATTATTAAC
Organism: Anabrus simplex; assembly: GCF_040414725.1. NCBI lineage: Eukaryota > Metazoa > Arthropoda > Insecta > Orthoptera > Tettigoniidae > Anabrus > Anabrus simplex. The sequence continues at coordinate 873,760,772 of NC_090265.1, read as the reverse complement.
TAACTCCTCTGTACAGTCATTCCCTTCCTTAAGAGTGGCTTGATATTAATTATTTACATTTTAACAGAAATAGGCCTTAAAATTAGAATAATCGAGCATATAAAAATAAAAAGCATATAAAAATGAGCATAAAAAGGAGCATTTTAGTTCAATTTCAGTTCAATTTTCACTGTGATTATAATATTCTAGCGCTATCTACACATGGAACCTTCTGAAGCAATTATTGTCTTTGTTCAAACAAAGGGATACACTACACTTTTCACACTAAATGTGGGAGGCCATCTTGATGCATATCTTGCAGCATCCTCTTGTGTCTTTCCATATTGGCCAGTGCTCGTATTTGTCTTTCTGGCAATCAGCAACTGGTAGAATTGTTGTAGCTGCTTTCTTCCTAGATTTTGACACATCGTCTCTGCTACCTAGGTCATCCTCGCTTTGCTTTACCTTTGCCAGCTTAAACAACGGCACATGCAATTTCAGCCTGAAACTTTCTCAATGGCATGTGTTGCTCTTGTAGACTTTTGCAATTCTCCCTGTACTTGGTCCAACTATTGACAACTGCAATGCGTATCAAATGCCAAAAGATGTACAGATACCATCTTCTACTCGTTCTAGGGAAACCTGAAAATAATAGCAAATTATTATTATTATTACCCCATATTTCACTCGTATATAGCACACGTGATGGTCAATAATCACTCAATTTCAACAGGACAGATAACAAACAACAGCAATACATAACACACGCCATTCATTAAAAACACCCTCCAATGCCCAGTGTTACATATTTGTAACATCAGATTCTGAAATGGCACTACAGCTACACATATCCCAGAGTACATTTTCTCTTCAATGAACATTATACTTTCATAATACAACTTTATAAGTATGGAAAACACTAAATTATAGAAACAGTAAGAATAACAAACTTTCCTTGCGTGTCATCTTCCTTCACAGCAGCGACCGGTTGACTTCAATAAAATGGTGCGAACTTTCCGGACCACAGATGAAGAAAATATCCACCAGGATGTGTTCATGACTGTGGGACAAATGTGCTACACTGGGCAATAAGAATATTCTAGCTTCTGATACAATCTGAAAGTTGTGTGACAAATTTGTTACGCCGGGCATTATAGGGTTAAATCCTAGGTGTGAAATCGGAAATATTTTAAAACATTCCACCCCTAAGTTGAAAAATGGTGTTAGTTCCATAAAAGAAATTTTTAATTCCTTAGAACCGTTTGACGTACTTACAGTATTTGTAATTTTTAAAGAAGGTTGTTCTTTTATGTCATGAGGCCTACGTGTCAAATATCAGATACTTTTCCCCTAAGGAGTTTAGATGAGGGTTGATTCTAAAAATCACAATATTAATTTTCCCTAAACCGTTTCACGTACGAACTTGAAATTTTGCATGTAGTTTAGTCTTGTATGTCCTAGATGTTAATTATTAAGTAGATTTAAGACATTCTACTCCTCCAATACAAGTACAAGTCAAATTTTTGCAGGTTGATCACTTCACGTCCTAGATGTTAAATGAGGTAGGGTTTTAAAACATTTAATTTCTATGGAATTCAAATAAGTTTTAGATCCAAAAATAAATAATCATGCCTCCAAAACCATTTGACGAGCGAATTGAGTGTGCATTTTCCAAGCTCAGCCGTCAGTGGACTTCTTAAAGTTTAAAAATTTCAATGTTTCAGTTTCAAGCCGTAGCAAAGCACGGGTATGTTCCTAGTATAGAATATTGAGAATAACTACAAAATAAAATAAAGTAGTAATAATAATTGAACTACATAGATATAAAACAGATATACAAATATAATTATAGCCAATATCGAAAAACTTTCAGCACGGAAATATTACTGTTTTCATTTAAACTCTTCGGGCTGCAGTCCCTCTATATGTCAAGATTCTTTGGAATGACACAGTTGGTTGTACGGTATGTGGTCCAGTGTGTTACTGGTGATACTTAAGAGAGCTATTCTTATGAGGCTTTTCATAAAAAAGTGCAATAAAAATGAAAGTGATAACATGAAAACCATAAAATTTCGAAGATAGGCGGCTGTTAATTAGTTTAAGTTGCTAATATCATTACACCGGTGGTCATTGATAAATAATCAAATTACTTACGTCCTTCAGGACAGCGTTCCATAAACCACACGTCACTGAAAACTGTGTCCGACTCATTGGCCGAATGATCAGCGTACTGGCCTTCGGTTCAGAGGGTCCCGGATTCGATTCCCGGCCGGGTCGTGGATTTTAACCTTAACTGGTTAATTCCAATGGCTCGGGATCTGGGTGTGTGTGGCGTATTCAGCATTAGTAATCATCCTAGATAGGGCCCTCATCTTCACAGACATGCAGGTAGCCTAATAGGGCGTCTGCGAGAAAAAGTCTCGTACCAGGCCTCTCCGGAGGCCATTGTTATTATACTAAAAATTGTCAGCCATCCAGTAGACTTGTACTCATAGATGCATGGCGCTGTTTGTTCTTTAATGTGGATTAAAAAACGATTTGGTGGCTCCGTGTGAGCTAATGAATTTTTCATATCTGATACACGGTTTTCAAAGAATACTTTCGACTATTAAGCTTCACTGTATCTGGCTGTACTGTTGATTTACTGTAACTGTGTTGACGAGTGGGAACAGTCTACACCATATTAAACATAACTCGAGTTCGGACACTGACTGACATTAAAACCTAATTCTTGAAGCTCATAAAAGTATATTCTCTTTGAAGCAATTATATAGAAATTAACTTAATTACTTTACTCATTCTATTCGTCTCCTTCCTCTTCTTCATATCCCGCTTCAAGCGAGGTCGATGTTTCTTGCAAGTCTTTTCCACTTTATCATATCCTACACATCATCTTCCCGTAATTTCTTCTCCTTCAGATCTTCTCGTACATTGTCTTTCCACCTTCTTCTTGGTCTCTCCCTATTTCTAGTCCATTTCACAGAAGTAGCCATCACTCTCCTCCCTACATAGCTTTCATCCCTACGCAAAATGTGTTCATACCATAGTAGTCTTCTCTCCTGTACTTAGATACTTCTTTCACTTTAACTGTTACTCTCAATTTCTCATTTTTGAAGCGATCCATTCTTGTGACCCCACTCATCCATCCTAGCATCTTCATCTCTGCAACATCTAATTTATTGCATTGTCCCTTTGTTATTGCCCAAGTCTCTGCACCATACAACATGGCTGGCCTCACTGCTCTCTTGTAGGCTTTCTCTTTAAACCTTATGCCAAGTCTTTTGCCACACAGGATGCCAGACATTCTTTTCCAGTTCATCCAGGCAGACTGCACTATGTGGTTAATATCAGTGTTTAAGTTGCCGTCCTTAGACATAAAAGATCCTAAATACTTGGAACCATCTCTAACAATTCATTCCCCTCACCTCCCAAGCACAAGTATTCGGTTTCCTTTTCTCATTCTATAAAACATACTATTATTATTTTTGTTATTATTATTCATCGTTAGGGCCACTAAGGATCGCGAGATCTCAACTGTTGGCCTTCTTCTGGGCCCACCAGGTGTTCATCCTTTCGGAGTGTGCTTTCTTCCATGTATCAGAATAGACATGCTTCAATCGATTTGGGACATCTTCTCGATGAGCCCCCTGTCCAGAGGTAGCTTTCAGCGTCCACAGCATTTCAAATACCCGGAGTAGACAGTGATTTTACTCTCCCACAAAATATACCAGAATAACCTGGTTGGGAATCAACCAACCTTGATGGAAAACCACTTCTAAAACTTTTTCTTCAATAGGATGATTGATAAGGGAGACATCATTAACGGATGGTTTCATGTTATTACATTTGTTATTCGCTAATCGGCCAACTAGTGACCACGATAAGTTCCATTATACATTCTGGCGTTTGCTCAGCTTTCAATTGATCCAGTAGGTTTCATTAGCTTGCTGTGTTGAGCAGCCGTTCATCCGAGCATTTTGCACCATTTGTCTGCTTCGCATCACAGAAAGTCCAAAAATTCACTATGCTTACTGAGAAAGTCTCATATGTGCGCGTCATCTGGTCCTAAGCCCATTTCTTCGAGGATTTTCTTGACGTTAACGTACCAGGGAATTGTTGTTTTCGAGTCAAAATTGTTAAAATTTATTTTTGAACATCAAGAGTCGTCCATCCGTCGTATGTGACCGTAGAAAAGAACCCTGCATTTGCGCATTGCGTCCGTGATCTTCTCTGTCTTAGAGTGGATCTCTTGCATGGATTTTCTTATGTACATCTTGTTTTTGTATTTTGGGCCAAGAATGTTGTGGACAATCCTTCTCTATTTTTGCTCTAACTTAGTGAGCGCACATTTTGATTATTATTATTATTATTATTATTATTATTATTATTATTATTATTATTATTATTATTATTATTATTATTATTATTATTATTATTATTATTTTATTATTATTATTATTATTATTATTATTATTATTATTATTTAGTAGTATCATCATCGTCCGCCTCCGTGGTCTAGTGGTTAGCGTGATTAGCTGCCACCCCTGGAGGTCCGGGTTCGATTCCCGGCTCTGCCACGAAATTTGAAAAGTGGTACGAGGGCTGGAACGGGGTCCACTCAGCCTCGGGAGGTCAACTGAGTAGAGGTGGGTTCGATTCCCACCTCAGCCATCCTAGAAGTGGTTTTCCGTGGTTTCCCACTTCTCCTCCAGGCAAATGCCGGGATGGTACCTACCTGAAGGCCACGGCCGCTTCCTTCCCTCTTCCTTGCCTGTCCCATCCAATCTTCCCATCCCACCGCAAGGCCCCTGTTCAGCATAGCAGGTGAGGCCGCCTGGGCGAGGTACTGGTCATTCTCCCCAGTTGTATCCCCCGACCCAAAGTCTGAAGCTCCAGGACACTGCCCTTGAGGCGGTAGAGGTGGGATCCCACGCTTAGTCCGTGGGAAAACCGACCCTGGAGGGTAAACAGATGATGATGATGATGATGAGTATCATCATCATAATCATCATACTGTATATCTATAATCAAACAACACTTGCCTGTATTGAAATATGTACCAACGTAGCTCTCGATCACAAAATTGGCCAGACAGTAGTAATTTACGGCAATTAAGAAATGTCCTGAATGAATGGTACTCACTCACTAAATCAACATAATGGTATGACAGCTCTCCCTCCGTGATAATTCCTAGCATTTCTTCCTGATAAGGATTTCCTCTTAATTACGGACTAAGTGTCCCAATAATAGGGATTCAAATAATACACCTTGTTATTATTAGTAAGCGACACCAATTAAATCGACATAAAGTTACTTAATATTCATAAAACCTGGACATCTGTTACTGAATCTCGCTCATATTCACTGAATGCTTCGAAATCACCTTACTTTTTATTTCCATTCCTTTTTTAACGTTTACGTCCCATCTACACAGATAGCTTTTATTGCGACGATGGAAGAGGAAAGGGCTAGTTGTGGGAAAAAAGCGGCCACGGACGTAAGTAAGGTACAGCTCCAGCATTTGCCTCATGTTAAAATGAGAAACCACCGAAAAACTTCCTCAGGGCAGCCAACACTGGGGTTCGAACACACTATCTCCCGGATGCAAGCTCATAGCTGTGCGCCCCTAACCGCACGGCCAACACATCCATTTAACTTTATCATTCCATAACAAAGAATGTTCTTCCGAACTGAGTATCTCAGGCGGTAGATCACGGGCCTTCTAAGCTCATCTTGGCAGGTTCAATCCTGGCTCAGTCCAGCTGTATTTGAAGGTGTTCAAATACGTCCGCTTCATGTCAGTAGATTTCCTGGCACATAAAAGAACTACTGCGGGATAAAATTTTGACAACTTGGTGTCTGCGAGAATCGAAAAAGTAGTTAGTTGGACGTAAATTTCATTATTATTATTATTATTATTATTATTATTATTATTATTATTATTATTATTATTATTATTATTATTATTCCTTTCAACTAGATATAAACATTCTTAAGACTGTATGTTTCTACATCGTCTTATTGGGGAATGTATTAAAAATGTTGCCTCTCTCAAGGTCTGTGATGATAATAACAATAATCTAAATGTATGTTAGGTAGAGGTCTCTTTGACTGCCTGTCTGGCTGGTTATCTGTTAGAAGTCTGCAATCTCTCACAAACTGTTTCACGGATTGTCTGACTGTCCGTTCATCTGTCCGTCTGACTGGATGTCTGATTTCTTTCTTCCTTCTTTTCTCCGTCTATTTGTCTGTCTGACTGGATTCCTCTCCATCCTTCCTTCTCTCTTTCTTATCTTTTATTTCTTTCATTCTTTCTTCCTTAATTCCTTTATTCTTTCTGTCAGTCGAACTGCATCTCTTTTTCCCTTTCTTTCTTTCTTTCTTTCTTTCTTTCTTTCTTTCTCTTTTTCTTTCTTTCTGTTTGCCTCTCTGTCTGTCTGCCTGCCTCTTGGGCGGAATTACTTTATTTCTTCCTTCCTTCCATCATTGTTTATACTTTTTTTCTTTCTTTCTTTCTTTCTGGCTGTCCAAATGGTTTCCTTTCTGTCTTCTTTTCATTATGTATGTATTGAACACTTTAGATCCATATTGAGGGATACCTACCTTTCTTACCTATCAGCAAAGTTCATGAGATCTGTCTCTTGGGTCGTATCGGGTTCTTCGTCACTTGCTGAGGTAAAGGTAGGGTTCAGTAATTCTAATCTATCTACTGGAATGATAGGTCTGTTTAAAAGATTGCTATTTATTCAGAAAAATTCTGAAGCAATCTGATATGTCAACGGTATCATAGAAGTCAATTGTGTCCACTGGACACCACAATCATTTTTACATAAACGTCAGAACACTGGTGTGAGACTTTAACGTAACTGCCTGACGGGCATTCATACTAGAAACCATTGTCTCAAATATTAATCATTTAAGAAAGGAAAGTCTGGAAATCCTTAAATTCGGCTTCCATGTGAGACCACATGTACCATCATAGTGATTCGTTATGGTCCAGCCCTCGTAACACGAACTCTGGACTCTGGGTATAATTAAGGCCGTCCAATCGGTGTGTGCCACACAGTGGTTCTACGGCATGGACCCTTAATTGAATCGATGTGACCTGCGTCTATGTCATGGACCGACATCTAATCTTCTAAGTTACTTTAAAGTCATTGTGGATGATGACCGCAAGGAAATGATGCTACAATGGCATATGGCCCTAAACTAAATCACTGAGGTTGATGACCCCCTGACCATCCAAGTTTCTAGGCTGAAGGCTAAACACAATTAAGTTACATCGGTTGATGACCAAAGTTTCCACTTTACTATCCCCAGCACATTCACTGCTCAATCAATCAAAGTTCAATAATTACAACAATAGCAATGCTCACAAACTTTGTGGCAGTAAAATCCATTTCCTTCCGATATGTCCCTTTAATCGTTACTTTATATTTAAATATTCCCCCGAAAACAAACTAAAATTTCCAGAATGCATCTCCAAGTTATTCGCTTCATTAAAGTTATTTCAAAATGCGGTTTCACTGAATTTAATAATTAAATAAATTTAAATGATTTGACGAAATGTTAACGAACAACAAATTTTATCTCCGCGGACTCTGGTTTCTTCACAAATTCCTACGCAGCTGTGATGTGAATTCAGTCTTGTGATGTTTGTCTGGCTGGAAAAGAATTGTTACATAATTCATGTCCAGTTATATATCTTGTCTCGTGATCTCACACTTTAAAATCTAATCTAGTCCTAACCGTTATTAACACTTGGATATCCTAATAATCTACGTACAAACCAAACAACTCGCCATATAATTACGATGTCATATCACGTCATACCATTTATGAATTTTGCACACCCCTCACAGACAAACCGATCATCACAACCATCGCTCTATATTTTGGACAACCCTGAATTTGTTTACTCTGTTCCTTATACTCAAAGTTCGTGATTTCAAATGTTCATTACATCCCCAATTAAACAAATTTTACAGTATTTCACAATACTCAGATCATTACCGGCTATGAATTTCAACTAAATCCAGCATTTTAACGTTTTCCCCGGCCGAGAATACAGTACAATCTCAATTCCACGCCTGTCCCGTTATCACAGCTGAGGCCTCTCGTCCCCAAGTTCGCTTGGCAGTGATGTGAAACACCCGGTTCGTTCTACCTGACTGACTTCTCAAAATGCTCCCTTTTAAACTCCGCCGACATAATTAAACAAATACGATATTCTAACCAACAAAATGCACAGATTATGCTTCAAGATGCCCACACTAATTATACGCGTCGCCAATTAATACCGCTATGGATTTCTATGAATTTCTTTCCATTCCCAACATTTTAAAATATACCTCGGGCTATCGTGTCCCGGCTTCAATGACAGGACTCTAACCTGATTCGCACATCTCATCTCAACTCATATAAAACATTCCTCGGGCTTCCATGTCCCGGCTTCAATGACAGGTCCAACCTGATTCACAAATCTCATATCAACAAAACTAACCTCTGTTTCCCAGCTCCACAATTATCATCGACAAAGAACTGGAATAAAATCCTCACTAGGAATCTCGACGTCTAATATCGCACAATGCATTAATCATGAATAACTTCGCATAAAGGATATCGTATTTAATAACTTGATTTTTACGAGAAAATGACTGAAACATTCTACTAGATCTTTTATTGTCAGTCAGACACAGTTCAAAATGGGCCTAGAAAAACGTTTCTCTCCGTGACCAAATTCATCACCCTAGGTTCTCACCCGACAGCGCGCTTCCACTCGATTGAAAATGAGTGACCATGGATTTCTACATTATTAACCTCAAATTGCAGACAGAAAAATTTACGTCGAATGAACATCTTAATTTGACATCACAAAATATAGGCAGTACACTCACACGGATAACGATCTACATTGGACGTGATATCACTTCGAAACTCTATTCAATAACTTTTACAACATTATACGGCACTCGCAAGACTTCAAAAATTTATCCAAGTGGGAAATAAAACAAATGACTCTTTTAGTCGTACTCTCACATTTACAAAACTTAGTAGGGGTGACCACTGCGTCGTATATCCCCATTCAAATACACTTTTAGAGATCATGAGACAAGATATAAGAGGTAGTAAGATGGAAAGTCACCTACCTCATGTAGTCACACCATTGTTCGTCATAGGGGTCACCTGCGACCCTGGCATTTTATTTAGCCATTTTTACATTCATGGCTTTACAAACCATTATGTTTCTTCAGGTTTCCTGGAATAAAGCATAAAAAAAGAAAATACCCTTCACTTGTTTGCTGAGCGCACACGATGGACTATAATTATTTCCGCACACGAATACTTAATCACATTAGAATTTATTCAGTACTTTGACCGTCCTATCTGGTACAATTATTTCACTCAAGAAAACTATCTCCTCGTGGACTCAAGACCTAGCCACAATGGCTAAAATCTGCAGTTGAACTCAGTCTACTTTCGTTGGTTTGATTTCGTAGAGCAGCTCAACAATTTTTCGTCCGCTTTGTATCACAAATGCCGGAGAAGGAGACTTCGTCATGGCGTCCCTTCATATTTATAGCAGTTACTCCCTCTCTTCGGATATCTCCCTTTGCCGCCAAGAAAATTTCTATAAATTTTCTGACTTAACTAAACTGTAATTTCAAGAGTTTTGAAAGTGACTACATGCTTGCTACATTTCTGGCGGTAGTGTTCATGGACATTTAAAATTTTTACGGGTTCGATTTGTGAGATGATTGACCCCCTTGGATAGGCACTATATTTTTTTGACTTGGCTTGGGTCACGCCATGTACACGCGCTTTGAAATAGTTCTTAAAAATGACTTGAGATTCTTCCGCCGTCGACACGTGTGGCTGACGTCACGTACCCCAGAGCGTGGGACCGAAGGTAATCACCCCCTCATCACGTGTCAAATCCATGCTATCAAGAATCCAACTTTTAAATGATTGTCGCTTTATGCATAATGTTCTTAGGGCACAAAGGTCATGGGTCCGGTATTTAATTGTACCATTTTCTCCATCTATATATCTATCTATCGGTTCCATAAGCCCTCCACTTTCCTTCGAGAATCTATTATTTCAAAAATAGTTTGTAAAGTGTTTGTGATTTTAAAATCATAAAATGCACCGGGAATTTACGGAGGGCTTAAGTAATTACTTTATTCTCTGATTATTATTAATTTAGAGTAACAGTACTGAGTCCACTCTACATTCATCGTTATACTCTTCTCAACATAATACATGATCCATCTAGTCCACACCGTGAGGGCTTCCGATATGAAACGGCATGCTCTTAAGAATCAATTTTGAAGTAAAACATTGATACAATTTACAGACAAATAAACCTCCTAATATGCTTCAAATCTTGACATTGTCTCCACTACTTGGTATATAAGACAATCGTCGCTATATCCATGTCTATCCATCACTTGCAAGTTATGAATAAGGTCCTAATTCCACACACTTTTCACTCCTACACTGCGTATTGTGTCCGAGTACTGAGCAGTTAAACTCTCGGAAACCATTGTGATGGGCCAGTAGTTAGCTTAAATGATCTTCTTGTTCTGCTCTGAAGGGAGGCAACTATCACCAATACCATTTATATAACTATATTGACAAATCCACTCCACACAAAAACGAAGAAGCATTCCATTTTGTGAACATAATGAAACAATAGTTCATTCACCTCCCAGCCACAAAGTACCCTCCGTCAAAGAATTCCAAACGGGAAGTGCATTACTATAATTTAAGAAATTCCCTGGATGTTAAAACTCCACTTGTAACGAAACACCAGTCGGCTGATTACAATTTGTGTCGTTATCATAAAATCAAGGTTAAGAGAGTTACTTTTAATTTCCAGGACTTGTTCACGGACAATTACATAGAGATACGCGTAAAGCGTTAACTGAGGCCACATTACGGGGATAACGAAACACACACAAAAATGAACCCATAATGATATATTTAATATTCGTTGTTATGACACTCGCCTGTGATAGAAACTAAACAAATTTCAATTAAGAATGTTGGCTGGAATATGATTATTACATTTAACTCTTATGAAGGAAAGGAACAAATTTGTCTCAGTCGTAGCATGAAGTGGTTGTTAAAAACGCCTCGAATTAATTCCCTAGTAATGTTTAATAACATCTTTGCTATCTAGTTAAAGAGCAGTAAACAACGTTCAGTACGAATGGAAAAGGCAGCGAACTCTTTTTAGATAACTTTGTTGCAATACTGTGCTTAATTGACTGCATCACTGTGAGGTCAGCCTGTATACCTATCTATGTGAGCAGTGTGGAAAAAACTAAAGAAATCAATTTGAAATGTTCCACGTAGTTTCCAGAAATATTGGTTCCACTCTTACCTTGCTTGTTCCTGAGTCTCTGGACAAGTTCTTCCAATTATTATCTCCTTCGTTCTCCATTTTCACCATTTTCTCCATTTTCTGTCTTCCATTCTCTTCAAATTGGTCTCCACTTCATTCAACGACCAGGTTCTTCGTCTGCTTCTCATTCAAAATTCTTCCTGAAGATCTTCTCCACAGTCTTATCATCTGCAATTATTTCCACATGACCGTATTATCGTTGTCTGTTACACCATTTCTGAATAAATACCAATCACGCGTGCCAGTACGTGTTCCTGTGACGATCAGCAGTGGGGATCACTACCTTACCATTTCCGGTATTCCATTGACCTATAGTGTATCGAGTTTTCAATTTTAAATCCACAGAATTTTTGTCTGCTGTAATACACAAATTTCAAGACACTTTTATTATCATGATGTTCTAGAGAATCTTTTTGAAAAAGTGACAATGAAAATACATACTTTTCATGTACATAATTATCATTTTATTATGTCAGTTTACAATAATATTATCATATTGTCATTATACACAGCAAATACCATGAAGTTCATTTACACGTTCAGTTGTAAGAGCTCCGAACTAGATGGTTTTATATTATTATTAAAATACATCGCGATTAGGAAATATCCCGGTGGCAAAGTTCACTTACAGTAGTGTGAAAATAAAGTTAAAACACAATTAGCAAACAACAGCAACAACAACAACAAAAACTACAACCACAACCACAACAACAAGAGTACAACAAGTAATTCCATGGAAATAAAATATTAAAAGAAATCCTACTAGTTTAACATTCCAAATCCAGCATCATCATGTACAAATTCACACACAACTTAAATACGTTCATTGCGTAACACTGTGCGTGCACAATAAACAAAATTTTAATCCTTATTTCGACGAGCTGAGTAATGACCTTTCATTCTTCTTTCAGCATTTTGTAGTTAAAAATAAGTCAAGATTGCTGCATCTGTGCCAAAATTTGTCTTAAATGATGTGCAGAATTGTTTTCAACATGTATTGAGATTTCTACAGCCAAATACAAGACTCAAAATGCATAATTAAGCACGATGGGTCTGAACGGGTTGCTCGGCTCCTTGGCTGAATGATCGGTTGAGAGGACTCCGGGTTCGTATCCTGGACGGGTACAGGATTTAAATTGCGTATGTATAATTTTTCTATCTTGGGGACTGGGTGTTTGTGTTCGTCTCAATACACGTCTCTCCATCTACACACGACACCCCACACTTACCATCCACTACATAAAATCGCAAAAGTCAAAACAGCCCACCACATAGGTTTGACATCAGGAGGGCACCCAGCCTTAAAACTAGGCCTCATTCCAATGAAGTACTGAATCCAAGAAGGACCAGAAAGAAGGAGGCATGGAGGTGTTATTGAATTGCATAAGCATAATGATGGAATGAGCATTAGTAAGCTGGGCTGAGTGTCTCAGACGGTTGATGGGCTGGCCTTCTGAGTCCAACTTGGTAGGTTCGATCCTGGCTCAGTCCGGTGGTATTTGAAGGTGCTCAAATACGTCAGCCTCGTGTCAGTAGATTTACTGATAGGTAAAAGAACTCCTGCTGAACTAAATTCCGCCACCCCAGTGTCTCCAAAAACCGTTATAATGCAGTTAGTGGGACGTAAACATTATGACATTATTTCAAAAAGGCAGGCATTCATACAAATGGAGGAACATGCTTCCCCTAGCGCACTGTCACTCATTGTCCTACATAAGAGGCTTACAGTGGTGTCTCAGCGGTGCACTTGCCCCCAGCGTCTTGGAAAGGTGTAGCAACACAACTCACGATGTCACTGCTACACTGGGGGCGAAACTATGGTGACTTAGCGAATTGAAAAGGCCTAAAAAGCTTAATATTATTAATTATTACCATTTATTATTACTAATCAATCATTAATAACATTAAAAACATTATTATTGAACATTAGTGACAAAATGACCTTACTTGGTGCGAAAATTATATTAATTATTGTAATGTAACGAAATGTCTTTAATAATCTACACAACAAATGCTGGAATTGCCCTCAACCAACATTCAAACATTTCTGTGCGTGTCATACTACACTCGTGCGCTTATAAAGTGTATCAAATCGTGGTAGTAACACTCCAGAAGCAATTCCCGATGTTATTATTTCTATTTTAATGCCCAATGGATAAGGAATTATCATTATATTATCGAAACATCGAATAACACAAAATATTTAAGTACGCAACACTTTCCTCTAAATCACCTTGTCTTATGATACGTTTCAAGAACGCATTAATCAATTATTGATTTTAGGGTTTTTCGTGCAAACTTATTATTTAATATATGATAATTAAATATTGATTACAGTATTAATTAAAATATTTCTCACAATTCATTAATTAGAATAGAGATCTGTAAAGATCCTCAACCTCGTGACTGTTTGAATAATTTTATTATTATGGCCTGTACCATCTTCTTGGACAGAAATTTTGTAGAGTGTCCCCACGTTGCAAGTGAAGTAGGCCGTAAAATGTGTACTGCTAACAACACATATTGTTAACGCCCAACAAAGTATCACCTTAACGACTACAGCTTGCTTTTAAACAAAATTAAAACTTTAGCCATCCTATTTAATGAGAGCCCTAAACTTTGAAGCAATTCGCTTTAAGGCAATTCCACGGATAATTGGGTTGTTCTTAGAGTCCGCTTTTGCTCCACCTCCAGTGAAGTGTTTACTGAGGGAGAACACTCCATTATCCAGGTATTCCCTGGCTGAAATGAGAGTTATATCAGGCAATAACGAAGTGATGCGTTGTCGCTTCTAGTGAAGAGAATAATGGTTCGTCTACAGCTTGGCTGGTAGAACTCAGGTAAGAAACCGAGCAGGGGAGAGAATGAAGTACACTTCATGATAAATAATATAGAAGAACTCGAAAGGCCTGGGTTAATTACTCAGATCTGAAAATATTTGAAATGCTTCTATTTACTTTATCGTTTGATTTCCAGGCAAGAACATCCTGCGGCTCTTAACTGTCACAACCAGTACATCACAGCACTGTTCGTTTTGTTCCATGTTAAGTAGAACGTCTTTGGTAACCCACTGATTGTCACCCTTGTGTTCGGTTGCGAGTTTGTATGCCCTTGCAATGATCGCAATTTCGCCCTGACCTAAGTCTGCTTCACAAGATAAAATCCAAGAGCACGAAATAAATGTCTACCCTATTCTTTCTCAACAGCTTTACTAAGGGAAGTCATGGCTGAAATGTTGCATTGTTGAACATAAAATCGAATTTTTTATTTTAAATTCTCTCTCTTTCAAATCCCATTATCACGTTTTCCTTCACGCAATTTCTATATCTCTAAATGTCGGATTTAAGGGGTAGGGGCACGCCGTATATAGAACAAGCATACGACCCTTTTTAACGTGTCAGGTAATATTGGCTTCAAAGTTCTTTCGAACTACCATTTCAATAAACACTTCTTCTTCTTCTTCTTCGTCTTCTTCTTAATCTGTTTATCCTCCAGGGTCGGTTTTTCCCTCGGACTAAGCGAGGGATCCCACCTCTACCGCCTCAAGCGCAGTGTCCTGGAGCTTCAGACTTTGCGACGGGGGATACAACTGGGGAAAATGACCAGTACCTCGCCCAGGCGGCCTCACCTGCTATGCTGAACAGGGGACTTGTGGAGGGATGGGACGATTGGATGGGACAGGCAAGGAAGAGGGAAGGAAGCGGCCGTGGCCTTAAGTTAGGTACCATCCCGGCATTTGCCTGGAGGAGAAGTGGGAAACCACGGAAAACCACTTCCAGGATGGCTGAGGTGGGAATCGAACCCACCTCTACTCAGCTGACCTCCTGAGGCTGAGTGGACCCCGTTCCAGCCCTCGTACCACTTTTCAAATTTCGTGGCAGAGCCGAGAATCGAACCCGGACCTCCGGGGGTGGCAGCTAATCACGCTAACCACTACACCACAGAGGCGGACTTCAATAAACTTACAGTCCAGAGCAGTTTTTTAAATAAAAGTAAGTTTCCTAAAAATTGGCAATATAATATGATATTAGGAGATTAACATGCCGGCCACACGGTGTAGGGGTAGCGTGCCTGCCTCTTACCGGGAGGACCCGGGTTCGATTCCCGGCCAGGTCAGGCATTTTTACCTGCATCTGAGAGCTGGTTCGAGGTCCACTCAGCCTACGTGATTAGAACTGAGGAGCTATCTGACAATGAGGTAGCGGCCCCGGTCTAGAAAGCCAATAATAACGGCCGAGAGGATCTGTCGTGCTGACAACACGACACCTCGTTATCTGCAGGCCTTCGGGCTGAGCATCGGTCACTTGGTAAGCCATGGCCCTTCGGGGCCTGTTGGGCCATGGGGTTTGGTTTGGTTTGGTTTGGTTTGGTTTATTAAAAGATTCACATAATTATCTGACTATTCCAGCGTGCTCATGAATGCATCCATCTTCTTTAACCAGGCGAACCACGGAGTATTTAAAATAGGAGGACTCATAAAGAAGAAGGCGGGCAGCCACGCCGTGGAGTAGGTGTTTCGCCCGTACATAAAGAGCAGAGTGGCAGCCAATATCGCTTAGTTTTTAACCAATTATTTTGGTGGTGTCAACAGCAGAAGTCTACTTGGCTTTGTATTCACACGAAAGCGCGGCTACACAAGGCAGGTATAGGACACCCAATTGCCGTGACACTGTCAGTGCACAATAACGAGACATAGCCTGCGGATAAATGAGGTGTGAAACTTTAAAGAGACTAGATTTTCTATTGCCAGACAGGTTGTAACATTTGATATAGGAGAAGTGAGCAATTGAGGGCTTACACAGAGCTGTTTCTTTATTGTATTACCTTCACTATACTCTTGTCTAAATATTTCAATTATGATTTCAAATTATGAATGAGTGTTCTAATGCACAGGCTGTTAGATACGTGACCAATAGCCGTGATGATGGGTGGTTTGCGATTTTCATTATCTGTGTGCACCCTTCTTGGTCAAGGAGTCAGATACTCCTGGCCTCAAAGGCGAATTTCATTATGCAAGTGTATGTATTCCAGTGTACAGTGTGATAACTGTGTATGTTGTATTGTGTACAAGAGACTGGATTTACTGGGGAACGTAATGTTAAGTACTAATAGGTTAGATTGCAAAAGTATTTGAACATGGCGCTAGTATCATCTAGCCTCTCTAGTGTTATGTGTGTGAGTTGCATGCATCTTAGGGGTTCTGATAGTTCAGATCGCTATTATTTAGGCAAATTTCACTGCAGAACTGTTGTGCGGGTAGAAAACACTTGCGCCTTGGTTAAATACGTTTGCATTCTAACCTACTGGTGCCTAAAAAATCCTGTCCCTATTACTGATCATCTTTTAACAATATTGATACAAGAGAAGTGGACAGCAGAGAACAATGAGACAGGTAGAGGGTAAAAACCGGTGCGCACATAGCCTACTCATGTCGAATAACACCGAGGAGTCTGATCAAGGCTTCAACGACCCCATCGAACGGATGAACCACCACTATGCCTTCGAACGATACGAGCATTTTGGAGATGTTTGGAATTGAACTCAGGCTTTTCGCACGCAATCCGGCGATTAGGAATTGTATGCTTCCACATCTCCTACCTTGGTGGACATCGTTCTGGTAGTGAAAAGGTTTCCACGAACGGGACTCGAACCGGCTGACCAATGTGTCAGACCATAATGCCTTGATGTCTTAAATATTATGATCGCCAGCGGGACAAGTACACCTGCGAATGCTTTGTACTCGAACACATTTTCTTGATAGGAAGCGGGGAAAACTTTAACTCGGTATTTCTGTCTTCTTACTCACAATGAAACACCCTCTGACTGAATCGCTCCACCACTTCTAACATTCCACTTTCTAGACTAAATATCTGAAAATATGAAGTAAAGAAGTATGCAGGCCAGTATGTGAGTAATTATCAAGCTGCCTCACAGGCAATGCCTGCTAAACTTTCCTCCATTCATCAACCTTTTTGATCTGAATTGTCCTGCAGTTTAATCGGCATCAGCGAATATTGTGCTTATCGTTATCGTAAGCAGACTTTCCAAGCGTTTTGATTCACTGCATGTCGTGCAACGATTGTACATGACCCAAATCTGGTAGAATGCCAGTAATTTCTCAACATTTATCTGAGTAAACCACTCGGATAGTGTCGTTATCCAAGTCTCGAGACACTAACATAATTCTCCCTAATTGCTCTCCCGAAAATTTTTAGAAATTGTGTATAATCCAGGTTATCAGAATGTCTCCAAACTAATCCCTGCATTCCAGGCTGATGGCCGAGTTATTACAAACAAGTAATTTTGTGGATAAAACGATGACTACAGAAACGAACTTTGGAATATAGCAGTTCAGAAATGGTGATGGTGTTAATCATTTTCAGGAGATTGTCATTCCTTCTCAACCATAATCATAGGAGAAAGAAGAAGAAGTCTGACAATTTGGCGAATTAAGACATCGAAAAAGGAGAGATGGGCGTTGAAATGGTGATGATGGTTATTTGTTTTAAGGAAACAAGGCAATCAATCTTCTCTTTACTCAAATCGGAAGAGAAAAAGGAAGAGTTACTATAATCCTAAGGATAAAATTATTACAAAAGAAAGGGAAAAGGCATCAAAGAACATCAAAATTCAAGACTCACAAGAGTTCTGAAGAGAATAAGAAGATCAGATACGAAATATCAAATCTAGGAGTTGGCATTAGTAAGTTGAAACAATATACGACTTAACAAGGGCTCAGTGGTCGTTAACCCACACAGGCACAGAAAACATATATATTATAATACTCAACCAATATTTTAAATTTTTTCAGCGAAACACTTTCGTTTAGGGAAGATATTTACACTACGAAATATTCACACACAACCTACTGTTTCTTAACTAATTAACAAAAGCTTCGACATTTGGCAAAAATTTTCAAAAATCATGGTTTTTTGAAAATACTTCAATACCAATTATTTTGTGCACAGAGTTGATTCTAATAATCCTTAACATGGACAGAGCTGAATAGGATATAAGAATAAACTGATGTGATAATTTCTTGTTTGTATTTTTTTTCAAACTGAAAATTTTAGAATTTTTCGAATATCCTTTTCCCATGTTACCTTTTTATTGTAGTGTATTTATTGATACGTTTCTTCCAGACCATGCTGCGTTTAATGAGCTTTAATATGACGTATCAATGGATTGTATGACTTAAAATTTGATGTAAGTATTATTGTTCGAATAATCAGAATAGATAATTTCATTGCGTGTATAATTAGAGCTTGACCAGTTCCCGGAACTGAGGAGTCGTGTATGCAGTGTTCTATTTAAATGCAGTTTACGACCTTTATATATGTCACAGGTTGATGATACCAACATATTTGCGAACTACAGTAGATGTGTCAAGATTTCATTTGACATCAACAACTAAATACTGAACAGTTTCACCTACTACAGTCATGAAGGGCATTGGCCTACCAAGCGACCGCTGCTCAGCCCGATGGCCTGCAGATTACGAGGTGTCGTGTGGTCAGCACGACGAATCCTCTCGGCCGTTATTATTGGCTTTTTAGACCGGGGCTGCTATCTCACCGTCAGATATCTCCTCAGTTCTAATCACGTAGGCTGAGTGGACCACGAACCAGCCCACAGATCCAGATAAAAATCCCTAACCTAGTCGGGTATCGAACCGGGAGTCTCAGGGTAAGAGGCAGGCACGCAGTTTCATTATATAGGCAACATAATTATATTGTAATGTATATATTATTATTATTATTATTATTATTATTATTATTATTATTATTATTATTATTATTATTATTATTATTATTATTGTACCGGCTGGTACGCCTCTACGCCGCACATTTGAATTTCCGCCTTAAAGTACTCCTCTACAGGAGAAACTCTGAACTTTAACAACTGTATCAACTCATAAGATTTCTCAGAAGATGTCACTACCGTAAATTTTGTGATTACAAAGTTGTGAGTACTGTGTGGAGTTCAACTTGTTTTGTTTCTATTGATCAAGAAGTGTGGACATTCTCTTATAGATGTCTCAACTGAAAACCTATGACCATGCACTCTGGTGCGAAGTGGAAGAACTTTATTTGAAGAAATTTTGTATTCATAAGTTTGTTCTTTACTAAATTTCGTTCTTTCATTTGTGGGTTGCCAATATTAATCTTTTCTTTCCGCCAGTTTTGAATTGAGCCAATCCAGAATTTCTGTAATTAATTTTTGACCAATCATGTATTTCTTCTCCGACTTTGAGTGTATTTTCAAGACGGACCAATAAAGAAAGAAGGTGTGGCTTGATTATTCATGAAAGATCTCGAATCTTCCACGAGGGCATAAAAACTGCTGATTTTCTTGTCTCTCGGCCACTCGCACTGCATCTAGCATAGTGTATGGAAGTGTAGCAGGAGGCGGGAAGCGCCTCTTTCATCCGGAAGCAGCTCTTCAACAAGGTAATGGCCGCTTAACATCTTTATTTCTTGCTAGCTCAGCAGTTTAATCCGCGGGAAGGTCCGAAACCTTTATTGTGTAACCTATCTTCAAACATGTAAATTGCCGTCACTTTTGTAAAACTTCATATATATTTAACTGAAAATCGGGGATAGAGAGTGCTTTACCGTCTCGAGCTCCCCTTCATTTTGAATTTGAGATGACTACGTTTTCGTAACCGTTTTTCTACTCTAACTTAATGTGTTAAATTTATTCTGTATACGAGTCACCTCCATAGTTTGGTAATAGCCCCTGCTTCATCGGCCTAGTGCCTCTTAGGTTTTAAGAAGTTTCATGTAAGAGTGCATATTCACGCCTCCATTCCGTTTTGCATTTTGGGCCATTAACTTAACCTATTATTTTTCTACTAAGGCCCATTGGGTTGGGTACAAGATAACCCTGTTTCCTTGTAAGTGTGCCTTGAGGGCAGTTAATAGTAAAGTCCGTTGTGGCCTTTGATAGGCTCAGAAGATTGAGAGCGGGTCAGCTCTTTTATTTATGGTAAATGTTCCTCTAGGAGGCTTGACATTGCTAGATGGGAGCAAGTGCTCCATGTAATTAGGGGATTTCTGCCCTTTAGTAATATGTGGTTGTGAGCTGAGAGCTCAGAAATTGTAAAAATTAGGGCTTGTGGCCCAGATTGTTTAATTGTCTCTAAATCTTGGCTTTCCTGGTCTTGTACCTGATTGAACTTGTAGTTATTTGTTAAAATCTGAAGTTTTGTATGAAACTTGTTAAGTTTTGCTGTTGTTGAAAATATAACCTTTAATTCAATTTTAATCAATATCTCTGCTTTGTAGTTAGACCCATTCCAGCCCGCACCTTCTTTCACCTCTGCATTCCACGGGTAACCCCGTAACAATTATTATTATTATTATTATTATTATTATTATTATTATTATTATTATTATATTGGGTTGATGGTGCGATTGATTAGTCCTTTATGCTTCTGATGCTTCTGTTTCAAGGATGCAGGTTTGATTCCCGCTGAGTTCGATATCATTTGATGATATTTATATGGGACAAATTGTTCCCAACACTACTGTGAGACACTATTTCGATCCCTTGGGTTTCAAAAGATGTCTTAAAGAGACGATGCAAAAATAACATTATATTCTTCTTCCTGTTCCTCTGTCTGTTTCTCACACAACCTGGGGAAGTTGTGGGTGTGAACTGAGTCATACATGTGGATATGTTACAACATACAGTCAGATGACCTTCCCGACGCTATCTCTGTATGGAGATGAATTCACTGTTGCGTGTTTCTGTGGAGGCGGTTGATGGTGTTTCTTGATGTGCGTGGATGTATATATGAGAGAGTTTTGTATTTGCACAAACACAAGTCACTGAATCAGAGTAATTGAACAGAAGCGGCTAAAATACTTGATACATTCGGGAATCGAAAACGATGCCCTCAGAACTGAAAAGGCGCTGAGTGTTCGCTGTTCAGGAAAAGATCCGGGCTTAAAAAATAACATTATCTCTCTAATAATAATAATAATAATAATAATAATAATAATAATAATAATAACAATAAAGATACATGTGTAATTGTTTCAATTGATATGCATTTCACCAGGGTCTTTGGACCGCTTAGTGGTCCATGGATGGGCTTTAGGAAATCCATAAAAGACGAACAAAATTTTAAAATTTATTATAACTCTAATTGTAACGTGAGCAGCACAAGTGTACCTGACATGTTTTATTTTTAGCAATTCATGGTAATAATAATTATAAAGGATCACAGGTTAAACATAAATGTTTTGTCGGTTTTGATTGTAAATGAGTTAAAAATATACTAATTAGTAACAAGCTAGCACTTTTATAAATGCGTGACATGTGAGTCTGGCAACGTGAAATGTCTGCCGCTGAAATAATTACATTAGCAGTAGAGCCAATGCCTACATCGAATATGTCAGCTGACTGGATCTGCTCAACTTTTTGTTGTAAAAAAGTAATAACATCCCTAGTCGTAGTTTCCTTGACGAATACCATTCCACAGTCTTATCTTCTTATTCATGTCAAACAACTACAAACGAACTTTTTAAGGCTGAATTAAATATGTGCTCTGTTCAATTTGAATTTGATGATAGTATTTGGTGTTTGCACCGACTGGCCATTATTTTTTAAATAAAAAAATAAAAACGTAATTTCTCTTCAAGACTTGATTTTCGTAGCCTTTAAACGCACTAACACATCGAAATTTTTCGTCGACCCAAGCATAAGAAAGGAATGGTATCGGTATTCTGAAGGTAGCAGCCGCGGCCTTAATTAAGGTACAGCCGAAAATAAGAGCAGCCCTTGTCGAATATTCCTTTTCAAGTACTATTTCACAGGTTGCCCTGTGTAAAATTGAGAAATCACGGAAAATAATCTTCAGTGCTGCCAGCGGTGGGATTCGAACCCACTACCTCCCAAAAGCAAGATCACAGCTACGCGAACCAATGGCACAGCCAACTCGCTCGGTCTGGTTATGGCTGTTTACCTTATTTATACTTGGTGTATGTAACGTGCCGTATGAAGTGATCAGTTTACAATAACATGGAGTATATTAATTGCTTCCAAACTTTGTTTATGTGCTCGTATTAATTTTACAGGAAAGAAGTCAGTAGATTTCAAAGAGGTCCATGACCTAGAGCAGAGCCTCTCAGGGTGCATGCGCTTGGTGCATGCACTGTGCACGGTGCAAAAGACGACTTCACTCGGTTGACAGAGTGTAGAGCACCACTCCTGTCTCTCTCTTTCCCCACGCATGTCGCACTCGCTCCCCCTGTCTCCCTCTTCCTCACTTGCACCGTAGCGCTCCAAATCCGAGCCGAGTTGAGCCGAGTTGAGCCGAGTTAAGCCGAGCTTAGCCGAGTAGCCTAGAGACGAAGCGTTGGTCCGAGCCGAACCGAACGGGACTGATGCACAGTGCACAGAGCTCTTGCGCCTCGATTTGCTCCCGTGAGATTTTGGGCGTTTGAGAGGCCCTGACCTAGGGGATTCAGTTTCAAGGCCCTAGAAATCAAATATATCTAACCCAGTTCTATTGAAAATGAAAATCCACAGCCTGTTTCCGGTTTCAACCGGATCAGGATTGGAATGAATGAATCCCCCATCTAGCGGCAAGGATATTATGAACTGTTCCAGCTGCCGAAGCCTGTCTGTGGCAGTAATTAATGTCTGAGAGATGAAATGAAATGATATTGGAGAGTGTTGCTGGAATGGAAGGTGACATGGAAAACCGGAGTACCCGGAGGAAAACCTGTCCCGCCTCCGCTTTGTCCAGCACAAATCTCAGATCGAGTTACTGGGATTCGAACCACTGAACCCAGCGGCAAGAGGCCGGTGTGCTGCCGCCTGAGCCACAGAGGCACACCCACCTAGCTCCATTAAGAGTACATTTTATCTTATGTTCACCTTGTAACACAACAGGCTCGGAATTCAGAGTCGACATCAGTATGAAAATCCCTTGTTGCTATGAGGTGACAGGACAAAGCGGCCTTTTGTGTGGCCGGTTCTTGACATGGAGAGCTGTCCTGCTGCCATACCTCCTGCAGAGAGGTGAAAGGGAGAGTCTAACTGTAAGGTGACGCTGTCAACAGCAAGCCATTACTGCTCCATTGTAAATGTTATAACGAAAATGTAATGGGGCTCAGCTGGAGTTTGGATATCTCCTTTAGAACCGACGAAAGGAGTGTTTGTCAAGATAAATGTGATAGCGAATTATGACATCTTTGTTAGAACGAGTGCATGTCTTTTACTACAGCCTTCTTTCTTGAAATTCCCCATCATATACGAACAAGACACTATCCGTCATATGAATTTATGTTCAATTGCTGTGTGTATACTCAGTAAGTACGGTTTGTGAGAAGTGGTCCTAACTGTACACGTTCCTCCTGCCAGACATAGGAGTCGTGTTTAATATCCCTTCCAGTACCAATTTCTTTTCAGTATCCCTTTCACAAATTCATTTTGGGAACGGCACTGCTTCATCTAAGAAACAAGGAATTTGAAATATTCGTATTACTAATTTTTTTCAAGTTGCTTTACGGCGCATCAACACAGATAAGTCGTATGGTGAGGATGGGATAGGAAGGGGCTAGGTGGGGAAGGAAGCGTCCGTGGTCTTAATTAAGGTATAGCCCCAGCATTTGCCTGGTGTGAAAATGGAAAACCACGGACATAAGGGCTGCCGACAGTGGGATTCGAACCCACTATCTCCCGATTACTGGATACTGGCCGTACTTAAGCGACTGCAGCTATCGAACTCGGTCTAATAATTTTTAAGGGAAGGAGAAGAAGAAGCAGAATTTCTTACAGGCCAATGCATGTGTAATTTTTTAATGAAAAGTTATTCTTCTTATTATTATTGTTTTCATGGGGCCTCTTTACGGTTCCCTATTTAAGCGTCGACCTCTAAGATCTTTTGGTACCATGTGTTGTCCATGATTCCCACCTAGTTATACGTGCTCCCTTATAAATGATAATTTACGTCCGTGAGGTTCGGATTCCGCACAAAAACTGGTGGTCCCTGCCTATGACTACAATATCAAGTCACCTAAAATCGGAAGCTTCCCTGCTTTAAGATTTATTTTTTTCTGTCACCTTCCAATAATTACTTGGGGCTCATTTGAGGACTTCTCCAATGGTTTACGACCCAGTACCCTAGTTCTAGCGAAGATCCCACCTAAAATCAGCGGGAGTTTTACAGGCTACTCGTTTTCGAAGTCAAATCATGTACCAGCCATATTATTATTATTATTATTATTATTATTATTATTATTATTATTATTATTATTATTATTATTATTATTATTATTATTGGGAGCACGTTGGCGAGAGAGTTTAGTCACATTTTACCTCTATTATTATTATTATTATTATTATTATTATTATTATTATTATTATCATCATCATCTGATTGGTTAGACGCCCCGTTTTTCAGTACCAGTTACTTCACAGTTAAATGGGAATATTGTTCCCAGTTGAGCGAACAAAATGTATAATATAAATAAAAGGTCAAGACGTAAGAGCTACAACTGAAGACGGTATGAAATACAGAATGCCACGTTAAAATACCTCCAATAAAGTGAACATCCTAAGATTAAAGAATTACACTGAAAGAATACACAGATCAGTTTATGGATTGCAAAGATGTCACTGTGCTAGGAATGGAAACTGGGTTATACGGCTATAAATTATTAATGTAGAAGTGTGCGTTTCAGGTTGGGATCTGATAATGTTTGCTTGAATGGACGATATACTGTATGTCAGTCTGCGTTTAATAATATCTTGTGTTACGAATCATTTTCTACCAACTAGAAATTTTCTTATTCTTACCAATAATTACAAATAATTACAATAGCGCTGGCCTTCTTGAATATCTCATGAGAGGTCGCTGGAATTTGGGAGCCAACGTGCTAGACCATTGCGCCAACACCTTCCTGAACATTGCAATCAATCCTATTATCGCCGAAATATGTGTGTACTACTAACAACATTAACTTCTTGAAGGAACTTCCAAGACTCCCTTCCCAGTAGCGTAACAGTTAGTGTTATTAGCTGCCACTCTCGGATACACGGGTTCGATTCCCGGTTCCGCCAGAAATTTAAGAATGGCAGGAGGGCTGGTATGTGGTTCAAATGGTACATCAATCTCACCTCCATTGGGGATTTACCTTAAATAAGCTGCACCACCTCGGGAAGAGAACATGAGTTTACATAACTGGACTAACGTGTACGAACACTTGCATAAATAGCAGGATGGAAGGTCTATGAAATAGCATATTTGTATGCAATATGTCTTGCAGGATTGTAGCTCGTACTAGGTACCGCGGGGATAGTTTTAAGAAATTGGACATAAGCTCTTAGTTCGTTAAAGGATGCCCCTATTTGCATACCGTATTTATTTATTTATTTATTTATTTATTTATTTATTTATTTATTTATTTATTTATTTATTTATTTATTTATTTGTCTTTGGCAGTAGTGAAATTAGGGCTCGTGGCCCTCTTTAAAACATAACCACGTGACTTACAATATAACACATAATTAAAAGAAATGTACTATTTTATTATAAAATGAAAGGTAACAAGCTAAATAACAGATTTGGAGAACATATAATAAAGAAAGACTGCAGATCTCAACAAATATAAAAAAAGGAAATTCGGATCATAAAAGTAAAAATGAAAGAGAAAACGTCATAATGAAAAAAATTAAAATGAATGAAAAAATGCAGTCACGTCACGTAGTGTAATCATGTAAATATTTATTACATTGATATTAATACGTGGAAAAGTTAAAATGTGACAGATATCCTCGCTGAGGAACTTTTTTCTCTCTGGCTTAGAAGGGAAGGGTCAGTAAATCCATATCTCCGATCTTTGGACTGTTCCACATCGCGTGGTATCTCAATCAGTTTCTTATAACACAATAAAGCAAGAGAATAAGAAACTGAAGGAACTCTCTTTTCTTGTAACTTGTTTCCTTTTGTAAACTGAAAGAAAGAAATCTCCCCGTTCACGGCAGGAAATTGCTCGTGTTCGAAGTGGGGGAACACATGTTCCGAAACAATGTGGTTGAGTCATGGGCTAAACTTCTGCTGCTACGAGCTCCATAAAACTAAACCCTGCTCAGTTTAAAGTATTGTACTCATCTGTTACTTCTCCTCTCACAAACTTGACCTCCGGGGCACACCACGTCTCTGACAGGAGAGTACAGAATTCCCAAGTGATTCCAGAGAAGCTCTTTAATCTTTTCAGAATACGAAATCCACAAACGATGTGCATATACTTACAAAGGTGGTCGTTGAAGAATAACAAAAGATAATAATAATAATAATAATAATAATAATAATAATAATAATAATAATAATAATAATAATAATAATAATAATAATAATAATTTGCTTAGTACATTTATGGGCTTCGAAAAAGCTTGTGACTAAATTGGTTGTAATTTACTGTTCCATGTTCCGAAATAACACATAATTGACACATTAAAAAACCGAGGTAAAGTTCAAAAATAAATTCATAGTAAACATCTGAGAATATCTTCTTTTTACACGCGGTATTAAACCCACGTTCTTCACATGAACCAAGCATGCTTTAAATGGCTCATATACCCAATCTAAAACATAATCACCGTATGAAAACAAATTATGTTTAATTTGTCGTGTACCGAGCTCGATAGCTGAAGTCGCTTAAGTGCGGCCAGTATCCAGTATTCGGGAGATAGTAGGTTCGAACCCCACTGTCGGCAGCCCTGAAAATGGTTTTCCGTGTTTTCCCATTTTCACACCAGGAAAATGCTGGGGCTGTACCTTAATTAAGGCCACGGCCGCTTCCTTCCCACTCCTAGCGCTTTCCCGTCCCATCGTCGCCATAAGACCTATCTGTGTCGGTGCGACGTAAAGCAACTAGCAAAATAATTTATCGTGAAGGAAAACCGCTACTTGGAGAAGAGTTCAATTAATCACCACATAAATGTTCTTGCAACGAAACAATATTTGGTTCAGTTCGGCGACATCTCTTATTGGACAACTTTAGGACAATCAGTTATCACGCACACACCAGGATAATATTTCAGTGATATTTTCTCTAAGTCTGTCACCGCCAGATGAATTCCTTTTCGAGTAGCCAATCTCGCTTCTCTTTCTGCATTCATGCATCAAGAGCTGGACAGTTACAAGTGAGTTGCCGAAGAAGAAGGAGATTTCAAGCCTTATTGGATACAACGTATATCTCTTAATGCTAAATGAATACCAGTGATATGCAATCTCACTATAGCAGTGTGACTGATGTCCTTATCAATTGTCTAATTCATAATATCAACATTTAATTATTTTTTGCCTTTATAACGGGATGCATGAGTTCGATTCCTTGGATGAATGGACAGCCTTGAGACCTTAGGTTCAGAGTGTCCCGGGTTTGATTCGCTGCAGGGTCAGGAATTTTAATCGCGTCTGATTAAATGTTTACCTTTAAAAGCTCTCAATTCAGTCTCGGATCGAACTCTGATCCCAGCGTCGGAAGACCACTGACCACTCAGCGTTGCGGTCGTAAATCAATACTTAATGAAACCAGAACTTTTATAAAGTTCTGACATTTACTTAGTTCGTGGCACTGACCGACAGAGAGCACTTCGGTAATCATCAAGTGGCGTCGACACGTCTGTAGGCCACACACAATTAAAAATACAATCGTTGAATAACAAATGTCGACAATAATATCCAGATCAAATGTATGAGTGCGTTGCTCTAATCTCAACTTATCTGAATATTTTCTGTGCTTTACAGGAGATAACTCTTCTCCCCAACGCACTCTCGATAGCCTAATGCAGCCAGTAAGCACAATGTAAAATTCATTTAAATACGCTTGGCTTCGAATAGTCGTTAGCCCGAACTTATCATGCACTGAAGTCCTAACAGCCTGGAAGACATGCCAATGCTCATTCACAACAATTACCTGTGCATTATTAGGTCGCCGTCGACCAGGAGAGGGTATAGATCAATCACCAAAGAAACAAGAATGCATTTGACAAGATGAAGCAACAATACTAATTTAGTTCATGAAAGAATAGGGATTACATACTTACATATACTCACATGTCAAATAATTGCACCTGTGGGGCCCCCATTATGGGGGATAAAATATATACAGATATTTTGACATATGAGAATGGTAAGCGCCGGCTCCATAGTGTAGGGGTAGTGTGCCTGCCTCTTACCCGGTGGCTTTCGGTTCGATTTCCGGCCAAGTCAGGGATTTTTACCAGCATCTGAGGGCTGGTTGGAGGTCAACTCAGCCTACGTGATTACAATTGAGGAACTATCTGACTGTGAGATGGCGGCCCTGGTCTAGACAGCGAAGAATAACTGCCGAGATTATCCACCGTACTGACCACAAGACACCTCGTAATCTGCAGGCCCTCGGGCTGAGCAGCAGTCGCTTGGTAGGCCATGATCCTTCGGGGCTGTAGCGCCATGGGGTTTGGTTTCGGTTTGGTTTGTGAATGGTAAGCAATTCCTAATAAAACTTCTATACGTTCTGATGATGATGATGATGATGATGATGATAACGATGATGCTTGTTGTTTAAATGGGCCTAACATCGAAGGTCATCGGCCCAATCAATACGATCTAGGGGAATTCATATGTGTCTGATCAGCAAGTGATATTCTGAACATAGAGGGTGGTCGGAAACAACAACTTGAACCGGGTATATGAGCGTTAGATATTTGGTATTACTGAAAAATAATTTGACGGAAACAATTCGATATTTTGCGCCATTACCCTTTTATTAGCCGCTGAATTTAGCCAATCAGATCACTCTGCGGGCGAATTCAAATGGGCTTTCCGAGACGGTGTTGCTAAACCTGCATGTGGCTTAAAACCTGTTTGAGAACACCAGTCGAAGAAGGCTTGCGTTGCAACGTGAGTCCAAGTCCATTGTACGCACGCCACATGGCTGCTTAAGGAACATTTTCGTAAATGACCGATCGCCTAGCAGCTACCGACACCGAAAAAATCAGAATCAAACACAAATACTCGCTGGACTTCAGCCAGTATTACGGCAGCGTATTTCCTATGACGCGACTGTCTCTGCTCCGAGGTCTTTCACGTTGTTTAAGACCACCCTGTATATCTTCTGATTTTAACTGCCCTTTTAGTGCGGTTCTGTGCTAAGGGTTAAACATTAGAACTAAGGAGGGGAATCGCCAATTGTAAAAACTCGAGTTGCCAGATATTTCGTTCAGTGAAGGAGGGGCTGAAATTAGCGAACACATGTTAC
This sequence comes from Anabrus simplex, assembly GCF_040414725.1. Classification (NCBI taxonomy): domain Eukaryota; kingdom Metazoa; phylum Arthropoda; class Insecta; order Orthoptera; family Tettigoniidae; genus Anabrus; species Anabrus simplex. The sequence goes on along the minus strand of NC_090265.1, from coordinate 873,731,120 downwards.
GGCTTATCCGTTGACACTCAACCGTTTCCAAGAAAATGGCGGTCGTAGTTTCCGACGTCCATTACTTGCGTGTAGCAAGTCAGTACGTTCAACCGAAGCAGTGGCGCAGTGGCTTTCGCCGCGACTTTAGACGTTTACGCCCCGTTTTCAAATCCCGCTGATTTTTCATTTATTTACTTTTGTCCATTGACGGTTACGACACGAATGGTTTTGTTCAATATCGTCATCCTTTTCCGTCTATTAATGTTCTGTCTAGTAAGTGAATTGTAAAACATCAATAGTTCTATACTCTTTACACAGCAAAGGGATGTCACGAATAGACGCAATGCAATCCGGACTATCGGGCGGTACTTCTCACTACGATATAGGTTAAGGCGTACAGCGAAAACAGCTGTAACACGGCTAAAATGTTGATCAGCAGAATCTTTAGTTTAATAACTTTAGCTCAAAATTAGGGCAGCACCAAATCTTGGTTTTCTGAATGTGTCTCTCCGGTTACATCAAGTCTTCGAATTCCATGCCGAAACTTAAAGTTTATGAGCCAACCATCAGAAAAATTGCATTCACTTTCTTTGCCTTTTCAATACCTACTGGCCCCGTTACCGGCTTTCGTTTGGAGCGTACTGCACTGAACCATTTGTACAATAAGCTATCTTATTGTTCCAGTTTGTTTATGTTTGTCTGGAAGCCAATTTTTCGGTTGTTATCGATTTAGAAGCAAATTTCATTAGTTCATTTTTTGTTTTTTATATGTCGTAAATTGTTGAACAAAATGGTTCAACAAAATATTTTTATTATCACGTTTCTCCTGGAGTCACTACGTGAAAGAAAGGTAACATAAAAAATCCTGGAATGGTGCCGGACCATCGGGCGTTCCGGACTGTTGGATGCCGGAGTAATGGAATTGTACTCTAATCAACTGCAAGCACCAGTTTTCAGAAAAATGAACCATCATGTGTGGTTTGTCACAAACTTAATCTTCAGTAATGTTAACGACGATTCTCTCCAGAGTGACATTATTTCTTTCTTTCATCCGTTTACCATTCCACCACTACCTCCAGCCTTCGTACCACTTTTTAAATTTAGTGGCAGAGCCGAGAATCCAACCCGGACCTCCGGGGGTGGCAGCTAATCAAACTAACCACTATACCACAGGGGCAGGGTAAGCAACATTCGTGTAGTATAATGTAAAGGGCACGTGCAACTTTGATCGTCATTTTCTCTGAAACGGTCGAGTTTCTGCGGATAAGCCGAAACTTGGGTTCACTCATTTTGCCCTTCTTTCGCTGTGTGAAATTTCTGGGAAATCTTGGAGGATTCTCTCGTAAGACACAGTCAACTGGTACATAAACAGGACAGGTCCATGTCCCTTTCTCTAAAAACGTGCAGTAGTTGGAGTGACGTTCAATATATATTGTAATAAAGAATGTACGTCAAGGTGTGGGAGTAATGTATGCAAGGTCCCGATGGAGGACCTACGAATACGATTCCCCCCCCCCCCCGCCCTCCTCCTTTCACGACTAACTGGGCAAAAGTTGTACAAGGAAGCCAATAAAAAAGGAAAAGAATATGGCCGGAGTTTTACGCCACAAAAGCAATGCTAGCTCGGTTATAGAGAAGACCCAAATAAGACCTTCATAATTTGATAACAGCATTACCGGTGCATGGTTAACCACACCAAAATATGTAAAAATGAAATATTCCATGAACCTCAACAGGACTGCAATTGTGATCTCTGCAACCTGCCGGGTAACAGATATCATATTATCAACTGTAAAGAAAAAAAAACTCCTGTTGTAACACGTGATATTCTTTCATTATGCACACTTCTGCACAATTCTTACATTGATATCAAAATTGTCTCCTACTAAATTTCACTTCTATCTTACAAAATGCTAGCTTTGTTACAAATTATTATTATAATTAATAATAATAAGACTATTTGATTAAACCTTACATTACTTGTACGAAGTCGAGGTACTGATATTTTGTCCCGCAGGAGTTATTTTACTAACCAGTAAATCTACCGACAGGATGCTGGTGGTTTTGAGCACCCTTAGGAACCACCAGTCTGAGCCGGGAACGAACCCACTCAGAAATCTAGCGCTCTACAGTCTGGACCACACAATGCCAACAAAGAACGTACATACTCGTGTAATTAATTTGCTACTGAACTTCATTTAGGACTGTTACCCAAATGGCAGATTACCTATCAACTGTTTAACTAACAAACTAATTTTATTGCCTTTCCGTCCCAGTAAATACTCTTACGGTTTTCGGAGACGCCGAGATGCCGGAATTTAGTCCAGGAGGAGGAGTTCTTTTAAGTGCCAGTAAATCTACCGACACGAGGCAGACGTATTTGAGCACCTTCAAATACCACCTGACTGAACCAGGATCAAACCTGCCAAGTTTGGGTCAGAAGGCCAACGCCTCAACTGTCTGAGCCACTCACCTCGACATTTGTTTACATAGTCTTTTCTTAGATGGTTTAAAAGAAGTTGTAATTTGTCGAACATGCTCAGAAAACAATTGTATTTCAAAATATAGTTTAGTTCACGTGTTTCTGTAATAGTACCACAATGGTGTTCTATCTTATAAGGAATATGTTTATATGCCCTATATATATTTTGTCTCACAGACATAAACGAAAAATCTCTAGAAATAGCCAGACCAGCTGTAATTAAGTTCATTGATATAGAGGAAACCTTTGATAATATAAAACGGAATGTGCTCTTTGATATCCTAAGAAAGCTGAAAATAGTCTACAGGGTCAGAAGAATACTCTACCATCTCTACAAGAACTAGACAGCAATGACAGGAAAACAAAGAGTTGAAGATAAAATTGGGAAGTACGGAAGACAGGGATGTAGATTATCACTATTATTCAACAGCTGCATAGAATAATCCACAAAGGAATTTTCAGCTACCGACAATCATGGCAGACATGGGAAAGATAAACTGTATAGTGCCATACGAATCGCAGATGATATTATAGCACTGAAAACTGAAAATAGAGAAAAGATATAGCAATGGCATTAAATCACGTGAATGAATTGCTAGAAGAGAGGTGCGGTATGAGAAAAAACGAAACGAAGTCGAAGATAATGACCTGTACAAGAAATAATTACCAAATTGCCAATGTTCTAATGGATGAAAAAATTCTACATCAAGTAAAGGAATTGAAATATCTAGAAAATCTGATAACATCTGAATGAAAATGTACGAGAGAAGTAAACTCCTGGATTGCACAGGTGACGTGCTCTCGATGTCGACGAATCATATCCTATATATTAATATCCCCAATGACAAGGTCGTAAATATCGTCTACAAGAGCGTGTTGTAGGAAACACATATACTTGCAGACCTGCTTAATTCAACTACCTGCGCATAAATCCCCACGAAGAATGGGTACTTTAGCTAGTATAAATCCCTTTACGCTCAGAATGTCACTTTTCTTGTTGTATAAATGTAATTAAATACCTTTCAGTCTGTCGAGCACATAAGTTTAATATATCACACTATAACATGACTGTAAAAAGACACACTATTAAACAAAAATTGCTGGAGTAGAGACAAAGGAAGTACCTAATTTCAAGTTCACTAAGTATTAAGCACTACTAAACATAAATATTCTAAAAATTTGAGTGGGACTTGATTAAACCTGATGATGTTCCTTCAAGAACGAAACGTGACGTTCTTTGTTTAATAATGTGTATGTTTATTCCTTGTACAATAATGTGTTTTTAATGTTCAAAACATTTCTTAGCGGGCAAAGTACGGGTTTCCATACTATAAAAAACGTAATCTTCCAAATTGCGAGTCTTGTATAGCTCTACCAAACTAAAAAAAATTCGAAAATCATTTCTGGAATAAAAGCTGTTCCGGAAAACACCCTAAAATCGCTTGTTTTACTCATTTTATTTTTTATTCAAATCCTAGCTAAATGAACTTATTTACATAACTCTTACGGTAATGTGTTCCTTGGTTCAATACCCTCAGGTGTTCTTTGATTTTTTGAAAAATATCCACACCTAATGCAGTTATAAAGGCTTAAGTGAAACTATGCATTGACTCACATTAGCGCTTGTAGTGGTACAGAAACACAAAGTAGTAATCTAATCCACCGAATAACAATGATTCCGAAATGGATTGTAATTTTTAGGAATAAATAAAGAGTATATTCTAATACTTTATTGTATTTTATTTACCTAAAATTCGTACCTCATATCCCCAGGATGTTTCAACATTGAGTTGCTTGTCTGAAGCTTGTTTTACAGATATGTTATAATGTAATATTTATATTTAACTTGTATGTTCGACAGACTGGGAACCTTTTAAGTTACATATAACTCAGTCGACACTGGAACGTATGGCTTCCTTCTTAATAAAAACATTTCTTGATGTACTCAACTAACTGGTTTCAATAAAAAAAGTCGTCTTCTATTTCAAAATACCTATACATCTTTACACAGATGCGATTGTGTACGTACGATTCGTCTAATTCCCCCCTTAAAGGATGCATGTGGTATCTTTGAATATCCACGCTTCAATACCATACTTAAAGACGGAAAGCAGATATAGAGGTAGCAAGTGAGACGAAGTTTAATACATCAGCTGCTCGGTATTAAGCTCATTTCCTTGAATGAAGCGCTTGCCAGTTCTATTCCCGACCTCATTTCGATTGAACAGCCTCCACTTGTCACACAGAAATATTCCCACTTCCATTCAAGCTCTTAAGTTCTTTATATATGGTATGCTCCATTCACAGCAGTCACATTCCGCTTTCCTTCCAAAATCCTGTGGAAGATCTTTGGTGAGTAAAACAAAATTGACATGAAGAAAATGTACGACTTTGAAATAATCTCAGTGACTCTCAGTACTCTCATTTTATCAGTGAAACTTGTCCGCCTCCATGGCTAAATGGTTAGTGTGCTGGCCTTTCGTCATAGGGGTCCCGGGTTCGATTCCCGCAGGGTAGGGAATTTTAACCGTAATTGGTTAATTCTGTTCGCACGGGGTCTGGGTGTATGTGACGTCTTCATCATAATTGCATCCTCATCACGACGCGCGGGTTGCCTACGAGCGTCAAATCCAAAGACATGCATCTGGAGAGGCGAACTTTTCTCCGGACACTCCCTGCACTAAAAGCCATACACCATTTCATTTTTCATCAATGGAACTTTACATTTATAAGATCATCACGCAAAAATGTATAGCGTAATGATTTTGAGAGTAATGACAGGTTGAAACAGGGCAAGATAAGCCCAGCAGTAAACACTCACTTATTCTTTTAAAGCAGCTTTACCTCGCACCGACACCAACAAGGAAAGGACTAGGAGTCGGACGGAAGCGACCGTGGCTTTAATTAAGTTACACCACCGGCATTTACCTGATTGGAAAATGGGAAATCGTGGAACATTATTTTCAGGGCTGCCGACAGTGAGGTATAATAATTTCGTGTCGCTATTTCTAGTAGAGTGTAGCCATTGTAAGGCAGACCCTCCGATGAGGGTGGGCGGCATCTGTCATATGTAGTTAACTGCGTGTTATTGTGGTGGAGGATAGTGTTATGTGTGGTGTGTGAGTTATATTGGGGACAGCACAAACACCCAGCCCCCGAGCCATTGGAATTAACCAATGAAGGTTAAAATCCGCCAACTGGCCGGGAATCTAACCCGGCATCCTGTGAACCTAAGGCCAGTATGCTGACCAGTCAGCCAACGAGTGACAGTGGGGTTCCAACCCACTACCTCCCGAATCCAAGCACACAGCAGTTATTAAATAGGGTTTCGAAGTGATATCACGTCCAATGTAGATCGTCATTTCCGTGTGTTTACTGCCTATATTTTGTGATGTCAAATTAAGATGTTCATTCGACGTAAAATTTTTCTGTCTGGCATTTTGACGTAAATAATATAAGAAATCCATAGTTACACATTTTCAATCGAGTGGAAGCGCGCTGTCGGGTGAGAGTATAGTGTGATGAATTTGGTCACGGATGAACGTTTTCTAGGCCCGTTTAAACTGTGTCTGACTGACAATGAAAAAAATCTAGTAGAATTTTTCAGTCATTTTTCGTGAAAATCCCGTTATTAAAACACGATATCATTTTATGAGAAGTTATTCATTATTAATGCATTGTGCGTTATTAGGCGTCGTGGATTCTAGTAAGGATTTTATTCCAGTTCTTTTGTCGGTGATAGTCGTGAGTTGGGAAACAGAGGTTAGTTTTGTCGTGTGAGTCGAGATGAGATTTGTGAAATCAGGTTGGAGACCTGTCAATGAAGCCGGGACTTGTGGAAGCCCGAGGAAGATTTTATAATGTTGGGAATGGAAAGCAATATACAAGGAATCCGCGCTGGTATTAATTTGCGACGTGTATAATTATTGTGGGCATTTCGAAGTATAATCTATGTGCATTTTGTTGGTTAGAATATCGTATTTGTTTAATTATGTCGGCGGAGTTTAAAAGGGAGTATTTTGAGAAGCCAGTCAGGTAGAACGGACCGGGTGTTTTACATCACTGCCAAGCGGGTTGGGGGTGAAATGCTGTCAGCTGATAGGGGAACACAGCGGGGATATAACGGGACACGCGTGAAATTGAGATTGTATTTCTCGGCCGGGGAGAACGTTAAATGTTGGATTTAGTTGAAATTTTCAACCGGGAATAACCTGAGTGTTATTAGATACTGTAAAATTTGTTTAATTGGGGACGTAATGTGCATTTGATACGACGAACTTAGAGTATAATGTACAAGAATAGCAAAATTCAGGGTTGTCCAAAATATAGAGCGATGGTAGTGATGATTGTTTGTCTGTTAGGGGTGCGCAAACTTTATAAAATGTTATGACGAGATATGATATCGTAATTATATGGCGAGTTGCTTTTGGTTTGTGCGTAGATTATTAGGGTTATCCAAGTGTTAATAATGGCTAGGGTTAGATTAGATTTAAAGTGTGAGGTCATGAAACAGGATATAAACTGGACATGAATGATGCAATCGTTCTTTTCCTGCAATAGGAATCAACAGATAAACATCACAGGATCAAAAATTGTGAGAACACAATTGCGTAGGAATTTGTGAAGAAACCAGAGTCCGCGGAGATAGAATTTGTTGTCCTTTAAGATTTCATTAAATCATGTAAATTTATTTAATTATTAAATTCAGTGAAACCGCATTTTGAAATAACTTTAAATCAAGCGAATAACTTGGAGATGCATTCTGGAAATCTTAGTTTGTTTTCTGGGGAATGTGTAAATGTTAACGTAACGATTAAGGGGACATATCCGAAGGTAATGGATTTTACTGCCACAAAGTATTGTGAGCATTGCTATTGTTGTAATTATTGAACTTTGATTTATTGAGCAGTGAATGTGCTGGGGATAGTAAAATGGAAACTTTGGTCATCAACCGATGTAATTTAAATGTGTTTAGCCTTCAGCTTAGAAACTTGGATGGTCTTGGGGTCATCAACCTCAGTGACTTAGATTAGGGCTATATGCCACTGTAGCATTATTTTCCTTGCGGTCATCATCCACAATGACTTTAAAGTAACTTAGAAGTTTAGATGTCGGTCCATGACATAGACGCAGGTCACATCGATTCAATTAAGGGTCCATGTCGTATAACCACTGTGTGGCACACACCGATTGGACTGCCTTAATTATACCCAGAGTCCAGAGTTCGTGTTACGAGGGCTGGACCATAACGAATCACTATGATGGTACATGTAGTCTCACACGGAAGCCGAATTTAAGGATTTCCAGACGTTCCTTTCTTTAATAAAAAATGAGACAATGCTTTCTAGTAAGAATACCCACCAGGCAGACACGTCAAAGGCTCACACCAGTGTTCTAACCTTGTATGTAATAAAAATGATTGTGGTGGCCAGTGGACACGATCAATTTCAATGATACCGTTGACAAATCAGAATGCTTCAGAATTTCATGAATAAATAGGAATCTTTTAAACAGACCTTTCATTCAAGTAGACAGATTAGAATTACTGAACCCTACCTTTACCTCAGCAAGTGACGAAGAACCCGTTACGACCCAAGAGACAGATCTCATGAACTTTGCTGATAGGGAAGAAAGGTAGGTATCCCTCAATATGGACTGAAAGGGTTCACTATATATATATATAAAATTTCTGCATTGACTGTTATGTCTTTGTGAATGAACTCTGTGGATGAGGCTGTGCTAACGAACCAGTTTCAGTGGTGTGGTCATGTGAGATGAATGATAGATTGCCTATGGTCGTAGTACTAAAAGAAACGTTCTGACATTTCCCAGAGTGATGTCCGTTTACAGCCTGCCTGGGCGGGGAGAAGGGAGTAGGGGGTATAGTTTACATGGAAACGTGAGTGGGCCCACTGCGGTTGCCATGGAGATAAGTCTGCTAGCCAGTTTGTGTTGCTTGGAATTGCCGAACCTCTCACTTCTGAGCGGTATGAACGAACGAACAAGTGAGATGGAAGCGAGGGGAAGGAGAAAGGAATGCAGGAATATGGCAACTGGCTACACCGTGCAATGCTCGTCCCTCCTGCCCTAACTGTCAGAATGCTTCTTTCAATATTACGGGTATAGGAGAATAACAGGTTTGGCCATGGAGGGTAAGAGTAACAGAGCGAGACCAAGGTGATGATGATTAGACTCATTTTTTTTAAATCTGAAGAGGTGTGAAACGCGGTGACACAGCTAATTTAAAATGTGCCATTGTGGGCACGCTTAATTTACAGATTCTTGCCAAACTGAACGTTGAAAATCATAACACTCCATAACGTATGGATTCTATGTCTTTGCCTGTAAGAGAGCCACAGTAATTATACCAGGCGTAGGAAAAAGTATTTGAAAACAGTCCATGAACCTTTGTATTTGAACGAGATTCATAAGGTCATGCGAGATGAATGGAAGAGGGAACTAAAGTACCTCGTTTAAGCAAAGGGAAGTAAAATGTATCTGTAAGCTTTTACGAATGAACTGATGAACAAAAGACCTCCATAAAGTGGCCCAGATACCTACAGTTTATTAGAACAATTTTCACTTGTCTGAGCGATAAACTGAGTAAACTGCGCAGTTTTTACAGATAATAACTAATAACACGGGTATTAGGTATGACCAAACCGGTCCTCTTTTCCTCCGAGAACTGCACAGTTTACACAGGTAATCTCATGGATCCTTCAGTTATCGTCTGTTCCATTTCATGTAAAGATCCCAGGTTACATAGAAAGAGGCAACTCTGCCTTTCACAGAGGCTGACATTTCGCTGCACCAGATGTAGATGGCAGACATGTACGACAGCCTCATTGAATAACTGTGACTAATTGAACCTGACGTGATGAAAGAAAGTGTTGTTAAAAATTAATAAGCTGCGTTCTACGTTTAGAAAAGTAAAGGACTCCAAAAGCTCTGGAACTTCTCCTGACGATGTCTACATTCCGTCACTATGGTACTGCAGTATAATGAGGTAGGGCCCGGATGCTGATGACACGGCATCTTCCCATTGAGAGGTCAGGTGCAATGCTCCGGTATATACAAACTCTGTTCACGGCACTTCGATTGCAAATATATCATTTTAAATTTTACATTATTTACATTTTTGGCGAATTGTTCCGTCATATTTTGGAGATTTTTGTCTCTTTAGGTCATTTTGTCTCTTTTGTAATGTCACCATGTTAATTTGTGAAATTACGTCTGAAAGCCTTCACTAGTAGTTATACAAATATTGAAATAAAACATGTCAATAAATTATTAAGTAGTCTTATTCGTTCGAGTCGTTGTTTCTGATTCATACGTATATTTTGAATTTCGTAGAAGTGAATTTCTTAAATTAATTGTTTCTTATATAGTTTTAATGTTTTTGTAGACTTTAATTTCGCGAATAGTTTTTTATTACTTCGAGTTCTTTTCAAACTGTTTCCTTTCAAACAATATTCATTGTAAGTTGTATTCTTTGTCTTATAGTATCCTCCAAATAAGAGGGCTGTATTATCTTCTTTGTAAGTAAATTTCTGAAGGTTTTTATACATTCATTTTTTAACATATATTACATTCTATAATGCATGTTCGTAATTTTTAGGTCATTTAATAAAGTCATTCAGAGCAAAGTTTATCGACGTGTAAACTAATATTCATGCGAAAAGTGGAAAACACAATAAGTCTTCATCTTGTTTTATTAAATGAACGAATGAGTGTTTATAGGGACAGGCAATATTTACACAAGAGATGTTTTATTTAATTTAAGAAATACGCATTATTGAAACATTTACTTCATTCTTTCTAGTTTTTCTTTTTTCTTTCTCGGACAAAATTAAGGCCGAAGCACCTAACAAACAACAACCTACTCCTTTGTACTGGCTCGCTTTTTCAATCGCTTTATACAATACAAAACACGTAGCAGCCGCATTCACAGCTAAATTCTCCAGAACTGTCACAAAAACTGATAGACTGATGGAAAAAATTTAGCTAGATCACACACCTTCAGTTCAGGTTTTCGTTCGGTTTCTCGCGAAGTTATATGGACAGTTTTTCGTTTCGATAAACTGAAGGTGTGAGGACCGTTAAACCTATGTTCGCAGTTTTGCCAGTGGGCTCTCAAACTTCCATGGCTCTTATTTTAAAATTATTAAATGGATCATTTAATTAATTGTTGTCTTCTTCTAGGACTTACTGTTTATTTCTATTAACTTAGCGGAGTCTATTAGTTTTCGTTCAGATGCCAACCTTTCCTTTATTCTCTTCACATTACCTTACGAATCCTATCCATAGGTAATGTTGGGACCAGTACCGGGTGACTCAGACGTCGTACATTTTTCTGTGTCAATTTTGTCCTAGAGATCTGGAAAGTACATGAGGATGTGACTGTTGTGAGTGGAACGTACAGTACATAGACACCTCAAGGTATTCCAGTGACCAGTAAGGTTTCTGTGGATGGGATAGGCGAGAATGACGCTCGTTATAACGCATATTGTAATGACATCATTTCACTTCCCTGGTAGAACAGGTACTTCAATTCGTTATAACTAGCCAATGTAATCACTTCTTCCTGAAGCTAAAATACCTACAGAATTCGACGGCGAATATCTTTTAATTTTTTTTAGAATTTGTTTTACGCCACAAAAACAGAGAGGTCTTATGGCGACGATGGGAGTGGAAAGGGCTAAGAGTGGGAAGGAAGCGACCGTTGCCTTAATTAAGGTTCATCCCCAGCATTTTCCTGGCGTGAAAATGGGATACCTCGAGAAACCACCTCCAGGGCTGCCGACAGAGGAGTTGGAACCCACTATCTACCGGATGCAAGCTCACAGCTGCGCGCCCCTAACCGCACGGCCAACTCATCCGGTACTACGAATACTGAACGCCTGGTTAGGAACACAATGATAACCAACTATTAATACAGTAACAGACTGTGAACTCCCAGTACATTGTTTCCCAGAAATGTACAATGACAATATTCTTACAATGTATCTTAGTTTTTGACGGGGTAAAGTATACGATTACACAACCAAAGAATGTCTAATAGATATTCATCAAAGGATATGTAACATTAATAACTCAATGTTAAATATTCGGAATTGAAATTCTGCACTGTACTTTAATATAGAGGATACATAAGGGTTACTTAAATCAAATAATTTAATTTCATTTTGTATCTTCTAATGAATCATAAGGTATCACTGAAATGATTTTTATTTAAGCCATCTTCTTGCTTCAGTGGTTAAACTACGTCGCACCGAGCTCGATAGCTGCAGTCGCTTAAGTGCGGCCAGTGTCCAGTATTCGGGAGATAGTAGGTTCGAACCCCACTGTCAGCAGCCCTGAAGATGGTTTTCCGTGGTTTCCCATGTTCACACCAGGAAAATGCTGGGGCTGTACCTTAATTAAGGCCACGGCCGCTTCCTTTCCGCTCCTAGCCCTTCCCTGTCCCATCGTCGCCATAAGACCTATCTGTGTTGGTGCGACGTAAAGCAACTAGCAAAAAAAACTACGTCGCAGATTAAGTAGAGATAGCTACTGCACGGTACAAAGGTTACATATTATTATTATTATTATTATTATTATTATTATTATTATTATTATTATTATTATTATTATTATTATTATTATATGTAAGACAGTTAATATTAACAGAATGACCTATGTACATTTTGTATTAGTTTCTACGCGCAATTTAGACAATATTCTACTGTTGCGAACGTCTGTCTTGCTGAACATACGTTTAGGAAAGCTTACCTTATTCCTGTAATCTGAATGGAACTGTGAACTTGTGAACAAAACCTCCAAGCTCGTGTTCCGAACTTGTTACTCGTACCAGTTGGCTTGTAATAGGAACACGTCGTGCTTTGATACTGGATACTGTATGCCAGTCCAACTTCCAACTTGTTATACACAGACCGTGTTTGAATTCCACCTAGGGTTGCCAAGATTTAGAAACTTCTACCAAGAAGCATTACTACCTTTCGTATCCGGTGTTAATATGTCATCTTTCCACGACCACGCCTCATGTTCCGCAGACAAAAATCTATTTGCGCCATCGAACTTGGAACCCACTGCAAACAATACTATAATCCGGCAAACAAAGTCCAAGAAGGTGTTGATAATGATACCACATTTCTTCTCTCGAAAACCTTCCTTGCAAAGTGAACAAGGCATGTAACATAGGATTTTACGGTTAGACACGGCTCAAATTATTGGAGCAAACTTCGCCAATGTCCGTTTCCATGATCAGAATTAGTACATTTTTTATCAGACTTTACCTCAGCTTTTTCACTCTGAAGCAGAGTCAGAGGTACAGCAGCGCAATATGTCGTCAGGGATGTTCTGTATAAAGCAAGCGATCGACATCGAAATATCCTTGACAGCGATGAAGCTCAATTATGAATATTTATTGTGGGGGGAAAAAAATACGCTTGATTTGTTGTAGCTGTCCTAAGCAATGCTTCATTATGTATTTACATTGTAATTTCCTTTCTGTATTCTGTGTTTACTTGTCTTTCCGATAGTTCTTCTGTTACCTGGTGAGTTAGCTATGCAGTTTGGGTTTTGTACCTTTACCAACACTCAGTCTAAAATTGAAATTCTTCGACTTGGCTGGAATCGAACCCAAGGCTAAGAGACAGGCACGCTGACCATGGAAGAGGCATCTACCAATCTACGCCTAGATTAATTAAAATTAAAACTACACAGCAATACAGATACCATATTTACACAGGGCGAAATTCTAATATGCCGAGCGTGTTGGGTGAGCGATATGACTTGCATACGGATAATGGTGAGTTCAAACCCCAAATCTGCACCCCAGGATGTAGTGCTCCTGGTTTCCTATGTTCACATATTTCCAATTCTGCTGTTCTCTTACCTGCATTTTGCCTTAAACCTGTAGAGTTAGAGCAATATTAATACAGATAACTAAACAAAAGCCATATACAGGTGACCCAAATGTCCGCTAACATTAGACGACGCAATACTTCCCGGAATATTGGAGGTGGAGAGGTAATAATTGACGCACATGATTGGCATGACATGGGGTTTTATTGAAACCAAAACAAAGTACATAAAGCTTCATTAACAGTCCCTGTTCTGGTAATGTCAACATGCCGCGATTGCAGGCACATCTGAAGCCTTCCCTCACAACAGCTTTTATACATTGTTTCTGTCCAGCGCCTTCTTTTGGCCTGTTAGTGCACTTGTTGCTGGTGTCAGTGAAATCTCATGTCATGTCAAGCATGTGTGGCAATTTGTACCTGTCATGTTGCTGCCCAGCGCCATCTGTTGGTCAGTTTGTGTACTATATTTTAGTGTCAATAAAACCTTATGCCATGTCAATCATGGGTGCAATTATTACCTCTCTGTCCCCAATATTCCGTGAAGTATTGCCTCGTCAAATGTTAACGGACCTTTGCGTCATTCTGTATTTCTACAGTCAATAACTTCGTGGACTGGCGCCTACAATGAAGTCAACGCAGTGTACACTTACGTACTGCAGTCAGTAAGTTCGTTGTCTAGCACCTACAGTGCAGGCAACATAGTGTTCAATTGGGTACTGCTGTCGATGAGTTCTTGAACTGGCACCTAGGCTTTTGATGTGACTTTTTTTCCCATCGTGATGATACGGCCGATTTCACCCTTATCATCTCAAACGTTTCGATAGCGGATTTGCCTATTTTCTGGCAGAACTTGAAATTTTCCCATTGCTCGAACTAGGACAATCTCAAATTCCGCCACTCAAACTGAACTATCCTTCATAACGGAGACCCACAGTTCCGCTTATACAGAACGTTCGCAACAACCTCCTACTAGGACGATCGAAGAGGTGTCACGGCACAAACAATCCGCTGTAGTGCACCACAGGGACACTAGGAGGCCATTCCACAAATTTAATGACTGTACTATGTATATTAACTATATGGCAATAATTATCACGATATCCTTATAAGATATAGTGGTAGAAATGAGCTTAATGTAGTGCCACAGTTAGTTCATGCTTCAGAAGACTGGAATTCATTCTTCCATTGCTCGGGTTGAAATTTTAATGTACAGTAATATAATGTTTTCAAAGAGCGGTCTTCGAGAAGATTTTCCGCAAGTTGCTCACCTCGTTCTTGCTTATTACACCTGCATTTGGTTGAATGCTAAAAACTCTACTAGTGTAAACGTCCAATTGATCACAAGACAATCACACAGTGCTGCCGTGCTAACAGATGGACTTCTTCCAAGGCAGATGAGTAGGAAGCTTGTAATAGCGAGCACTTAAAAGCCCTCCGTACCTCTAGGGAAGGTACATTTAATGGATCGGAAACTTGCGTTGGCCATTATCACTTCCACCACACAAGCAATCTACGCTGTTATAAACACGACTTCATGTATAATGAAACTTACACCATCAAGAAAAATGACAATTATAGCACATTCTAATCATTCAGTTCTGAGAGTTTGGATAATAATTTATCTAAGTTCACCAGTGGGTAAGGTTTGATCCTACCATTTACCGAAAGCAAGCTACACGATCCTCAACGTGTAAAATACTCACATGGTAAAATCATTATTGTCATTTTAATTTCTCTGAAAATAGGACCCAAATCGGTTCCTGCAGACAGCATAACTCAATAAAATTGTCAAGCCTACCAATATTAGGCAAAGAGTCCTAGGTTTAAGGTAGAATACATTTTACTTATCAAAATCAGCATACAGATATCATTATCAGCAGCCGTTTTGTTTATTGAAAGCCGTATTTTATTTTTCAACTTGTTTACAAGTGCATTAACCCTTTAAACATGCATTCTGGGTTAAGAACGTATACATACAAATACATTTGTATTAGCAAAGAATAGACCTCCGGTGCATAAAAAAACCACTACACACATTCAAATTCAGATAACTTGGATCAATAAGGTCTCAAAATTGGTGGTTTCAAGGTGAAACCCCACTATCCTGTACAAGAATTTGTCACACGTCAGATTATAACGCTATAACCCTTGTTATGTATTTGATTTTGCGCATACACTTACCTTGTATACATATTTTAACAATAATGAGGTTTATTGTTGTTAATATATCTCTCGTTAACCTACTTAATTATTAGTGTTTTGTACGGAATAATGAGATCCAAAAACATAAATAGGCCTCACCCTACTCTATTCACAATAAACTACACGATGCGAGAAAGCAGATAGTACTTTGTATGATATGCGAGAAAGCAACTCTTGGCCTCATTGAGACAAAGTGCAACTTTGCCCATTTGCTGCGGCTTGGATTGTTTCTTGTGCTAAAATGAAGAATTAGTTTCCCTACTGTTGCCAGTAAGCAGTGAATGCAGCGAGATGGCTATGAGATGAAAACCACTATGCAGGTCGCGCAAGAAGACATACTCAGATAGGTGTCATTCCTTGTGACCACTATGCTTCAAAGGTTAAG